>NC_135656.1:38532585-39132585 GCF_964188315.1 Podarcis muralis | reverse complement strand
TATTAAGTTGAAGATGCTTAAGCAGTACACTTTGGTGTGATAACAGGGCTGTTTCATGTATGCAGGAGTGTCACTATTTCTACCTGTGAAAAGTTGGGAGGGTGTGTATTAGACTAGAAAGTAAGGGCTTGTCATCACCAGAGCAAAATTTAGACCCCCATCCCCTGTCCTGGATCTTTCCCCCTTTAATGGTGGGGTTTTTAGATCCTGGCTGTTTCCGACTTTCTAAAGATCAAAGTATTGGTGCAAAAAATAGTAATAATGGAAAAGAGAATTTCTGGATGCCAAGATCCAAGATTGAGGCAAGTACGCTTTGGTGAGAGAACCCCAGTATATATTTAAAGTCACAAAATAGGCAGCAAAGTGAAGTGTGGAAATATAGGCTGTAAAACCTCAAAATGCGCCTCTCCAAGTGAATTCCAAAATGTCCCATTAAAAAGTTTCTTTCCAAAGTTTCCCTCTTCCCCCGGTGTAGCCAAAGGCTACACATTTGATAAGTTTAAAAATGGTACAAACTCTCCAAAGGTCAGATTCATTCAGAAAAGTTGCACAAGCAGTAAAACTTAGCTTCTTTAAAAAGTAGTGAAAGTCCTAAATTATTGATTTACAAACTCAAGAGAGGCTAATGAAAGCCATGCAGTTCAATTGGAGCAAGCAGCTCAAACCTCTTCACAGGTTGACCGTAGGACTAGACAATAGGCTTGATTGCCTATTTCCTCCCATGGTAAGGGAAGTGACAGTAGCTAAGCCTGGCAGGACAGCTTACTCTATGGTTTTAACCCCTTCATGCATTATTTATACTTAAGCATGTTGGTTATATGAGGTGGGTTATTCCACACAAAGAACATCATGTTTAAAGGAGAAATAGTTCAGGTCAACACTAGGATATACAGGATGTAGAAGCCCCTACATTAATGGGGAGACAGGTTGCTTCAGTGTGGATCAAGGCTTGCATCTAGTGGTGACTGGTACCGCATAGGACTCATAAACCCTTACTTACAAACTGGCCTAGTTCAGAGGTACAAATTTCAAGAACCTTGCCCAAGAAGGGGAGATTAGCAACTGGCTGGTTGTTACTTAGATTTTCTGAATCCAGGGAGGGTTTCTTGGGGAGCTGTTTTGCCACTGCCTCTTTCAAGCAGGCTGGGACTAAAATCTGTGAAGCTGCCTCAGATCAAATGTCTAAGCTGAGGTCTCGTTGACAATGATTAATCATGATGGCACATCTTTGCCTGCTACATCTGTTTACTCATTTTTGTGACTCAACAGCCTAGACATGCTACCATCTCAGACTATTAAAAACTGCTGCAAGAGGGCTTATTAATTTTGGCAAAATAAGCACCACTTTCTAACCTGGTTGTGAACCAAAGAGGAAAATCCCCTTGCACAATAGTGTACGATTTGCACAATCACTTGGACACACCCAATGCCTCCACATGAACTTGGGACTGAGTGGCACCACAGCTTGCTCACTTGAATTATATTTTTACATATGACCCCCTTTAATCACTGACCCTGGTGACACGTTTATTGTCATGTTCTCTATTTGACAATGTGTATGGTGCATTATGTGCTAGCCATGAAGGATACCATTACAATGACATGAGTTAACCTGTGCTAGCTAGTTTTGTGCTACGTATTTGGGGGATAGCATCCAGCGATTTGAAATGAGCACAAATGGAGCTGAACAATGCTATCTTTCTCTTTCTGCTTTGTTATTATTTTTATATTTCTTTCTTTCGGTATTCTATTATCATTTCTCTTAATATTCTTTCTCACTGTGTTTGGGTAAGAACTGCATGCAGGTGAACAGTCTGCCACTTGGACACAGGCAGGCCCTCTTGGAAGATGGAAGAACTGCAGTACCTCCTCAAAGGGTTTGCTTAGCTTGGCTCTCCTCACACAAGAGGCAGCACCACAGATTTCATTCATACAAGTGAACAGTCAAAACACTGGTCCATCTAGCTCAGTACTGTTTGCACTGACTGGCAGAGGTTTCAGGCAGCCCAGCCCTAACTGGATATGCCAGGGGCCTTCTACATGCTATCACTGAGCTGAAGCCTTTCCCCAGGCATAGGCATATGGCCTTGGCCCTGTATACCTTAAGGAGCATCTCCACCCCCATCATCCAGCTGAGGTCCAGTGCTGAGCGCCTTCTGGCGGTTCCCTCACTGCGAGAAGTGAGGTTACAGGGAACCAGTTGGAGGGCCTTCTTGGTAGTGGCGCCTGCCCTGTCGGAAGGCCCTCACAGCAGATGTCAAGGCAATAAACAACTATTTTACTTTTAAAAGAGAACTGAAGGTGGCCCTGTTTAGGGAAGTTTTTAATGTCTGACCCTGTATTGTTTTTAATATTCGGTTGGAAGCCGCCCAGAGTGGCTGAGGAAACCGAGCCGGATGGGCGGGGTATAAATAATAAATTATTAAATTATTAGTATTATTGTTGGTATCTTATTTATTTATATTTCTATACTGCCCTTCATCTGAGGACCACAGGACAGTTTACAATATAAAAACAGAAAACTGCATACCATAATAACAAACAAAAACAATACCCCCCCCCCAACAAACACACACAGATATCTACACCTGCCCATCTACCTTGCCAGAGAAGGCCTGACTCGGGCACCATTGCTGTTGCCTCAAGGGCTTCAGGGACAAGGCAGAGGCGAGAGATTTATTTATTTATTTTAAATTTTCGGCGTCTGCCTATGCTGGGGTCCTCCCATTTCTCATGAGTGAGGAAGCCCAGGAGGGAAGAGATTCCGATTGCCCAGCTCATAGACCGCTCTTGATCTCACCCCACCCACCCTCCAGAATGGACAGGCATATGGATACTATAGAAAGAATAACAGCTCAGCAAACCTCAGTGGGATTACCTACATGCTAGTAATTGAGAGCAGACCTATGTTCGCATGATTAGGCCCCCACAGCATGAGGCTTGTGCCACACCCATTGGAAATATCTATTGTTCTGCCAAAGTTAAGCACCAGTGATTTGTTCTTATGGTTCTAATAAATTCCTGGAAGAACTCAGAGTAGCACACCAGAGTTCTTGGGGCCACTCTGCCTGATAGTTTTGAAGACAACAATGAGGAATGGGTCAGCAAAACACCTGGAATGCAGACCCAATCACCTAACTTGCTGGCCACACCATTGTGGGAAGCAACAAAAGAAGGCTGGTCTGCTATTCACAGTCCTTGGGCACCACCAATGCCGATGGATAAGAGGGGCTGTGGGTCATTAACACAGCAGCTGTCAGGTGACATAAAGGGCAAATGAGGTGACACCAGGTCCTATGAAGACTCAGGCTCTGACAAGGATCCCCAGTCTGAACAACTTGCACCCTGCCTCCTTTGAACCTCCTTTGGAGCTAGCACCTAACTACATCTTTGCTTCCCTTTTCTCTATCTGCCTTGCCACACTTCCTGTCTGCCCAGCTCCAGTCAGCAAACACCTCTGTTTCCAGTCCACCTGCTCTGAGAATTCTAATTCAATATTCTCCCATTTGTCAAAACTATATATTCACAAAGAGGCCCCTCTTGGTGACTTGTTTGTCAATAACATGTGGATACTTGAGCACAACGGCTAGCAACAGTCATAGCATGTCTAAAGGTGCAAAGCTGTCGGAAGTCTGCAATCACATTTCCCAACTTCTTCCTCTTTGTTTAAAATCAGACACAAGTTTTAAATCAGGGCCACAATATTTGGAAGGGGGAAATTCCCCTGCTCTATTCCAATTTAAATCAGCCATTGAAACTGCTATAAGCTATTAAAGGGACAAGTGTTACGATGCAATGCTGAAATCTTAGCATTGTCAATATTGTGGTTTTATTGCGGGGGGGGGGCGCGTTGTTTTTTTGCTTTACTGTTTAAATGTTGCATTATTTTAATGGAGTGGTTTTACTAATTGCATTGGAACCTATTTTGTGGAGAAAAGTGGTATAAAAATGTTGGAAGAACCTGAATAATAAAAGAAAGACAGGTACCCATTTGGAGCCTGCATTTTCCCCTCCTATGTTATTATTAGCATCTTGGGGTAGGGGAGATGTTAAGCTGAGGAAATGGCACAGCACCATGGCCCCTATCCAAATGCTCGCTCTCTCTCTCTCTCTCTCTCTCTCTCACACACACACACCCTCACCGGCAGCTGTTAGTAAGTGAAGAAAAATATGTCACATGATGCTGGTCAAAAATTCACAGCAGCAGCTCTGCCTTCTGTCAGAACTCCATGGAATGAAAAGAACCACAGGCCAGCTCTTACAATGGCTTGGCCAAAAAACCTTTGGTTGACCGTTATGTGAAACTCCCAAATTCTCATGTATTTTCAGTGCTGGGGGTGGAGAGAGAGTTGTTTTGCTCTCTCACATCTTGTAAAAAGCCCCTTTTGTGAAACCCTGCTCCACCTCATGTGGTTTCACTGAGCAGACCAAAGTATGATCCAGGAGTTGTGACAGCCTTGGCCTCTGTCCATCCACACCACAGCCCAAGGAACCATCTGGAACTTGCCTTCTGTCCCAAAGCTCAGAGCTACATTGCTTCTGTGCCTGTCCATGGAACTGGCCCAGAGAAACATGAGGCCTAGTCAAGTGATTCATCTGAGCTGGTGTGGGCAGAACAGAAGACATAATTCTCTAGGAGAAGTTCTCATAAGCTAATGCAACTTGTATTGTGCTGCATTCCCCCCCCCAAAAAAAAAAAAGATTAATCATTTGAATAACATCTTGCCCAGCTCAACTTATAAATTCCAGATGGATAGTCATATTAATCTGTGAAGAGTCCTAAAGCCCTCTAGAGCAGTACTGGGAACCTTGGGCTCAGGGGCTTAATATATGGGCTCAGGGGCTATATATGGCCCTCAAAGCTCTCCCTAGGCCGTGCCCCTCAGTGTTCCTGCTTCACAACTCAAATGTTTTACCAAGCTGAAATGTGCCCTTAAACTTGGGTGATGCCTTTTGCTTGTCTAGATGGAGGACAGGAGTGTTGGAAGTGGTGGGGTGAGTGGGTGTGGAAGCTGGCCTACTGTACAAAGGGATCATTTACATTCATTGCTCCGCCCACTTTTGCCTCTGTCCCCACCCTTCACTGGCCAGTGGTTGTCAGAAGGCTGCCCAGATGGGAATGTGGCTCTCAGGCTGAAAAGTTATTTCAGCCTTTAAGATGCCACAATACTTTGCATTCACGGCACAGAATCCTGCGACCCTTTCTCCGAGTCACAGAATTATTGCTTCAGCAAACTATGTCAGCGCAATGAAATGCGCACGACTACAGCAGACCTCCACAAACCGTAGGAGGACAAAGACTCCTGTTGCCTTTTTTGCATGTAAAGAATCTTATCTGTGTATCAAGAGCATGCATATCAAGTAGCATAAAGCGGGCATGTAGGTGTAGATTTCCATCCACATATATGTGTCGGGAAGCCAAGAGATTTGTATATATTGGAACAAAATTGATATCCACACCGCCGTTCTTACAACACAGAGAGGGATACTACCTGTGTGGAGTGATGACTGGAGTGCTGGACTAGCTTATAACACTCACAGAGTGCTTTCATGCTGTTGCTAACTCTCAGACTAGCCTACCTCACAGGGTTGTTTTGCGGGTAAAATAGGAAGTGAGGAACCATGTAAGCCATCTTGAGCTTCTTGGAGGAAAGGTGGGATACAAATGTTATACTCAGCAGATACACACACATGCACAAGTAATCACAATGACTAGTTCCTCCAGTTGGATGCCTCTGAACATCAGTTGCTGGAGATTGTAGCCAGGACTGTGCTACTGCACTCATTTCCTGCTTATGGGCTCTTCACAGACATCTGGTCAGCCATCGTGAGAACAGGATTCTGTACAACATGGGCCTTTGGTTCGATCCAGCAGGGTTCTCCCATTGTTCTCATGTTCTTAATCTCAGCGTCATAAAGAGTCAATGCAATAATTTGTCTGCGGTGACAACAAATGAGGCCTTGTTCTTAGCAGAATGAGGTGGTAGAATCCTACGGTGGTAGAGTAGACTTCTCCACATCCGACAGCAGCCTGAGCTATACTGTGCCATTTTCAATGCTCCTCCACCCAACTCCTGCAATTAAAGATTTACATATCCTAGAAGTGAGCGCTGGGGAGTTCTAACTCAGAACTCTTCCTGTTGTGCTACTTGAATACTGATGGAGAGTTTTTCAAACAGGGAAATAATTCAATATAGGTCACAGTGAAGTCTACCACTTCGTTCCCACCATATTCTGCTTCGTGTGTAGACCTCATTTTGGAAGCAGGAGCAATGGAAGCACAATAAAAACTCGGTGGTTTTTTTACAGAGGGGAGAATGCATGGGAGGAGATGATACCCAAACGCAGCGTCCCTTCCTTCCCGTAAGTCCCAGATACAAGGGAATGCATAGAAGGATATTTCCTTTGATTATCAGGCTACATTCAGGAATGCACAGCTGGGCTGAAGGCACAAAATTAAATTAAGGCATAGAGGAAATGCTATCATACCATGTGCCCACTATGCATGAATGGACTGTACTAATTATCAGTCTTCTCATACCTCGCTGTAAGGAATATAGCACATTTTGCTAAGTCCCAGAGCAATCCAATTCATGTAATATTTCCAGGGACAGGAATGTGTGGACCGAATGGGGAGAGTGGAACCCTGCTCACTGGCCCCACCAACCTCCACGTATTCACCTGAAGCTGAGAAAAGACCCTACCTGCTTGGGCTCTCCCTGCATGGCTGGCGACACTGCAAAATAATTATCGTAATGCAGACGTAGCCATGAAATGATTCCGGTGGGATAAATGAAACCTGTCCTCTCCCAAGGGGAGCTGAGCAGATGGAGGTAGTGTTTACATTAGAACACCTGGAGTAGTTGTAAACACAACACAACCTGGCAAGCTGCCTTGTGACAAAGGAAAGAGGATTTATTTGACAGGGTGGGTGTCAAAGTCCGTGGGATTTACAATGGGATACTGGAGGACAGGTTAGGGCAGGGCTGGCGAACGCTCCAGGTACCCCCTCACGGAGAAAAGCCCTTGGAGTCACTTCTGCATTTTTCAAAAGCAATATAATATTTACATACATTGCAGGACCTGTGTGCATTTATTGGCTATGGTTACTGATACAAATAAGCTCCACATACTAACTCAGGCTGAGCAAAGAAGCCTTGGGCCTGTTCCCACACACATCGTATATCTCAGACCTAGAGGTCCACCACCCAGATACTTCTGAAATGCGGACAGAGCCTTTCAATTGATGCATTACGCCCCAACCAATACATATGTTATTACGGAGTTGTGGCAAGGGCATGGGGACTTGTTAACCTGTCAGTGTAATGTTCTTGGGACCATGAAAGTGGGGGAAGTGAAACAAAGATGACTAATGACTGCCAGTTTACTTGACCTGTATATATTTGTGAATCCCTTTTGGTTTATTGTCTCAACACAATAAAGACATTTTGGAAAGAGCATATCACGCTGCGACTTGCTTTTCACCTTGCTGATGCCCCAGATGCTTAAGCTCTCCTGCCAGCCCTCCTTGGTTCAAGAGCTATTTCTAGAAAGGCTTTTGGGCTCTCTTGTAGGACTATCTCTTTCTCGTATGCTGCTTCTAGTGAAGAGGTGGAAATAGGGAGCTACTGATGCTCACAGTGTGATTTGGGAACATGGGGTAGGTACACAGCCTAATCCATGTTTATTTGGAAGTAAGTCCCAGGGAGACTTTGGAACTGAATGGGACTTACCTCAGAATAAACATAGATTAGCCTGCATGTCAGCCATACTTTACCTAATCACACTTTGAGCATCAGTAGCTGCCCTTGGGACTACTCCGAAGTAGTATCTTGGATATCAGGATATGCTCACAAGTTCTAAGAATACTTAGGGGCCCCTCCAGACAAGGGTTGGTGGAGAAATTCAATTCAGTTCACACTAATAGGTGAACCTACTTAGTTTCCAAAACAGTATGTGAATCAAAATGCAGCCCTCTTTTGAAATTCGCACTTCTCTGAATTTTGCAGTTCAGTTCTCCAGGGATGCAGTGTGTACAAAAAATGCATATACTGGGGTAACGTATGGAATAAAATGCATGGAATTAGTGAAATAACATACAGTGATGCCTTATGTTATAGCAAATTGCTTGCATATATATTTATATTAGGCAAAATTGCAAACTAATATGTGTATACTGTATTGGGGAAATCCATACCAAAATGCTGATGAATTGTCATGATAACTTTTTTATTTTAAAAAATTGGAAACTGATGTGGAAATGTGGAGAACTGAACTTAAGACTGGAAAAATGAGAGAGAGAAACCAAACTTTGACAGACAAGCAGCTTGTTGAGCATTCCACCTGTTTTGCTGCCACAAAGCTTGTGTGGTGTTCATACATCTTCCCATTAGTCATCCTGTGCTTTTCAATGCATTTCTTCATCGTTTTCCAAACCCATAAACCCACTTTTTAAAAAAGTGGATTTGTTGCACTATGGCAACTTTAATGATGCAGATCTAAAGTTCTGGAATGCATTTGGATCCCTCTCAAGAAATACTGACAGCCTGGAAGCACCCAGACTTAAAACAATGAAATAAAGTGGTTATGGGCACAGGGGAATTTTCTGAAGTATCTGGTGGGTATTCTTGAAGTCAAAATAATGTAGGGACGTGGACTGGGTGATCTATCCAACTTTATATGATTATGTCCTAGTATCTCATTTATTCCTTTTAGCTCATGACTATTGCCATTGGCTGGTACTAGCTATCCAGGATTTCAGACAGGAGTCTCTGCTAGCACTACTTCATATGCCAGAGATGAATTCTGGGACATTCTTCAGGAAAGCATATGCTCAAACACTAAGCTATGGCCTTTCCTTCTTAAAAACATAACAGATTTCAAATCCAGTGTCTCCTTCTGGCCTAGACTATAAGCAAATGAGCCACTGCAATGCTTGATATATGTGGGGGAACTAAGCCAGATCGGAGACATATTGCAGGGCAAAAGTGTCAGAGAGAGCAAAAAGTAAGTACCAATTTGACAGTAGCTAATTCTAGCCTAAATCTTCGCAGGACCTCTTGGTGCAAGTTACAGCTACCAGGACATTGTTTCAGATTGGAGGCATCCGTTTGCCCTTGATGCAGCCGCTGGCTCTGGAAGACATCGCTGGAAGACTAAGCAGGGACATTTGCGACCACCAGCAAATTGCTGCTGCGACAGCACATTCATAAGGTTGGCTGTGGCCACGGGTGCTGTGGAGGTCAGCCAGCGACTGTGGTGAGTTCCTCCCAGGGCGGATGAAGTGTGGCTTTGAAAAAAGAACTGGCTGCAGAATCCTTTCCTTCCAAGAGTGCTGCACTTTTCTGGTTGAGCTGCTTTTAAAAAAAACACACCAAAAAAACCATGTACAGTATATAATTTCTCTAGAAAAGGAACACGCCATCTGCACAATGTCACACCCTTCTACAGTGGTACCTCTGGTTGCGAACAGGATCCGTTCCAGAGGCCCATTTGCAACATGAAAAGAGTGCAACCCGCAGCGGCGCATCTGTGCATGCGTGGTTTGCGATTCGGTGCTTCTACGCATGCGCGAGTGGCAAAACCCGGAAGTAACCCTTTCCGGTACTTCCGGGTAGCCGCGGGACCTAACCTGAAAGAACATAACATGAAGCAAACATAACATGAGGTATGACTGTACTTTATATCAATGGATACAGACCAATATAACACAGAGACACCTCCCACTTCTGTGCTTGCCATTAAACCTGGGTTGGAACCCCCACTTACATTCATAAGTATGCACTGAAGATGGGGAAAGGGATTGCACCCCCTCTTTCCTGTCTTGTCTGGGAGACAGACTTACAAGGTGGCCAGAGGGCATTCTGAGGTCACTGATCTGCATGAGTTGGTCTCCATGAGCTCTTTATTAAGAGGCCAGGCCCAGCTTCAGCTGACAAAGAGGGATGAAAGCACAATGAACCACAAAGGGCACTGAGGGGTTAGAAAGCTGGGCCAAGGACTATGTACCTTTCCAGCAGAATTTCCTGAGCACCAAGGTCAGGATCAAGGCTGCAGACTAAATGAAACCGCAGCAAAGTCTGCTTTGTTTGCAAGCTACCCGGCTGTTTTGAATAAAGGTGGTTGGGTGGATGTGTTAAGTAGATGGGGTTATAAAAAGGTTGGTCCCCATTTCCAGTATTTGGGGTCAAGAAAATGCATGACAAGAGGCATGGGCTGATCCCTCTCCCCTGTTCCGCCCTTCCGTTCCTCACACAGCCTGTTACCCGACCACAAAGAGCTGCTGCCCAGCACATTAGATCACAATGAATCACTGGAGTGACCTCTGCCTTCTGGAGTGTTCAGTTTCTAATTTTATGGCCTGTATCAACTGGATTATTGAATCCAGATGTCTGTAAAATGCAGCCATCTAGCACAGAAACCCAACCCACATGGAACGGAGCTAAGGTCGGCAGCTAGAGTTGGTGGATGCTCACTTTTCATAAACTAACTTCTGGGTTATCTCCTTGCCCTTGGCCATCATAGGTATTGGTATTGGTATACTTTACCCTTCCTTAAAGAAGAAGAAGAAATCTCCAAGTCTGTGCCAGGGGGAAAAAATCTAAGTAAATATTCCAGTGCACATAGCATTTCTCCTTGGATCTGTGACTGGTCCTTGGGTTGGAATGCATGTTGTTGTTGTTTTGGTGTATGATTTTGGAGGAATCAGATCTTTGAATGGACTGTATTGGCAACCAACAGCATGGAATTCTTGTTCTAGGTCTTTCAGCTCAGCAAAATTATACTCTGTAGGTGGGATTCAATGTAGTGCTAAGTCTATCGTTCCATCTGCACAAGGATTTCTCCTTGCATAGTAGAACAGACCTTCCACTGACACCCTAACCACTACACACACACACACACACATACACACACACACGGAACTGATGAGGACTTCAATAAAAACATCCTGGTTTTTGTCAACATCAAGATAAGGATCTATTAACCTTCAAACAACCCTGCCCAATGCTCCTCATGACTCGTGTTTCAAAACCTCAAGAGAAATATTCCAAAATTTCCCTGGGCAGCCTGTTCATTTATTCAGCTGGTATTGCAGTTGCTACCAGCCAAAGATCATTCTAACCACATTCATTTAAATAAAATATCAAAAGAGGAATCTAACTAATGACTGTCTAAATCCAGTTCCACAAGTCCCAGATGTGAGCTGTTGCATAAAAACAGGTCAAGGTTTCTTTTTGGAGTTCCAAAATCTCTACTTTTCTTGCCCATCTGATCAAGCATAAATGGTGGGTACAAAGGAAAGCAGAAGGCATGAAGCCAGGTTATGGGGCAAAAGACAAAAGTTGCCTCTATAGGTGGAAAGGAAAGTAAAGGTTGGCAAGTTTCATGTTTGACTCTTGCCTTTGGGGGGAAAAGAGACGTTTACCAGGCTTTCAAAGAGCAGGCACAATGTTGTGAAATTATTCTGATTTTTTTGCTATTGCTTCTT
Organism: Podarcis muralis; assembly: GCF_964188315.1. Taxonomy (NCBI): domain Eukaryota; kingdom Metazoa; phylum Chordata; class Lepidosauria; order Squamata; family Lacertidae; genus Podarcis; species Podarcis muralis. Next base: position 39,121,097 of record NC_135656.1, on the reverse strand, counting down.
TCTATTACCCTGAACACAGAGACATAGGAAGCTGTCTTATACTGAGTCGGGTCTAATCCACCGAGCTCGGCATATTGTTTGCACTGACTGGCAACAGCTCTCCATCATTTTCGACTTGAGACATTCCCAGTCCTACCTGGAGATGCTGAGGACCAAACCTGGGACCTTTTACATGAGAAGGAGATGCTCTACCACTGAGCTACAGACCTTCCCCAAAACTACCCTCTACCAGCTAAGGAGGCCGGAAGACAATTCCTGATGCAGTTTATTTATCATGGCAGGCGCGGGCATGAGCCTGATAGAGACAGTGTTCAGGAGTCAGTAGATGAGAGAAGCTCCTTTAAAAAGGAGAAAGCTCAACTTTCCTTCTGCAGAAGCATATTGGGTTTTCCCTTGACAAAGTTTCTCACAGGGAAGTGAGGCAGGGGAAGACCCGGGAGAAGAAAACTATGAACTGCTACATTTGTTCCATTTCCCTCTAGCTTGCTGATTCGCTGTGGTTCTCTGTCATAGCAAAGGATTTCAAGATCTGCACATTCCAGGCCTCGGAGACTGGATTTTTCAGCGTGTAAGTCATTTCAAGTTTTCTGTTCTGAGGCCAGAAAGTTGATGCAAATCCCAATTCTGCTGAGGCATGAGGAGTGTCCAGGCCACTGCAAGGGGAATGTATGCAGGGTGTGATTCCTTGCTATATATTTGCAAATCCTCCATGCCTTTTCCTCTCTGTACTTTCCCCAAGAGAATGAAGAAGGAAGTGGTGATTGTGATCTTGGTATACACCCACCCACAACATCACACACACACCCATTGCCAGGACTGACAACATCTGTTTTCATCCATATTCAAATGGACATACTGCAGGGTAACGCAGAATTAATCTGCAATTACCTTTTATTTTTGCAATGAAACCAGATCTCAATTGTGCATGTACATAGAAAAAACAAGTACCCAGCCTCCATTGATAAAATGCCATGTGTAAAAAGCCTTTGGATCTTAATGGCTGAAGCCTGGTCAAAGCAACCACCAGTTGTTGTTGGCATTTGTCTGTCTCGAGAAACAACTGATTGCACCTGCGAGTCAAACCACTCCCTTAGCAGCATTGAAGTGACCTTCCAAGGGCGCAACCATGGGCAGTATGTATGAAGGTCCTGGGCTGCCCAGATGATAAAACCTCCCTCTCGGCCTCACTGGTGTGGTCCGAAGGAAAGCAGAGCAATACCAGCTTGGCTACACAAGTTGCCAGAAGGAGGAACACAAGGCGCCATCCAACCGCCTTAGGGACTCCACTCTGGATTTGTGTAGGGTTTACTCCTTAGCCTTTTCTTCACCCTGACTCACCGGTGGCTCCCAGAAGCTGTCAGCATGCGACAGCACCAATGCTGGATTTATGTATAAGCTAAACAAGCTACAGTCATGTTGCGTCTTTTCGGCTTGCGAACGCGGCAAACCTGGAAGTGCACAGAAGCACCGCTGTAGTTGCAGACTTTTCGGGGTGCGAATGGCACCCCGGAACGGATCATGTCTGCAACTAGAGATATCACTGTATAGCTTAGGGCCCCACTCTCTTGGAGGACCCAAAAAATATACTTCTTAATTGTATTTCACTATTAATATACTTCTTAATTGTATTTCAGTTTAACAATTACTTTGATAAAACACATTTTTGTTATGTGCAAATGGCTTTAGATAACTATTTGTTGTTGTTGTTGTTGTTGTTGTTTAGTCGTTTAGTCGTGTCCGACTCTTCATGACCCCATGGACCAGAGCACACCAGGCACTCCTGTCTTCCACTGCCTCCCGCAGATTGGTCAAACTCATGCTGGTAGCTTCGAGAACACTATCCAACCATCTCGTCCTCTTCTCCAACATCAGGGTCTTTTCCAGGGAGTCTTCTCTTCTCATGAGGTGGCCAAAGTATTGGAGCCTCAGCTGTCCTTCCAGTGAGCACTCAGGACTGATTTCCTTCAGAATGGAAAGGTTTGTTCTTCTTGCAGTCCATGGGACTCTCAAGAGTCTCCTCCAGCACCATAATTCAAAAGCATCAATTCTTTGGCGATCAGCCTTCTTTATGGTCCACCTCTCACTTCCATACCTATTAGGTTCATAAATTACCATATAGCATATATTCAACACAAAAACCAGTGACAATTTGTTGTTGACAAAGGACAGCTGGACATATAAAGGGCCCCATTACCTTCAGTAGCTTAGGGCCTCATCAAACCTAAATCCAGCCCTGGACAGCACCCACACTCCAGGAACAACTTTGACTGGCCAGCTAAACCAGCAACCACCTTTATACTGCCATTAATCGGATATCAGTGTCTCTGACTTTAATTCAGAGAAACAAGTGTACCTCACATATCAGAAATGCTGGGAAAGTTAAGCAGTGGAGTAAACTGCCTTGAAGAATGACCATCTGTGCAAAAGCCAGAGGTTTCTATGCTGCTATGCAAAACAAAACAAAAATCTTAATCCTGTTAAGCAAGAAGCATCATCACAGTTGAAGGAAACATTCCAAGCTGTAAAAAAACCCTTGAAGAGGATGCAGAGCAAGGCTAGTGAGGCCCTGGGAGGAGCCTGAGGACCAGACAGAGTGGCCTGGAGGGCTGCATTTGGCCTGCAGGCAAAGTTTCCCTATAATCCACCTCTGGTTCTGACATATGATTCCTGGGACCTGTGTCTCCAAGGGCCCAGCCATGCATTTGGTAGCTTCTCATTTTTCTCTTTTCAAGCAGGTCAGCCAGTGTGAAGCGTTGTGGGGGAAGAAGGGCTGGTTCTACCCAAGAAATCACACGTGACCAAGGAGGAACTTCTGCATCCTTCACTTTTCTTGCGTGCAAATGCTGGAGCGGGGAGAGCTTGTGGGAAGGCCCAGTATACCTGAAGGAGCATCTCCACCCCCATCATTCTGCCCGGACACTGAGGTCCAGCTCCAAGGGCCTTCTGGCAGTTCCCTCACTGATAGAAGCGAAGTTACAGAGAACCAGGCAGAGGGCCTTCTTGGTAAAGGCGCCTGCCCTGTGAAACACCCTCCCATCAGATGTCAAGGAAATAAACAACTATCTGACTTTTAGAAGACATCTGAAGGCAGCCCTGTTTAGGGAAGTTTTTAATGTCTGATGTTTTATTGTATTTTTAATATTTTGTTGGAAGCTGCTCAGAGTGGCTGGGGAAACCCAGCCAGATGAGTGGGGTATAAATAATAAATTATTATTATTATTATTATTATTATTATTATTATTATTATCATCATCATCATCATCATCATTGTATTATGAAGAAATGTGGCAGTGCTGGGGTGGGACTGAGGCAGAAAATGAAAACCAAACATATCAAGAAATCGGAGCAGGGACTGGCAGCTTTGCATTGGGTTCTTTGGCATTCGTTGTGTATACCTGCAGAGCTGAAGCTTTTTGGCTCCATCCTGCATTGCAATAATGCCCCATTGTCTTTCAAGGCCATAAAAAGCAATTTAAGGACGTTGCATCTGTGCTGATAATTCTCCAGTGTGAAAAGCTGTGCACACTCTGCTAATGCTCAGAGGACCGAAGAGGAGATGGTTTCTGCAGATGGACGGCTGCCTGCCAAGCTCCGGCGTGATGTGAAATCAGAGCAACTGCCTTGTAACGGCTCCCTCTTTAAAACGGGGGTTTATTGGGAAGACGTTTCTGCCAAAGCTGGAACTATAGCAACTGCTGTTTTAAAAGAAAAGTAGAACAGGGCTAGAGTGCAAATGTGGGTTTTCATGTTATTTCTGCAAGTCAGCCCATGACATTCTGCACAGGACAATCACAGTTAAATCCTATCGGACCTCACTTTCTGAAATCGTAAATGGATAACAGAAGAAGTGCTCAGTTATAAGCATGGGCAAGTTTGACCTTTTTCCTTCCTGTGCCACTTTCATATGTTTTTTATCCATAATTCCATTCTGTTTCTTAATTTCCCTACACATTTGGTTTAATCCTGTGCATTAAAGTAGGCATTTCAAAACCATTTTTGAATGTGTGCTTCATCTCAAAATATGTATTTAAAGTAGCCTCTCTCTTTTTTCTTAAACTGGATATTTAAATGCAATATTAAAAATAAATTTAGCATGCTGTCTCAGAACATATAGAGAGTGGGAAATCTTCCAGGGCACCCAGGCTGCCCATTGGTCCATCCGAGACCAGGAGGGTTAACCATCAAGGGCTTCCTGGCTGAGTTTGGATTTTGTGTGTACAGCAACAGCTACGGTCTTCCCAGCTCCAGTGAGTTCTTTGGTTCTGACTTCTGGCTCAGACCTTTGCCTCTCATTCCCTGGCGCAACTCCTGATTCCTGGATTCCCTCTGACTACACCCTGAAAGACCTGATAGGTATGTTTTAGATGAAAAGTTGATTTGAAAAATAATAATGTTTGTATTGCTTGCTGCCTTGGGCTCCTTTGGGAGGAAGGGCGGGATAGAAATTTAATTACCAATAATAATTATTATTTACACAGGCATTCTTTTGATCTCTTGATCCGAATCTTCTGTTTTGATTGCTGTGCTTTTAAAATTAGGATTCTTTTATTGTGTATTTTAACTATCATGTTTACATTTCAGTGTTTTATTAGGATTGTGTTGTTGTATATTTTAAGTATGGATGTTTATATTTTAATGCTGTGTAACTGTTTTTTACAATATTTAACAATAAATAACTCCGCAATTGCCAATGTAATATAATGGCCCAGTATTACACGATGCAATTCAAATAATTATCTGGCTGCCTGCATATATAAAATCACAGTGTTGTAGAGTTGGAAGGGACCATGAGGGTCATCTAGTCCATCCCTGAAATGGAGGGATATTTTACCCAATGTGGGGCTCGAACCCATGACCCTGAGATTAAGAATCTCATGCTCTCCAGACTGAACTATCGTGTGTGTGTGTGTGTGTGTGTGTGTGTGTGTGTGTGTGTGTCAAACAACCAAAGTTTTCAGAGAAATACAGCATACTCCTTTTCATTTTCTTTTCTCCCTGCTTGATCTGGGTGAAATAGACTCCGCACAAATACACACTTGACTTCTGTGCCATCTTTGCATCTATTCCATCTACATTACTGTGAGAGAGGACACCATACCATACTAGATATCAATAACTTATGCTTGCCTTGTGTTGTATGTGGAACCTTAACCTTGAAATTCAGGCTCCCCACATGTGTTCATAACTAGCAAAATAATCCTATGCAAGCTTCTTCAGAAATTAGTCCCATTAAATTCAATGGGGCTTACAAGTTGGTGTACAAGGCAACCCTTCCCACCTGGGGCTCTCTAGAAGCTCTGGACCGCAACTCCCATCAGTGCATTCTAGAACCTCATGGTGTTCTAGAACTCCCTGGTGCTTTCTAGAAGTTTTGGACTACAACTCCCATTAGCCCCTGCTATGGACTACATCTGGAGGGTACCAGGTTGCTGAACACTCATGCATAGGATTGCAGGTTTAATTCGTTCACTGGCAGAGGTCATGAACCAGGCCTACACCAGGTTTTCTCCTGGGCCAAATAGATGTTATAGCCTGAAAGCTAAAGAAGTCTGTTGACAGTTAATTCAATGTGCCTGACTACAACACATGCCTCATATCCCCTGAAATATTGTTTATGATGTCATGTATATGCAGAACTCCAATTTTGTGACTGAGGATGGAAGGCTCTGAATGATATACAAGTGTCCAGGTCCTGAAGGATGCAGTAAAGATGTCAGCAATAGTGCTAATTCGCACCTCATTACTGAAGCGTGCATAGCAGCTAACTCTAAAGAAGGAATTGCCCTTGAGTGGCTGTACTCACACATGGCCAAATACACTTCCTGGGAGGTTTCCGACAAGTGTAAATGAGCTGTTCTAATTCCTGTGAAATCTCACGGGAAGAGCATTGTTCCCTTTACAAATAACAGGACTCCGGGGACCTGATCCCTCCATTTGCAAACAAGCACACACCTTAAGCTGTGCAGAAGTAAAAGAAGCAAATATTGTGGGCTCTTCAATCAATATTTAGTGAAGACATATCTCATCCACCTTCTTAAACAATTCCCTGCGTTATTAGCCCTGAAGAATAGAAGGGAAAGCTATTTCTTTGCCAAGTATTTACCAGAGCCGTTTGTGCATGACCCCCCATTAGCGAAGCTACACAAACTCTCAAATGTGGTGAATGATGTCTCAGCAAGTAGGACTTCCCAAGACACTTTTAAGATGGCAGCCCGACAGCCAGGGTGATGCTATAAAACACTGCAATGCAGCCTACACCACTCTAAGCTTTACCTGTTCCTGGAAGTAGGCATTACCTTACTTCCCAGAAAGTTGTTACAGATGCAGGGAAAAACAAGAGTGTGTGTTCCACCCACATAGACCGAAACGTCTCACATTACTCCAAATGTACATCCAAGAGCAGTGTTGAAGCAAACTCTATCAGTCCCATGTCCAGTTTTGGGGGACTGTTGCTCAAGGGGTCCTCAGTGAAACCCCTCCTCCTCCTCCTCTCTAGCAAGGCTCACTTCCTCTCAGCATAACTCTGTGGTGTGTGAGTTTTAGGTAATAAATGTAAAGGTAAAGAACCCCTGGACGATTAAGTCTAAAGGTGACTATGGGGTGTGGCACTCATCTTGCTTCAGGCCAAGGGAGCTGGTGTTTGTCTACAGACAGCTTTCCAGGTCATGTGGCCAGCTACTGGTGCAATGAGACACCATGACGGAAGCCAGAGCGCACAGAAACGCCTTTTTTCCGCCACAGCGGTACATATTTATCTACTTGAACTGGTATGCTTTCGAAATGCTAGGTTGGCAGAAGCTAAGAGGGCAACAGGAGCTCACTCCGTTGCACGGGTTCGAACCACCAACCTTCCAATTGGCAAGCTCAAGAGGCTCAGTGGTTTAGACCACAGCACCACCCGTGTCCCTAGTAAAACTCACCCGTGTGAGTTTTACTACATGCACAAGAACTTTATTTTATCTGAGTGAGCATTCAGATGTGACATCCCACCAGCCACACCTGAAATCTGAAGTGGCACAGTATGGAATTCTACCACCTCACTCACTGTAATGTGTACAAAATGCCTCAGTTCTCTTTGGATGAAGCAACATGTGCTCTCGTTGCTGCGGATGAAGGAGGAGGATAAGCCACAATTCATTCATAATGGACTTGCAGCATTGTAATCATTTGAATCAAAGTGTATTCAGGTAACTGCAGGCAGATAGCCAAATCAAACCTCAGGCCAAAGGGAAGGAAATATAAATACAGTAAGAAGGCAGTGCTTGACCCACGACTTTTTTTCAGCCGGAACTCACAGGAACTCAGTTCCGGAACCTCAGGTAAGTGCCATTCTAAGAGAACAAGGGAGGCAACACCTCTTTTTCTAGAAAAATAGCACTGGATTCACCTGCAATTTATACATCTTTTAAAGTGCTGTTTTCCAGATATGTTACATCTGATCACACATACCTTCCACCTTGAAGCTTTTTTCATTTTCATTTTTGAAAATATGAGTGTTTTGCTTGACAAAAATGATTTCTGAGCAAACTATGAAGGCAATCATACCCAAACAAGCAGGTTGTATCTTGGGCATGCCTAGTACATGTGTGTGGCTGTGAATGTGCAGCTGGTAAGGTAACCTTTGGCATCTGTTTATCATCTCACTTGTGCCCACACAGAACTCTTAACTTAATACTAGATGTATATCACTTTTTTAAGAGAGTGCACTATGTGCCCTACATTTAAAAGGAACTGTACAAATGGGGAAAATTGCACTCAGCAGTGTGCAGGTGCTTAGAAGTATGGGCAACAACCAATTGACACACATCCAACTGATGCATAATCCATTACGCCGAACCCAGAAGTGACTTTAAAAATGGCAAAAACAGCCCTAAAAGAGCCCAGAAAGGGCAAAAAATGTGTAAAAACAGCGCCTAGCAATCCCACAAGCCTTTGCAAGTGCAATCCTAGGAGCCCTTGGAGCGTTTGAGCAAGGAGACTGAGAGCCACTATTGCCATCATTCATGCCCGTCTGGTAAGTGCTGTTGTGTGTTTAAAGGGGTTTCCAGGGGTTTCCAAAGGTTTAGAGGGTGTTTGCAGGCTTTTCCAGTGGTGTTTCAAATATACATGATTTCATTTATGCATACGGTTCCTTGTAATGTAACCCCAGCATAAACTGGGAGTTATGTAATAACTCATGGATGTAATAACCCATTGATCTATGGTTGCAGGGTTTGTGCCCTGACAACAGTATCTTCAGCAGAAAGATGCAGGAGAAATGCTGTTCCAGTTAGAAGGAAGTTTTTGCCATTAAGAGGCACCAGTTCAGCAGAATCAGAGAATCTGGTTTGAATAAATGGATTGTAGAGCTGATTGCAATTTATTGAAAATTGGGAAGGGGAAAGAGAGAATTATTTTTTTAAAACCCTATTATTATTTTCCAGTCATTGCCCTCTAGGAAAACCATTTTGCTGAAATGGGAAGAGCATTTTTTGCCAAAAGCAAAAGACTCTGGCTGTTTTCTACTATTGAGGAAACATAACAGGAATAAGTCAACAGTATCCAACATATCAAACAACAACAGCAGCAGCAACAACAACAACAACAAAAAGCATCCTCCTGGGATAATTTAAAGCTGATCTTGGAGCTGCGAAAGATGGAGCAGAAATGCCCTAGGATAGAAAGCCCATGTGATTTATGCCCGTCTCCTCCTGTTCTGCCAACAATCCAGGCAGCTCAGAACAGAATATGCAACAGGCTGCAAGAGCATCTCCAAAGTAAGTGGGGTTGGGGTTTTTGTTTTGTTTTTTTCCTCTGGACTGACATTTGTGCTAATGAAAGAGAAAAGTCTGGCAGTATCAGAGGCAACCTCAATTTGTTATTCCTGCCAAGAGCTGTTCAGACAACCGCAATCTTAGCAGGAGCTTTTTCTTCTTCTTCCTCTTCTCTCCATTATGCTCTTCCAAGATAACACTCCAGAGAGAAGACACAATCCAGCCATCCAGCTGTGATAACTAGGTGATGGGTCCAGTTAACGCTGCAAGAAGGTAGGAGTCGTTCCAAGGTTAATTTGCTGATGAATGGCTCTGAATTCCAGTCTGTTCCTCTCGAAATTTCCGCTTAATGGAAACGTGCCTGAGGTTTAAGCAACATGCAGTTACCTAGGAGTAAGCCAGCACATTACAATCCTGTGCGTGTCTACTCAAAAGTAAGCCACTCCAAGTATAGGATTGCAACCTCAGTTATGTCTTCTGTGGTCCACCTAGCAAGCTGAGATTATGGATGAAAGATTAATAGTAGCCACATGCTAGCTAATTCAATACAGTATGGCTGAGTGCAGATACTGTAATTATTCGGAGCAATATGAGCAGCTTTCCCCTTGCAGCTACTGTGGGATTAGCTCTGTTCCAGCACTGGTAGCTTGATAGATGTACAGATTTGATGCCAGGGTGGGGGGAAGCGTGGTTGGGGGAAAATTTTTTTTCTCCCCTAAATTCTAATTTTAGCTGGTTCCTCTGAACGTAGTGAACACTGATGAGAGGATGGTGAAATTGGCGAGACAAAAAGAAAATGGCTAGTGTTATCGCTTGCATCTTGAATTTCTTCTGGCTTTAAACTGAAAGTTCCAATTCACCACTACACTCAGAGCATAGAGAGGCATCTCTCTATCCCTATGACCATACCCTACATGCTTTCCACAGGAAAAGGGAGAGGCAATGAGCTTTTTAATTCCAGAATAGGGGCTGCAATGAGGGTATGCCACACTGAGTGTCCAGCAACAACCTAAAGAGGCATGGGGCAATGGCAGAATCAATATCTCTTGGCACTGCTAGGCACTCTCCTACACACACTGCCCCCCCCCCCTTTATTCCCATAACAAGTCAGTACTCTGAATGGTGACACCAGAGACCTAGAAGGGGCAGGGCTTGTCAGTCCAACCCCTGCACAGTCTCATCAGGGCTGACCTTAAGGCAATTGGAGCAATTGGGCCAAATTGGGCCCTGTGTGCCGCTCCTAAGGGACCCCCCGCACCAGGGCAATCTAGATGGATTTTATTTACAGTGGTGCCTCGCAAGACGAAAATAATCCGTTCCGCGAGTCTCTTCGTCTAGCGGTTTCTTCGTCTTGCGAAGCAACCCTATTAGCGGCTTAGCGGATTAGCGCTATTAGCGGTTTAGCAGATTAGCGGCTATTAAAGGCTTAGCAGCTTAGCGGCTTAAAAGCTATTAGCGGCTTAGCGGCTTAGAAAAAGGGGGGGAGCGAAAAAAATCGCAAGACTTGCAAGACGCTTTCGACTTGCGAAGCAAGCCCATAGGGAAATTTGTCTTGCGAAGCAACTCAAAAACGGAAAACCCTTTCGTCTAGCGGGTTTTTTGTCTTGCGAGGCATTCGTCTTGCGGGGCACCACTGTATATCTATAAGATTTTGCAGACTTTGGCTGTGAACTGGGGGCCCCATTAGCTAAAGTGGTACCTCAGGTTAAGAACAGTTTCAGGTTAAGAACGGACTTTCAGAACGAATTAAGTTCTTAACCTGAGGTACCACTGTATAAAGGGTGCAGAGAGATGTTAAATCATCTGCTTCTGGAGCAGGAGGTTACAATTGTTCTGTCACCCTAAATGCCTCATGCAAAGCACCCGGGGAGGGTGGGGAGGAGAGGCATTCATTAACCCTCTGCAAGTTGCCACAAATTGTGAGCAGAAACAGCCAGAGCCTGCTTAGCATTTTTTCTGACTGCTAATGACGAGAAATCTGGAGAGGCCAAGATTCAGACCTAGAAATGCTGCCAAGGAAAACACTGTCCAGGGATGATGTCCTGACAATGCAAAGTAGTCTACACCATAAAACAAACAATTGTAGAGATTAACAGGAGAGGGTGCTCGGAGCTACCGAGGAGCTCAAGCCAAGAGTTTGCTAAGGCAGCCTGAATGCAGATGCCAAGTAAACAAAAACTATCTAAAGCAGGATCCACAGATCAGTGTAAATCTTCTAAAGGCCATCTCTTAGAACACAGTCAGTTCACACACAGGGCATTTTCACACGTGACGCTGAAAGGCCATTGAGCATTTCTCACGCTATTCGCGGGCAGGGGTTACACATCACCAAAGTGCTAGTCCCCAGACTGTTCCAATTCATTGATCAGCCAATCGGAAGAGAGGAACTGCAGGCATTCGGAGCCTTCTGATCAGAAGCCTCTTAAACACGGAAGCTCAAGTAGTCCAGTAACTGTGGGCGACCAAGCAGATTCCACTGTCAGTTATGCAACTCCCACAATAGCACAAGCGATACTACCCAGAGTACCCACAAGTCTCAAATATCCTTCCCCAGAAATATTCCATATCCTCCAAGTGTCCCGATTTCCCACAGACAGTCCTGGAATTACAAAAGCCATCCCAGCTTCTGATTTCATCCTGGAATGTCCCAATTTCCCCTGCTAGTGATGCCGCCATGAAGCTTGAGGAGGAGGAGGAGCTGGCACTTGTCCTGAGTGGTGGTGGCAGCGAGGGAGCATCCTATTGCTTTTCCATGGCCTCTCCATAGCCGCTGCTGCCAGCCTCCAACCATGACTGCTGGAGAACAGGCAAGGAGGAAGTGAGGCTCCCACCGCCATGGTTCAGCCCCATGTGAAGCACCAGGGGCAGGCAGAGGGCAGGGCTACCCTGGGCAGACAGAAAGGGGGAGCAGAGCCGAGTGCAAGAAGACTTGGTTTAAATGTATATATACTTCGTGTGTGTGTGCCTAATCTTGCCCCTTTCTAAAATTTATATATTGGTGTGTGTTTTTCTTTTTGTAAATCTGCCAAAGAATAAAATAAAATTGAGATTACGGGTTTTTCTCAGGATGGTGGAGGTTGTGTTTGCTGTGTGAATTGGTGGCATTTTCCCTACGGATAGGAAATGCTCTGCAGCGGTGGCAACAAAAATGAGGGGGGTGGAGGATGGTTAGTTGTGAGGGAGTGAGAAATGTCCCTCTTCTCATCTGTGGAAAGTTGGAGACGATGATATTCTTCCTTAGTGCTGGTATATGTACAGTGGTACCTCAGGTTAAGTACTTAATTCGTTCCGAAGGTCCTTACTTAACCTGAAACTGATCTTAACCTGCAGCAACACTTTAGCTAATGGGGCCTCCGGCTGCCGCGCGCCACCAGAGCCCGATTTCTGTTCTTATCCTGAAGCAAAGTTCTTAACCTGAAGCACTATTTCTGGGTTAGTGGAGTGTGTAACCTGAAGCGTATGTAACCTGAAGCGTATGTAACCTGAGGTACCACTGTATTTATATGTGCCACACTGATAGCCCAGTCCATAATGCAGAAAAGAACCCAGAAGGGCTGTCTCGTATTTTCGTCATATAAGGACAGGCCTGGTGGGAGATAAAAAGCAAGGTTTGTTCTGCCATCACCCTTCTTGTACCCACATTGGTGGGACAAGAGCATGTGCCTGCCAACAGCCAAGGTATTTGGCATGCAATCTCTTGTGTCACCTCCAATTGCATGTGACACTTGAGTGACTGGCGGGTGTTGCACTGTTTACTTTCCTGGGGCCCTTGAATCAATGACTATTTTCTACATCCAGATGCTTAAAGTAAACAGTCACATAATTTGTAGATCCTAAAGTGTCAAAAAGGAGCTGAATTTTTTTAAAAGGACATTCTTTAAAAAAATAAAAATAAAAAAACCAAACAATTAAAACTTTCCCTTCTTGGAGGTAAGGCAGATGGTTAAAATTATCTCTGCGACTTCCAAGCTGTAAACATTTCACTAGAAAATGGAAATGTGGTTTCTGTGGGTGAGGGCAGGGAGGGAGATGGGCCTGATAGCAAAGCGCAGATCCTAGTTAAGAGAGAGCTGGGAATGTCAAACATGCTTGACCTCCCAATCAGCAAATAAGCACATTATAAACAACATGTTTCATCGGAGCTATGCTCAAGGGAATGGGAACCCTTGTGTTTGTTTAACGTATGGGTTAGGCTGTGAATTGTTTTGTGGCCAAGCACAATTAAAGCAATTGGTGAGATTTACTAATATTGCATCGTAGCATGCTTCACTGACGCAGCATTTCACAGATGGCACCTTCCCTTTCCGGATGCAGCCACACCCACAAAGCAATGTTTGCTACAGTTGTAAACACACATTGTGAGAAACAGAATTCTCGCCAAGGGCTCCCCCATCAGCTCAATGGACTCAATAAACAAACCCAAGCCAAGAGCTATGGTGGACACCGGATCCAACTAGCTATGAAGCAGACCAAGGCAGCTGTCAAAGGCAGGAGGTGATGGTTTGTCATTAGGGAACAACAAATAGCCAGTTACTGTATTTTTCGCTCTATAAGACGCACCAGACCATAAGACGCACCTAGTTTTTGGAGGAGGAAAACAATAAAAAAATATTCTGAATCTCAGAAGCCAGAACAACAAGAGGGATCGCTGCACAGCGATCCCTCTTGCTGTTCTGGCTTCTGGGATAGCTGCGCAGCCTGCACTCACTCCATAAGACGCACACACATTTCCCCTTACTTTTTAGGAGGGAAAAAGTGAGTCTTATAGAGCAAAAAATACGGTATTTAATTCTTATATTTGTTATCATGCAGGGGCATTGCTTGCATGTTCTGCTTCAGATGCCCAACCATCCAAAGCTAGCCTTCATCACCATCTTCCTACCTAAGAATCAGTGGCAGGGCATATGCCCACGCTGCCTAGGGTGGGCACGCTCCCGAGGGGCGCGGAGGGTGCCCTCCCAGGAGCAGGATAGCCACACGTGCACCCACCGATCCCGCTTCCTTCCTCTCCCCTTCTCACTCGCCTGCCTCCTTCCCATCCTCTCCTGCACCTACCGCCAGCCATCAGGGGAAGGGGGGAGCTGCTGCACCATGCTCCCAGCTGGAGGAGGCAGGCAGGCAGGGGAGAGGAGAGGAGAGGAGAGGAAGGAACTGGCAAAGCAGCGCAGCAGCTCCCCCCTTCCCCCAACGGCTTGCGGTAGGCGTGGGAGTCTGAGTCGCAGGCAGGCTGTGCCCCGAATGTCACCCCCGCTCAGGAATGACACCCAGAGCAATGCCCCTCCCCCGGCACCCACCTTCCTCCGCCAGTGCTAAGAATTAGAAGCATGGGGAAATGCTTTCAACATCCATCATGCTTTGCTTCTGAATCTCTCCATATTGCTTAAGGGCTATTGGTACCTGATGGGTAGCTGTTGGGAAAATCTCTGGGTAATTTGCAGTAGATCAGGAAGTGTTTCTGATTCCCAATTGTACAACAATAGCCACAAACTCCTCCCGCACATGAATTAGTTTGAGGGAGGGGAATGCTGGAGGGGGAGGGGAAACCAGGAGTGGGGTTTTATATTAAAGAATGTGTTAGCATGGTACTGATAAAAAGATTCCTGGGCTTAGCATACGCTCAAAAGCACCCTATTCCCTAATTCCTAGCACATGTACACCACTATTTGTACTCTGCTCTTGGTAGACCTCAGGATTCTAGGGTGGAGGAACTAAGTACCGTATTTTTCGCTCTATAACACGCACCCGACCATAACACACACATAGTTTTTAGAGGAGGAAAACAAGAAAAAAAATATTCTAAACGAAACAGTGGATGTATGATTTTTGTGTTCATGCTGTGGCCACAGACATGTGATCTGACAGTGAGTTTGGAGTAGCCCAATGCAAAAATCCTGAGGATCCATGTGGATCCGTGCTTTGTAACCACGTTTTAAGTGGGGAGGGAAGGAAAAGCACTCAAGGGACAAGGAGCACGCGTGGGGTGGGTGGAGAAGGATGCTGCTAATAATGAAGAAGAGGGATATAAGGGGAGAAGGCTCCTCTCCTCTCCCACTTTGCTCCTTTAAAGCAAGCAGGCTCTGCTTTTCTTCCTCCTCCCCGCTCATCCCCGGCTTAGGGAGCTGAAAAACTTTGCTGGTATGTAGCGAGCTGAGTGGGGAGGAGAGAGGGACCGAGAGCCTGCTTGCTTTAAAGGAACCAACCGGACAGGAGCCGCTTTCACTCGTGTAAACGGCTCCTCTTCTCTCCCGCTTTGCTCCTTTAAAGAAGCAGGCTCTCTGTCCCTCTCTCCTCCCCACTCAGCGGCTCTTCTCCCGCTTTGCTGTTTCAAAGCGAGCCACAGAGGAGGGAAGGAAGGGAAACCATGGATCCTCTGCTCACGACTGCAGCAGGACCCCCCCCCCCCCGGCCACCCATAGGCATTCCCTCCATAACACACACAGACATTTCCCCTTACTTTCTAGGAGGAAAAAAGTGAGTGTTATGGTGCAAAAAATATGGTAGATCCCACAAGCCTTAAGTCTCCCTGCCCCTTCTGTAACCAATCCCTGACAAATTTATGTTTGTGATACACATAGCTGCAAACACATATTCATCACATGGCATTAAGGTGTCCACTTCAATCATCCTAGGGACGCACCTAACAATAATGTGTATGGTGCTTGCTTCAGCTGTGGCAGAACGTTATGCTGCCAGTGAATTTCAGCTCTATCCAGCATAGTCATCATCACTTTTTTCATTGCATGAGTACAAGAGGAAAAGGAACAGATTAAATTACCATTTTAGTAACCGTGCAGCAACAACAGAGAGGAGGCAGAATCCAGGGAAATGGAAAGCAGATGTGCTGAAAGTGGTGTCTCCTTGATATTGCAGAGCACAGAAAATGAACAGGGGAGCTTGTGTGTGTGACACACTGAATCAGCTAAAGGGTGTCTGCATCCAGAGCGCAGGTGCTTCAAACTGTCACAAAAAGCTTGTGTTGTGTTGGCTGTTTCTTCTTGCCTGCAGGACAAGAGCTAGGGAAGAATAAAAGCCCAGCAATGGATATACGGGAACTTTTCAGTTTGGGAAAGGTCAGGGGTGAATAATTGTAGACCTTCCAAGCCAGAAAGACCAGAAAGAAGCACGTGCTGGGCAAAGGCCTTTTATTTGTTTGTTCAAGGATAACAATACAAGCGAGTGCTTGTATGGCTACTTGTATGAATGACCCTTGTAGCACAATTCCCCTCCTCATCGCTGCCGTTTGCTTGGAACCTGGATTGTTTCAATCTGACTTTGCCATTCTTCTGACTAGTCCAGGCAGGGCTCAAAGAATGAACTTGGCCCTTCTAATTGTTTGCTAATTGTAGCACAGAAGCCTACTCTGCTTCTGTCTCACACCAACCCAATGTATCTCCAGATCATTTAAGGGCCCTGTGTGGTCTTATAACTGCAATTTAGATCCACCAGGCTTTCAGCTGTTGAGAGGGCTAATTACAGTGAGGGACAAGACCACCAAATTTTGTTTCCAGCAAAGGTTTGGGATAGTGTGCTGTTTATTCAGTGGACCAACAGATGAGAGTTGTTGCAAGGAATAAGCTCCAGACATCATTTCAGAGGTACTGGTTTTTTCAAACCACATTACCTCATTGAAATTGCAAACTATTTAAACTTGCAGCTGGATCACCTGGTTTCTTCCTCTTCCAAAACTGTATCTAGCGCCGCATTAAAATGATTTATTGTCGTTCTCTGCTGGCAATGTTTTTGGCAGTTTATTCTTCCCTTTCCAAAGGAAGAAAAGCAGCCTCATGATGCTTATGCATCACCTCCACTTAGATTCCTTGTATGGGACACCTGGTTATAGCATTCAATTAAATATGGACAGATGGTGGGGTTTAACATGCATTTGCTCCTCTGGCGTGTCCTACTTCACAAAGCAACATTTGTGAGATCTGTGCCAAAAATCCCATATACCATTTTGATGCCCAAGTGGGAGGTTGTTCTTTTACCAAAGCTGTACATCCTCTCCCCCATGGACTGAGTGACATATCACAATAGAACAGTGGAGAGAAATTGGGGGGGGGGGGACTTCACCATGTATGCCTCTCCCCTCACATTTCCCTGGATCGCCATGACTTGACTTGATTTAATTTTTTTATGGCGCTTTTCCAAGAACCAAGTTAAGCTCAAATCAGCTTGTAACAACAATAAAGCATTAATAAATAAAGTCGTACCTCAGAAATCGAACGCAATCCATTCCAGAAGTCCGTTGGACTTCCAAAACATTTGGAAACCAAAGTTTGGAAGTTCGGCTTCCAAAAGAACGTTCAAAAACCAGAACACTCGTTTCTGGTTTTCAATCACCACCTATGGGGAAATGGAAAGGTGCCACCAGGTTTGTGCCTCTCAGTGCCTCTTGGCCAAGTATGGTTGGCCTGGATACTTAGAATCATGAAATTATCCCATTCTGTATCCCGAAATAACTAGAATCATCCATGTGATGAATGGGGAGAAAGGAAAAGGCATACAATTTAAAATATGAATATGAATATTCTAAGAGCTTTCTGAAAAGTATTTCAGCGTTACCAAAACCATTGCTTTTAATTAAAAATCAAAATGGGAGAATATCCAACATAGTCTTCATTCAAGTAATAAAGGGAACTCATAATCGTTCTCTGTGTGTCTTTGTGATATTTGTGCAAGATGCCTATCCTCTTCAGAGCTTCTAGGGTGCCCAGTGACAGACACTGCGTATTCAATCCTGCAGACATGGATAATGGTTTCTTCCCATTAACGTAAAGCGGGGAAGAGCAAGAATAAAGTGTAAAACTGTGAGTGTGTCAGTAAAACCAGAGAAGATGGTCACTTATTTTTTTTTTAACCAAAGGAAAACTTGGCTCCAAACTGTGCTCCTTAAAAACTTATCATCAAGCTCCTTTGGCACAAGCTGGTATAGATGTTCACCATCTTCAACTTGTCAGCTCATTCAAGCAGAGATTTTGGACCCATTGCGTGTGTTCATTTCTCATTCCCTGGTTCTAACCAAATAGGAATGGGAGTGTGTGTGGATGAGGCAGCCCAGCGTCGCAGTGTCCAAACAGCAGGGGTCATAAACTGCACCTGTGTTCTTGATGACTTGGCAATTTCAACCAAAGCTCTACACACAGAGAGAGAGGGGGGGGTCACTGAGGGTTTTTTTTTTAATTGTTTTGTTTTCTCAAAGGCTTTCTTTATGAAAACACAGCCTCCTACCAAAATAATAATGCTTTTTACCGAGCTGACAAAGCGAAATAATTAGTTTGGCATTTTGTGTGTTTGTTGCTGCCCTCCTCTGAGTCACGAGCTGTGAATTGTAGGACAGAGAGCAACCGGCAGAAGATGGGGGCGGCCTGGTGTTTGTCTTGGAATGTTGCAGACGGGGCCAACGTCTGCTGAGCAGATCTCTCGTATATTCCTGCATCCCGCACAGCAGACAAAAAACCACAACTGCCTCTTGTGCCATTACAGGAGAATGTTATTAAACTATAACCGGGGTGGGGAATCAGTTCAATGTGTTTTGTGTGTGTAAAGAACAGAACACATGCACACAATTTTAAAATGCTCTGTGCAAGTTTTTGGGACAAATAATAGTTCTATAGTAGTTGTAATAGACAGAATCGGTGCTTTTTTTTCTGGGGGGGACGCATACTCCTAAATGTTTTGTGAATCTAAGTTTGGCCTCATTAAGGGGCAGTATTTCAATATGAGTAGAAAAATGAGAAACATTTTTTTTTGGGGGGGAGCACTGGACAGAATAAACCTGGCATTTGCTTGCTGTGCTACTAGTTATGCTGCTAACTACTTTGCACTTATTTTGTGGGGGGTTTCCCACCTAAAATGATTTATAATGCATAATATTCTCTCAATTAATCCAGCAGTCCAGTCCTAAGGATCTAGGCTTGGATCAAGGCAAAGGTGTTTCCATCACTGGCCAGCCAGCTGCATCCAGAAGCTCAAAAGTAAAGTATAGCAAAGACAGAAGCCCTTGGAATTCAGAGGACATGGAGCCTCCATTAGCTATCATAACTAATAGCATCTTATATATCAGGGATGAGGAGCCTGTTGCCCTCCAGATGTCAGACTCCCATTATCCCTACACATTGGCCATGCTGGTTGGGTCTGAAGGGATTTAGAGTCTTGCAACATCTGGAGGCCTACAGGTTCCCCATTCCTGCTATACACCTGGCTAGGTTTTACTGTTTAAATAGCCTTACAGTGCATATTCTATACATGTATATTCAGATTACAGCTTTAGGCTGCAATCCTATACTCACTACCCTAGAAAGACACTCTATTAGACTCTATGGGATGTAATCCAGTTTCTACATGCATGGGGTTGTACTGTTACTTCCTACTAGGTGTATTTAAGGGCACAGAAATAAAACAGGGGAAATCTGGTGTCTTTATTTTTTGTCTGTTTCTGAGCCTACAACATGCATAGTCACTTGTAAAATGATAGAGTTGTTGCTCCAGGTTCCTTGCTTTAAGAGTCTGAATTAATTAGATACATATATAAGTCATTTGGCATGCCTAAATATTCTATAACAGATTAAAACCAGAATATTATTGGGGATTAAATTTAATACATTTTAAGCACACAGTACACGTTTTTAAGCCTGCTGAACAAACATTTTTAGGAGCCACCTTATTTTGGTAATTACAAGGTGTTTTAAGCATATATGAAACCTGAGCATAAGATGGAAAGGCTCAAAGCATTAACTCTCCAACACATCTTGTTCCCCCATGTGGTTTCGGGGGGGGGGGGGGGGGGTCATGTGGTTTCAGCACAAGTGAAGCCTCTCTGTCTTCTCAGCTCCAGAAGAGACTATCTATATTGCATACCACCACAGTATATTTCTTCTAGTTCAGAGTGAAATACATGAATTGAATACACACTTGGCTGATCTTTACAGTTGAACAAATCTTGGGTTGTTTCCTCTTCTGGAAATGCTCAGCTTTGTAGGTACTGGAGTGTAGGCGTTATGAAAGGGATTTGGAAGGGTGTATGTGTTTCTAAACAAAAAATGCAGAAAGACTCCTACCAACACTTTTCAACCACTATATCTGAAACACTTGGATGAACGAACATTGCCAGAAGCATAAAACATTTCACAACGGGTGATGTCACAGTGGAGTGCAAGGTGAAGCCAAGAATGTCAAGAGTGGCAGTTTTATAGAAGCCGCATGTGGACAAAATACCCACATTTTGCAATGATATGAATATTTCACCAACAGAAGTACCGCAAAGTAATGTCTGTGCATCACCTCCAGCGCTGGAGGTGGTATGTTTCTGAATGCCAGTTGTTGGGAATCTCAAGTTGGGATGGCCCTGTTGCACTCAGGCCCTGCCTATGGGCTTCCCATAGACATCTGATTGGCCACTGTAAGAAGAAGATGCTGGCCTAAATGAGCCTTTGGCCTCACCCAGCAAAGCTCTTCTTTCGTTCTTAAAATAAATCTGCAGGCCACATATGCTGAACATTGCTAGAAGAAACTGCGGGAATTATATACAGTTCTCGATTCTAGGTCCTATGCTAGCAATATCCGTGACATTTCATGACGTTCTTCATTAGGAAGCAATAACTCAAGGGATTTTTGTGGAGAAATGGGAGTTATTTTAGCATCCCTTCTCAGTGCAGCCCACACCCAGATGCTTTCCCGCCACACATGAAGGCTGCAACTTCTAACTCCACAGTAAAGTGTCTCTTATTTCCTGGTCCCTCTGATAGAAATTCCTTCTGCCCTGGGGCTGTTATACTGACAGTGACTCTTTTATCTCTTCCCTCTTGTGCTAGTGACCCTGGAGGCACCCAGCATGCTGGGGATCAATGCCTCTCCTTGTAAACATGTGTAGGAAGCATCTATTCATCATTCCTCCACCCCCCCTCCCACCATTCTGTTCTTGGGCATGTCTTTTGACAGCCCATTCTCTATTGTTCCGCCCTCACCCAGTTAGTCCCTCTCTGCTGGTTGAGTGACAGTGGCAGGAACGCCTGGCAGCTCAAGACTGAATCGGCCTCTGTGCTCCTCATCCTACAACTGTGGAGGGGAAGCATTTTGCTTTTTGCTGCTTCAGGCTTTGCTTTGGAATCCACAGCCTGGAAAACGCCATGCGTAAGACTGGCCATTTCTTTCACAGGAGGCACCCTTGAGTATGCTGTTTGAGAAATGACCAAAGGAAGGGAAAAAGCCACTCTCTTTCAGGTGTATTCACAATAGACAACCTGTCTCAAAAATGTAGAGTTACAGCTGGGAAGCTGTCCAACTCCAAGCTGTTTCTGCATGCACTCATCAGTGGTTTTCTTGTGTACTATGTATAGAGTGATCATATTAGTCATGTTCCCGTGTATTGTTTGTACAGCGCTTCAGTCTGTGCTTTGCAATCTGCCCCAAGATCAATATTATTCCCATTTTACTGATGGGCAATTGAGGTCGAGCAAATACAAAGCTGGATAGGTCTCCTGTACATTCAATATTTGCTCTGAAGAGGGTTTTTTCAGCAGTGGCAGATTTTCCTACCCTAGCATGATAAGCTGTGCCTTCCAAAACTCTCTTTTACACAAGTGTTCAGGGTACTAAGTAAGCACCCTGCCCTCTCTTTCTCCTTTGATCAGTGGCTACTAGCCATGATGGCTCGGCTTTACCTCCGCTGTCAGAGACAGCATGTCTCTGAATGCCATTCACTGGGATTCATGGTGGGGAGAGTGCTTTTGGGCATCCCATATAAGCATCTGGCTAGCCACTGTTAGAACAGAATGCTGGACTAGGCATGGAACGTGGATGGTCACCTGCTCAGTTGTGGGTAAGGAATCAAGGACAGGGAACCTGTGTCCTCCAAATGTTGTTGGACTCCATTTCCCATCAGCCCCAGACAACACAGTCCATTGTCAAAAATGATGAGAGTTGTAGTCCATTAAGTGTCTGGAGTGCCACAACTTCCCCATTAGCATATGTGAAAGACACAGATAATCCACTCTTCAGTTTTACAGTTTTATGCAAGGCCCTGTGTGATAGCTATGCTGAGACTTTACTGCAGAGCCTAGCTGTTTGGCAGATACTTGGGGCATGCAAGGAAATATATCCCTAGCTTAAATGAATCTCTTGCCCAGAAGAGAGCTTCAAGTGGATAAACTGTGCTTATATCTGCTTTGCCTTATGAAAACTTATTTCAGGCTTTATAGAGAAGGAGGAAATGTATTCGCCTTACTTCATTATTTGGGTGTTAGCTGGCAAAGAGAAAAATAAATAAGAGTAAGAGATAAGCCTTTATATCCAACCTCATATCTTCACAACAATGAATTGCTGGTAAATCGAGTTGAACTTGTTGTCCAAAGCTAGGCTTTATATGAGGATCACTGTTTTTCCTCTGCGGGTGGAGGGAGGAGAGCAATCCCTGCAGAGGCTTGGGAGGGGAGCTGGATGCCTCATGTGAGCAGCATGCATGCGCTGGGCGGGCTTCTCGACAGCCCACCAATCCCAGGCGCGCATGAGGGCGGAGCCGGCCGGCTGCCTCAGCGCCCACAGCAGAAAAGCCTGCGGCGCTCCAACGGGCTCAGCTCTGCTCGACAGCAGCTGTCGGCTGGCCTGGCTCTTCAATCGCCAGGCTCCAAATCTCGGCCCCGGATTCTCAGCCTTGCGCCCCTGAGAGCTTGGGGCCCAGGTGCCCCACACTCCTAGCGCCTATGGGTAAGCCGGCCCTGGGAAGAGGACCTAACTCAGTGGTAGAGCATTAACTCAGGTTCCATCCCTGACATCTTCAAGTAGAGCTGGAGAAAGACTCCTCTCTGAAACCCTGGAGAGCTGTTGCTAGTCAGACAATACTGAGCCAAATGGCCAATGGTCCGACTCAGTGGAAAGCAGCTTCCTATGCTCCTATTCCAAGTCTATGGTGGAAGTCATGCTTTGAGTTCTTACCCACCCAACCCAATGCTTTGTCTCAACTCTTCATTTAGCATGTAAAAAATGAAACTGGGAGTACCAGAGTATGCAGCCTGGAAGTGCCTTGTACATATAGGAAGGGGACGATGACACAGGGTGTTGGTTAGTCTTTCTGTGATAGTGTTATCTCTTAGTGATTTCTCCCAAGACACCCAAGTCCCTGCTCAAAAAAAGTCAACATTCTTCAAAACAGAGATTGCAAATTAAGCATATCTATGCAACAATTTATATTAAGCATAGTTTGCTGAATGAAAAATTTTTGGAGGAGGGATTCATTCTCTCTCTCTCTCTCTCTCTCTCTCTCTCTCTCTCCAGGGGTTGAACTTTTAGGGGTTGAAAGTGCACCCAACTCTGCTTATGTTCAAATGATTGGGCAGCCTTAAACATAAATAAACTCTCACACAGTGCTGCTTCTGAAACAGTAGGCCAATTTTGTGTACAGAGCATGACCACCCACCCAAGAAGCCCATAGGGTGTGTGATCTGTATCTCTCGACATTATTTGGCTGGGCACCCTGAATGTTTCAGGAAATAATAGCTCTTTTGCCTCATGTAGCTAGAGTGGCTGTCGCTCACTGGGATTACAATCTCCAGGAGCTAACAAGTCCTTGCTATGAGGCAAGTTCATTGCCTCGTAGCAAGGCAGCACCTAGTTTATTGCAGTAGTGGCACCCAACTTAATTAGCAGCCACCAGATTTGAAAATGATTTTCTTTCTTTCTTTTAATCATGTGTTAATTATACTTGAGACTTAGAGCCAAACAAAGCTCCAATGCCACAGAGTGAATATTTTTAACTTACCATGTAATCTTATGCATCTCTTCTTGGACGTTAAGCCCCACGGAGTTCCATGTTGCTTCGTCCTACGAAAGAGGGCACAGCGTTTCAGCCTTAAACATAGATGACAAAGGCTCTGTGCCTTTAACAGCTTCGTATCAGGCAGAAAGCAAAGGGCACAGCTCTTCATCTTGCAACCTGTCGAATTTCTGCCTGTGGTACTGGATTTAGGAGTAAGCCATGGCCAAGTAAGCCATGACTTGGGGCTTGCAGTGTAAAGCACAATTGACTGGCTTTGGTATGTTTGACTTGGAAGTAACTCTCTATAAATAATAGCCAGTAAGGTGCGACAACAACAGGTTTGTTGGCAGTATATCCATATTTACCTAGGATAGGAGATACAGGCACAGCAACATTCTCTTGTCTTTCATAATGTTTGGTTCTTATGTCTTTGTTTGCGGAATGTTCTCCCCAGAGAAGTTTGCCAGGCACCTTCATTATATATCTTTAGGCACCAGCTAAAAACATTTGTGTTCAACCAGGCCTTTGGCTGACTACAGCCTTGCATTTGTGTTTGTGGGAAGGGGCTATGGTTTGGTTTTGTTTTAACTATTTTAAACTGTTTTACCTGTATTTTAACTCTGTGAATTGCCCTGGATTCTCGTGATGAAGGGGGTTATATAAATCATTAGTAGTGGTAGTAGTGGTAGTGAGTAAATGGCACTGAGCACAGCAATGCTCACTTCTGAGCACAAAGGTGTGGGGTTGAGTCCAACTGGGACTGGATGGTCAATGTCACTTTAATATCTCAATAAACTAGCCTTCTCTATCCTGGTGCCCTCCAGATGTTTTGGATTACAACTCCCATTAACCCTGACCACTGGCCATACAGGCCAGGGCTGATGGGAGTTGTGAGGAAAGCTGTAATAAGCACTGCATCAAAGCAGAGCTAGGATAGCAAGTATGGTGGTTTTGTACAGGGAGTGTACTGAGTGGCGCCCTGCCAATGGAGGAGATGGCAGATGTATCTACTAGGGATTAGTGTACATATTTATGGAAAGAAAAAAATGGAAATATCTGCCACTATGAATTTCTTTAAGAGGGCAGGATCCAGGAGGTAGCAACACACACACACACACACACACACACACACACACTAGAACCAGAAAGAGCTGAAGGTTAAAATATGTTCAAACTAACAAGGCTCTAGATCAGAGGAGCATACATTTCGTCTGTTAATGCAGTGAATCCATGGTTTCCAACACAGTACTCCATGTTTGCATACCAAGGAGAGCAAGAATGCACTACTAAACTCTCCTTGGAAACAGGATCACCTTGGGGAACATAGAAATCTGCTCAATACCAAATCAGGCCCAATATTCCCAATACCTGGCAGCAGCTTTCCCCAAAAAAGGTTTTCTTGGAAGTATCAAACATTGTTAAGTACAAGAGAATGGGATAAAAGAGGCGGCAAATTGGAAGCCATTGCTCAGTATTTGGATTTTGACTTCATGCTCAGTTGTTAATCGATCAACATGTTTGGGATCCTCCTGCCCGATGAGGCTTGGCAGGAGATACTTTTAGCTGCTGCCTCCTGCACAGCCTGCTTGCTATGCTAAACACCTTCCTTGATATGCTAAGGAGCATCATGAGCCTGCTTCTCCTCTGAAGCTCAAAATGTGTTTACTGCCTCCTGCTCATTCTGCTAAGTGGGATCCTGGACATCTGCCCTAAAGTCCCTCCCCAATGGCACCACTGCCCAACCTTGTTTAGTAATGCCCTGCCCTCCTTCTCCTTCATGAGGATGAATGAGCTCAAGTTTTCAAAGTCCATTGCATGCTTAACATGATAAAGAAGGAGCACTTCTTTTGGAGCATCTTGATAATTCATGGAATTGTACGTGCACAAACACAAACAATCAAGTGGGTTGTTACGCCACTTGAAAGCTATGCTGAGCTTTTCTCAACAGCTTCTTCAGTGGCCTGAGTTCAGTTTTATGATATATCGCCTTGGATGGCTCACAACCACATTCCTAAAGACACTTGAGTGTTCCAAAGATGTCCCAAAATACTGAGGCTATTTTGGGATCAAGAGAGTGATAAATTCATACAAATAAGAAGTGCAAGAATTCAAGAGGCAGGGAGAGAAGTCTTGCAGGCAACCAAACAAAAACAAAGGAGTCTATTTCAAGGCACAAGTGTGGGAGAATGAATTACCGTGGCGGGGATATTTTTGTCAGCTTCCTGGACGTGACCCAGTTTAAAGCAGAAGCTCAGGGCAAACAGGTCACCATTTAGTTTGGGTTTCTTATTAATATTCTCAGACTATGGAGACCAGCTCTTTTCGGTGGCTGCTTACATTCAAGCCAACCCTCCATTAGCAAAAATTAAGTACAGAGAAAATGGGGCATTCATTCATATTTAAATCCATGAACTCTTTTGAACTAAATAAGAGTAAGTCCAGCTCATTCAGGACAGCTAAAGGCTGGTTCATGCCTATGGAAGTCTCATGTGGAACTCACAAGGAGGACTGAGCAATTTCATCCCTGCTTCTACAAACAGGTCCCCAGTACATATTCTGGAGAGAAAATTGCCCAGTCTATGGCCAGCTGCTGATAAAGGCCTCAGATGTTGTGTCTCAATGGAGTAGGTATGGTGTTCTTTCCAGGTTTGCATCCATAAGTTTGTGAGTTCAAATCTTATAACAGAAGAGAAGCAGAGTATGTTCCTTCTTTAGATAATATTGAAGGGCCACAATGATAAGAGTGTGTAAGAGTGGTAAGCAGGGCTTTTTTTCAGCCGGAAATCTCCGGAACAGCGTTCTGACACCTCTCAGCTGAGCCCCACCACAGCTGAACAAGCGAGAGGTGGGGGGAGCTTATGAAGCTGCTCAGCTGAAGTGAGGAAGCCTCTCCATGCCAAAGCGGAGCAGCTTCAACAAGCCTCTGGCTGGCGAGGAGACACACACACACCAGTCCAAAGAGGTGCATTCTGGCACCTTTTTCTCTATAAAAAAAGCACTGATGGTAAGAGTGCATAATTTATATCATACCACATATATACAAAGCAGTTATAATGGTCCCTGGTACAATTTTTTCTGGGTGTCTCTACTCTCCAGTTATAGGAACCAAAGTAGTAAACTGGGCAAAACCTCTGCCTGACAATGGAGAGTTGTTATCAGCACAGGCGATAAGGGGCTCAGCCAAACACTGTACGGAAATGTTTCATGTAGGAACCACAAACCACAACTAGTTCAGCTCATGAAGACAGCTTTCACGTGGAGATACACCTACAGAGATAGTAGATAGATAGATAGATAGATAGATGATAGATAGATAGATGATAGATAGATAGATAGATAGATAGATAGATAGATAGATAGATGATAGATAGATAGATAGATAATAGATAGATAGATAGATAGATAGATAGATAGATAGATAGATAGATAGACAGATATAGATAGATAGATGATAGATAGATAGATAGCTAGATGATAGATAGATAGATAGATAGATAGATAGATAGATAGATAGATGATAGATAGATAGATGATAGATAGATGACAGATAGATAGATAGATGATAGATGGATAGATAGATAGATAGATAGATAGATAGATAGATAGATAGATAGATGATAGATAGATGATAGATAGATAGATAGATAGATAGATAGATAGGTAGGTAGATATACACATATCCTTCATCTGATGGCTGTTACGTATACTTTGACCATCACTGTATAGGAAGGAAGCAACTAGCCGGTTTATTGCGGGGGGGGGGGGTCCTATGCATATGAGGGACGCTGGTGGCGCTGTGGGTTAAACCACAGAGTCTAGGACTTGCCGATCAGAAGGTTGGTGGTTCGAATCCCCGCGATGGGATGAGCTCCTGTTGCTCGGTCCCTGCTCCTGCCAACCTAGCAGTTCAAAAGCACGTCAAAATGCAAGTAGATAAATAGGTACCGCTCCAGCGGGAAGGTAAACGGTGTTCCCGTGCGCTGCTCTTGTTCGCCAGAAGCGGCTTAGTCATGCTGGCCACATGACCCAGAAGCTGTACGCCGGCTCCCTCGGCCAGTAAAGTGAGATGAGCACCGCAACCCCAGAGTCAGTCACGACTGGACCTAATGGTCAGGGGTCCCTTTACCTTTACTTATGCATATATTTGACACGCTGCCTCTGCCTCTGCAGACTCCCTTGGATGTTATAATCAGCAGAGGGGGCCCTCTTGATAGTCCAGCCACCCTCAGAAGTTCAGGGGGTGATGACCTGAGAGAGGGCATTGTCTGTGGCAACCCCTAAGTTGTGAATTTCCCTTATCACAGAGGTACATCCAGCACCTTCACTTTCAGCTAATGCTGAGGATGCATCTCTTTACCCTCTTTACCTTTGACACATGAGATGTGTATTTTCAGGAGACCCACTCTATCCCTGTGCTTTGTTTCTATTGGTTTTAAAGTAGTATTTTTATATTGTGTCAACCTGTCCTTAGACCTGCTGATGAAGGACAGATGATGATGATGATGGTAATAATAATAATAATAATATATTTTAAGTAGCAGAACTATTCTAACCCGAAGACTGAGACTTCTGGGACATTTTTAGTGAGACAGCGTTGTGTTTACATGCATGTACTTAGAGGAATATGCAAGCAGCCTTTCATATAAGATCATTATGGGACTAGGTCAAGAAACCAGTGACTTTCTCCCTTTTGCTGTAGCTTTTGCCTGCCTAACTGAACTGTTCTGACTTATAATTATGAATCTGATGTGATTTTTAAAAAAACAAGTTAACCTCTAGATTTTGATTGTACCATGTGTTCTTTTCGCACAAAAGGCATTTATTTTGCCCAATAAAGAACTCCTATGAGGCCAGTTTTGCATCTTTTCTCATGCTAAACGGAGTAGCCTTGTCACACAGGCATCTATGTTAATGTGCCTATTCAAGGATTAAAATACTAATTAATATGAATACATGGGTTTTGAATATGTCCATAAATAAATAAGCGTTTCGTATTGGCAAAATGTTGTGCTATATGCATTAGTTAATCGCCAGACAGAAGGATGCCAGCTCTGGTGCATTAGCTATATGACCTTCACTATCTGGAACACATTTAAAGTCCTGCAGCTTATCCTGCTTTTTAATTCCTAAGTCAGAACGCAAACAGCTTATTTCTCCATTTCCCTTCCTGCTTTTGTATCATTTTGACTGCCTTTCTCTTTCTATCTATTCAACAGTTTCAGTTAGCTTTCTTATGGATTTCAATCTTTTTCTGCTATCAGTGCTATCATTGTTTACCCACAATACCTTTGGTGCCTGCCACCCTCATTTCCCATCAATTCTTGTGCAACCTTAGGAACCCATCTAGTTCACACACAACCTTTTTTTTTTCCCTTCTCCTCTCCCTCTCTTTCCCTCCCATGGCTTCCCTTGCAATTGCCATTCCAGTAGCAGAGCCCTCTCAGTAAGACCTTGGATGTCTATGTCTTCGAATTTTAAACTGCTCTCTCCAGAGTCGGTCAGCTGAAAAGGCCTCACAGTTACAAAAGAGAGATGACATCAGTTATTTGCAGAATAACCATGGCAACCCTCTGGAGACCAGCAGGGCTGCAACATGGGCTTTGAATAAAGAAGGAAAGCTTCATTGTCTCAACAAGATTTTAGGTTGATTTAGATTTTAGATTAATTGGAACTGGTTCTAGTTCTGGTTTGGGTGGGGTGGGGTGGGGTGGGGTGGGGTGGGGTGGGGGAGAGCTGGGGGGGGAGAGCAAGAGCAAAATAGACTTGGAGCCATTTTAATCAATGAAGATGTCTTCCCTTTCAGAAGTATTTTTATGAATGGAAGTAGCCTTGGAGTCACTGTAGATGGAGAGGAATTGTTTGGAAGTAACAGTTTTAAGTGCAAGTCTACAGTATCGGGCAAATAAAACGATTGGAGAGTTTTGCCCTAGAAAAGCCACAGGAGCTTTGCTAAAGCTGGCAGATAGGTTTTTCAGTGGCAGATCATTCTTCCAAAGTCTGTTACATGTTCTAAATTTTATGTTGAGGTTTCCTACAGCCTAAATTACCAGAAACCAAGCAAAAGACAAAACTGCACTTTGCATCCTGGTTGCAGCTTGGAAACAGAGAGGAGGTTGCTTGAGCTTCCTCTGTGCATTGCCTTCTGGCACCATTGCAAATCCCAATAGCTCCACTCCCCTGCCAACTACACATCCTGATGCCACACCGGGTTCAGCATCAGTGTGAAAGAGATCTAGTATGGTATAGTGGGTTGGGTATCAGACCAGTCCCTGGGAGGCTTAAGGGTCAAATCTCTACTCAGCCATGAAACTTACTCAGTGACCTTGGGCCAGCCACCATCTCTAAGGATTGATTTGAGGATAAAATAGGAAAGAAGGCGAGAAAAATATGTATGCCACTTTGAGTTCTTTGGAGAAAAGTTGGGCTATAAATGTAATAATATATACATTTGTGCAGATGCATGCAAACAGGGGCTCCTCTGTGTGAGTGGAAGCCCTGGCTAATCAGGCTTCACACTCACATGGAGAAGCTCAGAGACATGTCCAGCCGTACACATGCACAATGGCACAATAAGCAGCTGTGGACTGTTTTGTATTTGATTTGGATTGCTTTGAGTTATTTGAGGCTTATACAACCACATGCAGAATAACATTCTCAGCAAGAATAGAAGCAGAAGTGTCTACCTGGATGGCTTGGGAAGAAATTTGTGATGCAGATTATTATTACATTCTTGGAACATTCAGAAACCCATTGGAGGGTTTTGAGCATTTGAAATGCTAACTGAACGGTCTTGAAGGTGAGCAGCATGGTGCTTCTGCAGCTCTAAGGAAGACCACACTGGGAGCAAGTCCACATGGGAGCTTCATAGAGTCACTTGTGAGAGAGGAGGCTGTGGGAGTTTTGAAACTCCAAACATGCGCATGCTCACAAAGGACCTCCAAAGGATGGCCAGAAATGCTGCTTAAAAACTGACTGATCTGATAGGTACAATCAACCTTCTCACCACAGGTCATGTGCATGCGGTTCTTTGCTTCTTTTCATGGTTTCTTCTTAGTTAAAACACTTACATTTTGCATTCAGTAAAGTCACTTATTTGTTAGCAATACTCTTCTTTTTAACCCTGGAACATCATTGTTGACATAATGTGCAAAGCAGAATTCTTTGATGCATTTGCACAGCTTTGACGTTTTTGAGCACCTCCCTTCTGGGCTTCAACGATCAGGAGTACAAGCAATTCCCTCAAAGCTCCCTTAGAGCTGAAAGCCACTGCAGTGCTCTGGAGGGACTGCGTGCTGTGTAGCAACAGCTAGAGTTAAAAATCAGCTGCCATTTGCTATTCATACTTTGGGGATGAAATGTCAAAACCCGCAATGCTTATGTTTTGCATTTTGGAGTGAAGCATCCTAGCCAACATTCCGGCTGTCCGGAAAGCTTATTACATGATCTGGAGATGGATGGGAGCCATTTGCTGAGTGAATGCACCATGGCTAATTTATTTACCATTATCCAACTTTCTCCTTATTGGCAATGACTTAAAGGTTGAAACTGAGCCAGTCCTTGGATCATTTACTAAGCTTGATAAACTTTAGCACAAGGTCTTCATTACAGTGTACAGCTTCACAATCTGGTGGAGGTGGGGGTGTAACCGAAGGTAATATATGGTGATGAGGCAGGCCCCCATCAGTGTTTTAGTATATAGGTGGTGATTTTAATATTTCAACCCTCACACGCAATACATAGCCTCAGGCCTGCTAATTGCTTCAGAGGAACAGAAGAAACCCTTCCATTCTCTATCCCCATCCCCCTATCTGAAACACGAATGTTGTAGCCCAAGTGCAAAGAACGTTGAGCCTGAGTACAGCTGCATCTAGAAAGCAGCATTCTCCAAAGATGAACGAGTGGTGTTCATGGCAAAAGGTCTCCCTGAGGCCAAAAGTGCATAGGACACTATAGTTCCTACTTCTGTGTGGTTCCTACTTCATGTGTAACTGGCTCTTGATACAATGCAAAGGGGCTACAGAAAGCCATCCCTTTTCCCCAATTCTTTGCATATTTTATATTGAGCCATCTACAGGGGTACCTCGGGTTAAGTACTTAATTCGTTCCGGAGGTCCGTTCTTAACCTGAAACTGTTCTTAACCTGAAGCACCACTTTAGCTAATGGGGCCTCCCGCTGCCGTCGCACCGCCGGAGCACATTTCTGTTCTCATCCTGAAGCAAAGTTCTTAACCCGGGGTACTATTTCTGGGTTGGCAGAGTCTGTAACCTGAAGCATCTGTAACCTGAAGCGTATGTAACCCGAGGTACCACTGTACATCGCTTCCAGTGACTGACATTATATATCTGACCCTTTGCACCAGGGATAGGGAGTCTGTGATCTCCAGGTGTTGAAAGAGCACAGCTCTCATCATTCCTGAACACTGACCATATTGGCTGGGGCTGATATGACTTAGGCATCCAGCAATATCTCACCCCTGCATTAGACCCAGAAACGCTTCCCCTACCCTTCCCTACCATCAGCAAGAGTTTCACTGCCCTGCTTATTACACTCAACTTGTTAAGGGTTCAGGACAAAATCCTAAAACTAAAACTGCTTTAGCCCAAGCGCCATAAAGATTTCTCATCAAGGGTCCACATGCCTCACCTCTGCTGTTTTACAGCTGAATTATAACTCTGAAAGGTCTATCAGGTACTGGCTGTGTAATCTCTCAGAGCCCCAAGATAGACCTTGGCCTGCTGTACATTCCAGAGCTTAATTGTCCCAGAGAAAGTTATCTCCTTTTCACTTTCCATTGCAGAAGGTCCCGCTGCAGACGCTCCAAGCATGCAGGGAATGGGAGTGAGAAAGGAGAGCTCTTGACATGACAGCCACAGGCTAAAAGAGTGATAATTGGATCAAATTATCAGCGCACACATTCCTTGCACAGCTACAAGGACAGCTGACAAGGTCCGAAGTGAAGGGAGAAATTCTGGACTATCACAAATAGCTCCCCAACTAGCTGTGAGCATTGCTTTGGTGCATCTTTGGAGAGCAGCAAACACTAGTGGATCAACCCTTTCCCCAAAAATAGTAACAGCCTGGAAGCTTCCTTAAATTGTCTAAGCTATCTAAACTCATTTAAAGTAAACTCACATGGGATAAGTCTATCAATGGCTGCTGGTCAAGATGGTTAGGCCTTGCGCTGCTCAACAAAAGAGACCTTTTGCCTACATGACCTGCTTGTGTGCTTCCTGGAGACATTGTGGGAAACAGGTCATTGAAGTACAGTGGTACCTCAGGTTAAGAACTTAATTCTTTCTAGAGGTC
Organism: Podarcis muralis; assembly: GCF_964188315.1. Lineage (NCBI taxonomy): Eukaryota > Metazoa > Chordata > Lepidosauria > Squamata > Lacertidae > Podarcis > Podarcis muralis. The sequence goes on along the minus strand of NC_135656.1, from coordinate 39,088,288 downwards.
TGTTCTTAACCTGAAACTGTTCTTAACCTGAAGCACCACTTTAGCTAATGGGGCCTCCTGCTGCCACCGCGCTGCCGCTGCACGATTTCTGTTCTCATCCTGAAGCAAAAGTTCTTAACCTGAAGTACTATTTCTGGGTTAGCGGAGTCTGTAACCTGAAGTGTATGTAACCTGAAGCGTATGTAATCCGAGGTACCATTGTATTTAATTTAATTCTACTAATGTCACATAATATGCAGAATCCCTAAATGGTTTAGATAAAACACAGTAAGGTTTTTTTAAAAAGAAAAGAAAAGAAAAAAGTACTGATGAAATACCAAACCCAAGAGAACATAAGAAAGAATTCCATTGTTATCCTGCATCAGACATGTAAAATTGCTTGTGTCCCCTGGTTCCCCCTCTGTTGCAATTCTTACAGTGCAATCCTATACCCTAAAGTAAGTCTCACTGAGTTCAAGAGGCTTAGAGCCTGAGTGCTTGTTTTTTGTTTTGTCTTTGGTTGTCCCTTCCAAGTTTGGGTAAGGGCCATAGGTCAGCTGGAGAGCTTCACGTGCAGAAGGTCCCAGTTTTAATCCCTGGTAGTCAGTGCAGATGGTAATGGGCTAGATGGACCAATAGTCTGACTCTGCATAAGGCAGCTTCCTGTGTTCCTAAGTTTTATGTTCTTATGTGCTTCCACTTCTGTGGAAATCCATAGTCCTATAAAGGCAAACGAACAGCTTAATCAACCCAACTAACCTATCCTGGCTGTTCCAGAACTGAAAAGTAGCTGTATTTCAAGGACAGAGAGTTTAAGTGCAAGCTTGTAGTTCATGGCCAGACTTTATGATATAGTATTTATCTTTATGCAGTGTTTCTACTGAATCCTCATTTCATTCACCCTTCTACCTTTTCTACAGAATCATTTTATTTCATATCTCGATTTCCAATGAACTTCTCTCTCCTTCCTTTTTTCAAAAATTTATCCCCCCCCCCCCCCGATTTTTCCTCTTTGGCTTATTGCTTGAGCAAGTAATTTTTTAAAAAAAATAGTCACATGATTCTGACAAAGTAAAGCCCTTTTAAGCCCAATTTAGTGGGATTTATGCTCTCCCACTGAACTCAAATGGTCTTAGCTGAGCTTAACTGTTTTTGCGTCAAAACTTACTGAAATGATAAGATTACAAGAAGGAAGACAAAGCAACAGACAATTTAAGAACCCTTGTTCCCCTTTTATAAAATACATGAAATAACAGTATAATTCAGAATTGTTTAAGATGTATAATACAGCTTTCACCAACCCAGTGCCCTCCAGATGTTTTGAGCTACAACTCCCATCAACCCCAGCATTTGAAAAACAAATTATCTAATTCTTCACACCATTAATTTGTGGGAGCTTTTTAAAATCCAAAACAGATCTGATCTTTAGTTGGAATGTGCTCAGTATGTAAACTAACTGTGGTGCACCTCTGCACAGCAGGATCTGTCAGGAGGTGAAAATGACAAGGAAAGAAAGATGTCTAATTAAAGTGAGTAAGAACAACTACTCAACATCAGATTTTAAAAATAAAGGGATAGGAATTCTGTAATTGTGGAGGAGGGGGAGCATCAGTAGGACATTTGCTAGCATGAAGGAAATGGTGGGGGACCAGTGAAGGGACATTGTGGGAAGTTTTCCACATGGCTCACATAAAGTGAAGCACTAAGCAGGACAGGACACTGAATAGTGTGTGTTTTCAACTGGCTGTGTGTGTTATGCTGAGATACATTTTTAGATTAGAGTGCTGGTGCAGGCATACTTTTATGCAAAAGTGCTATGATCCATCACATAGCAAATGCTATGCCTGCACAGGTTCACAATGACTTGTGCTACAATACAAACAAAGGGAGAATGCCAAATGCTAATAATATACTGTATAGCATGTTAGTATTATATTGTGCTATCAACAAGGTGCAATACTAAGTAAACGATCAATGCAAGTAAGCCATCAATGCATTCTGCAATGCAATAAAGTGATTATCCTGCAGCAAATGGTATTGGAAACCCTGAATAAATTGCTCCAACGGTGGCTTGAAGTTGTATACTCCATAATTATTCCAAAGTCCAATACCTGACTTGCTCCTAGGTAGATGCCCTTTCACACAATAATGCTCACCATTCTACAATCGCCACAGCTAAAAACCATTCTGGAGCTGGAAAAAATTTTGTGGGAAGCCAGCCTTCTTTAGACTCTGATCACAAATGCTGCAGTATTCAGAATGTCCAATACCATTCACTGCAGGATCATCACAATATTAAGAAAAACTGGTTTGCACTTTGGGAAGTAATTTATTGATGCTTTGTTAATGTTCCAGTATTGGTCGATACTCATCATGAATTGCAACTGTTTGCTTTTATTCATCTATGAACAACTGCCCATTTCCCCCCCAACCTCATGGTTGTAGATAATAAGGTAAAAGGCAAAGGACCCCTAGACAGTTAAGTCCAGTCAAAGGTGACTATGGGGTGTGGCACTCATCTCGCTTTTCAGGCCAAGGGAGCTGGCATTTGTCCACAGACAGCTTTCCAGGTCAGGTGGCCAGCATGACTAAACCGCTTCTGGCGCAACGGAACACCGTGACAAGTGTCAGAGTGCATGGAAATGCCGTTTACCTTTCCACAGCAGTGGTACCTAATAATTAGAATAGAATAGAATAGAATAGAATAGAATAGAAGCCATGTATCAGGTACATAAGTGCATACTTACTGTTATTCCCACATTTTCCCTTTACTGTCATTTTTCCATGAAGAAATAAAGTATACCTGCCAAAATATGTAGCCTCTTTTGGTTACTTCTTGTTTATATTTAGCTGTGATTCCTGCACTTCAGGCGGTTGGACTAGACTTCAGGGGTCAGTAAACTTTTTCAGCAGGGTGCTGGTCCACTGTCCCTCAGACCTTGTGGCGGGCCGGACTATATTTTGAGGGGGGAAATGAACGAATTCCTATGCTCCACAAATAACCCATAGATGCATTTTAAATAAAAGGACACATTCTGCTCATATGAAAATACATGATTCCCAGACTGTCCGCGGGCCAGATTTAGGAGGCGATTGGGCCAGATCCGGGCCCCGCAATGGCGCAAAAACGTGGTTACAAAGCACAGATCCACATGGATCCTCAGGATTTTTGCATTGGTGTACCCCAAACTCACCATCAAATCACATACCATGTCTGTGGTCACAGCATGAACCACAAAAATCATACATCCACTGCTTCTTTCAGAATATTTTTTTTCTTGTTTTCCTTCTCTAAAAACTAGGTGCATCTTATGTTCAGGTATGTCTTATGGAGCGAAAAATACATAAGTCTTATATCTTTTTTGAGAAACATCATTACTAACTTGTGGTGCATTTCTTGAATAATTCAACTGGTATCAAGAAAGGTGCATGCCAGTACATTTAAACTATAAAATGATACAATACATAAAATGTCTCTTTCGAGGCCAAGGGCGTGCAGAGTTGGTACATGACTAAAGCTGCAAAACTGGCTTGTGATGTGACGCTGCAAACGATGACTCTCTCTCTTTCGTCGGAAAACAGGCAATGGGAGGGTGCTTTGGAGATGGGTCACAAAGTAAAGCAGGATTTGTCCTGTCCATCCCCCGCAGCAAAGCTTACCCAAACTGAACATGATCCAACAGGATTGTGGGGAAAGGCAGCAAAGCAAACAAATGCAGTAATTAAATGCCTAATTAAGGTAAGTGTGCAGGTGTAGTACGTTCTGACACATGTGGGTTTCTTTGCACTCTGTTCTGGAAAATCATTTGCAGCAGGAAGAAAGCTGTGCCTCAGCTATTGCACCTGTTCTCCATTCTCCACTCACCCACTGCAATTCATTGTGCTAAAGTCTGGATGAAGCGCAGCTTATTCCACGCACTGCTCTGATACCCAAAAGCTGAAATGTGTCCCTTTTGAAGTTCACGTTGCTAGCAGAGTGAAAGTGAGAGCAAAATTACTGAATTACCTCAAACATACATTACCTCAGTAAGCCTTACCAAAGTCCAGCAAGTTAAGCGGGCACTGTCAGCCTCACATTGAAGATGGAAGCTGAGGGAAAGCAGGCTTTCCTGACAACCTCTAGAAAGGTACGCAGCTGAGGTAAGAATTGAACCAGAAGCTTCCGGGCTCATGGCCCAAACTCTCACAGTGCAGTCCTATGCACCTTTTCTCAGACATAAGTCCTGCTGTCCTTAGTGGGGCTACTCAGGGCTACTCTACCACTATATAATATTTAGATTTATGCAAGGTTTGTACTGCATCCTCGCTTCATTCACTTCACTTTTTCTCCAGAACCCTTTTCTATGCTATTATTTCCTATTGAGATTTCCTATATTCTTCCCCTTCCCCCTTCTTCTTCTTATAATTTCAGTTCCCCTGATTTCCCGCCCCTCCTACAGTTAATCCGTAGTTTTTTGTATGTTTTGTGTAATCTGTAAGCTCTGTTTAATACACTGTTGGGGAGCCGTTGTATGTTCCCACATGGGGCTGGGAGAATCTCCAGTTGTAGATGAGGAAATAAATTCCCACAGATATAGGGATGGAGGAATGCAGTAAGAGCCACTAACATTAAAGGCTGCCATTCTATTCACACTTTCAGGGGAACCAGACCCACTGAACTCGGTAGGATTTACTTAAACATGTGAGGATTGAGTGGATGGGCAAGAAGACAGAAGGCCCAGCATAAAGCTCGATGCAGCTTAGTTTTATTTCCCGTGAACCATGAAATCCATGGCACTTGCAATGCATCCTAAGCATTCCTAGTTGAAATTCCTTGCCATTCTTCATTAAGCAACTGTTGGGTATCTTGTAATCTAGACATTCCCAGTGACACAGTAGGAGGTATCTCTTCTGCTAGCTATTGAGCTCCAATGCATACAAAATAATGGCTTGGCAATTTACAGAATCTCTTTTCATCTTTTTGATCCAGATTGCCCTAATATTTGAACATGGAAAATTGGGGAACTGCCTCACGGCTCAATATCATTTTACAAAGCTTTATTTTTTTACAAATCAGATATGTCGTAAATTATTGTAAGTAATGTATGTATTAACATACGAAAGATTCAATTTTTCTCTTTTAAAATGAAAAATATGCAGAAGGGGGGAAATGAGACATCCACAGCATTAAGCGCCAGAGAGAGTTGGTGCTACTGGCTATGAGGAGAAGCTGTCAGCAGGTAAGCTGCAGGCTGGCCAAGGGTCCATCTCACAACCTTTGCATTCAGGGTTAGTTCTTACCAATAAAGATTATTTTGTGCTATCAATATAAATTCCATCCAAAATAAAAATACTTGCATCTTAAAATGTTAAAAAGAAAAACCAGTGCAATTCAGGAACTGGGAGAGAATCATGAAGCTGATGAGGAAACAATGATTCTAGCAACTTACAATGGCCAGGATTTGCTTTTCCTAAACCAATTCTACCAGGCCACATTCAAATTATTTACAGAAGACATAGAATTGTAGAGTTGGAAGGTGCCCCAAGGGTCATCTAGTCCAACCCCTTGCAATGCAGGAATCTCAGCTAAAGCATCCATGACAGATGGCCATCCAGCTTCTGCTTTAAAACCTCCATGGAACGAGAGTCCATAACCTCCTGAGGGAGACTGTTCCACTGTTGAACAGCTCTTACTGTCAGAAAGCTTTTTCTGTATGTTTAGTTGGAATCTCCTTTCTTGTAACTTGAAGCCATTGGTTTGAGTCCTGCCCTCCAGAACATGACACTGACTTATACCAAGTTGGACCATTAGTCCATTTAACTCAGTACTCTTTAGCGGCAGCACTCCAGGGTCTCAGACAAGGCTCTCTTACAGCTGTGCCACCTTGGATCCTAGGAGATTCCAGACATAAAGGGTGGAATGCAACGCCATGCTATGACAAACCTTCCATCTGTGCAAGCCTTTCAGTTTGTCAGATGGGACAATCCTCACTCTTTCTTCCCACGCATGCTGTTTTGGGTGTTTGCCTGCCCTACACCCGAGTCAAATTGTGTGGGCATGGGGGAGGAGACAAGGAAAGCCCCACTGTGCAAGTGGAAGTCCTTATCCTTGTTAGAGTGTGAGCTGTACAACTGACCTGCAGCTTCTGCCAGGCTCTTATACAGTGGTACCTCAGATTACAGATGCTTCGGGTTACAGACACTTCGGGTTACAAACTCTGCTAACCAGGAAGTGGTTGCTCCAGGTTAAGAACTTTGCCCCAGGATAAGAACGGAAATCATGTGCCAGCAGCAAAGTGGCAGCAGGAGGCCCCATTAACGAAAGCACACCTCAGGTTAAGAACCGTTTCAGGTTAAGAATGGACCTCTGGAATGAATTAAGTTCTTAACCCGAGGTACCACTGTAAAATCTATAAGGTTTTTTAAAAAACAAAAAATGCCTTCAAAGGAAGGTGACTCTTCAGCTTCCGCTTCCATTCCACAAGTATCTGTTATCATTGAGTTAGTGTGCCTAATACTGTCCCTAATCTTGTCCCATAGAACAATCATTCACTGCAACAACTAATGGAAGGTCACACAAACCGTACAGCATTCATTTTCTGGACCAAGCACTCTGGCGTATAAAGCAGAAAGAACCGAGGGGAGGTAGAGGCAAGTATGGTGGGCTGTCGTCAGCATCACAGCTACTTACCTGTATGGGGCTGAGGCACCATGGCGGTGAGGTTGGTGCTGTGTGTGTACACTGGTGGGACTGCTCCTGTCACCAATCTGCTGCTTCTGTAAGTATACCAATATGGCCACAACCAGGTAAGCAGCAGTGATGTCAGTGTTGGCCCACCATATGTGCCACTCCTGCAAAGGGCACCTCACAGTTCTCTGGATAGGTCCCAAGCCAGTTGAATTGAAGTTGGTTAATACGAAGACAGCAAAGCAGGGTCAACGATGCAGCTGAAAGGACATGAATTTCATTCCACGCCGTGAAAACCATCACTAAACGTCTACATGTTTCCATCCATTCTTCAACGGAATTAAAATGTAATTCACTGGGATCAAGAGCCTGCTGCGATGGTATTCTCATTTCCCCCCAGGTTATGTAATAAGAGGAGTAGTGAGCAGTATCTGGAGGAGTTATCCCTGGATTTCAACCCTGTAGACGGGTTTACAACTAGCAGCTTTTCAAGCAAAAGATTGAACTGGAAATATGGCCCACTTCCCCTGTGGTAGTGACATGTCTGTCTTCAATGCAGCAGAAGAAAAGTGCTTTCTGCTAAAAAGAAAAACCAGAAAATCTCACCCTCTTCTGACACCTACAAGCAGATGTTCAGAATCCACTACTACTTCTCTATTATCCATCTCCTGCGCTCTCAAAATTGGAAAGTCTGGCACAAGATGTAGGTGCTGCTGTGCCCACTGGAAAATCTGACACACAAAACGCTCTAAGTATTTCTTTCATTTGCGCACAATACACATTTTCCTTCTGGTCCTCTCACCTATAGGAACATTTTATATAGTTTTGTCAGAGAAGGAAAATCTAAACTCCCTTTTTTATTACCCGGTGGGCCCTGAAATGAGCAAAATAAATGAACTGCATGTGGATGGATCCTAAGTTTCCATGGAAAAATCAGAGCTTTTAACAAGACAGCAGCAAGTTGCTCCAGGGACCTGGTAGTTCATACTAGTTGGGCCCAAATCCAAGTAAATTCTCCTCATAAACCCAAGGCTAATGACAGTTTTGAGGGGACCTGAGGCTCTCCTCCATCCCCAGCAATCATACCAAGGGGTGGAGGAATTAGTGGTTGTGGGCAACAGACAAGTGGCAGTGGGCTGCTCAGCGCTGATATGAAAAGTGTCAAATGAAGTGTTGGCCACCGCAACCACGATATTATTTTCCCTGAAACACCTTTGGGGCCCAGACACATTCTGGGGAAATTAATATGGCACTAACTGCAGCCTGTCTTCATTCATAATACTCAGCCAAACCACAGCTTAGCTCCCAGTAGCATGTAGCAGCAGGACTAGAGGAGGAGCCATGATTCTCTAAATCTGAACCAGCACGCTTGCTTGTTCACACTAAGCCATAGTTGGTTTTAGTGGCACATGCAAACTAGGCCGTTGTCTCACAAAATACATACAACCAGAGCTTTTCTTCAGCGTGTTCAGGGCATTCCGGCACCTCTCAGGTGGGTCCCGGAAGTGAGGAGAGAGACCTGATCGGCCTCAGCAAAGCCTCTAGCTCATGAGGATACTCTCCCTGGAGTCTGAAAGGGTCATCCTCTATGGCTTCAGAGAGGGTCCCCTTGCAAGCCGGAGGGAGAGTGGAGCTTTGCTAAGGCTCTTCAGCCTCCCAGCTAACAGCTGGTGTGCGGGAAAGCCACAACTCGGCTGAGGAAGCCCCCACTCTGCCGCAGCTTACATGAGTTGGAAAGCTGGGGGTGACAGACTTCCGGTCGGTGCCAGCGCTTAATGGCGGTCCTACCTCCGGGCTCCGGAGAAGGACTGCTCCGCAAGTTCGGGTCTTACCCGCTACGGCGAGTGGGGGACCCCTAAAATCTCAGGCGCGGAAGCCTGAGAGCAAGGAGACTCGGTGGGCACCTTTGCGCCCCCCGGTACTGTGAAAGAGCCTTTTTAAAGGCTCCGGAGCGGCATCGGGAGTGAGCACGGTGCTGAGAGTCGCTACCCAGCCTGCGGAGTGAAGCCGCGTCGCCATTAGCGGAGAGCGCCGATTCCTTCCTGAAAAGAAAATCTGGACTGGATTCCCGTGAGTAAGAAGGGAAAAAAATCAGGAACCTTTAAAATTAGAAAATTTGGCTGAAAACGGGAGGGCAAAAAATAAGGAAGTCTGCCCCCCCCGGACTGCAGGAACTTAAAGCAACGAAAGACCTCGCTGCAGTTATAAGAAACTTAGTTGCGAACTGTCAAACCTGAGCTGTCAAAAGTATCTCTTCCCTCCAGATCGGCAGGAGAAGGGGGAAAAAAGACAGTCTTGTGAAGATACTTTTAATTTAAAGGGAAACAAAGTTTTTCACTGCTCTGATCCCCGGGGACGATCTGCCAGGACTTAACACCGGGAAAACTGTTCTTTAAAATAACTTTGAAGTGGATATAGACTATACCTTAAATGGTGAAAAAATTTTAAGACTCTTAAGATTTGAATGGACTTTGTTACTGATATTGGACTAGCTAAATTTAAATTGGAGAAAAAGTTTTACAACTTTAATGGCGGACTTGAGATTTCTTACATCCGGTTTTCTGTCTCTTTGTTGTCTCTAACTTGGAAACTTTTAACTGCTCCCTCTTGAGGGCTAAGAGGGAAAAATTGCAAAGTAACTGACTAATAGTGGGATTTTCCATTGCAAGTTTTTCCTGTGAGAACGGCCTTGGGATATGAGTGGCACGGCAGAGGAGATAAGAACCAGATCTAAAGCTAAACTAACACAAAAGAAAAGAGGTTCAATCTCTGGCAACACAGTGCCTGCACCGGATAGTGTGACAGCAGCATCAATGGAATCTATGACACAGGCACTGCTTAAAATAAATCAATCCCTTGAGGCCTTAACAAAGCAATCTACAGAAAATTCAAAGAAATTGACAGAACTTACAGCAAGATTGGATCTGAACACTACATCAGTGGCAACAAATACAGAATCTATAAATAGACTGATTCAGGAATCTTCAGAAACGAGGAAAATTGCAGAGAGTGCGAAATCTGTTGCAGGTGAGACACAGGAAAGACTTGTGCCGATTGAGAAAAAGGTGAATGAGCATGAAGCAGCCCTCTCCTTACTGGAATTACAACGGAAAGAACGGAATCTGAAATTTAGACAGGTTCCAGAGAAAGAAGAGGACAATCTGGCGGAATTTCTCACAGAGGCAATTCTGGAAAATTGGCAAGGAGATCTGGAGGAAGATGAAGTGGGGATAACAACTGCTTTCAGACTTGGTAGAAAGCAAAGCAAGAAGTCAAGGGATTGTCTGATCACCTTTAGAACCAAAGAGGAAAGAGACAAGATACTGAACCTTCACTATCAAAAAGCTTTGGTGATTGGAAACACTCAAGTCCAAATCTTTAAGGACATCCCTAAATACATCTTGGAAGTGAGGACTTTTTATAGAGACCTTGCCAATTTGTTGAGGAAGAACTTTATACCCTTCAGGTGGGAATTTCCACAGGGGTTGTCCTTTAACTACAAAGGGAAGAAAGTAAGAATAAGAACAGTACAGGAGAAAGAGTACTTTTTGGAGAGAAACCTAGAGGACCTACAGAAAGGTACGGTGGACCCGGTAAAAGAAGGACAAGGATTAACACCAGAAGGAGGAGGGCTAACGGACATTGCAAATCTATCATTTGGACTACCACAACTGCCAACTGAAGAGGAAGAAAAACTTGGAGCAGTCGGAGGATCAAACATCTAACAAACAAAATGTCTCTGCAACTTCTAAGCTGGAATTGCAACGGTTTGAACCATCCCAGAAAAAAACGACAGGTTTTCCACATTTTGAAAAGGGAACAACTGGATCTGATATGTCTACAGGAAACTCATATAACTAGAGCACACAGGAAATTGTTGGTGAACAAAAGATTGGGACAAGAATTTATATCTTCCGATAAAGTAAAAAAGAGAGGAGTAGTGATTTATGCAAAAGAAAAATTGGACCCAAAATTAAAATTTAAGGATGAAGAAGGAAGATACCTGGCAATTGAAGTACAGATCCAGGGGGAAAAATATTTGATAATTGGAATATATGCACCAAATGATGGGAAGGCAGAATTTTTTAAGAAGTTGCATGAGACTTTACTAGACCATCTCGACTGCAAAATAATAATGATGGGGGACATGAACGGAGTGGTTTCTACAAATATGGACAAGGCACAAAGACAGACAATATCTAAAGAAGGAAGACTACCAAAGACTTTCTTCGAGATGACGGAAAATATGGACTTGATTGACATTTGGAGAACAAAGAATCCTCTCGAGAGAGAGGGAACTTTTTTCTCGGAATCTAAAATGACATGGACGAGAATTGACCAAATCTGGGTATCTAGTGTGATGGCTACAAAGATTAAAAAAGTAGAAATCTGCCCAAAAACCTGCTCCGACCATAATGCCGTAAAGATGGAAATGAAAATGACAACAACTGGATCCTTTAGATGGAGAATGAATGACTCCTTATTTAGAGATGAACAATTCTGTAAAAAGGCCCTAAAGACATTGAAAGACTACTTTGAGATAAATTTGAGAACAGATGTTGAAAAAAGAACAATTTGGGACGCGAGTAAAGCCGTGATGAGAGGCTTCCTGATACAACAGAATTCAATCAAGAGGAAAAAGCAAAATGAAAGGAAAGAAAGAATTTTAGAAAAAATGAAGGAAGGAGAAAAGAAACTGAGGTCAAAACCAAAGTCTCAAGAAATTTTGAGAGAGATAAAATATTATCAGACGCAATATATGGAACTGACAAATCAAGAAATAGAATGGAAAATTAAACAAATGAGACAAAGGACTTTTGAGTCTGCAGACAAGTGTGGGAAGCTCCTTGCATGGCAATTGAAAAAGAGGCAAAAATTGAATACAGTTACCTGTTTGGAGATAGAGGGAAAGAATATTCATAAGCCAAATGAGATAAGTAATTGTTTTCAAAGTTTTTTTAGGAAATTATACACACAAGGGCCAGTAAACGAACAAGAAATAGAAGAATTTCTTAAAAATCATGGACTACCGAAAATCTCAGAACAGGGCAAGTTGATTTTGAATGAGAAAATAACAGAACAAGAAATAGAGGAGGCCATTCAAAAGGCACAACTGGGAAAGTCTCCAGGACCAGATGGACTGACGGCTAGATATTATAAAGCTTTGAGAGAATGTTTAGTGCAACCACTGAAAGAAGTTTGCAATGAAATATTGGAGGGGAAAAGGGCACCTGAAACGTGGAAAGAGGCCTTTATCTCACTTATACCAAAGACAGAGACTGAAAAGAACCAGGTTAAGAACTACCGCCCGATATCATTATTAAATGTGGATTACAAAATTTTTGCAGACATTTTAGCAAAAAGATTGAAGAAAGTATTGACAGGTGAGATTCATAAGGACCAAACTGGCTTTCTCCCGGGAAGACACATGTCTGACAATGTGAGGAATATAATAGACATTGTGGAACTGCTGGAAATGAACATTAACAGAAAAGCGGCTTTGATTTTTGTGGACGCGGAGAAAGCCTTTGACAATATTTGTTGGAGTTTTATGAAAAAGAATCTCCAAGGGATGGGGGTAGGCCAAGGTTTTGAAAATGGTATAGGTGCAATTTACTCTGAGCAGAAGGCAAAGCTAATTGTGAATAATGTGGTAACGGAAGAGATAGCTATAGAGAAAGGAACACGACAGGGATGCCCTATTTCCCCCCTACTTTTTATACTGGTCCTGGAGGTTTTGCTAAATATGATTAGAAAGGACCAGTTGGTTAAAGGAATTCAGGTCGGAGTGAGAGAGTATAAATTAAGGGCATTTGCAGATGACCTAGTTTTGACTTTGCAGCAGCCAATCACTAGTACAAAAAGAGTTTTAGAACTGATCGAGACATTTGGTCAGGTTGCAGGATTTAAATTGAACAAACAAAAAACTAAAGTCTTGGAGAAAAATCTAACAAATGAAGAAAAAGAGACATTCCAGAATGAAACAGGTCTGGAGATAGCAAAAAAAGTGAAGTACTTGGGGGTGAATTTGACAGCGAAAAATGTGAATCTTTTTAAAGACAATTATGATAAATGTTGGACAGAAGTTAAGAAAGACTTAGACATATGGTCAAGGCTGAAACTTTCCTTGTTAGGCAGAATTGCTGTTATCAAAATGAATGTATTGCCTAGAATGTTATTTCTGTTTCAGACATTACAAATAATAGACAAGATGGACTGTTTCAAGAGGTGGCAGAAAGACATATCGAAATTTGTTTGGCAGGGCAAAAAGCCAAGAATAAAATTTAAGACATTAACAGATGCGAAAGATAGAGGGGGTTTTGCCCTGCCGGACTTAAGACTTTACTATGAATCAGCAGCCTTTTGCTGGTTGAAAGATTGGCTGCTCCTCGAGAATACAGACATTTTGGATCTTGAAGGATTTGATAACAGATTTGGTTGGCATGCATATATATGGTATGACAAGGTAAAATTGCATAAAGGTTTTAAGAACCATATGGTGAGGAAAGCTCTGTATAATGTCTGGATAAGGTATAAAGATTTGTTTGAAAGTCGAACCCCCAGGTGGTTGTCACCAATGGAAGCAAAAGAGGTGAAAAAATTGAATATGGGTTCTAATTGGCCTAAATATTGTGAAATTATAGAACAAGATGGTGAAAATGTAAAATTGCAGAGTTTTGAGAAACTGAAGTTTAAGGTGAGAGATTGGTTACATTATCGACAGATAAATGAAGTATTCAAACAGGACAGAAAGAAAGGCTTCCAAGTGGAGAAGTCAAAACTAGAAACAGAACTGTTAGAACCCAATACTAAAAACTTGTCAAGAATGTACAACTTGCTGTTGAAATGGAATACTCAAGATGAAATGGTGAAATCTAGTATGATTAAATGGGCACAGGATATTGGGCATGACATCGAGCTTGCTGACTGGGAGCAGTTATGGACCACTGGTGTTAAATTTACGGCATGTAATGCTTTAAGAGAAAACATTATGAAAATGATCTATAGGTGGTACATGACTCCTGCTAAGTTAGCAAAGATCTATCATTTGCCCAACAACAAGTGTTGGAAGTGTAATGAAACGGAGGGAACTTTCTATCACCTTTGGTGGACCTGCCCGAAGATTAAGGCTTTCTGGGAAATGATCTATAATGAAATAAAAAAAGTTCTGAAGAGAACGTTTGTTAAAAAACCAGAGGCCTTTCTCTTGGGTATGGTGGGCCAAATGGTGCCAAAGAAGGATAGGACATTTTTTATGTACGCCACTACAGCAGCAAGAATTCTTCTAGCAAAGTATTGGAAGACGCAAGATTTACCCACGTTGGAAGAATGGCAGACGAAGGTGATTGACTATATGGGACTGGCAGAGATGACTGGCAGAATCCGAGACCGGGGGAAAGAGGCGGTGGATGAAGACTGGAACAAATTTAAAGTTTATCTCAAAAACTGTTGTAATTTGGAAAATTAGGGGCTCAGAGTTATAAGAGATAAAGAACTACAGTTGTATTAATAACTAATTGAAGCTAAATATATGAAAGATAATGAAGTCTATTATCAGAGGGTTGCTGAAAAATCTTGAAACAAGAATGCAGAAAAGGGGTGGTATGGGGAAGTCGATTTTGTGTTTGTTTATGTTTATGTTTTTGCTATGTTTTTTCTTTACTTATGGAAAACTAATAAAAATTTATTATAAAAAAAAAAAGGAAAGCTGGGGGTGGTAGCTCATTAAGCTGCTCAGCTGAGGCCCAGAAGCCTCTCCACACCTCAGCTGAGCAAGCCGCCATACTGCTCTGGCTCAGGTGAGCCAGAGGGGGGGGGCTCATTAAGGTGCTCAGCTGAGGCATGGAAGACTCCCCTCCCCTCAACAAGCCTCTGGCTGGCGAGGATACGTCCCTCCCCTCAGCCCAAAGGGTCCTTTGAGGGTGGTGCGTTCTGACACCTTTTTTTTTTTTCTCTCTCTCTCTCTAAAAAAAGCACAGGTTACCACAACCTAGATTGCTATTACCTCCCCTATTATGGATGTGAACTGCTCAGCTAAGGAGCATCCTCTGGACATATGGCCGAACTATGATTTGGAGTCTTCAGACTTGGGGCTCTCACACAACTACTGTACTGTAAAAGGAAGTCCCACATAAAGAAAGAAACGGTTATATTTCTTTGCAAATATGCAAAAAAAAAAAAAAAAATTAATGGCATACCTCAACCTAGGCCAAAGCCCCCAACTCTCCTTGCCCTTATCCCAGGGCCATGAACGGTTGGTGGGAGATGGTTATCAGGTTCTTTTTCAGATGGTGGGTATAAGGAAGCCATATGCACTGATTTACGGGTGCTGTAGTCTGCTCTGTGGCAGGTGCTTCCTGCTGAAGGCAGTGATTTTGTTTTTTATTATAATCTCGCTCTTTATTAGCATTGGAACTATGTTTTAAGATCCAGCTGACATGCTACGTTTTCTTCTTTCAGTAGATTTATGGCGTTGCGCTTTGAGAGCTACAGAAGCCAACTTTAATATGCCTTTTAAGTACGCTTTGGTTTTTTAATAGTTAAGACCTTTGAAGGCTTCTGGAAAAACACCGAGACGCCTTTCCTCCCTCTTACTTTTAGAAGAAGAAGGAGAAAAAGAAAAAGCAGGCACATTATCATTTAAATATACTATTTCAAATATACTGTGTCAAAGTGGGATTGTCATTTTGCCCAGAAAAGTCAGAAATTACCTGGATTCCAGGCACAACAGCAGCTTCCTTCCCAAAAATGGAACTATTGGCTCGACTTCCCAGCCCTCGCTACAAAAATAGCTCTCTCTGTGTGTATACATGCGTATGAAGGTTTCTGGAGGGGGAAATGAAAGGAAGGGCATTGAGGCAATGCAATCTGCCCCATCTCAATCCAGTACTGTATTACTACACTGTTGGGAACCTGCAACAGGCCTGGTGTGGGAAATTTCACACACACACACACACACCCCAGCTTCAACCAATGCCCAGGGTGAAAATCTGTTCTCGCGTCCCTTCTCTCCTTTTGGTATATGTCAGGTAAAGGGGTATACAAATTGTGTAACAGAGTAGGGCTTTCTAAACCCACATTTGCACCATTTATTTAAAACAAGACGATCCCACTTTAACAGTCATAACTTGCTCCAAGAATCCCAGGAGCAGTAGTTTTGTTAAGGGAATTGAAGTGCTCGCTATGGTCTTACTCTCCTCTCCTCTAGGTGGCCAAGTGTGAATCTGCCTCAGGTGTGCTTCAAACAACCAACATTTATCTTTTCCCACTCCGCACTGCCATACCATACAACTGCTTCTACATGTCTGATATGTTAGAACACAAGAACAGGCAGGAAACGGTTTGCCAATTCTGAATTTAAAAGAACAGAAATAACTGTATAAGCACAGTTCTGCATTTTAAACTCACTTAAATAATAGCACTATCCCAATTACACATGGAGTTTGCTTTTTCTGCTGTGATACTAACCCCCTTAATTTGGGTCTTGGTGTAGAAAATGATATTTTTTTTAAAAAAAAATACTGTATTATTACAATTTCAGTAAACAATTACAGTAAAGGAAATTACCCTGGAATTTATCTTCCAACTTATTTAAAAGACACCTGAAGGCAGCCCTGTATTGGGAAGTTGCTAATGTTTGATATTATATTATGTTTTTATATGTGTTGGAAGCTGCCCAGAGTGGCTTTGGCAATCTAGCCAGATGGGTGGGGTATTCTTAGTAGTAGTAGTAGTAGTAGTAGTAGTAGTAGTAGTAGTAGTATTTGTTAAGTTGTGGGTGAACATATCAGACGACACAGCGATTCTTCAAACAGCTCTTGTTTATTCACAGGCCAGAACAGAACTGAACTGAAGGGTTCAGCCAGCCTGCTTATATAGAGCTCCACTAGAATGCAACAGTAACCATTTTCTGTAACTATCCAATCATTGAACGTCACTTTCAATCCCTTATTTGCATATGTGGACCTGAGTGAAAACTATCTACAGTATTCCCCTGCTGGCCCAGGGTGAGAACTTCAGTACATAACAGTATTACCAAGACACTACAAATAAGGACCACTTTTGTGTAAACTTATTTGAGCATTGTTCAAATGCATTTATAGAAAGCTAACGACCATTTCCAAATCAACATCAAGAATTAAGTCCTTTCGGTAAATAATATATTTGGTAATAAAGAACACTTAATTAGATTTTGAGTTGTAGTCTATAAAGTCTGAATTATGGGGCATTTACGAAACGCCTGCAGTATTTGCTAATACAATTCGCTTGAAAATTGACTGGTGCAGAAAGAACCTTCAAAGATGCATTTTCCGTAACAAGGACCACACTGAATCTTGCATACATTGTTTACACTAGCCCTGCACCGTGACCACATGCCCATTTTTGCTTCTTAAACGCCACTGTCTTTTAAACCAAATGAGTGTCTAACTATAGAAAGCGTTCTCTTGGGATATAATGAACATGGAGCAGTGCAAAGTAGTAATTTGGAAACCCAGCAGAGGACAGGAGCCAATTGTTCTGACGTGTGTTTGGTTGGGTTAATTTCCTGTGCCAAGGCCCAAACGCATTAACTTCTGACTGGTTTGGGATTTCAAAAGAGGGTGGTTTGGTTTAGGATGACACTCACTCAGAGGAGCAGAGTGAAAGGTGTACTCAGGTTATTACGTAAAATTATTGCTATTATTGTTATTAAACCAATAATTGTCTGGCTGAAAAATGCTATTTAATGGACAAACCAGCCCAGACTAAAACATCTGCACTGCTTCTAGCCAAGCGGAACTAACTGCATGCTGTGAAGAATGCATAGAGATGTACTGGAAAAATAGACTCTGAAGACCTCAAAGCCGAATGGATGGGCAGGGCCAGCTCTGAAATGGTATGTGGTGAACATTATTGCCCCTCTCCCCTTGTACTGGGTGCCCAACATGTGGGCATAAGAAGCTGTCCGACATTCATTTTGATTTGTATCTATTTATATGTATAACACTTTTGAGTTAAAATGGTCAAAGCAGCACACTACTAAAACAATTCAGCTTTAAAACAAGACTTATAACAGAAAAGTCAGCAAGAGTGGAGTTTCCACTAAATCTACTTCCATCTAATTAGCAGCAGCATTTTTAAAATGCCTTAGTTGTTGTTGTTGATACTGGATGAAATTAATAAGGTAGTGGTCAGCCAAATTTCCCAATAGCTTTTTTTTCCCCAGATAGTAGGGGCTACTATTAGAAAGGTCCTGCTCTGTGCTTTAAGAATTCCAACCTGAGTAAACCTGTTGGGAACATGGAACATGAATGACATTATCTGATAACCTAAGGCAAGCACTCTTGAAGATGTGCCCATGACATATATATTTTTACACAAAGGTTCGGCAGCACTGGGCTTTCCCATTTCCCTGTCTCTGAGATATATTTGCTTCACTACAGCCAATGTGCTGGCTGTGAAGAGCTCCACCGCATACAAACAAGAACAATGAAAGCCTCCTAACCCATCTTCCTCCATTTTTTATTTGCATATTTTAATAGCCTTTCCGTGCATGTGCATTTAAAATTCTCCACTGCTGAGCGTTTTGACTGAACTTCCAAAAAGGAAAGCAATGGGAACTGAAAGGAAAATTGACTTGATAGGGCAGTCAACCTTAGCTGCAGATCTCCAGGCTATTTTAAGTCACGGTAACAGGGAATGGAAAATATAATATCAATGATAGCTTTCCAATGAGGAAGGGTAACTTGTGTTTATTCAGTTATAAGTCATCTCACACTTCCTTCAGTATCTCAAGAAAAGCACCTGCCTTGAGGTCTTCGTAATATGCAGCTTCATTTACATTTGGTTAATGAATTAATGGGTTATGGGAAATCCTATATGCACTTACTGGTAACTCAATGGGACTTACTTCTGAAAAACAAGACGCTGAGGATTCAGAGGACGTGGTGGACGGCTAGGGATGTTCCTTTAATCCTTGCCTGTTTTTGGTCCTCCATTTGTGTAAGTAAAATATGTCCCATGCCTCCCCCTCCTCTTTGGAGTTCGGTATAGGAGGATAGAGTCAGAAGGAGAAGGCTTAGGTCCCAGCAGTATCCCCTTTCAGCGTGACACACAGTTCACTGCAGTCAACAAACAATCCTAATGAGAACAGTTTTGCAGTTGTCGTACCCGGTGTCAGTTACACAGCTTCTTCTGATAATCCCAGTTCCTCCTCGGCAGGGATACTTGCAGAGGACATTTCCTCACATATTAAGCAATCCTGAAGGCGGCCACAAGACTCCAGTGAAGCATTCGGAAACTAAGCCTCCTCCAAAGATTCGGTGTCTGACAAGCCATTCAAGCAAGGGCTTCTCACAACGTTCATTTTTCTCTCTCCCTCTCACTGTGGTTTAACTGTACAGCAGGACTCATCGGCCTTAGGTTTATTTTATGGTTATACTCATCTGGATAAAGCAAACCAAAACTAGCAACTCTGATTAAAAGCCATACATTTACTTGGATACAGCCCACTGAATAAGACACAAGGCATATATAGTAAATTTTCCCGACACCACCAGTGAGAAGTCTCTGGGAAAAGACCTTAGAAAACTGCTATGTCTTTAGAAGCTCCCTTGACAGTATTGCTTCAGAAACTGTTTCAGCTAAGCTCTGTGAAGTACTTCATAAAATTTTGTACTTTTAAGCAGCTGCTTAAGTCAAATGGATTCAACTCAGGGATTGGGAACCAGTGGAACTCCAGATACTGGACTACAATTCCTATCTATGGCCATTAATCCAGCTAGTCAAAGCTGATGGAAATTAGTCCAATTAATATGGAGGCCCACTGGTTCCTCCACCCTGGCGTAAATTTGTATTTCACTAAGCTGGAACTCAAAAGAGCTACACTTTAGAGCAGTGGCTCTGAAAGCAAATTAAAACATTTTTAGTTCTATTTGTATGTTCATTTTAAATGTGTTTATCCTGCCTTTCAGCATAAACTTTCAAGGTTTGCCTTGAATACAATGTAGAGGAGGGTATTGGGAGGGTGCAACAAAATGGGGTTGACCCAGTTGGGTTTCCATACAGAAGTCTGTCCAACTGGGGAAGTCCAATTTAGACCTGTCATTTTTTGTTATATTTTCTTAGCAGGGTCAGAGTTCATTCTGTTTGCTTTTTTATAGCTTTTCTCAGGCTTTGCTCCTCTGTTATTGACACAGCCAACAATTCTGTGTTCTAATTTGACTCTGGGTTCAGTGCAATTATTTCCTTATAGATCCTTGCCTTTTATTTGCTTACCATGGAGCTATCTGTCAGATTTAGGAGTTGCCACAAAGCTGTCCCAGAGGGTTTGAGAGCCCCCATTGATTCAGGGTGTGATCGCAGGCTGCAAAGTCTGCAATCTTATCCTCATTCTTTACTCAGTTTTAATTTACTTCTGACACCAGGAGTCTTAGGCTTAAAGGCTTCAGCTCATTGCAGATGCTGACCACTGCATCAACTTTCCACTGGTTTCTTTGCCTTAATGGAAAAAGTGACATCATGAGACATTGTTTCCATGGGGACAGACAGCAATCACTACTGGTTTCCACGGTGTTGTTTAAGACATGTGCTGATGTTAAGGGAATGAAGAATACACACCCGCCAAGCTATTTGTATGCTGTCTAATCATCTTACAAGTTAAACAGTTTACCTTTATTCCTTTCATTTTCAGAGTCTAATAGATACCAATGAGTCTGTAGGCACAGTGAGACCAAAAAAGATTCCTTCACCCTGTGCTATGCTGTATTATTTGCTTGTGAACAGCAAGCTCTGCTGTCCTAGGCTAGACTGGGGCAAGGCAGTCAAAATAGAGTGATAGGATTCAGCCAGGTATATATTAGGGCAGAACATGCATATTTATCATTTCAACAATTTGCATATCATTTTATTGCTGTCATCTCCAAGCAGCGTACAAGAGACTCAATAGAACAAAACTAAAAATGAGTTGGGACGCGGGTGGCGCTGTGGGTAAAAGCCTCAGCGCCTAGGGCTTGCCGATCGAAAGGTCGGCGGTTCGAATCCCCGCGGCGGGGTGCGCTCCCATTGTTCGGTCCCAGCGCCTGCCAACCTAGCAGTTCGAAAGCACTCCCGGGTGCAAGTAGATAAATAGGGACCGCTTACTAGCGGGAAGGTAAACGGCGTTTCCGTGTGCTGCACTGGCTCGCCAGAGCAGCGATGTCACGCTGGCCACGTGACCCGGAAGTGTCTCCGGACAGCGCTGGCCCCCGGCCTCTTGAGTGAGATGGGCGCACAACCCTAGAGTCTGGCAAGACTGGCCCGTACGGGCAGGGGTACCTTTACCTTTACCTTTAAAAATGAGTTAAAACTATAAAAAGCACAATTCAATTAAAAGTCTGCTGCATTTTTTTTAATCTTCAGTAAGCACCAGTCATTCAACAAGGTCATCCATCTCAATACAGGGTCATCCATCAAGGTGACCAAAAGTGGAAGAGCAAAGAAACCTCCTTTCAGCAAGCAGGCCAGGGTTAAGGGCTGAATTCTGCTGGACTTATCTGGGGAGATGGATGAGATACATCACCGCATGATCTCCCACAGTTCGCATGAGCTGCATTTAGTCCAACTTGGGCTCCCACCCAGGGGCGGAGGAAGGGGGTGCGGTAGGTGCGGGCCTCCCTGGGTGTCACCACTGAGGGGGGTGACAAAATGCCAGGCGGCACTCACTGAGGGGCCTGCAGCGCGCCCGAGCCATGCGTCTCTCCTGGGAGTGAGGCGGTGGCTTGGTGCCCACAGGCTCCACGCTCCCCCAAACAGTCCGCCCGTTGCCTCCCCCTCAGCTGTAGGGTGGCTAAATAGGAGGAGGCAGGCAGGCAGACCGGTTCACCCCATCCCATGGGCAGCTGGCCCCGCCGCTGCCCCCACCTGGCCTCTTGACTGCTACAGGCAATTTCAGGACCTGTACAGGCTGAAAATTCTACATAGCTGCTTGAAAGCCAGTGTGGTGTAGTGGTTAAGAGCAGAAGACTTGTAATCTGGTGAACCAGGTTTGATTCCCTGCTCCTCCACATGCAGCTACTGGGTGACCTTGGGCTAGTCACACTTCTCTGAAGTCTCTCAGCCTCACTCACCTCACAGAGTGTTTGTTTTGGGGAAGGAAGGGAAAGGAGATTGTTAGCCACTTTGAGACTCCTTAGGGTAAAGCGGGATATCAAATCCAAACTCTTCTTCTTCTCTTCTCTTCTGTCTTCTGGCTGTGAAGTTAAAAATGTGCCTACTTTTTTCCAAGGAAAAATTACTTAGTTAGGATGGGAACAGATGCAGCATAGATAAATAGATGCACTTTAAATAATTAGGGCTGGTATTATTTTAGGTATGCATGTCAGTGATATGTAGAGCTGGGGCTGGGGTGGGCAGGACCAGAGTCAAATGTGGGTGGAGCAACAAGTGGGTGAGCCACCTCCTTTCTCTTTCTGCCACCCCTTTCCCTCCTCCTTGCCACTTGCTTGAAATTAGGCTGTGGACGCAGCCCTTGGAGCCCAAGTCATCCAACCTGCTGAGCTACAGAGTGCTTGACTAGGACTGGAGATCCCAGGGTTCAAATCTCCACTCGGTTACGATGTTCATCTGGATCCAGTCCCAGGGTTGTTGTTAAGATAACAGGTAGAGCAAGTCATGCATACTGCCCTGGGATAAAGGTGTAAATAATAATAAAACTGTAGTTTATCCAGCCTGCCTGGGAACATCTTCTTTAAAATGAACACCCAAAATTTGGCACAAAATGGAGTTTTCTCTCGGTGGTAGTATGATCTTCGCACTCTTTCCACATTTCCCAAACCGGAGAGACATGAGAAAGTTCAATAAAACCCTATCTTTAATTATCCAATATGCATTTAATGATGTTAATACTTCACACTTTCAGGCCCTTAATGCTGTCATGCAGCAGATGTTTGTGGCTGCTGGCATTTTAAGAAATACATTTCAGCCTTGTTTTCAATGTCTATTGTTTAAGACTTGGTTCTCCATCAAGGGCTGAGTTCCAGCTGCTCATGGTCTCTCCCTTGCCTCAGAGAATTCCAGTGGGCTTTGCTGCCTAATAGGTGAAGGCCAAAAGGCAACACCAGGGAAGACGAAGACCAAGGATGAGGGCAGAAATTTTGGTATTAAATATTCTTCTCTAGATGCTCTCATCTTGTCTAAAAGCATTTCTGTCTGTTTTGCAGTTATCAGCTCTACAGGCCATTTCTTTAAGGTCATCATTTTTATATAGCCCTAGATATTATTACTGTTTACTGTGAATGTTTTCAGGTTTGGTAGTTCTGTTCTTCCCTTTAAGCCATTAATGTGGTGCATTGTGGCAAATTCAAAGGCAAATATTGTAGCTTTGCACATCTTTTCAAATACAACATTTGTGTCATGAAACACTGACAAAATCACATTTCCTTTAAACCTGCTCAAATTTTAAGCACTTTGTACAATTTGTGAAGAAGAGTTAATAAAGTATCTCAAAACAGCAATTTAGAGACTGAGTTTTTCTTTCTCTTTTGTTTTCTTTTTCCTGTTCCTAACATTTATGTACCGGTAGCTGCACCAAGGAGGCATTTCAGTGGGAAGAAAGCCCATGCTGTACCCACTTTTGCCTGGGCTGTGTTCCAGGAATTGGATCTGTCCGTCACTTAACAACCTTCCTGCTTTCAAGTGATCTCTTCCTCCTTTAAACTTTTACTCCATAGCTCAACCCCACTAATGGTGGAAATAAGCTATTGTCTGTATAAACTCAGCCCAGAAGAAGTGAGTGGTGATTGCTTGGAGATTAGACAAATTATGCTCCATAATATATGGAGGGGATTTAGGAGTCTTTAATCTCCTTTTCTCCTTACAGACAGTCTCACATTACTTCAGGGGAGTAGGAATCATGGAAATTCCTACAGATCATTCCAAGGAACAAAGATTTTCTAGGAGGTTGTAAATTATGATAGCAAAGGAAGCATAACCTTTGCAGAGCCTTGAGGTCTTGATGGTTTATAATAATATCTCCAGCACTTTTTATCTGCTTCTTGCTAAAGTAAACAAATTAGCTGAGTAGTTTGATTTCTTGAGCATATTCAAAAATAAAATCATTTCTTTTGAAATTATTTAACCAGGGACAGAGCAGAGGCCTGGACTTTTATGAAACACAGGGGTGTCTATTCCCCCCCCCCAAAAAAAAATGTCTGTCTGAGTCCAAAAATAGTGAAAATTAATGGGAGAATGTTGATGTTGGACTTGAGCTTTCTATACCAATGTGATTTTCAAGCTTACTCTGGTATGGGTCAAAATACCTTTGGGCCAGATGCCACATTAACTGACCAAGGACCCAATTGATTCAGACTTACAAACCGACAGCCATGTTCGGCCACATGTCCTGCAACACCATTAAGTTTGTGATGACAGGGCTATAAATTCAGAAAGCATTTCAGGCTATTGAAGCTTGTGTCAGAGATGAACTAGGGACATATAAATCATACCCCTCTTTCCTCTTCATGTCCAAAGACTTTCTTGAACACAGTTGATAATTTACCAGATCGTCCTCTGTAATGTTTCACCCCCCACACTGCTTCACCCTGGGGTTGAAGCTAATACAGTGAACCCCACTGGTTTCAATGGACCTACTGGCGAAGTTCCTGCACCAGTCACTAAAGAATTTCTTGCAGAGGCGCTACCTCAGATATATAACCTACCGTTTCTTGACAGAATGCTTTGTCCCTGCCATCTTGGCAGGGGATTTGATTCAAAACATGTGTACTAAAGGAATAGCAGCAGCATGACATACAGGATTTCAGTGTTATTTCCTTTTGAAGCCTAGTGTGTTCTGTGGATAAGACTGTTTCTCTGCCACCTGTTTATTTTACCTGCATTAAGCCAGGTGCATGATGCAGTCAGGCAAAGGCACTAAAATTCGGGAGAAGGCAGTTATGCAATAAACCTCTAGTGCATATAGAAAAGCAATGAAAGAATTTTAAAGCTAAGCGCATGGTGAGTAGTTCATATGCACTTCCAGATGACCTGCTTACTGAACATTGATTTGTTTGCAGATAAGTTAGACAACATTGGCTTTTTAATGAGTATCCATTCTCATTTGTTTGCGGGGAGGTTAGATGATGCTACTACACTTCCACTACATTTCCACTTCACTTTCTTTATCACATAAAGTCCAGTCCTTGGGGGAACCAGATTTGTTGTACGAGAGCTCAAGATGGGCTTTAATTGCATACCCTGGATTTGCCTGTATGTGATTCCCACTCCAAAATAGCAACTATCTAGAAGGGTTATTATTCTAATAAAGAATTCCCTGGGTAATTATGGATTACTTGTACACAGGTTGCTGTCAGGGCTGGTTTCGATGCAGGTCGGCCCTCAAGATGCAGAAACAAGCAGAAAAGTTAACTCTTTATTCAAGGAAACAGCATACAAGACAGCAATGCCTCAGAACAGGACTGGTCCCTATGAAACAGTTGCCAGGACAGTACCCACCTCATCAGCTGGATGTTTCCCAGACACCCTTAAACTATGTTGGAGGAGGGGAGGAACCTGTGCTCTTTGTTCTGCTACACACATAGCTCTCCATGTGGTGTAGTGGTTAAGAGCGGTAGACTCATAATCTAGTGAACCTGGTTCGTGTCTCCGCTCCTCCACATGCAGCTGCTGGGTGACCTTGGGCTAGTCACACTTCTTTGAAGTCTCTCAGCCCCACTCACCTGTGGGGAGGGAAGGGAAATGAGAATGTTAGCCACTTTGAGACTCCTTCAGGTAGTGATAAAGCAGGATATCAAATACAAACTCTTCTTCTTCTTCCATGTCCTTAGAGACAACTGGGGTGGGGAGCTTATTATAGTAGGAAAGGCAAGCTCTGTGGATGCTTCTGCAACCTCTGCTTCATTTGCTGAGTCTGAACTGCTTTCTGCACCTGTCTCTTTTTGCTCACTAAAGTCTGTTGCCTCTTCAGCACCCAACCATTCTTCTCCCCCTCTCTTCATTCTCTGACCTGTCCTCAGTGTCTTCCTCCTCTGGGACTTCCCTGGGGGTCCCCCAACTGGTGCTGCCCCCCACTTCTCATCATCCAGCCAGTCCCTGGCAGTTGCTCTACAATGCATAGAAATGGGAGGTATGTTTTTTACAAGAATATGAATATACAGGTAATGGCAGATAAATCCTCTGCTCCTCATCTGCTGTCTTACCATGCTTCTTACTCAAGCACTTTTCATCCCAGCTCAACTTCTATGACGCTTGGCTTCTAAAGGTAGCAGAAGTTTGTCCAGGTCAAATCAACAGTATTGCTGTTGAAAGGTCACAGGTAAGCTGCCTACACCATGGGACGCAAAGTAGAGTTGTCACCTCTGCTTAGAAGTTAAGTCATTTAAATGTCTGGGAATGTAAGCTATGAAGAAAATATATTTGAATAGCAGGTGCATGCACACACACAAACATCCTAGTCAGGATTGTTTAAAAGTAAACAACTGATTACCTTACATGGCGTAAATCCTGGGAAATGTATTTTGAGCCCTGAAGAAGACAGTGCTCATTGCCTCCTTGGGTTCTGTCCCTGTCCCCAGACTGCCACCGCCTTCAACTTTCCTAAAAACCAATTTCCTTGCAAATGTCCTCCCTACAAGTGCTGGGACCATATTTCACTGCCTGGATATCTAATAGAGATTATGGGCCACGTATACATGCCACACACTCAACATTGCATCCTTTTATTCCAAATTAATTGATCTTGAATAACTACCGCGTTTGCACCCACATTTTCAGATGCTAATGCCCACAAGTTTAAGAAAAGTGACCACTTTAGCCAACTGGAATATGCATAAACAGGGATAACAATACTGTATTCAGTGACCTTGAATATACACTCTATTCCTTAAGAGTGGCTGAGCTGAGGATATCCCTTCCTTCTCCATGTACTTACATCCCTGAAAACATAACTAGTTTTTGCTCATGAGAATATAAATCTGTCACAGCTGAGCTCATCGACTTCCTTTGAGCCACTCTGCCCTTCCCGATCTTAATTGGTGGCACTATTTAAAGGGATTTCCCCTTAGCGAAATGGTTAAATGCAAAGCATTGTGTCCAGCCTGCATTGGAAAGGGTAGGCAAGCAACTCAGGAAAAGATTGCGCTGGCCTCTGCAGCTTGACGTGTCCATCATGCCACCCTGTAATTAATAACAGATACCCTCTTCTGTCACTTGTGATGTTATCATCAGGAGTCTTATGTTTCAAAGTGAAGAGAAGCATGTAAATTAGGGGCAATTTGGTCTCTGAAACAGTCTTTATGGAGTGGAGATTTTAATGCTGTCAAGGGAATGAGATGCCTGGGGTCTGTTGCAAGAAAGCCATTCAGGAATGGGGCCACTGAACCCTGTGTGTGTGTCTCATACATATACAAAACTGTTATGTTGTGTAATGGTGATAACAAACACATCCGCATGCCAGTCATTCTAAAGTGTGTACATATTACATGACAGAGCTAGCATGTCCCTGCTGTCTGTGCAAGAAATGCTGAGAATTGAATGAATTCCATTTTCCCCCTTGAAAGCAAACAAGAATAGACAGTCTGCATAGGAGCTCAAGTCCTGGAGTAGGGACTGCACTTCACAGGTATGCTCAGTTTAAGGAAGACTGAGAAGCTGCAGTGCCTCTCGTGGATCTTCCCAAACTTCCCCCTTCTCCCTCCCTAAGACATCACATAGTTGTGAGAGCTGAAGACTTCTGGGTGGCCTCAGCAGCACAAGTTTCTTTTAATTATTCAAACGATTAACCAACAAGAACACACACACGGGTAAAGTTCTCATCCCTTCAGGTGTGAGAAACATTGTGTGTTATCATTTATTTACATATACACAATTGATTACAACCAAGAGGCACTTCGCATAGTGCAGTCGTAGCATGGCCCTTTAAGGCTCTAAGACAGGAGTTGGGAAACCTGTGGTCCTCTAGATGTGTCCAGCCAGCCTGGCCAATGATCAGGGATTATGAGACTTGTGGTCCAACATGTTTCTATTTCCCATTTCTTTCCCTCCACATATCCCTCTTTAGGTAGTAAATGTTGCTGAATATATTTGACTTGCAGTTATTCTTTAATAAAAACATCCAGATCCACTGTCAGATTAAGCATTCTGTTTTGGATGGCGGTGGGTTTTTCCCCTTTTATTAAACACTATTATGGTCAAGATACTAACATATCTAGACCCATGTGTGCACCACCAAACGACTAATTCTGCCCTGAATGAAAGTAATTCAGGCATCAGGCATCTTCTTTGATCATTCAATTGGCCTTTTAAAAACACCGTAGTTAAGAGTGCTATCTTCCTCTAAATGAAATTTAAGTTATGTTTAGAGAAGAATTAACTCTTGAACCCATTATGCTTGCAACCACATCCTCAGGGCTGTTAACCTACAGCTGAACTTGCAACTAAAATGAGAAGAAGAAAGAATCACGCTAACCTTGCTCCTTTACAGGAGTCAGCCGACAACTGTTGCTTTAACTCCTATTTGGTTATCTTGGTTTCTTTTCAAGGGGAGACAGCTATTAAATCTTAAACTCCATTCCAATGTATAGTAGCCTCCAACTTCTCCCCAGCTGCAACACTTTCCCAACATCCCTGCTCTCAGTTAAGCAAACATTATGACACGTTCTGACGGCTTTAAACAAACTTGATTGTTCCATGTTCCTGGTAGAGTAGGGTTATCTCTCTCACTTTTAAAAATAAGGAACATTCATTCCTCTTTGCTATGTTGACTGGGACATCACTGAATCCTGCAAGGAGATCTGTCTTTCTTGGCATTCCCATTTTCCTGTTTTTGAATGTAGCAAATATAGGTGTTTTATTTCTTGGGACAAGACAATGAATCAGAGGTAAAGAGCTGCATAGGAGACAGAGTGATGTTGTGAAAGGTGATTGATGTCCGTTTTGCCTAGAAAACAACATTCTTTCAGAAGACATGGTCCATGCAAGATAAATTATTCTACTGTAGGGAAAAGAGGTGCACTAGGGAAGCTGAGTAAATCAAAGATGCTCACCAGTTTGATTGTGTGCAGGCAAACAAGGTACCGTATCCATGTAACTCAAGTAACAATGCACTGATTTCTTGCTTATCTATCAACTCCGGCAACAGAGAGCTACCTTGCTTTTGTTCTCTCATGAAACTATTTCTGATGTCTGGGAGCATGAGAGGGGAAAACCTACTGAGAACTGTATTTTGATATCCTTGCTCATTTACTGTTGTGCTTAATGAACCCAGCCGCACAATAAGGTGTGAGTGATTTTTTAAGAAAATCAGCCATTGTTCAGTATAGATTTCTGTACAGGCACTATATATTATACTGAAAGTCCAAAATGCAAAGACTGTTCACAATCCCTGATACTTTTTCAATATGTCTACATTCACTGGTGTCTCTCAGTACTTTTAAAACAATCTCCTAAACGGTACTTGGCAACATTCACTAGTGTCATTCCATAATTTCAATCATTCACCAGATGTGTGTGTAACTGATCATATTCCCTCCTGGTTGTCAACAAGCTGCATTTCGGACATGCACCACTGTGATATATGTTACTCCGACTGTGCATCTATATTCCAGCTGCACAGATGCTGTTGGTGTGCTTTTTCAGGAACTGCATTAAGCTGCACCTAATCTTTGCTTTGTTTCTTTGTGTTTGTTCTAGTTCCGAATTCTGGCACATCCTTAAAATGTGCACTCCACATGCAAAACAAAGCTCCCTTAGGGGGGGAATGGTCATGGTGCTGAAATGCTGCAGGAAATGATGCAACTTGATACCTTAAAATCACCTGGGAAAATGTGCTGCTTCAAAAACGGGGGTAAAATGAAGCAACAGATACACCATCTCAAATCCAGACTGGCCTAGCAGTATAGGGCGGGGGATTGCTTTTTTGGGGGGTCACAATAAAATTGATAACTGTAAGATATCTCATGGACATAGATATAGATATAGATATAGATATAGATATAGATATAGATATAGATATAGATATAGAGAAGTCTTCAGAGCAGACAGACATTTTACTGAAATAACAGGGACCAATGGAAATGCAAAGACCCCATAGAATGAGGCTGGTACAGGAACTGGTACCACTGTATGGTTATCAAGCTTGCAAACTGATTTGCATCTGCTGTTTTGCATCAAAAAGCTGTGAAAATGAAGAAGATTTAGCACAGATTATAGGCCAGAGGTAGAGAGACTGTGAACCTCCAGATGTTGTGGGACTCTAGCTTCCATCAGTCCCCAGCCAGCATGGCCAATGGTCAGGGATGGAAGTTACAGTCCAGCAATATATGAAGGGTCACTGAGCTCCTCTTTCCAGGTATTGACATAGCAGAGGTTTGCTTTGCACAATCGTATGCATTACCAGCTTCCTAAAGTCTTGATGGCAGGCAGCTGAATGAATGTCTATGTTGAAAAATATTGTATGTGAAATGGTATGATTGTTTCATGTGTGGTAGTATAGTGATAGTGACTCAGACTAGGGTTAGGGAGAGTCGGGTTCGAATCCCGGTGACTTTGGGCCAGGCATCAGCTCTTAACAACAACCTGCCTCCCAGGATTGTTGGAGGGGTGAACTGGAGGGAGAGCTACCTTCAGCTTCTTGAAGGAAAGGTCATTCATTCATTAATAGCATATTGTGCTTTGGTTCATTCATACATACAAGTCATTACTTGATGCTGCAGCCATCAAGTGATGAATCTGCTCACCAAGGTACCTTTAGAGTTGCATACCCTTTAGTCTGAAGAAGAGCTGTCCGTGCAAGCTTATTTCTGAGAGCTAAATGCCACTCCTAGGGCTACAACCTATATCTGGAAACCCACTGCAGGGTCAAATATAGAGCTATTCAAACCACATCTATATTGTCCTGCTCTATCAGCTTAGATCTCTCACAGGGAAGCTCTCACAGGGAGGCACTGCTGGTCCTCAGTAAGCTCCTGGGGTCCTTCTATTATAGGTTTATGAGCTGTTGTTGCTCCAAGTGCCTAGCTCCAATTGAAGCCTTATATATGTTGGCAGGACTGTAGCGCAGGAAGCCCCACATCCCCAGACAAGTTGGCTTACTGTTAAAGGGCCCTTGCCTTATTCTGCAGTCTTTGGCTTCTGCTAGGTTGGGGAGACAAGGGTACAGTGGGAGAAACCTCCTCTGAAATGGAAGTAGCCAATAAGACTGTGTCTTCCACATCTGAAGAAGGTCCTGGCAGTTCTTCCCCCAAGGATAGAGCCAGAGCCTTATCCTCTGAGTCAATCACATAGGGCATTATCTCTCAGTTATGAAGACACATAAGAACAGGCCTTATCAGGTGAGACATTGTTCAATCTCGTTCAATATGGTGTGCCATGGCTTGAAGCAACAAGAGTCACCTGGGATCTTCTGCTTGTAAAGCACATGTTCTACCACAAAAATTACAGGTCTTCTATGAACTGGTATGTGGTACACTGGTATGATCCTCTGACCAACAGTTAAGTGTTCTAAGTAGAGCTGCCAGGTATGCCTAAATTCATGGGATAGGCCTGTATTTAAATATCCCATTCCTTCCAAGGTACGCCAGCCATTTGGAACAGCAATTTAGCCAGTCAATCGTCTTCTCTGGCCGGCTGCTGGCAGCAGCTCCCTGGGGTCTCAGATGGAATATTTCCCAGTTACCTAGGATAAGTGGAGATGCCAAGGACTAAACGGCCCCAGACTGCTGCGTTCCTAATATAGGATATGATTCTACAGCCAACTGCTGAGTGCTCCAGGTAGGGCTGCCATGTACTGTAAAGAGGCTGACTTC
Organism: Podarcis muralis; assembly: GCF_964188315.1. Taxonomy (NCBI): domain Eukaryota; kingdom Metazoa; phylum Chordata; class Lepidosauria; order Squamata; family Lacertidae; genus Podarcis; species Podarcis muralis. The sequence continues at coordinate 39,056,866 of NC_135656.1, read as the reverse complement.
CATTGAAAATTTGCTTGCGTTCCAAAATACACCAGCCGCTTGGAAAAGTTCAGCTCTGCGCAGCCCTTTTTTTGGAGTGCTCAGGGATGGGGGAAGAAAGCGCAGACAGAAAACCCCGAGGCCAAAATATCTCCATTCCAGAATGATGCTGTTTCCAACTTGAGTCCCTCCATTCACTAACTGGCCAGCTCTGCTAATGGGATGAGTCTGTTTAAAGCATCTGGTCAGCAGTCAAGACAGCTGAAAGAAAAGGGAGGCAGAGAGATAGAATAGGTGCATTAATCTTGCAAATTATGCCTATATCAGGAGGGAGGAAGAACTCAAGACAAAACCAGAAAAGCCGGCTTGCCCTGAAAACAATGTTCACCACTGTTTCCTACAAGGAGACATCTGCTTGAGAATTCTCTACTGTAAGAATCCTACTGTTATAGTTAGGGGGAATATCATTTCCCACCATTGCAAAGCATCCTGCTTTAGTACTTAAGAAGTGGAATATGTAGATGCTTTAACAGGCTAGCAACCTGATCCCCCAAAGCAAGTGTGTTAGTGTATTAAGGAGGGAAGGAAGGTGTAGCAGCTATGTGGGAGCACTCAGTCCTGAAGCTTTTCATTCCTTACATTTATTCACTGCTTTTCACAGTGTCCCAAAGCAACATACAACATAAAAACTCCATATATCAGAATCATAAAACACAGTAACTAAACATGCTCATCCAATATTATTTATAACAAGAAAGATCCTACCCCTCCAACCCCCAACCCCCCCGAATATAAGTACTAAAATACCAGAAAACATAACAACCCTTCCAATTAAGAATCTAAGGCCGGGGCAAAAAGAAATGTTTTAGTCTAGCGCCTAATAGCAAACAATGATGGTGCCAGGCATATCTCTTTGTTACACAAATGGAGGGCCACCACTGAGAAGTTGCCACCCTCCACACCTTCCTTGGAGAAGGCACACAGAGAAGGAACTCTTGCTGAATGTGGAGCTGTTTATTAAGAGATCCTGCCATCACCATATGCTTAGATACCAACAAAGTACTAATGTCCATGCCATATCATCATCCATAGCAGTAGTAAAGTAAGTTATTGTAGGAATATTCTGTAAGAAAACAGATAATTGGTATTTAAATGGCTTATAGCAACACATATCTAACTTTATTTGGATTCTTCTGTACCCGTACAGTGCAGTCTTGTCTGTGTTTACTCAGAAACAAGTCCCACTGAGATCAAGGAGGGACACACAAAGAAGTCATGTAACAAAGGAAGTTGCTAAATTCAACTTGGGTGCTAGATCTTCCCTATATTTCCTCATGCATTCATTTCTGATTGGATCAGAGAAATGGGCTGAGCTGCCAACCAAGTTAACTGTGTCACTAAAAACACAAAGGTAGTCCTTTGCTCTGTGTGGTCCTAGCATCTAAAGACCCTGATGTTATGGCCAGAACACAAAGCACAAAGTAGCTCTCCTGACTTGACAACAGAGAACAAGAAGAGTAAGGGAGGGCACAGAGGGCGCACAGAGAGAGACTGTTTGAATGAAGCAATCAGTGATAGCTGATGGGATGTGTCATCTCATATGCAAAAGGAACAGATGAAAACCATCTGCTTTTCACCAGCTCTTCTTTAACTTGGAAAAAAGTGGAGGGGGGGGAAGCAAGCTTGGAATGAACTGTTATCCGGATTTACTGCCAGCATCTGACCCACAATAGGGACTTTTTCTTCTTAAATTTATGGTCTCGTGTCTCATCATGTCATGACATCATCCAGCATGATGAATTTTAGGCAAGATGCACTCACATCTTGTTGGGAGCCAGGAGAAGACACCCTTGCAGCACTGGGTCAGCTCCCCAGGCTCCCCCATTTCTGAGAATCACTCGGCACATCTGCCATAGATAAGGCCAGAGGAAGCCGCCTCCCTCCCTCCCAAGATGTACTGCATCTAAGAGAGTTTTTTTGTTTTGCTTTATTTAATGCAACATTTACTATTGTGTCTTCATGCTCCACCCTAAAGCTGGATTTATTTATTTTTTATTCTTTTTTTTCTGCAAGGCAGCCAAACAGATTGAGGATCATAGGAATGATTTGTGTTGTTTTTCTCTTGGCAGCAAAGTGCAACCCTTCTGAGACTGGGAGGGAATCTGAAACACCACATCTCCATAACTTACTAAAGAACTTGGAATCAGAAGGGCGAAGCATTTGACACATTCCCTAGTTAAGAGAGAAATGCAGGCCAAGCCGGGACATACAGAGTTCCCAGGGGCCTTTAAACAGATGAGCAGCTCTTAGGTGGCCAGGGCAAGTTTTCTGCAGTTTCTCTGAACCTTACACTCAGAGCTGTCAAGTAAATCTGAAGAGAATTTATGGAAGGGCAATGAATTATGAGAAATTTAAGCACATAATCTTTGAAGGAAATCTGAAGAAAACTGCGGGCCAGTATATATGCTACAGGGGTTGTCAGCGCAGTGGTTGTGGGTGCCAATGTACACACCAGGATCTCCTGTGCGGCCCATGAAAAGTCTCATTACAGATCCCCTCAAAAATCCACAATGCATGAGAGATTGTTTACTCTTCCTGCTCCATTCCTCTTTTGTGTGGCTTGGGCTCTCCTGGATCGAACACTTAAACATAGCCAAATTGAACAGAGGAGAGATGCAAAGGGCTTCTCATTAGGAGAAAGCACAGCAGTGGCTGATGTAGGCATCTTTCCAACTGGTGGGGGCATGCAGGCACCATTTTGCAGTCCTGTCTCTACATCCTGCCCTTAATCCACGTCTGTTCGACTGGATAAGGTAAAGGTAAAGGTACCCCTGCCCGTACGGGCCAGTCTTGACAGACTCTAGGGTTGTGCGCCCATCTCACTTAAGAGGCCGGGGGCCAGCGCTGTCCGGAGACACTTCCAGGTCACGTGGCCAGCGTGACAAAGCTGCATCTGGCGAGCCAGCGCAGCACACGGAACGCCGTTTACCTTCCCGCCGGAGCGGTCCCTATTTATCTACTTGCACCCGAAGGTGCTTTCGAACTGCTAGGTTGGCAGGCGCTAGGACCAAGCAACGGGAGCGCACCCCGCTGCGGGGATTCGAACCGCCGACCTTTCGATCAGCAAGCCCTAGGCGCTGAGGCTTTAACCCACAGCGCCACCCGCGTCCCATGTTCGACTGGATACCCACACATTATTCAGCTTCATTCATTGTTCTGTGATGCTTCCCCACATTATTGCTGTCTAGAGATCATAGCTGTCAACCATCCCTTATTTGGCGGGAAAGTCCCTTATCCCAGTGCTGTGTCTCTCTGCTGTCCCTTATTGATGATGTCCCTTAAATTTCCCGGGTTTCAAAGGAAGCAGCTCCTCTCCCTCCCTCCCTGCCGGCCAGGGAGGAGGGAGGCTCCAACTGTGTTGCTTGGCTGCGTTGCTCACCCAATAAGGAGTCTAAGAACAACTGGGGGGGTGGAGTTTGCATGCCTTGTGCCGATCAAATCGGCTGCGTTGCCTGGGGACTCGCCTTTGCTCAGCGCTTCCCAGCGGAGAGGTGATGGTGGTTTTCCTTGCTGCATCCCCTTTGCCGGGTTGCTGCCGGGTTGCTGCGCTGTGGGATCCACCGCTTGAGGCTTCGTTTGGCTGCTGGCTGGGCTTTCTGCCTTTGGCTCGGAGGGGCTCAGAAGTGGAACATACATGTGCTCTGAAAATCCCTTATTTTGGCTACTGATCCCTTATTTCCGAGGCTGCTGGCCTGTAAGTTGACAGCTATGCTGGAGATGCACTATTGTGCAATCAAAGCAAGACCTACACACACACTCTGAATACTTGGGGTATGAAAAGTTACAGGATTTCAGCAAAAAGCGTCCATGTGCACTAACTGGAAACAACGCAGCCTGACCACCCCAAAAACTTTTGCAGGTGCAAACAGTTTTGAAAGCAGAATCATCATTAGGTGCCCCAATACCACCAATAATCATGAATGCACAATAAGAAAAGAAAAAAGTCGTCTGGAGCAGTTACACAAAGGCAATACTGTACAGAGAGCAAGGAGGAGGAAGCTGACAGGCAGCGCCATCCCTTGGACTGGATTTAAGTGAAAATACAAGCAGGTAGGAGCTGGCTGAGGGCAGAGTGAGGTTGGTGGGGCAGTGCCCCATTTGCCCTAATGGACCTGCCTCCGTTGCAAGTATGTATATGAGCACTGTGGATTATTTCAATGCACAATACGGCTCTGTCTCAGCTCTAGGTCACAGCCACTTTGTTTACAGAGACAGTCCCACGTTCAATCCCTGGCATTTGCAGCATGGGGGATCTCTGACAATAAATCTGAAAATGCAACGTCTCTGCCCGAGACCATGGAAAACCTCCGGCACTCTGAACAGGCAGCACTGAGCTAGGATGGCCAACAATTTGACTCAGTGTAAAGCAGCATCAACTATTTCTCCCCAATCGTTTCTGATAGAGATCTTTTAGGAAACACAAGAAATCTCTATGCTCCTGTAGCTCTGCAGCCAGTCCAATTGGCTTCTGCACCCTTTTCCTACGCTGCCTCATTTTCATGGCCCCCTGAGAAAGGGGGAGGGAGGAAACCCTTTTGGTTCATGCACCAGGTCATAACCCCAGGATTTGCAAGACATTATTAAAGTTTAGCAGATGAATCACTTCTATGACAGGGAACTTCTGCCTAAGCATTTGACTCAAATATAGCTTCCTAATCAAGGAGACAAAGGGTTCTTTTTCTCTTAAAGTCTGGCCCATTTCCATCTCCCTCCCAGGTCTATAAACATGGTGAATATAAACACTGAGTTGATTCCAAAAGTAAAAAGGGGGAGGGGGTCATTGCCTGACAGTGACTCCATTTCTGCTCTCCATTTCTACATCTTTTACAGCTGCAGAGAAAACAAATTTACGCAGCCTCCCATCAGTGCTGTTGTTGTTGTCTTAGAAATTAGCTTCACATTATAAATTAGCTGCACCATATACAAGTAACACTTCTTAGGTTACATTACATGGGCAGCTCAAGCAGCAGGGGTGGTATAATAAATCCTGTGTCAAGTCACCAAATTCTCTGCATTCCTTGACTTCCCAGTCTGTGTCAAATGTCAAATTTCTTGCTGCGGCAACACAAGCAAGATCCAGAGCCACTGAGTTACGTGGGTTTTCCAGCCATCTCAGAGCAACGTTCTCAGAGCTGAATGACAACAACGCTGATAAAGCATTGTAAATGTGACTTCACACTATCGTATCTCATCCTGATACTTCATATCTGAAGCCTCACCCAGTTTGTGGATTACATACGCATGCGGGAATACAGCAATTGCTGCTCTTAGCATCATCAACATCACCTTCGATTGCAATATCTTTTTTTTTTACAGTCTTTTTATCTTGCCCATGCTGTCAACGACCCAATCCATGAACTGTGGTGCTATGCCTGGTGATTGTATATCTTCAGGAACTGCAGGTGTCAGGGAAACTATTCAAAGAATCATACCCTGCCTTTCGATTAGCAACTTCTTAAGGTGGCTCGCAGCAGATTGGAAATCTCATAAAAAAGATCCCCACCACCACACAAAATCCAGCAGCCCTTAGACTTGTGGTAGATGGACAGGACCAGAGACAGAGGTCAGCAATGTTGGGCAATGTTGTTGCCAAGGCCCATGTCCCAATGGGGGTCCTATGCACTGATACTCTCTTTCCAGGGTGAACAAGCAAGGAGAGAAGCATGGAGGAGCAGTAGACTCCACACACCTTGTCTTCTCCCTCCGGGAGATGGACAGATTGGGCCCAGAGGGAGAAGCAAGCAGCTGAGCAATGACATCAGAAGGAGGTGGGTCTGTTGAAAGCGATTCCCTCAAGGAACCCCCAAACGTGGAACCAGCACTGCCTCCGGATAAGGCCCTTCAGTTCTGGAGCCCCAGGGAAACGTAGCCACACTGAGGTTGTTTCACTTGCCTCCCCAGAAAAAACACATCCCAGTAAGGGAGAGGCCAGTTGGGTGCCAGCAACCAGCCAGAGGAGGAGGAGCTGCAGGGAGGTTGCTTCCCCTTTGCCCTGCCAGAAAAAATCCCTTTGGCAGCTCAGGTAGTGCATGGTCGTAGAGCAGTCACTGCTCTCTTCCTCTCTGAAAAAAACCAACCACTGCCATTTGATAGAAAAGTGGCTACAGGTGAGAAGGCAGGAACCAAGGGACACCCAAACCGCACAAGAGGAAGAGGACCAACCAAGACTCTGTGTTTTCCAGCATGGAAGCCAAGCCAATTGTTAGGGTTTTTTTAAAAAATAATAATTATAAAACTTGGGCAGTGAGTTACTCATCATGGCATTAGCCAACTGTAGGAGCCTGCCAGTGTCATGTGTTATGTGTTAACTGGCATGAAGCGATGATGCAATGAGACATTTTGACATGTAGGAGCTCATCAGCACAGATCCCATAGTTACACCCAAAAGAGCTTCAAAATGCAGGCTGCTGTGTTGATTTGTGCATAAATCATAAATCATACATCCCACCCCACCCCACCCCCACACCAAAGAGCAGAGGTACATTACATAATGCCCAATTTACTAGGATCAGCATTAATGTTTGATGTTTTAATATTTTGTTGGGAGCCACCCAGAGTGGCTTGGAAAACCCAGCCAGATGGGCAGGGTATAAATAATAATTTTTTTGACCCAGGCGAAGCCTCCCAAGGGGTACCATTGAAGCTCCTAGCCTGTGTGTATGTGTACGCAAATGCGTGGGAGAGGGTGCCAAACTGGGTTTATGACCTGGGTGAAATAAAGCCTAGTTTCTCCTCTGTCTGACTGCATAGGTTCAACTTATAAAACACCTGACTTTTAAAAAAAAAATCCATCATTTGAAAGGTGAGGTTCTGCTTTAAATCAGAAATGCAAACCATCTTGCAAAGGAGTGCTACCATTTAAGCTGCTGGCATAAAATAAGAACCCTACCAAAGCAAAGAAGTACCCACCCACTGCTTGTTTTTGTCATTCTCTGTGCTAATCTGACAATATAATCATAAAAATTGACAGCCTCATTCTCACCTCACTCATTTTTCTGTGCAAAGAGAGTCTGAAAAAGTCCCAGAGCTGTGCTCCCCTACTTTCCCCCTAGACCAGGAGAAGCCATGGCAATGCCACAGATCCACCTTCTCAACACCAGCATCACTATTGCTAACCAGAATGGCAAACAAACATAGTCTTGCAACCACCACCACCCCATACCATCCTGGTAACTAGGAACAACACTGGCAGTGGGAGGGTGACTCTAAGACACCACCCTTCTGCTCCAGCAGCTCTCTGCTACCCCACTGGTGCAGGGCTCTCTCTTTCCTCCTGAGTTTCATGTGGGCCTCTGCTGCTGTTGAAACCGGCCTTGAATCCAGCCACTTTGGAAAGAGGTAATTGTTATGTATTCAGTAGTCTGTGTTTGCCTGAGCTTAAGTCTGGACTAAGGATTCTGAGCTCCTGTGTTCTGATTTGATACATGTTGTCCAATCACAGAACATTGGCCCTTGAACTCTGAGTTGTGATTAGCAGTTTAGAAGTTTAGACAGCCAATCACATGGGGCGTGGAAGTGGCCCAGGCTTTCAGAAATGTATATTAGCAGTTGCTTTGCCTCTATTTCCCAGTTATGTAGTTCAATAAAGGTTATTGCTGTGTCTTGCCTTGTAGGAACCCACCTACACTTCAGTAAGTGTGTTTGAAACAACACTATTTTTTCAAATTAGCTTGGAAGGCTGGACAATTTCTTATGAGTTTTCCCTTGCGTCCTTTTTGCAGAGAGGAACCTTGTACCAGGAACCTTCAGGGCAGGACAGAGAGTGTGTATGTGGGGAGGGGAGAGACACCTCTTTTTATTATTATTACTATCTTTATTGCAAAACATACAACACAGATAAAAACAATACCACAATGACAACTAAACCTTAATTAACTACACATCATCTAACATCACACATATTTTTGACTTCTGAATCACCTCATTGTGCTTTCTAAATATTCTTAACCTATACGCACTTCCTGTTACAGTGGTACCTCCAGTTATGAACTTAATTCGTTCTGGAGGTCCATTCTTAACCTGAGGCATGCTTTCGCTAATAGGGCTTCCTGCTGCCACTGTGCAACTTCCACTAGCATCCTGGGGCAAAGTTTGCTACCAGGAGCATCTACTTCCGGGTTAGCGGAGCTCATTACCCAAAGCGTTTATAAGGAGGACAGTACGTAACCTGAGGTTCCACTGTGTATCTATAACATATCATGGAAAAATTTTACATTTATAATTTTTAATATTCAAGATTCAATCTATACCAGAGATTTGCATTTTCACAATATTGTTTTAAATATTCTTTAAATATTGTCCATTCTTTGCTCATTTTCTGATTTGAGTTTCCTCTTATTCTTCCAGTCATTTCCACAAGTTCCAGGTATTCTATCATCTTCACCTGCCAGTCAAACTTTGTAGGAATTAAGTCACCTTTCCATTTTTTTGCTACCAGAATTCTGGCCACTGTGGCTGCATACATAAAGATGGTTCTAAAGGTTTTTTTGGATTTCAGTGGACATAATGCCTAACAGAAAGGTTTCTGGTTGTTGTTTTTTTAAGGAGAATTAAAAGATATTTTTGAGTTTGTTGTATATTATGTCCCAAAATTCTTGTATCTTCACACAGTCCCACCACATGTGCATTAAGGTGCCCTCCCCTTTTTTACATCTCCAACAAATGTTTGAGGGGTTTTTTTTATACATTTTCGCCAATTTGGCCAGGTTCAGGTACCATCGATAAAACATTTTCATCACATTTTCTTTCAAGTTATAACATGCAGTGAACTTTATATCTTCTCTCCAGAGTCTTTCCCATTCATTCATATAGATGTTATGTCTAAAATCCTGGGCCCAAGGGACCATAACTGATTTCACCTCTTCCTCCTTGACTTCCCAGGAACCTTCAGGACAGGACAGAGAATGTGTATGTGAGATGGGGAAGGGAGAGACACCACATTCCCCTCTCTTTTTGCATTCGTTTGCTCATTCAGGAAACGCAATCAAGGGAAAGTTAATTTACTATATCAGCTTCTTTTCAAGAAGCTTAAGAAACCACAAATAAGGCCTGTGGATTCAGACTTCAAGGATTCTGACCAGCTGTGGCCAAGAGAAAACATCTGCGGGGGAAGGAACTGCCCATTTACTTTCTGAAATTGTCAGTGAAACTCAAGAGGAGGACAGCCGTTCTGCAAGCCTCATGTAACCCGGCTGCTGTTAGTGGAGTTCTTGAACATAACTGATTCACATTGCCTCACCACCATAGTTTCAGACTTACTCAGCTTACAGGAAATACGGACACATACACATGCCTCCGCAAATCATAATATTCTTCAAAAGGGGAAGAAAACTATTTTGAGGGTGCAATACCCCTAAGAATTGGATTTCAGCCAATCATGGTGGCATGTAAAGAGTTATTTGCTTCACAGGGTATTTTGTAAGTTGTTTGCTGACAGTCAGACTGGAATATGCAATGCAGTAGTTTAAAAGAGACCCTCCTTTCTTTTCTTTATAATAAGAAATATAGTTACAAAATATGAAAAATAATAGTTCTAATCAAGATCGCAAACTGGGGAGAGAAAGGTTGACCCTGTCTTCTCCACACACTGCAGTCCCACTGAAAACCAGGAAGCCTAAGTCTGATATTTAATTTTTAAAAACAAAAACAAAACCTCAGACATGGTTGCTAATAACCAGGCTATTAAAGTAATATCTGGTTATGTTGGTAACTGGCTTGGGTTGGGGGTGAGGAGAATAAGGAAGATCACAGGCTATATATCAGACTGAATCTGGGAGTTACATTTGCTCCGATCATTTGGGGGAAACAGTATTCACAGCCAAAGTGGATTGCCTTGTATTTGTACTGGGATATTTAATCACTCTTGCTTAGCCAACCGTAGAGTGTGTATGTATGCACACTCTCTTGGGCAATTTGTAAGCCTTGTATGAACAAGCCTTGAGTGCTATAATCTGAAATATCAAAGGTGAGAAGACGTACAGGTTGCCTATTACCTGCCTCTGCAGGATATTTACATAGCGTCAACCACCACCCTAACAAGGCGCCAATAAATTACAATTCAAATTGGGTATAAAGCACCACCATGATTTGATTAATAGTTTGAACAGGCTGCCAAATAAGAGGGTGGATTAGCTACCACTTTGCAACCTTCACATCAAGTCCAAGTACAATTTGAAAAAGATATGGTGATCATACTTCAGATATGCTTATTGATTCCACCCTTCATCTTACTCAACAAAGGAAGAGTAATGCTAAGCAACACAGTCAGCATGATGCATGTCACACACACACCCCTCCACACACAAAGCACTTCTGTGCAGTTTGTGGGCCTTCTTAGAATCTTAGCACTTAAAACCAAGTCTAAGTTTCTAGTCCTAAGGTCTGAAGATGTTCATTTGAAAATGAGATGTCAGAGGTGGTAGTTCACCCCCACAAACACACAGCAGGTTTGTTTTTAAAAGATCAAAACCAGAAAGCTTCTCTCTCTCTCTCTCTCTCTCTCTCTCTCTCTCTCTCTCTCTCACACACACACACACACACACACACACACACACACACAATCCTAGCCCCTGTGTTGAAAACTCATTCATAATTGTATGGTATCTTTTCATTATTATGAAATATTTATATTGGCACTGCCAGTTTTGTTTGGTTTATCCAGTGATGAATATCGGCACAACACAAATGTGTAAAACTCCTCCAAGTCATGTAACTTACTTTTCATGGTCGATCCTCAGTGATATGACCTGGGATCTTCACAACAAGATAATTTTTACTTTTTCATCGCATGCTGCAAACTGCACAAGCAGCGCCACAAGAATGCAACAAACCTGTTCATCCGGTTTATATCTGTGTTATGCAAATTAATTTATTAATGGCGCAGGATTATTGTTTTTTTTTACTTTTTGGTAAATGATTGTGCAAATGAGCAAGGACCCATGACACATTTCCAACATGCCCTGCCGTATGCAGCTAAGCAAGGTGTCCAGTGCTGAACAAAGACATATGAAAATATAGACGCTTGGAAATACAATTGTATGTGAACTGGTTTCACTCCGTAAGCAACTGATGGGTGTACGGTGTAAGACACCAGTGAACTCAGAAGAGGGATCCTGGCAGGGCTCAGGCACCATACTGTGTACACTGGAAGCTGATAGGTGGAGAGATATTCTTAAGTGGGCCCCCATACAGTTCCCAGCTCTCCAAGAGAACAGCCAAATTGTTTCTTTGTTAAACAGAGGATAAACAAGACTAGCACTGAGGCCAGTTTGCACAGAACTGAACTGTTAGGGGGCTGAAACACCCCCACACAATATAAATCCCACCCACTGAGTCTTTGGAGGACCAATGGTTGCACCCAATCACCTTTTAATCCTGTATACATTGTGTACCACAGATGAAGTGGCTGCCATCCGTCTTGCGGTTTTCACAGCCCAACACCGCACAACCATAGCCACTTGACAGTGGCAACAAGGTAAGCTGCAGCCAATCAACTCAGACCAGACCAGATCACGTGACTTGGAGAGCCCATAGCAGTCCTGCCAATATTATATAAAAACGATTCTAGACTTTCCATAGTAGCAATTCCCAGAAGCATGGCCATGTCGGTCTGTTGCAGCAAACACATCAAAGAGACTTGTGACACCTTAAAGACTAATGTGTTTATTAAGGCATAGACTATAGTCCATGAAAACTGGTGCCATAATAAATGGGTCCGGTCTTTGAGGTGCCACAAGACTCTTTGTTGTTGTTGTGTTTTTCTGGGCTTGGCTCCAAGTAGGAGCAACTTGTCTGTGACAGAAGAGCAGAACAGGTTCCTGCTCAACCCCTATCCAGATCCTGTTCTGGAATCTGACCAGTTCATCTTAGACTACAGTATCCACCCTCTGACCCTTTGCCACCAGCCGCACGGGGCCACACCATTTGCCTCTGACCGCCACTGGTCCCTAACAAATGGAAAGAACATCTTCAGATAATGAGGCAAACGAAATGACTAGTTTGCATCGAACCAACAGGCCCATCTAGCTAGTAGCAATTGGCAAGGAAGGGGCGCTTACCAACCTCCCATCACCAGTGTTGCAGCAGCTTACTGAGAGGAAGAGGAGGAGGAGGGCTGAGGTGAGATCAGAGTGGTGTGAATGCACTGGAGGGAGCACCGGAATAGCTCCACCAATATGTTTGTACTGTGCTAAACTCACCACTGCCTTGCCCCTCTTCCTCTTGGTAAGCCACAGCCATGTGGGTGAAGGGAGGCCAAGAAAGTGTTCCTGCCCTGATGGCTGCTTCTGGGAATAGCCAATGTGGCGTCCGAGTCCCATCAGCATGACCAAAAGTCAGGAATGATGGGAGTTGTAGTTCAAGAGCATCTGGAGAACACCATGCCTGCTACCCTGGTGTAGCTTATTATCATGCTTTCTGCAGTAGTAGGAGCTGGTTTCTTTCAGAGGAAGTGTATGACAACCAGTGATCATTTCCTGCTCCATCACTGCATCTAGCAGCTAGACTCTAGACCAGGGGTCAGCAAACCTTTTCAGCAGAACCTGGTCCACTGTCCCTCAGACGTTGTGAGGGGCCGGACTATATTTAGAAAAGAAAAAAAAAGAACAAATTCCTATGCCCCACAAATAACCCAGAGATGCATTTTAAATAAAAGGACACGTTCTACTCATGTAAAAACACACTGATTCCTGGACAGTCTGTGGGCCGGATTTAGAAGGCAATTGGGCCGGATCTGGCCCCCAGGCCTTAGTTTGCCTACCCATGCTCTAGACACCCTGTTACCAACTATCTACCTACCTACCTATCTACCATCTATTTAGTATACTGTCCATCGTCTGAAGATTCCAGGGTGGTTCTCAACATAAAAATACACAATGAGAACACAAAACCAATAACCCCCCTCCCAGAAAAGCCAATGGCCCAAAGTGGGGCAGGCACAGCTAGCGTCACACCCAACAACAGGCTTTCTGCCTGTAGCAACCGCACCAAAGAAGGCAGGGTGGGAAAAGGGGGAAGGAAGAACAAAAGAGCCAGAGGGAGACGGTGCTGGTGCCAAGAAACAGAAGCCTTGGAGCATCTACCAAATATAGCACAGCAGTCAGCATTGCAAATGCAAATCCACGCTGTTGGTGCAAGCTGCCTGGCACAGAGAAGCACACTGGCATTGGGCAACTGGAGCCAGATGGGTGTCGATCATGGCCTGTAGCAGCAATCAGCTCCTTGCCAGCCTTTACCTGCCTTTTCAGCTCAAGCCAAGCAAAAGTGCTAAACCGGAATGCCCTGTATTTTGGGAGCCTGATTCTTCAGTCCACCTACATGAAGCAATCGGTTGGGAGTGCAGAAAGCTTTATGTATGGAGACAATGGCTTATATCCTAATTATAAGGTAGAAGGAAGGCCCACTTAGAGCTGAGCTGTATTGATAGTGGATAACAACCCATGGTGGGGAACAACTGCTACAAATGGTCATCAATCCCCAACGTTCCATCTCCTTTGTTGCCTGCTCAGTGCCATCCAAATACATTGTGCTGCTGCTCCTGATACAGCCAACGCTTTAGAGCAAGGATCATCCAGATGTTGTTGGGCTACAAATCCTATCATTCCTGACCATTGGCCATGCCGGCTGGGGCTGAAGGGTATTGGAGTCCCGCAACTGAGAAAGGGCCACAGCTCAGTAGTACACCACCTACTTTGTACCCAGAATGTCTCGTGTTCAGTCCCCAGCATCTCCAGCTAAGACAGGGAATATACCATCTCTAAAACCCTGGAGAACGCCAACTGGTCAGTGTGGACAATACCAAGCCAGATGGACCAACAGTCTGACTTGGTAGAAGATAGAACATCTGGATGGCCAGAGGTTTCCTGGCCCTGATTTATAGAGCCTCACCTACCCACTACTTATGGTGCTGTCTGAAGCTTTGCCCTGTATCTCCTAATACAGTAAAGGAAGCAGTAATAGGCAGGCCTCACCAACCAATTAAAGGTGGTGCATTCCGAGAAAAGCATTGACACAGCTTTTGAGCTACAGCAGACAAGAGCACCTGGTTTCACCATTGTTGCCTTCTTAAAGGAAGAGCCTGGTTTAAAAAGGAAGGCTTAATTAACGAAATAACAATTAGGTATGGATGGGTCTCATTTAGAGCCAGCTCCTCTCTGTGCCAGCCATTTGTCTGAGTCAGTCCTCAAGTGCTTCAAGGAGTCAGTACATCTTCTTACTACTCCGGTGTTCTTGGGAAAACCACAGTTTCTGAATGAGTGAATGTTAAAACCAGCATCTTCTTTCTATTGAAAGGGTGGTTCCCCACCCACATCCCTTTTTTTTTTTTTACCCAGGAGGAAGCTTTACAAGGCTGTTGTGAAGAATATAATGCTATGTTAAGTGTTGTCTGGAGTCATCGCTTTTGAGCAGGATCAGGGAACCTGTTATCTTCCAGATAACGAACTCCAATGCCCATCTGTCCCAGCCAGCATGGCAAATAAGCAGGGATTATGAGAGATTTAGGCGAGAAACTTCTGGAGGACCATACATTCCCGATCTCTGCCTTAGAGGTAAAATATGTCTAAGTGCACACTAGACTGGAATGGGGTGGCTGGAATCCTGAACAGAAGTGCTTCATTTTGTTGCAGTTCCCACCAGTTTGTATTAAAAGATCCCTTTGCTCAGTGTAGAAGAGAAGTCATAGAATCATAGAGTTGGAAGGGAAGCTGAGGATCATCTAGTCAAACCCACCCCCCATATTGTAGGAATACAGTGGTGCCCCGCAAGACGAAATTAATTCGTTCCGCAAGTTTTGTCGTCTAGCGAATTTTTCGTCTTGCGAATTATTATTTAGACAAAGGAAACAAAGTCGCGAGACGTTTTCGTCTTGCGAAGCAAGCCCATAGGGAAATTCGTCTTGCGAGGCAACTCGCAAATGGAAAAACCTTTCGTCTAGCGAGTTTTTTGTCTTGCGAGGCATTCGTCTTGCGAGGTACCACTGTATGTTGCTGCCCCATATGGGGATCGAACCTGCAACTTGGTGTTATCAGTATCACTCTCTAACCAACTGAGCTATCCAGGCTCGTCCTTCCTGCCTCCACCGCTGCTTACATATGCTCTTCCAGTTCTTAACTTCTGGATGATGAACTAAATGTACTTTGTATAATAATAAAAACCCACCCTAAAATTCAAATAAATGGAAATAAAACTGTGCTACAAACCGGTTTGACTTTGTTTGAGTCAGCATTTCCCTAATTAACTGGAGAGGCCTGTTTGGGGAATAGGTTGCTGGAGGTTGGCAAATCCCACCTACCCGTCCAAATCTCCTTGGCACTTTAATTACTACTGTGTCAGCAAACATGACTGCACAGGAAAACTGGTGCTTCTGACTCTGCTAAGTACATGGACATCCCCCAATTCCTGGCTCTGTTCCACTAATACATCACCCTAATGCTCCCTTCTCTATTCAGTGCAGAGTGTTGTGGTTGCAGAGCTCTAAATTAAGTTCTGAATATGATATTGTTGTGAGTTTGGGGGAGGGTCAGGCTGCATGATGCCTGAGTCCCTTCTAATTCCTTCATCCAGCAAAGGGTTAAAATCTAATGGAGGATCCCATTGTTGAATGGCAAGGGCCATAATGGCCCCTAAGTATGGGTTGTTAGTATAAGAAAGGACATTTCTCTGTGCCAGAGGGCAAATGGGTGGGCCGCCTCCTTCACCTGGCTGAAAGACAATAGCCAGAGAGTCACATCTGGACTTTTTGTGGTGGGAAGTGAAGTGATGCATAAATAAAAGCTTTCTAGCCTTGCACTTTTTGAGTCTACATGCCCACACACTTGATATTCAGACATATTCAGGGGAACCTCCTGGCCTTGTAGTTGTCCTGTGACTCACACTCACACCACCTCCCAGTCTGCCTGATGAAACTGGGTAGCTCCCAGCAAGTCTCGCAAAGCAAAGGGAGAACCAAGTGCCCTAAGGGAGTTGGGTATGTTAATTCTGGAGAAAGGCAGAGATGATCTGATAGCCATCTTCAAACATCTCAAGGGCTGTCACATGGTAGATGGAGCAAGCTTGTTTTCTTCTGCTCTGGAGGGTAGGACCTGAACTACTGGCTTCAAGTTGCAAGAAAGGAGATTCAGACTAAATATCAAGAAGAACTTTCTGAGGCCAATAGCTGTTTGGCAGTGGAACGGACTCCCTCAGAAGGTGGTGGGCTCTCCTTCCTTGGAGGTTCTTAAGCAGAAGTTGGATGGCCATCTGTCATGGAAGCTTTAGCTGAGATTCCTGCATTGCCAGGGGTTGGACTGGATGACCCTTAGAGTCTCTTCCAACTGTACGATTCTATGATTCACCCATTAGTTTTAGGGCATGTTACATCATTCAATATATTACTCCAACCCTGACCTGCCCAGTAATTAAAGTTACTCCAGGATGGGTGGTGGTGTGTGCTGCGTTATGCAATTGTAACGTCTACTGTTGCAAGTATTTTGCAAGCAGCCTCATCCTTCACTTTTTTTTCAGCTGTGTCTCTTCATTCTTGCTTTTGGAACACTCTTGTGTCTGCATTTAACTGGCAGTGGCTCTCCAGGTTGCAGACAGGGTGTCTCTTACAGGTCTACCTGGAGATTCTGCAGGTTGACCCTGGACCCTTCTGAATGAACGTTCCTCCCTCTGCATTTCTGTGCTGGACTTGGAGGATGGGGGCTTGTTTGCTTTTAGACTGGCACGGAGCCTAATCGGGAGCCACTCACTCACCTGCATGGAGTTCCTGGTCACCTTTGGATGCCAGAAGAGCGTTTCAGAGCCATGGGTTCCTATACTGTTATCTTTATTTTGTAGGGCAGAACATCAAGCCATGGGCTAAAAAGAGTGACAGTGACACATTCAGCATTTCCCACTAACCTAGGATCCTTCTCACCCGTCAAGAAAGTAATGGGAGGAATTCAATATGTCAGTTGTTCTGTTTGCGCAAGTATTTCAGCTTCCCAGGCAAAACAAGGCTCCTTCCCTTCCCCCATCTGTTTTGGGCGTTCTCCTGACACACACACCCCAAGCCAATTTCAGGGAGCATGGGGGTAGAGAGGAGGCTGATGAGACACATTAGTTGAATCCCACCCCATATATTTATTTTGCTCTAACTGGCTTCTTGCAGCCTCATAAATCTGCCCGAGATGTGTACACAGCCTGTTTGCCTACGCATCTATCTGCATAATGGGACTATTGAGTTGGGAGCTGTTTGATGGGGGATTCCCATGGAACTCAATTGTCTCATTGTACAGACCCCAAACCTAGAACTCCACACTTTACATGTGCACAGAACGCCATAAAGGGATTCTAGATAGATGACAGATAGGTAGATAGAGGCAACGTGAAGCAAGGGCTCCCCAGTCCCACCTAGCCCCAGCCTTCCAAGATATGCCTATTCACATGTAACATTATTTACACATGCGTTGTAAGTTAGATACAGCAAACATGACGCCCCAGATGCATCTTTGTCCTCTCTCTCTTTGACTGCAGCAACAATACCTGCTCTAAGAATGTATTCCCGCCGCACACACACCAAGTGATATGAAGAATAATGTTGTCAAGCTGCACCTACGCTCACTTTGCAGACGGGTGCAAGGTTTTTTATGCACATCCCATGCCCGTACACAACTGTCTTGTTACCTGGTGCATCCAGCTTTACCAACAAGAAGTTAGCTGGAAAACTTGACTTTTGCCTTCCTGTTGTGTTGCAATGATTTCCACCTACATAATTGCTGCTTGTTTGGGTAGCCAGGTACAATGAGATATGCTGACTTGCCTGGCTTGTTTATTTCTCTCATTTGTACCTCATTCTTCCTCCCCGGAGCTCAGGGCCACATATAGACTGAGATCACCTTCGTTTTTATCCTCACAACCCTGCGAGGAAATTTAGTTGCTTTCCATTGATCTTGTGTATTTTACTGTCTCACCTGATGCCCATCCCTCCGCCCACAACAGGGCAGCCACCTGTGCTGACTCTGCCTAATGGTACACAGTGCCTGATGGAATACAGGTTTTGATTATTCTTTCAAAACATAAACATACAAGATTCCTTAAAAGTCTTGAACCCGGGCACTGGTCAAGCTTAGTATTGCTTAGCTTTACAGATGAAATTTCATATAGGAGCTGCATGGCGTGCTGCTATCTGGGTTGCACAATGGTTTTTTTTTTAATATATAGGATAATGTTCACACAATTTTGTCACAAGATTCCTCACTATTTACCAGATAATGTCAGCTGCTAATAGTTTGAATGGTGCTTTCCCTTCCATTGGGCTGCACTTAAGTGCATTAAGCAAGAAATGCTTCTTCTATCACTTAAACTCCATGCCAATAAAAGATTCAACGTTGCCCGTTAAGTCGTATTATAGACAGCGGCTGTTTATAAAAAAGTTTGCAACCCAGTGAGTTGTTTTCTAATATCTATACACTGGGGAAAGAACATTCACACCAGTATGCAAAATAAACTTCCAGAATTATACTTACTTGCATGACCCAGCTGCCAAATTTGAGAATCTGAGTTTTCCTTGCGGCTGAATTTGTGGTAGAGAACTTACAGGGGCATGTGTGTATTACAGCTACTGGCAGACAGAGGTTTTGCAGAAGGGGGAATTTTAGCAAGCTACACCTGCTGATTTCCTTCTTCTATGCAACTATTAAAGGTGCAGGAGCCTATTTTGCACCTGGCCATCCTAAGTCTCATTCCTCCAGTGCAGGATGTTTTGAGACTACAATTACCATCATCTCTGACCACTAGTCCTGCTAGCTAGGGATCATGAGAGTTGTAGGCCAAAAACATCTGGAGGGCCGAGTTTGAGGAAGTCTGCTCCAGTGCATTAACAGCAGTCCTTGTGTTTACAGAAAAAGGTGGATGCTGGCAGGACATTACAATGCATGGACCAAAAAAGACAGGCCAGATCAGCACTGCAGGAAAAACAGGTCTCTCACACAAACATGGAGCTCTTAAGCCTACTAGAACCCCATATGTCTGGCAGGTGTCATATTTCTATCTTGTGGAAACTGAAGGAAACTTTGCTAAAATGCACATAATAGGTTCTTCTAGACAGAGGTCCAAATACATCTTAAGAAGATCATTCAAGGTGTTTGCAGAAAAGTGTATCCCTTTTCTAAGCAGGAACTGCACCAGTTGCAGTGGCAGTACACAAAAACAAACTCATAATGGCAGGCTCCAAACTTTCCTTCAGGGAAATGTTGTTTACCACACCCTTACTCTTCCAGTTCAGGGCGTGCACACACACAAGTAGGCCAGTCCAGACAGCCCACTCATCATCTCCTGCAACATGTTCTCCAGACTCCTAATCAGAGAGCTAATAAACTGAGGAGGCTCTTCCTCTGAAGTTGGATTATGACAGAACAGACGCCATCTTGAATTTATTGTTCCTGGCAAATGGAACTCTCCTTTGATGCTATGCTCCCCAGCGAAGATGTCACCTTTGCCTTTGGGGGATAGTACGCTTGTTTATGAACGACGTTGGAAATGTGTTCATCCTACAATCCCTTTGTATCGCAAATGGGGATCACTTGGGGCAACTTTCCTCAGGCACATTCCCCTGCAGATAGATAGGCACAGCTCTTTCTCAGTTGTGTACAAGTTCACAACCCCCACCCCCTCACAATGATGCATTGGTGGGAGCCAAGCTGCACATATATAGGCAGGAGTACAGTTGTTTTAAACTGTTTTTAATATCATGTTTTAATTGCTGTACCCCACCCTTAAGGGGAAGGGCTTGTAATGATTAATAAATAAAAGTAAAATAATAGTTTTAATAATAATACACATATACTAGAGCTGGTTGACATGATGAGTCAAACTATGGCTTTGTGCAAACATGTAGCTTCCTTGAGAGGGGCTTGAGGCTTTGCTCCACACCTCCCCAGTCCTTTTTCCTGTCGCTTCATGTTGAGCTAAGCCAAAATTTGGCCTCATACACAGAGGCTCATGGTTAAGCCCTCTCCTCACTAACCACAAGCTGTAGCCAAGGTTTATGTTCAAGGTTTTTTATTGGCTACAGCTTATGGTTAGTGAAAGGGGAGATGATGTTTGTTTGTTTTGATATACCGCCCTTCATCCGAATATCTCAGGGCAGTTCACAAAAATAACTACAAGCCCTGGTTTAGACAGCATGCAAAACTAAACCTTGGCTTGACACAATGTGGTGCAGCTAGGGCCACAGAGGAGGAAACAGCTGGAGGTTCCTCTCTGGAAGCCTGCCCATTTGCACCATGTCGTCATTGAATCATAGCTTGGCTTACCACATTGTGCAAATCTGGTCACACAAAGCCATTTCCCCAATTCTAGCAGCATCACTGCCCCTGCCATTTCTCATTATGAATGCCTCCAGATTCTGAGTTGGAGAAAATTGCTGCCTGTTAACGCTATTGCATCAAACCCATTAACTACCATTTTAACCTCAAATGATTTTTGGGGGTGTATTTTAAACAAAATCCATCAAAATATTGAAAGGAAAAGATGCTGTTTGAAAAATTAAGAAAACTCAGGCTCTAAAGCAGTGAGTGCTTCTCAAACTTGGGTCTCCAGCTGTTTTTGGACTACAGTTCCCATCATCCTTGAAAATTGTTCCTGCTAGCTAGAGATGGTGGGAGTTGTAGTCCAAAAACAGCTGGAGACCCAAGTTTGGGAAACCCTATTTTGAATCTGAGTAAGAATCAAATTCAGCTCTAGTTGTAAGGAAAAGGGGTATTCACAGTGGCCTTTCTTTCACCACGTCCAAAGTTTAGCACTCCCAAGTAGGGACTATGATCTCCAACCCATCATCATTGTATTTTTAAAAACCAACCCAAGCTGGCACTTGGTCTAAACATAGCCTTAGACAAGCAAGTGGTATAGTAACATAGGGATCTTTACAAAGAGTCAGACCATTGGTCCATCTAACTCACCATTTTCAACACTGGCTGGCAGTGGCTTCTCCAGTGTTTCAAACAGAGGACACTCCTGGTCCTACCTGGAGATGCTGGGGATTGAACCTGAGACCTTCTGCATGCAATGCAGATGCTCTACCACTGAGCTACAGCACCCAGTATTTCCAGGCCATCTTTCATCCAAGTACAAACTGGGCCCAGCCCTGCTGAGTTTCCAAGATCAGACAAGACTGGGCGTGTTGGCTATGGCCAACGGCTATGTATGCAGGTAGGAGATATTGCAAATTAGACATCATTCTGCGAAGGACAGGGTGTAGCCTTACTGGCCATCCAGGGTGGCTCATGATCAAGACCATGACAATCCCTCTTTACAAAAATATAATAAGAAAGACAGACGGGCTGTGTATTAAATTACAGTTCAGCCAGTGCCTTCCTTGCACACTCTGTAATTTTAATGTGTGCACCTGCCAGTATTGTGATAATAGGCATGTAGCAATGCATGTCAGCATTTTTTTTTTTAAACTTCCCACACAAAAGAGAACTTGCCGTGTGGCAAAGCACAAGATGTAAGGGAGGATAAAGACCTCGGGGGACGTTGCTGGCAGCAGATACACAGCAGGCCATGGGGTGTGCAGCGTGGCTGGAGGCAGCAGGCAGGAAGCCAGGCTCCAAACAGGGTTTGCAGGATAAAGAAGGGAGCCAAAATCACTCAGATCACAGAAATGTACTACATGGATGAGCTAGTCTTCTTTGGAAAATGGGTACATAACTGGGAGAGGAGTCCCCTTGTTAAGAGATTCAGGGGAAGAGATCGGGACGAGGTGGAGGAAAAATTCCTCAAATGGAATACTAAATTTGGTTTTAAACGCAGTGTAAGGTAGTCTCTATGTGAGTATACTGTATTCAATTATGGGGTATCAGAGTTTTTAGGAGCTAAACAGCCTGGGATAGTTGGGACAGCAAGTTTGTTGATTTTTGAATGTCTGGTGTAGATTTTTCAATTTCGTTGTTCTGTATGGGACAATGACACTAAAGATTATCGTATTGTATCGTAGTAATCATGAGAGGAGGTTCAAACAACAGCCTAAGTGAGTAAACGAGTCCTCCTTCTGTTATTGTATAGGGGCCAATTAATAACTCCCTTTTAATTTGCATATCCTTTGGCAGCAGAAGGTTGTTATTAAGTCTCTGTTTTTGCTGAATGTTTATTGACTGTTGATTTGCTTCCAGTGTGTGCGTGTGTGTGCGCGTGTGTGTGTGTGCCACCTTCAGAGACCAAGTGAGTGGGGAGATCTGAAAGGTTCTTGGGAATTAGCTCAGATGAGCTGCAGCAAGCTGCTGTTTCTACTTTTGCAGACATTGAAGTGGCCACAGAAAACTAGCTGAAACATCTTATTATGTCCCCTAGTTGCAAAGAAGCATCTGGTGAAAAGTGGTCAAACATCCATCCAAGCTGTTCTTCTCTAGCAATACTCAGTCAAATATCCGAATACCCCATTTCACATATAAATGGAGCTAAGAATTCAAAGTCATTCCTGAACAGCTCCTGGTGATCAGCATCCAAGATTTAATTTAGGAATGCAACTTTTCAGCCTATAGGATAAACAGAAGAGAAACGGAGGAATCATGTACCTGCTGAAAGTTATTAAACTGGGAAAGAGCAGAGGTAACAGCTTCACCTGAACAAGTGGTTGTGATAATTAGGACTTTAATATATTTACATTTCCAATGTTCAAGCAAACTTACACCTCCAATCTACTCTAGAAACTCAGGTAGAATTATTAAAAATGTCATTGGATACATATTGGATACATATGTTGTAGGCTGCTCTCTACAACAATGAACCCTATCTATAAGCTGTCCCCTCCAATGCTTTTGAAACACACTCATGAGTTTTCCAACAAAATGCAAGTTCTGTTTAGGGTGGGACACTTACCAAATCTCTTCTATAAGTCTTTGAGTATTAGAATCTCTGCAGGGCTGTCATAATTAAGGTGGCATTCTTGGCAAATCTTGGGAATGTTGTATGGAAGGTAAGGAAACAGCATCCTTGGTTTGCTGAGTGGTACAGGGTGCTACCACATGACCCAGAAGCTGTACGCCTGCTCCCTCGGGCAGTAAAGCGAGATGAGCGCCGCAACCCCAGAGTTGTCCACAACTAGACCTAATGGTCAGAGGTCCCTTTACCTTTTACAGGGTGCCACATTTCAAGACTGACACATCAGTGCAGACCAGTGGCGTAGCGTGGGTTGTCAGCACCCGGAGCAAGGCAAGTAAATTGTGCCCCCTAACCCGTGGATTTGCGCCCCCTAACCCGTGGATTTGCGCCCCCTAACCCGTGGATTTGCGCCCCCTAGCCTGTGGATTTGCCCTAACCCCAGATGTTGCGCCCGGTGCGGCCGGCCCCCCCTGCACCCCCCACGCTACGCCACTGGTGCAGACATCAGGCACATGTGTGAACATGAAACAAGGGAAGCATGAGGGTTAAGTAGTATTTTTGTCACCTCTCTGATACAGAAGAGCACCTTTGCCTCCTGAACCATGAAAGATTTAAAGCAGGGAAGGGAAGAATGTATGGAAGTCACAATAACACTGGCTCAAATCCAGGAACTTTTTATTTCTCTGGAAACAACTCACCAGCCTGAGCAAAAATTGCAGGTGGCAATTGTACATTCTTTTAATTTTTTTTTAAAAAGGAAAGAAAGTGTTTGGTTTCATAAATTTCTGTCATAAGAAACAATTTCAATTATTGTACACCAAGCTTTTTACAAAGCATCCACGTTAAGATGGTTTCACCGGCTTCTACCATGCTGTCATCCTCTTATGCCATGCAACAATGCTACATCTGCTTAACACATTTTAAAACATTAGTATTACAAAGATACAAAGGGTCATCAGTCGACTGGTATTTTTAAGACATGGAGATTGTGACACATTTCCTCTTTCGTCATTTTCCTAAGGAAGTTACAAAAAAATAATAATTTAGTTCACGTGGACAAGATGTGGGATTGCAGTCCAGCCTTGGATCGTTTGGTTCGTACCTCCATTCGTGTAACAGTGCCATTGGCCTCAAGGATTGGTTTCTGTGGTTCTTGTATTTCATAAGATCATAACAGTTATATGGTACCTCAAGGGTCATGGAATCCAGCCTCCTGCTTCAGCAGGAGTCACTAGACTTGGACCCTCCCTGATAGATGCTCCTCCAATCACCTCTTAAGGACCTCCAAAAAGGAGAACAACGTCACTCCTGACATCAGATTGTTCCACTCCAAGTTATTAGTTCCATTTAGATCAGCGCATCTGCAGCAACTAAGAATTAGTTTTGGCCGAGCCCCAAGGGTTCAGGAATGCCATTTTCAGTCTGGGCCAATTTCACATGGATTCAGCCCTTTGTCCTTGGCCTCTTTGTACATCCTTTGGAAGTCTTTGATGCGAGGGGCACAGCCTAACCTGGCCTCCCCAAAGTGCATGTGGCCCATGAAGAGGAAGTCTCCTTCTCCTGGTTTCACCCCACATTGCAGCAGGGTCTTGATCTGTCCTCGCCACCTCCCACTCTCCTCTGCTGGCTTGAAGATCTTGGTCTTCTGCCTGTAGATTCTGTTCACACTCACGTCAATGATGGAATCTTGCTGTTCCTCCTCATTGATTACATTTTGGATGGTACCTCTGACAACTGGGGAGAAAGATTTGGACACATAATTAGGTTGAGGGTTTATACATGCAAATATATTCACCTAACATTCCGCTTAATATCAGTTGGGTCCTGCATAAGGATTAAAATCGGGGCAACTGATTC
The DNA here is from genome assembly GCF_964188315.1 of Podarcis muralis. Classification (NCBI taxonomy): domain Eukaryota; kingdom Metazoa; phylum Chordata; class Lepidosauria; order Squamata; family Lacertidae; genus Podarcis; species Podarcis muralis. The sequence continues at coordinate 39,032,128 of NC_135656.1, read as the reverse complement.
AGCAGCACCCTTGAAGACAATGGACGGTGGCACCACCAGAAAGAGAGGTACAATTCAAGCAATGTTGCCCTCAAAATACATTTCCTTTAGAGCAGAGTTCCCCAAACTTGGGTCTCCAGCTGTTTTTTGGACTACAATTCCCAATATCCCTGACCAATGGTCCTGCTAGCTGGGATGATGGGAGTTGTAGTCCAAAAACAGCTGGAGACCCAAGTATGGGCAACCCTGCTTTAGAGTATTTCTCAGCCTCATTGTATATTCTTGCACTGAAGTCATAACACCTGCATGGGCAGCTTTTTAAATGTTAAATTTACAACAGGCAGCCAGATTTGTCTTTTTTTGAAGATGTTACTCGCAACAAAGTGTTATATCATACTCAAAATTCCTCCTACAGAAAGTACCACCAAATAGGGTTTGCAGGGTTAAGGTTATTAAATACACACAGAGAGAGAAGGACATTTCAGTTGCATTCTATTAATGGCCCAGGAACATTTACATTGAATTCTCTGGCACACAGCCAGGGAGAAACACTTGCAGCAAGATGCCACCTGTCTGGGCAGCATTTTCCACCATGGCTAACCTAGATCAATCCCACTGCAATTCCTGGGTGCTGCACCCTCACGCCCCCAGTCAGAATATTGCCCATTCTGTTCACTGTATTTATATCTGCAGCACATGTCCAAGACCCAACATGCCCAGCTGTTTCATTACAACATTTCCTTAACATTCCAAGCGTGGGAAAATTGCTTTAATGCTCTCTAACGATCATTAGGATGAAAACAGCTACCTCACAAGTCACGTTGGGCAAAGCCACTTGTCTTTTTCAGTGGCGGCATCAGGGTGGGGCAGAAGTCTAGGGTCCCATTCAGCAGGATGAAGAAAAGCCCCCTCCCCAACACGACAGACATACCACCATTTGAAATAAGCAAGGTAAAACACATGGTGGCAGGTGGTGCTGTGGTCTAAACCACTGAGCCTAGGGCTTGCCAATCAGAAGGTCGGCGGTTCGAATCCCCACGACGGGGTTAGACCTGTTGTTCAGTCCCTGCTCCTGCCAACCTAGCAGTTCAAAAGCACGTCAAAGTGCAAGTAGATAAATAGGTACCGCTCTAGCAGGAAGGTAAACGGCGTTTCCGTGCGCTGCTCTGGTTTCACCAAAAGCGACTTAGTCATGCTAGCCACATGACCCGGAAAAACTGTCTGTGGACAAACGCCAGTTCCCTCAGCCTGTAAAGCGGGATGAGCACTGCAACCCCAGAGTCGTTCACGACTGGACTTAACTGTCAGGGGTCCTTTACTTTTACTTTACTTTAAAACACATTAGTATCTGAGGCATCAGACACTAAGGGGGGGCATAAGATCATTGTGTGCAGACCATTGGGGGAGGCTGGACAGAAAGAGGATACCTTGTAGTAGTTGAACTCAGGGTGTTGGAAATTTTCAAACCCCAAATAGAAACTACTGTATCAGACTCTCTCAGGCAAAATATATTTAGAGCAAAATAAAGCAATCAAGCTTACATATTCTGGCATGTTCTCTTCTTACAAAACTGATCAGAGCCATTTACACCACAGCAATTCATATACAGTGGACGCTTGGGTTGCGAACATAATCCGTGCAGGATGCACGTTCGCAACCCGCAGCGGCGCGTCTGCACACGCGTGGGTTGCGATTTGGCATTTCTGTGCATGTGCAAAGCACGATTTAGCACTTCTGTGCATGCGCGACCGCCGAAACCCGGAAGTAAACCATTCTGGTACTTCCAGGTTTCGGCGCATCCGTAACCCAAAAAAACACAACCTGAAGCGTCTGTAACCCAAGGTATGACTGTACACAAATGAGACTATATGGCGCAGATTCAGTGGATACACACATGAAAGAGATCTGTTTTCTCAGTGGTTCACCGCCCATGATGGACTTCCAGCATACTGAAAGGTGAGCCCAGTCATATGGGCCAAATTAAACTGCAATAGTGACATGGCTGGGCGCAACGCTCCCTGACCACCATAGCATTATCCTATTCCATCCTGACACAGACTGCCCCATCTCATATTCTGCTATTCTTAAAGCACATTGTGGGCTGGCCTCTATGGGGACAAAAAGGCCTATGGTGTAGAAAAGGGCCCTACTCCATCCACACCATAAAGGGATAACATGTAAAACTCATCCATTCTTTTCTTTTTTTACCTTCCCCACCCCCCAAAAAGAACCCCAACCCACATTTATATGAAAACAGGCATTTGAGTATTTGGGCTTTTGTTAAGGTAGCATTTAGGAACATCAAGAGGGCAATTCCTAATGCTTTCCCCTAAAAACCTTTGAACTTTTACCTCTATTATTGCCGCCTGTCCCTCTTTGTCCAGCACAGAAAAGAGCTAGCCAAATACAATGACTTTAATTGAAGCTCTTCAGAGCTAAAACCCATAAAAGCCCTTTCCTCCCTTTCCCCCTTTGTGCTTCTGGACACACTTTGTTTACTCCGAAATGGGAAGAAAAGGACTCCCTTGTTTGTTGCAATCCGGAGCTTTCAGTTTGCTCACTGTTTGCTGAGGTCTCTGCAAGCCAAATCCAGCAGGTTGTCACAATGAGGGAGTGGGGAAAGAGGGGTTTGAGAGAGTGATGGTGAAGGACACAGCAACGGAGAAATCAAATAAACTTACCGAAGTCACTAGTGCAGACAGCCAAGAGGACTTCCGTGTCACTGCAAGGTCGGCAGGGAGCTGAGGAAAACAGAAAGGGCATTTCAGTATCTCAAGAACGTGAATGCCACAAAAACCAAAGGATTTTCACTAAACACACACACACACCTATTAACCTCAAAGGTCATGATTGATGCACCACTGAAAGCAGCATGCAGGGAGCTCACATCTTTAGCTTGGCAGAAATAATGCCCTATCAAGCAGGGGAGGGACCTTTGGCCATGTCCACATGATACATTTCAAGAACTCTTACTCCACTTCAAGAACGCCCTTAACAAACTACAGGTCCCAGGATTATGTCAGGAAAACCACATCTGTTAAAGTGATATGAGTGCTTGGCATGTGTGTTGTGGGTGTGGCCGTTTTTCAGCCTGAAGCCCACCTTCCCTTCTTGGGGGGGGGGGATGTGTGTGGATGCTGCACATATCAAAGGTGGGTGGGGCCAGTGGCAAAAATGGGCATAGCAATAATTATTATTATTTATTATTTATACCCCGCCCATCTGGCTAGGTTTCCCCAGCCACTCTGGGCGGCTTCCAACAAAACACTAAAATACAATAACCTATTAAACATTAAAAGCTTCCCTAAACAGGGCTGCCTTTAGATGTCTTCTAAAAGTTTGGTAGCAACACATCCACCTATGCACAAGAGGTTAGTTTCTACTCACACTCCCCCTCCAGGCAAGTTAAAGGCATCATTAGACTTCAATGACATTTTCCAGACAGGCAAAAACACCTAAGGAAGTTATGAAGCAGGACTGGCGAGAGGCAGGGCTGGAGGAGAGAAGGTGGTATGGGGAGAGATCAGAGGGCCAGATAGACACAGTTGAGGCCCCTGGGTCTGAGGATATCCCCACCACCACCACTTTAAAGACTAGATTTGCAGCAGGTTCTTCCCTGCTTCTGAGTTAATTTGGCTATCTGGTTGCAATCATAACCTTATTTTTCTTATCATTAACCTTTCTAGGGGTTTATTTCTTCTCTCATACACAACTGTCATCTAAGTGGAAAGTAATGTGGGTGGTGGATGATCCAGGAAGCAGGTGCTAGAGCAGGGAAGGTGGTTATCTTTAATAATTGCCACAGTGAAAAACCATTCAAGTGCCATGCCTACAGTCTTGTTTGTTTTGTTTTGAACGCCTGCCACCTTTTTGGCACTCCTTTGCGAATTTAAACCAAAGTCACTCCCATACCTAACTGCATGGAGTGCAAAGAGAAGAGTTATGCATGGAAAAGTTTGATCGTGACAAGCTGGCAATTCAAGATGGTGTAGGTCTTTTCTATGGCTTAAAACTATGGAAATGCAGAATCTGGTCAGGCCTTCCAGGTTTGTTGGATGGGGCCATTTTCTACTTGTTTTCTCTCCTGCCACAAGTTACAGAAATGCTTCATAATAATCATGGCAGCTGTGTGCCAGAGGACGGTTATGGGAGCCTCAGCAAATCACATTCATAAGTGTGATTGGCACTTTTTCTGCACAAATCATGATCACGGGGACCGGATCACAAGTAAGAAAGTCAGCATCCCTTAGCTACTTGGTGACCTTTGTGATCAAACAGAAACACACACTGGGATATAATTTGGAAATTAGAATAGTGCCATGTAAAAAGAAACATAAACAAATCTTCTGTAGTAGTTCCAAAACCTCATTGGTCTAAGAAAATGCTGATTCAAGTATGTTTCAAGAAACAAAGGTTCTTGTGTCATATGTGGCTGAGACAGGAAGATCAAGTGGAGAATCAAGGCCAGATCTGTTACAGCTCCCAAGAATCATGTAGGCTGGAGAGACCCTATTGCAGGGGTAGGCAACCTAAGGCCTGGGGGCCAGATGTGGCCCATTCACCTTCTCAATCCGGCCCACGGACAGTCTGGGAATCAGCGTGTTTTTACATGAGTAGAATGTGTCCTTTTATTTTAAATGCATCTCTGGGTTATTTGTGGGGCATAGGAATTTGTTCATTTTTATTTTCCCCAAAAAATATAGTCTGGCCCACGACATGGTCTGAGGGACGGTGGACGGGCCCACGACTGAAAAGGGTTGCTGACCCCTGCAGTAGAGAGACCCTATTGCTAATCTAATCAAGGCAAGAATGTAGCTGCTCTTTGTACGGGGCCAGCTACTTCTGCCGGGAGAAGGTGGGTGCTGTTAGGAGTGCAGATGTTTCTATAATACCCTATTCAGTTATGGAATTCCTTTTCTCTCAGAGGTCTGCCCTATCTAGCAACATGCTAATTAAATCTACCCGCTAGAGGCCCAGAGACTGGGAAGGGGGTTGGGTGAAGAACACGACCTTCTTTGTCATCCCAACAAGGCACTTGCAACCATCATAAACGTGAAAACCGTCCTCCTCCAACTGTAGTAAGGATCCAAAATTAAGCTCACTGGTGGCTTAAGACAGAACTGAAGCACTGGAAGATTATAGAACCTTTGCCCTCCTCTCATACCACCTGCTATTTAATGACTATATTTTTTCCATTTGAGCAAAAGTAAAATAAGTACCCTGGGATCCCAACCTTAAACTCATATTTTATTTTATGTTTATATTCCACTTTTTTCTCCATGGAGCTCAAGGTGGTGTGCATGGTTCTCCTCAATTAATCCCCACAACAACCCTGTGAGGCAGGTTAGGTTGAGAGGCAGCGACTGTCCCAAGGTCACCCAGCGAGCTTCATGGCTGAGTGGGGATTTGAACCCTGGTCTCCCAGGTCCTAGTCTGATTCTCTAACCACTACACCACACTGGCTCTTTAGGACTGGAAAAACAGTCCAACTGATTTCAATTGAATTAAGATGATGTGAATCAGTTGCCCCTCACTCCGCCCCCTTTTTATAGCCACATGAAAGGCATTAATGTGCACACTGCCAGCTCATAGAATCCATCAGTGGCTGCTTCTACAACTTCACTGTATCCTGTGAGTCGCTAGCTAGCACGCTAGTATTCTGTTACTATAGAGAAAATCACCCACAACAGCTGAGAAATTCAGGAGGAGCGGCTAACCTGTGACCAGCCATATGTTGTTGGAGTACAGCTCCCATCAGCATGGCCAATGGTCAGGGATGAGGGAAGCTGTAATCCAGCAACATCTGGAGAGCTACAGGTTAACCACTCTGGACCTAAGAAGCAGAATATAACACATTCCAGTAAATGTGCTTAGGATCATAATCCTACAGCCTGGACAGATACTGTTCCCCATGGAGAATTCTCAACTAGGTAAGTAGCCAGCTTAGGTGGAAAGGATACCTTGGGTTGTTTCATGTTTTATCTGAATGCAAACTCTTGTTTGATTCTGGCATCCACTCCTAACCTGAGGGGACTGGATCTCTGGATAATCAAGTAAAGGTTCGGCCCAGTTTGCTTATTACTTTTTGCAAGGGATAACAGGGCAGAACAAGGAACTCGAGAGAGCATTACTACAACAAAAGTCAACTCCCAGAGAACATCTGCTTAGTCCAATACAAGTAACATTTGACGGTTTCGGTCAGGAGGGTGGGTAGACTTCAGACTTGTCAGACATACTTTTGCTTTTTATAAGATCCCTGTGATTCACCAAGCAGAGCCAGGTGCATGCAACAGACATACGGTTTTCAGCATGGGAACTAAGCTGAGTTTTTCACACAAAAGCCCTCTTCTGGTCAGCTTTCTTCATTTCGGCCACTTAACTCAGGTGCTATTGTTAAGCAATTGGGAGTCAGAAAACCCTTCCTGGTCTACTGAATATCACCCAAAGATCCACCAAGAGATGCTGACCTACCTTGTGCTCACCCCGGCATAGCTAGCTAGCGCCTAGAATACTGAATTTCCTTGCCTCAGCTTAGAAATCTAATATTGCAGAACAGAAGGTCCCAGAGAAGCACTGACCCAACCTGAAGGATTATGTCTCCAAATCCAACCAATTGCTCCAGCCAGATGATTTATATACAGCTCAGTACTTCATATAATAGGATTACACATACAAAGCACGACTTTTTCAAGAGGAAGAGAAGCCTGAGCAGAGAAATTGTTCCCTCTTTGATGCAAGAATGATTTCTTGATTGGTACAAGGAACTAATGCAAGGGAAAGGACATACAGTACTGAATACTACTTTGGGGTTTCTGTACACAACTCTTGAGCATGCTTGACAAAGGGTGCTTTAATTTAGACGCTACAAGGAAGTGCCTAGAAGAAGTCTGAGTGATTCGTGCCTTCCTTTATGCACTTGTCATGTAACTACCTGAAGCAGCATGCACCTAGAAGTCATTATCACAGTGGAGATGGCAGGAGCTGGATGGGCAAATCTCTTCTGCAACATGTGAGTGCTTGAGTCTTCTCAATGCCACAGTTAGGATCACTTGTAACAAACATGTAAGAGCAAGTTCCCCCAACCTTTATTACCTTATATAAAATCTACACAGTGCACCAGGTGCTTTCTGCATTAAGGTGGTAGGTAGGAGAAGAAGCACATGTAGAAACTCTACAATATGCTATTCAAAGTCCAACAACATTCAGACCATCAAAAATGATGGGTCTTTGTGCTTAAGGATTCTCATGAGGCGAAAGGATGCCAACGAGGAGCACATTTATGCGCTTCTATATTGACTTCCTAAAAGGATGCGGGTGGCGCTGTGGTCTAAACCACAGAGCCTAGGGCTTGCTGATCAGAAGGTTGGTGGTTCGAATCCCCGCAACGGGGTGAGCTCCCGTTGCTTGGTCCCAGCTCCTGCCAGCCTAGCAGTTCGAAAGCACATCAAAGTGCAAGTAGATAAATAGGTACCGCTCTGGCGGCAAGGTAAAAGGCGTTTCCGTGTGCTGCTCTGGTTCGCCAGAAGCAGCTTAGTCATGCTAGCCATATGACCTGGAAGCTGTACGCTGGCTCCCTCGGCCAATAAAGCGAGATGAGCGCCGCAACCCCAGAGTCGTCCATGACTGGACCTAACGGTCAGGGGTCCCTTTACCTTTATATTGACTTCCTAGTTTGTGTGTTGCTATGGGAAGGAATCATTTACAGCTAAGATTTATGAATAGAGACCTTTTTATGAGCAAATCTCCTGCATGCTTAGAAAAGTAAAGCCTGTCCGTCCCCCCGCCGCCACCATGTTGAGCAATATAAATATATTTTAAGAAAACAAAAAAATACATGCATCACGCTTACTAATGCATTTTCCGCTTTTGGCAGAGGTTTAGATATCCCCAATGCTCAGAATCCCAAGCAAGCAATAAAAACCACATATGCTCCCCAATAATCCAATCTGCAAGAGAAAGAAAAGCAATTTCACTCCATTTCCATAGCCGGATGCTAGCTCTGCTAAAGAGACCATGGCATAATGCTGGCATTGTGCATGCTTGCTATCAAATCAACTGGGAATTCCTTTGATGGAGTGTCATGACCTGAAGTAACCTAAAGCAGCCCTTACCCGCACTTGCAACCCCTTGACCCCCACTGCCAACTAGTGCATCTGAAAGCCCTCTGTTTACTTCTGCACAGGAAAAGTGGAGATATTTTTATATTTTGCCTTGTGAAACTGCAGTGTAGGCCCAGGTGCCTTTAGCCAAGTGACTTCTTGGTTTCTGCTGAAACCATGGCAATTGGCTTTATTGCAAGCCAACTAACACTGTAGAACACTTATTTCCTTCAATTACAGTACTTCTCTGCAACAGGAAGAAATGGCCATGAAAACTCCTGGGTCAGTGCAAGGTGATCAAAAGTCTACATTATTTCTTGCAGCTTTCCCCCTGTGGTTAACATGTCTTACTGAGGAATTCTCATCATCTACATTACACAATATGTAGATTTCAATTACCCCATGGCCAAGCCTCTCTTGCCGGCAGTCATTCACCTCCAGCTACTGCCTGGAGTTAGGTTTGCCATTAAAAGGTAAAGGTAAATGTACCCCTGCCCGTACGGGCCAGTCTTGCCAGACTCTAGGGTTGTGCGCTCATCTCACTCTATATCCCCAGACACTTCCGGGTCACGTGGCCAGCGTGACAAGCTGCATCTGGCAAGCCAGCGCAGCACACGGAACGCCGTTTACCTTCCCGCTGGTAAGCGGTCCCTATTTATCTACTTGCACCCAGAGGTGCTTTCGAACTGCTAGGTTGGCAGGCGCTGGGACCGAACGACGGGAGTGCATGCCGCCGCGGGGATTCGAACCGCCGACCATGCGATCGTCAAGTCCTAGGCACTGAGGTTTTACCCACAGCGCCACCCGCGTCCCTAGGTTTGCCATTAGAGCTCCTCAAATACCAGGGTGAGAAGTACAATGTATGCTATTGGGTTTTTGTGTTCCTAATATTAGCACAAGGAAGAGTGGGGCCAGTAATTTGTGTGACAGTTCTTTTAAGGCAGGTTATTTCATGATTACACAGCAAAGGATGCGCCTAACCTTAAAAGAACAAAAATAACAAAATGCACCAACCCCATTTTCTTCTCTAGGCCCAGCGTTAAGACCCAGCACCTTCAGAAAGCTGCTGGAGCCCCACAGCTAACACCTGCCCTGGGACCACCACCTTTAAACATTTTGCTCCAAGGCACTGCCAAAGGGGTAGATACCAGCAAAATGGAATGTAACTAAGGAAGCAGCAAAGATGGTCAGGGGCCCTGAGACTGATCCACACCCTACATTTAAGCCACATTCAACACACATGGTGTCCCCCTAAGAATCCTGGGAACTGCAGTTTGTTAAGGATGCTGGGGATTATATCTCCATGAGGTGGAAACTACTGTTGCCAGAATTCCTTCGGGGAAATAATGTGCTTTAAATGTATGGTGTGGATCTGGCCTAAGCTCTAGGATGTAAAGCTGAAGGAGTCAGGCACATTTAGTCTGCAAATGAGGCTATTAAGAGGCAGTCACATGCCAATTTTATTTTCCTGTTGCTCCAAAGGGTAGAATCTGAACCAATAGGTTTGAATTACAAGGGGGGGAAAGTATTTAGATTGCAAATGGTTAAGGACAAACCTCTTGATGGCATGAATAGTGGATCAGACTGCCAAACAGACACAACACATTTCAGCCCTTCTTTAAACTGAGTCTGAATGACATACCGGAGTAGTGGGCTTTCTGCAATGATAGAGGGTTGGAGTAGATGCCATTTGATGCCCCCCCCCCAACTCTGTAATCCTGTTATTCTCTCCAACAATAATCAGCTTCTGATATTAATGAAAAGCTATGAAAGCAGTAGAAGAGAACTTTTGTTTTCTTCTGGGGTTTGACAAAAACAAGGTTTTTTAAAGGCACGCTGAACTTAAGATTGTGTTTCTCCTGACCCGTCACCATCTTCATTCCATCCATAAACTTGCCTATGCCATAATTGCAGAACTGAGAACAACATCCAGCTGCTGAACAAAACGAACTAGCTTCTCTCACAATGTTTATAAGAAAAAGCTGTGTAAATTATAGGGAATGTCAGGGAGGAATAGACACACTGGAAACTTATAATGAGGAATCGTAAGTGGTTCCAAAGTTCTATCGTTCACATTCAGAAAGTAAAGGCAGAGATCCTGCACCTAGGTACATATGTACTAACCTCATTAAAAATCAAAGCAATGTACACTTCCATTGCTGGATGCAAGATCATAAACTTACGCCCATTTAAATCAACACGTAGCAACTATTTCAATCCAAAATCGAGACAAGGGCAAACTGGTTGCTCAACTATTGGCAGCTGTTTGAGTACCAGTGGTCAGAGTTTGATTATATTCATTATGGAAGGAAATCTGTTCCAACACTAGTGGCTCTTCTGTAATTATATGTGGGTTCAGAGAGTCCAATTTTCTCCAAGGTTGACAACAATTATGATCAAATCTGACTGGAATGGAAATGTTAGATGGTGGGGAAAACTATGAACAGCTGGGAATTGTTTTAGGTAGGGTGCACTCAAGGGCCAAAAAGCCACAACTCCAAAACAAAACGAAGCTCTAGTATGCAAAAATGGGGGAGGGGGAGAGATGCTTCCTGAATAGTTCTAGTGCTACAAAAATCTGAAGTGCTTCTCCCCAAACAAACCACTCCAGCTCCTATCATGCCCAGCCAGCATGACCAACCATCATGGATGATAGGAATTATAGTCCAGCAACATTTGAGGAGCACCATGTTACTTAAGGAGATTATCTCTCTCATGTCACCACACTGAGAAAATGGACATCCCACCGACACCATTCTTGATGTGACCCAGAAGACCCAGATTCTCTCACTGTTTCTGTGAAATGCCCCTTTGCCTCCTATCATAAAAGTGCACCAACCCTGCCCTAACACTTCAACAAGTTCACTATTTCAACGGACAAGTAATTGCGTTAGACCAGAGTCGTACAGAAGCTTGATATCAGCACACTCAAATGTTAAGATTTAATGGATGAACGGGTTCAATGTCTGCGGGTCTCTGGCACAAGTCCACTAAAAACCAGAGCAACATACACCTGAGGAAAGCTTAAGGTTTCACTGTGGGGATCCTGGGGTTTGCCACTACAACTGGGGCCTGAAGAAAACATAATATATTCACAAGACTTAAGCGCTCTCAATGGTTCTTTTGGATTTGACAAAGTTATTAATCTCAAATTCTCTTTCATTCCTGTTAAGGCTTGTGGCTTATTGTCATAGAAAGGTAAAAAAAGCTAAGAAAAACAAGAATTCATCTCATTTTGAACGTTCACCATATAAAACGATCTCTGCATCCTTCGACTGACTTTGCCCGCTGGGACTATGGTATTTCATTAAACGTATTTACAGGTTAACCTGTTTTTCTTTTTTAGAAAATTCAAGTCCAGAACCCCATGTGCAGCAGGGCTTGGTCTGTGTTCTAAAGAATGGACCGCTTTAGTTTCTTTTGCCCCTTCCTAAGGGAAAATGCTTTGTGTAATGTGGAAAAGCAGGAAGGCAAACCTTGGGCCAGGGAGACATGGGTTCAAACCAAAAACCTGTCTCAGCTTTGTGGCTCTAAACAAGTCACCATGTGCACACCAGCCCTGTCTTTTCCATCTCTGACCCATCCATGACGGAGGGAACATATACAAAGGTTCCCAAAACTTCCCTGCAATCAAAAACTCTGTGCGGGATTACAGACCTCCCTTTGGACCATGCTGCTAAATGCAACCTGGTTGAGAGGTTCATCACAGAAGAAGGGTACAGTTCAGCCAGTTTAGAAGTAATAGGAAACTAGAGCTTGCCCTGACATCAGAAGTCATTGAAAGATCATCTTTACTGATAGTGCTGTGAATACACCAAAACCTGGTCCCAAACCATCACTCCCTGGCTCAACTGATCTCTCTTTCAGAAATTTGGATCTTCTATACTCTGCATTGTATGTCCTGTTTGCTATGGACAAAAGGGAAGATCTTAGAATTATCTTGTTCCATTTAGTTAGAAGGAGGGGGGGTGGCTTGTGGGCACACCACAAGTTTCCTGCCCTTTTATACTTGTAAGTTCTTATCTGCTATTTTGCTGAGCACAAAAATAACTTTCCCTTGCCCTCTGGTATCAGGACAATAAAACTAAGCCCTGGTATATATTAACCCAAGCTGGAGCCCTGCCAGGAAAGTGTCTCAGCCCCATATGGAATCCAGATTGGAGTGGAATTGAATTAAATGACTAGGAGCTGGTTAAAGTTAAACTTGGAAAGCAAGTTAGTGAAAGAAGATCAAAGTTTAAGGAAGCCTTTCAAAATAACCTAAGCAATCTTTTATGAGCGGTTTCTGAGAGAGGCTGGAAGTGTGGAGGAGGAGGCATGGATTTTGGTTCATTTCAGACTTTTTTCACGGAATGTTGGGCAAAATTATAGCAACATCTGGAATTGCATACGCAGACAAGGCTTTAGCTGAAGCGTGGAACGTGCCACAGCGGCTGCTGACTAAAAGGGAAAATGCAGTCCACGAAGCTGTTCTCCTGGGCCAAGTCTCAATGAAATGAATGTGAACTACCACAAAATAGGCTTTCGCCACACACACACACACACACACACACACACACACACACACACACGAGAGAGAGAGAGAGAGAGAGAGAGAGAGAGAGAGAGAGAGAGAGAGATCTAGCCCTTCCTTCTTTTAATCTCAAATAATAATAAAAATGTTGTTTCTTGTATTACAGCAAAACTTCAGAGAAGTCACCCTTGAAGCCAAAGAGTTGCCTTATGTAATCATTTCAGACTGCCACATCAACTCACTCTGGGGGACCTGCCTTGTGTGTACACTGTGCCCAAAAAAACCCAAATTCTGATGCAAGGTAATTCAAATTCTGCAACCTAAATAAAATATCCTTATTGTGCCACATTTATTCTGTTTCTGCTAAAGCCCTGGAATGGGATGAAGAGCCATGCAGAGCACAGAAGTCCCACCCTCTGGTCGTTCTGCTTGGTGCTCCTTGAATTCAAGAAGGCACACACAGTTAAACTAATCTCTGCCATCAAGTGCTAGGAACCTGCTTCTTCAACAGCTTGATCCTGTATGTGAGTACTCAGACCCAAGTGCTACTGAACTCTGCGAAGCTCATGCCTTCCTATAGGACAGCAGCCTCATATTTTCTCTGTCTCCTATTAAAACCACATCAGCAAAAGTAACCACACTTTTGAGAAATCCAGCGAGGCGCTTCATAGTTCATTTGCTCCTCATTAAGGTGGCTTGAAGTTTCAGGGTGGTTTTTTTTTGGGGGGGGGGGGAGGGTGTTGTAATGCCAGTTGCCTGTGAATTGTTGTATTATTCATCCCGCAGGTGAAACTTGGTATAAAGCCATACTGCTGCTCAGGGTAACCACAAGCATGAATCAGCCTTACTCAGTGGGCTTTCATCCAGAAACAATCTCAGAGCTTCAAGGGGATGAGATCCAAATACTAAATTCTGAATACAGGCAGGTGCCCTGACATCAACAGGAGATGCACAGCCTAAACCCCATGCAGATATATTCTTGGGAACTGTTCAAAACCTATGCAGGATCCTGGGCTGGTAAAGGTTGTGGTACTTAGACAAGTACCTGTACATGTCTCACCTAATCAGTTTTGGTTTGTTTGTTTTTAAGGGCACTGCAAGAGAAAGATGCAAGTATGAAGTTAGCTGGCTAAAAATTGACTGGGCTTCTAAAAACGAGAATACAAGCTTGTGTTTCCAGTAATCTGCATCATATTACCTGCTGACCTTTTTTAAAATGCATGTATGTCTGAAGGATTAGAAAAAGAAAAAAAGTGCTCATTTATTAATTTTAAATAACCTGTTTTGCCTCTCCAGAATGGGATGCGTCACTGTTAGGGTGGAAGGGCTCCTCTCTCTCTCTCTCTCTCTCTCTCTCTCTCTCTCTCTCTCTCTCCTGCCAGCCACTGCTTTTGGGCGTAACCTTGCTTTGGCTCTGAAAACGTAGCTTTTTTGTGAAAAGGTCATTATGAGCCTTTTGGCAGGCAAAACTCTGCAAAGCAGGTTCCAGGGGCCTGTGCAGCCTCAAATAAGCTACAGCAAGTGACTCTCTTTTGCTCACACATCCTTCCGCCCTTTCCTCTCCTGCCAACAAAATTTAAGCCCAAAAGAACAGGGTAGGTGGGGGTGAATCATTAAACAAGGTTCAGTCGAATGCCTACTTGACATTTGAATGAGAAGCCGTGTCTGAGAGGAAAGGTGGGGGGTGGGAATAAGCTTCTATTAATTGACAGGATTGCAAGGCGTATAAGTGACTTTATTGCCACCTTAGGCCTACTCAGACCATACATCCTACCCCAAAGAACCTTTCCACATGATGAGAGGGGAGGGAGAAGTTTCAAAGCTTACACAGTCCCCTGTGCTTTTCTTGGTTTTGATGCTGTATTTGGAACACAAGAGATACTAAGCTCACATAGATGTGTTTATGCTGTTCCACTGACCATGGTTCATACCTTGGAATCAGGCTGTGTGCTCTCCACCACCCCCTCTCCCCACAAGCAAATTCCTCCCTTCATTCTGTTCTGCATATTAACCCATGGTTACGTCTCCACCAGGGTTAACCATTTTTACAGTCAGGACACCATGGTTCTCCCGCAACCATACATTGGTGTGAATCAAGAGAGACCCTGCATTCAAATCAATACATGTCCTTGGAGAAGAGCTGTAGCTCAGCAGAGTGTGTTGCATTCAGAAGGTCTCCGGGTTCAATCCATGACATCCCCAGGTAGAGATGGCAAAAACCCTGGTCTGAAACCATGGAGAGCTGCTACAGTCAGTGTGCCCAATGCTGAGCTACTTGGGCAGTGGCCCGGCTGCATATAAGGCAGCTTCCTAATTTCTGTATGTTATCAGGCATCCTGTGACATTCCTCACCTGCTTGGGGATTGTGCCCTTCCAGAATCTGTCCCAAATGTCATCATGTGCAACTGTTGAGGTGTGTGTGTGTGTCACCTGTACACATCCATCCTTCATCTCTGTTTCCCACCCACCCACACTTTTGCCTCCTACCAGAGAAAAGGCTTTTCAAGAGCTATATTCCTCAAACATTAACCTTTGGAAAATAAGCTGGTTACTGTTCTCACTTAACTTGAGCGGTATTTCAATGTGGGCATTTATAAATGTTTTCAACTCGCTACCGGACATTAAAATATAGCAAACCCATAAACCGGCAGACCTGCCTTACAAGAAGTAGATCCCATCAAGATAGAGGAAATGTTTGTTAAAGTTTGACTTGGCCTAATGCAGAACAACCCCTGAAGGTAACAGGGGCTTATATTTCTGAATTCCAGTAAATTAAGTTTGCAGATCTTGGCTAAGGCACAGGGAAGCAGTTTTCCAGTGAAAACTAAGGAGCTTGGAGTTTAAAAAGCACTTTGAATATACAGAGCAAACTCTCATGGAGTAAAGTGCTTTTCAACATGAGTAAGGGGATTGGAATCCTAGATGAACAGCTGCAAAGAAAGATTATTCAAGCTCAGTGAGGGACCCCAACTTTCCTTCCTTTCATTAAAAAAAAAAAGAAAGATTTGAGGCAGCACTGTATTTTTGTGTGCGCATATAGTGGTTACCTTTGAGCGAGCCTCAGCCCCAAACCTTCTTTGTTTATTCTCAAGTGCTTTAGTAAAGTTCCCATTCCAGATTTATATGAGAGAGTGAGACAGAGTGGAAGGGGAGGGAGGGGGCTGTCTCTAATTTTATTAGTTTTCCTCTCAGTTGGTAGTGCCACTGGCTATATAGCTTTCAAGCTGATCTCAGAAGATTTCAAAGAAAGTTACTCACTACTTTGTCCTCTTCTTAGGAGAAGTAGCTGTTTTCTCTCACACACTCAGAAGCCCCATGTTGAATTTCTATTGCAAATTACCCCGTGTCCTGATTCATCATTATGCCCCCCCCACACACAAAAAATACATCACTGGTTGCCAAAGATGAGGGCATGAAAACGTGTAGCATATTGATGCAAGGAAAGCAAGCAAAAAGATGTTACAGAGACAAAATGCAAGTTCTTTGTAACGTGTAGCTCTGCCCTTAGATCCTACACATCACACAGTGGCCTGGTTCACACATGAGGCTAAGCCATAGTTTGTTTGTTCTTTTTTTTAAAAAAAAGAATGTGTTCACAATTTGTCCCACAGATGATGGCTTGTTCTTTGCCTGCTCTTGTGCTTTGGTAGTTTAGTGAGCACCTGGTGGTGATGGTGTTAAACATGTTAGGTTAGGTTAGGAAAGGGTGTTAGGTTTGCACATAGCACCAAGACATAGCTTGTGGCTTCATAGACCATAGCAAGCCAGAATTAAGCTGCTGCATAGGGCTTGCTCATAGCACTAAGCCATGGTTTAGCACTGTGTGTGAAACCGGTATCTCCTGGATGATGTTATATAGTTCACTTTCAGCGCCACAGTCCAATGTGAACTTTGTGGTTTTGTGCTTACAGGAGGGGGTGGCATGAGCATCAGACACACTCTTTTTGCCACGTATATAGAAATGCTGCCTAATTACTCCTTCCTATTTACATAACTCCAGCCTTAGGTCAGCATACATCAGTGGACCAGTAATTCACTTTCAGCCGCTGAAAGTAGCAGCAGACACAACTCACATGTTGCTATCCATTAAAAAGGTAATTCCCAATCTTTGCTCATTCACAAAATGTTTCAAACTCACTTATGGAGTGGAGGGAACCCAGGTCAAGTGCATACACAATGGAGATCACCTGTCATGGCTTCTGCCAATCCTATGCCCTGGGATTTAACATCAAATGACAACAAAGTCCACTGTATAGCATGTCTTTGAATGAAACTCCCAAAAAACACAGAACATAAATGGGTATGTACCATAGGAATATGGCTAAACCAACAGAACATGGTTTACAACACAGTGTTTGTTCCCTGCACCAAGAAGCTTGCTTGGGGAAGTCTAGTTTTCATGGCGTTATTTGCAAAGCCCAGATTGAGAATGGAGGAGTGTAAACTAATAAAATGCTGGATCTACTAATTAAAACCATGGCACTCTGCCAAACACTGCTTATGTGCTGATGCACTCTGCAATGTCATAATTCTGGGGGCACAACGGGTCATTAAAGTATTAATATGATGACTGGGGTGCTTTGATGACAGCTAGGTTAGGAAAAGGAGCAGAAAAAAATTAAGGGCAGGGTTCAGTAATATTATAAGGGTGCAGGAAGAGAGGCAAGTAGTCATTTAGCTGATGAGAGTACATGACTGCAGGGAGGGGGAAGTAAGGTCAACTTATGTGAAACCTAAGTTAAGCATGAACTTCACAGCTGCCTTCTTTTAGCCCTTCAAAACTATTTTTTAAAGGTTTTAGCTCAGTCAACATAAAAAAGGAATACCAACCACATTAACTCTCAAGCTAGGATCAATTCACACCTTTCTTGAACTCTACCACCTCCCATTAGTCAGGAAGGAAGGCAAAAGCAGCAATACTACACATGATCCCTGGAAGCAAGTTCCATTGAACTCAATGGGATTTGCATCTGAAATGCAGAAGAATGTGTTGTAAAAAGAAAAAGAAAAAAGACCGAAATCACTAGAATTTAACTGATGGGTCCTAGCTACCAAACATGAGACAGCCTTTGTGTACCACAGTAAACCACGAACCATGGCTTACCTCCCATTAGCCGAGGTGATCACACTTGCTTTATTCCTCCTGCTCACATTTGGGAGAAAGAAACCACCATCCCTGGCTTAGCATTACATTGGAACTGAAGCTTGCTCTTAGCATATCATAATGGTTTGTCTGGAGTAAAATAAACCATGGTCCCTGGCTCAGATGCAACACTAAACAGTGAAGTGTGGTTCATTTCTCCCTAGTGTCAGTGGGGGAAGAACTAAGTGAGTGTAAAAGGGCTTATAAATTTATAGCTGAATCTACAGAAATCATCAGCAGGTGGTTTGCTAGAATATAGGCAATCATATGCTAAAGTTACTATCTTATACCTCAAGTCCCAATAAATTAAGTGGGACTTAATACTGCACAGAAGGGACGCGGGTGGCGCTGTGGGTAAAAGCCTCAGCGCCTAGGGCTTGCCGATCGAAAGGTCGGCAGTTCGAATCCCCGCAGTGGGGTGCGCTCCCGTTGCTCGGTCCCAGCGCCTGCCAACCTAGCAGTTTGAAAGCACCTCCGGGTGCAAGTAGATAAATAGGGACCGCTTACTAGCGGGAAGGTAAACGGCGTTCCGTGTGCTGCGCTGGCTCGCCAGATGCAGCTTTGTCATGCTGGCCACGTGACCCGGAAGTGTCTCCGGACAGCGCTGTCCCCCAGCCTCTTAAGTGAGATGGGCGCACAACCCCAGAGTCTGTCAAGACTGGCCTGTATGGGCAGGGGTACCTTTACCTTTTAATACTGCACAGAAGTAGGAATGCACTGCAACAGATTTTGTTGCAATGTAGTCTCTAGAAATATTTTAAGATTCCAAAATACCCAACTTTAAAATATCTCAGAAAGCAAAAAGAAAAACATAATTGAGAGCAAAATATCCAATTGTCAGTTGCAATGCCAAATGCGCCACCTATCAGCTGCTGCGGAGAATTGCAGCAGCTGTTGCAGCCAAAGTAGAGTTACACGTGCAAGGTCACCCAAAAAACCAGATGTCTGCAGTCTACACGTTTTGAATTGACAGACAGCCAACATTACTTTGCAGAACCGAAAATTTCCACTCGAAAAGACAAAAAATCCCCAAAAAGAATGCCTGAAGCACAGATAGGAGCTGGACTCAAAAAGTGTGTGTGTAAAATTGACTTTGAAATGCAAGTTATTAAGTGGTGCTTCAGTAGCCACAAAACATTTGTATCATGCCTCATCAGAATCAAAGGCTAGCAACTGACCTAATATGATGTGAAATTTCAGTTCTGAAGACCACAACCAGCCCAACCCAGGTGCCTGAAAAACTGCCCAGTCATGAATTTGTCTGAAAACTGGTGGCAGTACCCAGCAGCGCCCTGGCCTTTCCCCATTTGATACAAAAGGTATCTGTGCCCCCTAGGATGCTGTTAATAATTCAGTGCATATTTCTTAGGCCATGCCGTGCATTCTTTATTCAATGCAGTTTTGAGGATGGAGGGAATAGAACACATGAAGATACAAACTTTTGAAAGAAATTGGGGTTTTTTACATGTTAGTGCAAAAATGGTGGGTCAGAACTCAGTACTGGGCCATGGCCTGCTCTATGGTGGGTCACAACAGCGCACTACCACCACACAAATATCTGGCTGAAAACCTAAGCAGTGGGTCCCTCAGGCCTGTTTGGGTTGAAGGCACAGAGGCACCGCTAAATTACACCACATGGCAAGGTGTGTCATATCAACTGTACATCTTCACTGAGATTGAGGAGATTATAAGATGTGATAAGGCAGGCCTTGCCCCAGGAGAAGAACCACTCCTTTGCAACAAAAGAGTAATTAGGTCAAGGAATAGGAGGAACAGAAGCAGAACAATAGGAGGGGAATGAGGAAGGAAGTCTTTGTCCAGCAACAATTGGCTGAATCACTTGCCACTGAACCACTGTACATGCAGGACAACAGGCTCATGTGATTCTCCCAATGAGGTACATGCACTTTCCTACTGGGAAGTCTATCATGTGCAAAGTAGCTCCAAGTTTACAATTCATGACCTCTCTTTTCAGTCATTTATGTTATCATTTTGATTTGGGGCCTGTCTCACAATTCATACCTGTACACAAGGTGTGGGGTAGAGAGAAAGCAATATTTTTTTAAAAAAAAAGGGCAGGGGATTTGTGACTTGGTACCTTGAGGTAAATTATACACACACACACACACTGAACACAGGCTGTTCATTTCAGGAGCAACAAGCATAGTTGCATAACACTGACCTGCTAGAAAGGTAAGAAATATCTGTTTATTTCTTAACATTAGCAACTTTTTCTTCCTAGAAGGAGCTCCTCTTCACCATAACCATTTCTGAAAAGTATAACTTTCTTTCCAGCTACTTTGTGTAACCAGATAACTAACTGATGGACTGTAGACCCCCCCCCCAGTGTACTATTTTCACATTCACTTTGGCAGACACTGAGGATTCAAAACCGGGACAGTGCAACTGCAATGGATCGCCTCGCAACTTACCAGAAACCATGTGCAAATCGGATGCCGTCCCCTTGTTTATCAGTTCATACTGGAAGCCTGTGATCTTCCTGCTAATGTCCTGCTGAGGGGTGGCCTCGACAAAGAGTCCGCCTTGTTCAAAGCTGAAGCAATGCACTCGGGCGGGGCTGTGATCCCCATCTTGGACCAGCAGTTTCAGTTCTCCAGTTTTTTCCAAATAAATATTTGCTCCTGCAGAGTCCTTGAAGGGCTTTATGCAGACAGTCCAATGCTTGGAAGAGGAAGATACAATACTGGGTCGCAGGTTCACTATCAGCGCTCCTGTGGGATACATCCAGTCTATGGATCCTTCGGCGCAGCGGAGGTAGACCTGTTCAACATCTTTTTTGTGAGACTCGTGTGTTAGTCCACTGGGGGAGGAAAGGAAAGATGGAGAGTTTACTGTAAGAGCGCCTCCATTTATTTCAAGAGAATACTGTATATCCTCAGATAAATAAGTTGTGGGGATTTAAATAGTGGCTGCGGAACACGGCAAGGCCATGAAGTTTGAAAAGGCTTTCAGTTGTGAATTCAACTCTGGTGCTTAACTGAAAAAGTTGCAACAAGGGTAGCCAACATGGTACCCTTCAGATGTCACAGACTACAACTCCCATCATCCCTGAACACTGACCATCCTTGGCTGGGGCTGATGGGAATTGGGAGTCTAACAACATATATAGGACACATTGGCTACCCTTTGGTTACAATAATAATTTCCATTATCTGGTGCCATGCAACATCTTTGGGAGGTTCAAATTATTTACATTTATAATAGACGTTGAGTGAGAAGACTTAACTCACTCACAAAAGTTGTGGATGACAGGTAACACTTAGGTTTGTTTAGTCCTCCAACGCATTCACACCAGCCACCCAAATCTCCCCATGTTTATGGTAAATCAGCCTTCCCCAAATTTTGGTTCCCACCAGATGCTTTTGAACTCCAAACCCCATCAACTCTGACCATTGGCCATGCTGGCTGGAGCTCATAGGAGCTGGAGTGTAGCAACCTGTGAAAGCAGATGAAACAATTGAGAGAATATAAGTGATGTTAAACCCCAGGAGTCAAATGACTTTGCTGCTATGCAAGAGTGGGGGGGGGAGGATACATATTTAAGCTCAACCGGCGTTTAAAATTAGTTGTGGGAGATATTACTGGGAAGGAGGAGAGGGAATAGGAAGCAGCACACAGCCCAACATATGGTTTCCATTTAAGAGCGAAGTGGCTGACATTATTGGGAATGTCAGTATAACATTCTGTTCAGAGGTTACATGAGGAAGCTCCAAAAAAGTCAAATTCTAATAATCATCATCATAATACTGTCTACAAACACATGCTGCTGAATAATCCTGAAAGCCACATCAAGAGCATAGATGCTTGTGGGAGAAGGAGCTGGTTCTTGACCTCTGTGCTTTTGCCCACCAACACAAAAAAACACTTGATATATTTGAGATCTGCATCACTCAGCTGGGACATGAGATGCAGACAGTGTTCTTTGCCACAGTGCGGTCTGGTGGTGGGCAGATTGTTACACTGAGCTGGATTCAAACCCCTCTTCTCAAAAGGAGGAACTGACTGATTTTGACTAGTTGTGCCCTTATCACCCACATTTACAAAAATGAAGTCACAGTCTCACTCATAGGGATGTTGTGTGGCTACAGTCATTCCAGGGGAGCCACTACCTACAGTGTTCGGTTCAAAAATCCAACGTACATGAGAGTCCCACTCCTTTAACCCAAACCCATCTGGCATTCTCAAGGGCAAAGCAGTTGACAGCATGCTAACTGGGCTCTGCAACCCATCAAGCCTCAGATAATCTACATTTTAGTAAAGACTTTACTGTGGTTGCATCAAGCGAAGAAGTTGCTGGATTTCCCTCTAAAAGCAGTTTGCGTTATCGACATCATATGAGCAAAATACTATTCCTGCTCCAAAATGTGATCATTCTTCAGCGGGGGTAAAGTTATCTAGAAAGGAAGATATAAGTCATTGGAGAAGAAAATGGGAGTTTCGCTTTGAAGTTTCCACAGTAAGCAAGCTTGACATTGGGACAATGGATTTATGCATGAGATGTCTGCAAGCTTTCCTTGCTACTGAAAGGAAAGTGGGTGCACTGTAGAAGTTTTCACTAGGGGCAATTATATCCCACAAGCCACAAATGGGGTAAGGCAAAATTGGGAAGAACAAGCAGTTAGGGGTAACATGCCAAGTTCCTAATGGAATGGAGAACACTGAATGCAATTTCAAGAAACACATAGATTTCCTTGGCTAAAGACTCATGACCTAGTTAAAGCTGCCACTCACTAGAGTTGGTCAGGATGAAAGGACACCTTTTGCTTGGGGTGGTCAGAAGTTTCATTACCGAAAGGTATGAAACATGAAATTAAATATCTAATATGTAAGAGGCCTGACAGGACAACAATGCATTTATTTTAACTTCTATTGTTTTCTGGCCAAATAAAAATGGAAACAGAGATCTTGGGGTGGAGGGTGGCGAGAAATAAAGTAAAAAAGTAGGTCTGACATTTAAACATCTTAGGACTTTTGTGATCTTTAACTATGGAGATTGGACACCACAGTATAGGTACTGATGCACTACATCTCTTCACAAATTGTTGGCAGTACCTGTAACCTCATCTGCTGCCACAGGGCAATCTATTCCAGTGCCTGGGGTGACACAAAAAGAGACCTATTTCTTCCAATGTAATCAGACTGAATGCAGACGGGAGATTATGTGGGGAAAGCCCTAACATTCTGTGGTAACAAACGTCTTATGAGGGCAGACTACAAGGATACAGATGGGAAGTAGACTACTAGGGCTGGTCACAGCCTTCCTGGTTGAAGGAATTTCCCCAATTCCCCCAGGAATCAATTGCCTCAAGCTGCTTCTTTTTTTAAAAAAATAAATGCTTGCTTACAAAATCCACCAATTAAGAATTGGTGCAGTGTATTGATTATATTACCATACTGTATAGCTGAATCAAGGACCTCACGGCACAAGAGCATTTTAAAGGGCAATCCTAACTTGGACTAGACAGGAGTGAGAAGCTGGACATGCAGCTAGGCATCCCAAGACATTTGGCTCACACTCAGCCAGGATGGCCACTGAATGGCTCTTCCTTTTCTTTGTGCTATGCCAGCTCCAGACTGGCGCAATGGAGGGGCCTAGGAATGGAACTCCTCAGAGGGATCTCTAGGGCAGGGGTCAGCAACCTTTTTCAGCCGTGGGCCCACCATCCCTCAAACCATGTGGTGGGCTGGACTATATTTTGAAGGGGGGGGGGATGAACGAATTCCTATGCCCCACAAATAACCCAGAGATGCATTTTAAATAAAAGGACACATTCTACTCACGTAAAAACACGCTGATTTCCAGACCGTCCGGGGGCTGGATTTAGAAGGCAATTGGGCCGTATCCGGCCCCCGGGCCTTAGGTTGCCTACCCCTGCTCTAGGGAGTGCTGGATGCAAAGCCACTTGGTGCTGTTCCCTGAAAACAGCCTACCACACCAACAACCCTTTCCAGTGTCAGATAACAACATTGGGCAGGGAAGGACTGCATTATTAAGTCTCAAAACAACCCTGTGAGGTAGAAGTTGGTTAAGCCGAAATGTAAAACCTTGCCTGTGATCTATCCAGCAAACGTCAAAGCGCAGCAGGATTCTGAACCTGGTATTCCAACTTCCAAACTCATCCCTCTAGTTGAACCATGATGCCAAAGCAGCTATCCATTAAATAGTAACCATTGACTACGGCAGCTGTTGTGGTGCCTGCCGGATGTTGCTGGACTGCAACTCCCATCATCCCTTACCATTGGCCATGCAGGCTGAGGCTGCTGGGAACTGGAGTCCCAAAAAGCATTTGATGGACAGCACACCAGCCATTCCTGTAAACAGAGAGGTGCATAGGCTGCAGCATCAGTCCTTGTCCATTCCAGAAGGCCAAAAGCTCAATTTGTTACCCGTGTGATGTTCTTAGATCTATATAAGCACATAGGAGGAGGATCAGACCATAGGCCTGCCTAGTCCTGTACCCTGACTCTCAAAAATGGGCAGCCACATGCCTCTGGGAAGCCCTTAAGCAGAATCCACGGGGGCAACAGACCTCTCACTGCTGGTACCCGGACTGTGATCTGGGATGTGGCATATATGTATCAAAACTAGCAGCCATTAAAGGCCTACCCTTCCAAGAAAAAACTGCCTTAAATCAAGTCAGGCTATTAGTGTATTCACATTGACTGGGAAGCAAGTCTGCAGGGTTTCACACAGGTGTCTTTCCCTCTGCTACCTGGAGATGCCAGGGATTGAATTTGAGATCCTTTGCATGCAAGACAAGTGCTCTAGCCCTGAGCTACAGCCCTCCCCACACTACTCTACAGCCTAGGCAGAATGGCTCAGACCAGAGGCACCTGTTTTGGTCAGTTCCACCTATTTTTCAGACGTCAGATGTTCTCTGCTTGTGCAACCACAATAATGTGTCATTCCACGAAACTAAAATACATGATGACAGACGGGGGGGGGGGGGTAAGGAGGGTGGAAGAGGAGAATGGCTGGGTCAGCCTCACAACAGGAAAGTGAGTCATGTTGGCTACACACATTCCCTGTGGCTGGCATTCAGAACATTGACGAGCTTAGAAGAGAGACTTCATTCATCAGCATAGCAATATATTAACGAGCTGGTAGCTGAAAGACCAAGCAGAAATCAGGAAGTCCTTGGCTTTAAATGTTTTGCCTCTATGAGGCAATTTTAAGCATGTCACTCTCTGGGACCCCAATCTAGGTTGGAAACACTAGTATCCCACCTTATAGGTTTGTTGTTAGGGCTGGGTTTAAGGACCTGCGATCGAAGCGAATCCCGAGGGCTCTTAAAACTTATTTTTGTGGTAAACCACACTGATGCTGATAGAAAATGCTTCTGTTTCAGGCAGATGTATTTAGGATCAGTCTGAGAATTAGTGGGTTTTGCTCAAAAAACTACCTATTTCAGCAAACCACATTGTCAGGAAATGTGGCTGTGAAACTGTTAAAATTATGCCCCGAGTCAATTGGCCATTACAATTACCTGATTCCCCTCCCCCCCAGCAAGTGGCCCATGTCACTATTTTCAGCTATTATCTTTCTAGATAATGCAAAAAATATAGAAAAATGCCAATGTACATGTGACAATCCTTGACACTCAAGATAATTCATTACCATCTGGATTCCTGTCCCCAATAAAAGAAAACAGAGGTGCCTGGATTCTCCCTCACACCCCAAACAACAACAGGAATCAGCTGAAAAGAATGTAACAAAAACCTTATTTCCGCCTCTTTGATCTTTAGCTATTCCCCAAAATAGTCAAGTCGTTACTCAAAGCCACCCAATTTATGTATTAGTTTTAAAGTCTTCCACAGGTATCCCCATTTGAGGGTTTTTTAAGTGTCCCGAAGAAACCAAATATAGATTACAAGTGCACTCCATTTAGCCATGGTTTCATTTCTGAATGAAAATCTAGCCCTCAAAAGTCGTGATGTATAAAAGGTTTTTGAAAACCATAAAGACACATTAAAATGATTACAGCGGATTAAAGTGGGGGGGGGGAGGAGCTTTTGGAGCCAAGCAGTTTTAAAAGATTTCACAACCAGAACGATTAGCATAGCTGTGGCAGACATGGAACACTGGGTAAGAATCTGCCATCAGCGATGCTGATTTAAATCTGAAGGAACAGGAGTGACGTGATGCCACAGGTGTAACAGAGACCAGACCAGTATCTTTTCAGAGATCAGTATTGTTCAGCAACAGGTGAACTCCAGAGGAAGTTCGGGCAAATGTTAAAAACACCCACAAGTACGCACCACTTTTACAATTTCCGAGGAAGAGTTAACTCCACCCAGAACAAAACAAAAAAACAGCAGGCCTCTAAATTAGGATTTCGCCCCTCCATAAAAAGTAAAAAAAAATCTTAAGGTAAGTAACCCAATATGGCAAAGAAACAAAAAAGCAACAACCCTGAATTAATCAAGTGTGTTCGAATTTGTGGGAGTGCGGGGGAGAGACCCGTCCTACTAATCAGGTGCGTTCCAAAGCGGGGGCGGGAATGTTAAGACAGCGAAATCCCACCGAGGGGATTTAAACAAAACCGAAGCCAGCTCTCTCGCTCTCGCTCTCTCTCCGCGTTGCAGCTTCGCCAAGCGCGAACAATCCGCACCAACCCTGTCAACTCGCCTCCTAAAAGGGAGGACTTACAAGCCTATTGTGTTACAGCGAAGTGAACGCTTGAATGCAGAAGGTCAGCGGCGAGGAGGTGCAGAGTGTGTTATTCGGGTGTTGGGTTGCACAGATGTGGCCGGTGTCGCTGCGTGGTCAGTCCAGAGAAACGCTCTACCTTTGTCTCTGCGAAAAGCCAAGCCGCCCTCCCGCTCCCCCCACCCCGCTCCCGCCTTTGCCCGTTGCTTTGGCAATACTCATCCTGAACACTCCTGGAATGTTAATCAAAGTGCCCCCCTTCTTCCCTCCCCCCCCCCTTCCCGCTTCCAATAAATCAGAGCAAACAGCAGAAGAGGAGGAGGAGAAGAGGTTGCTTTTATCCCTTCGCAACAATCAAATCCATGTGTCCGTGAGCCGCTGGAGCAAGTGAGCCCAGCGCGGGACGAAGCGCCTCTTCAATTCTTCTCTCCCCACCCCCCACCCCCACAGCCAGTTACTCCAACCCGGAGCGAAACTTTACTTAACAAAACCGGGAGAATAAGGGGACCACCACACACACACTCCCTGCATTCATAAGGGCAGAAGTTGCAAGAGGAAGCAAGCATTCGCTCCGCGGTGAAGCCGGATCCAAGCCCCGGTTCTCTCGAAGAGCAAAAGGGAAGAAATGGTCGTAAAAACAGAGGCGGGGGGGGGGGGGCGGTGAGGAAGAGCTCCAAATGCAGAGCTCATGAAAGTGGCCAGAGAGAAATGGAAGGACAGCATCTGCCCGCCCTTTCTGCGCCCCTAGAAGAGGAAGGGCTGGAGCGCCTCTCGGGGGGTGCGCGCTCGGTTTAAAGGGAGCTCGTCGACCCCCTCGGAGGTGGCACGCAAAACTGCCCACCGAGAGAGTAAAGAAGACTGGCTCGGGCGGAAAGGAGAGGGGGAAAGGATGCATCCCAAGCCGTGCAAAAACCTTGCAGGGGCGCATCCAGGGAAGCAAAGGCTAGATGCGGGGATATGCCCGGACAAAGACCGAGCAGTTGGCAGCGCACATGGAGCGCCGGGCTGATCCGTGTTGCCACCGGGCGCCGAGGGTTCCCCGTCCGCCCCGCGAGCTCTTACCTCCCCTTCCAGCTGCACAGATCGCTCGAGTACTGCGCCGTGCAGCCCCTGTCCAGCGCCAGCAGCCCCAGCAGCAGCAGGAGCGGCGAGGGCGGCGGGAGCACCAGCAGCCCAGGCGCCGGGGCTCTCCGCATGGTCCCCGCCGGGCTGCTCGGGAACAGTTCCACCAGACCAGGCGAGAGGAGAGCGCCCGCGGCCAGCGCTACATGGCGAGCGGCGAAGGCGGTCCGGATCGAGCCCTTAGCACGAGCTGCCCATCCCCTCCGTCCGGCCACTCACTCGGCGCAGCAGCCTACTAGAGCTCTCTCCAAGCCGGCGCTCGCTCTGGCTTCGCACGGGGCGGGGAGCCGGGCCAAGTCAAGAAACCACCCACTCGAGCGTCAGCTGAGAAAACCCGCACTGGAGTATGCGCGGAGCGGACTCGGCTCCTCCCTGCACTGCCGAGCTGCTCTTGGAAGCACTTAGGAGAGACGGGGGGTTCTTTCTGTGTCAAGGGATTTCTTTGGAGCACGTCACAGGCTCGGATAGGTAGGAGTCAACTCGTAGGGGCCGGGGGGGGGGGTCTTCAGGACTCCCCCCCAAAATATTTGAGGAGGCTGCCCCGCTCCAAGTGAATGGGCATTGCCAGCCAAATAGTGATCGGTTATGCAAGGCAGGGCTTACTTGCCCACCCCCAATATTTTATCTTGATGATGGTCTGGATAAAAGGTAAAGGGACCCCTGACCATTATGTCCAGTCGTGGCTGACTCTGGGGTTGCGGCGCTCATCTCACTTTATTGGCCGTGGGAGCCGGCGTACATCTTCCGGGTCATGTGGCCAGCATGACTAAGCCGCTTCTGGTGAACCAGAGCAGTGCACGGAAATGCCTTCCCGCTGGAGAGGTACCTATTTATCTACTTGCACCTTGACGTGCTTTCAAACTGCTAGGTTGGCAGGAGCAGGGACCGAGCAATGGGAGCTCACCCTGTTGCGGGGATTCGAACTGCCGACCTTCTGATCGGCAAGTCCTAGGCTCTGTGGTTTAACCCACAGCGCCACCCGTGTCCCTTTGGATGGTCTGGGACACAGGCACAAATCCAGCAAGTATGGCAGGGGGAGGGAAAGCAGCACTAACTAGATGGCACTCAGGTGTCACACCTGGACCCTGTTTTCTTATAAGGTTAATAAGCCAACAGTTGCATGAAACCACAGTCTTGCTGATGGAAATGGTACAAGAAACCTAAAATGGTGCAGAAATGGCTTGGAAGATTGGCTCTGCAATCCTACGCATCAGTCTTAGCCAACCTGTGCCCTTGAGATGCATTGGACTGCAACTCCACCAGCCCTAGTTAGCATTTGGAAGGCACTAGGCTGGCGAAGATTGCTATGCACTCATTTTGGAGTTGGCCCCATCTAGCTTAATGGATTTACCTCTGAGTAAGCATACATAGTGGGACGCGGGTGGCGCTGTGGGTAAAACCTCAGCGCCTAGGACTTGCTGATCGCAAGGTCGGTGGTTCGAATCCCCGCGGCGGGGTGAGCTCCCGTCATTCGGTCCCAGCTCCTGCCCACCTAGCAGTTCGAAAGCACCCTTAAGTGCAAGTAGATAAATAGGTACCGCTTTATAGCGGGAAGGTAAACAGTGTTTCCGTGTGCGGCGCTGGTGTTGGCTCGCCAGCTGCAGCTTCGTCACGCTGGCCACATGACCCGGAAGTGTCTCCGGACAGCACTGGCTCCCGGCCTCTTGAGCGAGATGAGCGCGCAACCCTAGAGTCGGACACGACTGGCCCGTACGGGCAGGGGTACCTTTACCTTTACCTTAAGCATACATAGGGTTTCACTGCACATTAAGGGCAAGTAGAATGCTTAGCTGTATATAACATGAACGTTGACTATATTTGAGCTGCAATCCTGAATCTGCTTACTTGGGAGACCCATTGCAATCAATGGGGCTTACTTCTGAGTAGATATGCATGTGATTGTGATGTTGAGCCTTCTCTTTAATTATATATTGGAGGGGCTTTCTGTGCGTCCCCCAAAATGTAAGACCCTGCTGCATTGGCCACTGGCCCAACTAGTCTAGAATTGTGTCCTCACACTGGCCAACCACATGCTGATAGGAAGCATGCAAGCAGGACTTGAGCACAACAGTCCCAGAAAACTAGTTAGAGAGAGAGGGATGCTTCAGACTATGTTTATTATTTAGGACTACCTAAACCTCTGGTTCAATGCAATAAATAACCACTAATGTGTTATTAAAATTTAGTCCCTCTTCTATCCCCTAGCCTCCCTAAAGGCCACTAGCCTGTCACAACCTGGGTTTGTTTGAAGTACTGTATTAAAAAGTGAGTTGGAGTCCTGGCATGTGATTTTTGTGGTCATTGAGTATGAGTTTTCATAGTAAAGACAGCATCCTTCTAAAAGGAGACAGTGACACAATCTACAGACTGCTTCACCTAATAATTGGACCTGTAGCATGGTACATAGCTGCTGTGACTCTGTGGTATGGCTTACCTGAGTAAATGTGTGCCTAAGGTGGCAGTCCACAGGAGCATATTTTAACAAATAAAGAGCATGTGAAGCTGCCTTATACTGAACCAGTCTGTTGATCCATCTAGATACATAAGTTTATATTCTGATGGGCAATGGGTCTCCCAGTCCTCAGATCTTTCCCAGCCCCAATACCTGAGATCTCTGGACCTGGAGCTAGAAGGCACTCCAAATCCCTGTTCAGCAACAGAGCTGGGTCCTTCTGTGTCCTTAACAGGGATATAGGAAGCTGCCGCTGATATATCTGGCTCATCATTGTGCATGCAAGCTGGCAGGATCTGAGAGAGAAATCTTCCCCAGCCCTGCCTCAAACTGCAAGGGATTGGGACCTTTTGCATGCAACACATGTGCCCTAAAACTGAGCTATGGTCGTGGGTGGATCAGATTTACACAGCCTCAGCAATGAGCTCACTTGCAGGTTTGGCTGCACCTTCGAGGAGCATAAACAGTTCCTGATCATAACAAAAAAGGGCTGTGTCAGCACAAGGAGGAAGGGTGCTTACTGGTTATTAAACACATTTCCAGGTGCACCAATGGGGCGCCCGCATGGATACTGATGGAAGCATTCCTGCCTCATTGCAACATAAATATTTATTAGTATATGCAAACTGGCATGGCATTGGAAGAGTGGTGAAGAGTGAACAGGTATGGTCAGGTACCAACATAATACTTTCAGGTGGTATGGCAGTACTACCATAAGCTTTAATTAAAACAAAAACAAAGCAAGCATTTGAACCGTATTTTGGGATTGGTCTAAAGCACATGCCGTAAAACTTTTTCAGGTTAAGTCTGAGGGGCACGTTCACTTTTGGTTAACTTTCCGGTGTGGGTGTGGCCAAAGCAAAAGGGGCGGGGTCAAAACAAAAGGGGCAGGCCTCCCAGCATTCTCACATAGACACTCATACATATCCACACAGAAACATACACACATTGCCTGTAAAGAGAGGTGATGATTGTGCTTAATTTCTTAAGAGTGAGATGCTACAGTTCATCATACACAGGAGCCCCTCCTACAGACCCTGGAAGCAAATATTGGGCGGGAAATTAAAGCTAGTCACTGGGGAAGCCTGTACATGCTCAGAAATACTTTTCTTATGCTATTTCACCTCTGTTTCTTCATTATTTCACACCTGTGGTGTGGCCATGGATGGGAGAAGGGAGCTAAGTGGATAAAGAAAGGAGGATCGGACTCCCGAAACAACGAGCAACAAAGGAGCATCTTTACATACATCTGTGCAAGGGTGCCAACTTGAATAAAAGTTTTGGAGGGCCAGGTAAGCCCAGTCCCACATAATCAATCACAATACGCAGTGCATGCACACCCTTTGAATAGCAAAGTCCATCAACTTGGGAGGGGGCAGCCCCTCAAAAAAAATTTTGGTGGGAGGCCAAAGGCCCCTAGGAGTTGGCTCCTATGCATCTGTGCATCAGAGGCTCTGGCCAGTTTTTGTGGGGGGAAATCAGGTAGTTTCTGTAACTGTCAGTAAATCAAACTAACACATGGATTCAAACCAAACAGTGCATTTAAGTTCATGCAGAATCAGGGCCGGATTTAAGTTTGATGAGGCCCTAAGCTACTGAAGGTAATGAGGCCCTTTATATGCCCAGCTGTCCTTTGTCAACAACAAATTGTTGCTGTTTTTTGTATTGAATATATGCCATATGGTAATTTATGGACCTAATAGGTATCTAAAGCCATTTGCACAAAACAAAATATGTACATCATAGGAGCCTGCACAACACAAAACACTGTTGCTGTATGTAGGTTTTATTTTATTTGTTTTTTATCTTCTGTTTTGGAAATGGGGTTTTTTTCTTTCAGTATTTTGGGGGGTTCCAAGAGAGTGGGGCCCTAAAGCTATAGCTTGCTTAGCTTATACATAAATCTGGCACTGTGCAGAATAAGCAATGGGTGGCCCCCAGGCAGAAAATACTTCCCAAACTATGTTTTAAATGTTAATATATGTGAATGTATTCTTGTTTGAAAGGAGGGTCCGCTCCAAGAATCCAAAAAATGTTGCCTTCAACCACATGCTCCCATGCTGTTGAACTGGTAGCTGGGAACTTGGAAACCACTACACAGCAGAGATTGTCGTTGTCACCCTGTGTCCATTATCACAGTGGGGAAAGTCAATTGTGTGAACCTGTTCTTGCACTATAGTTCATCAGTGCTGGTATTCCTTTGCAAAGGAACACCCCCCCCCCCCCGTCTGCCATTTACAAGCCTGGCGGTACTGTAAATGCTTGAGAAATACACACTAGCAGATTTTGGTTTGGGGGTTATGTTCCCATAGTGCTTATGACGGAGGAGGTTTTAATCTTACAACTGTATTACCATCCATTTGCGGATTATTATTTTTGTGCATGTCAATTTTGTTTTGCAAATTAGGGTTTCTGTTTGTTTGAAAAAACGAATCAGTTGATTGCAAAGCTTCAGTGTGGTTGACAGTAATTACATCAAATGATGATGCAGTAGCCGAAACATCTAATTACTGGGCTAAAACAACACTAAGAGGCATCATTCGGAGATGAAATATTGCAAAATTCTTTATTTTCTTGGGCATGTACTGTAATGAGAACTTACATTCTCAGAATCTTAATTTTTCTTAGAGGGATGTTTTATTCACCACAGGATTCTGTCTGTATGTACTGTACTACTTGGAGGGAGAGAGAACCCAAAGAAATGTGCAGGGCTTTCTTGTTCCTCCTTAGATTATCTCTGTAGTTCCTTACAAGCCTCTGTTTCACCACAGTATTATCAGACTCCACTTCTATGATAGATTGCTTATCACAAACATTGTTTCACGTATGATACATCTAAAAGCGATGCAAAGGGGCTCCCAGAAAATGTCTACAGCTGAATGAATGATCCATTCCCTATTTCCAAGCGACTTATCTCTGCAACCAGTAATGAAATTAAAGTGAGTAGGGCCCCAATATATGTATTATTGGATGTGCCACAAAGTTTCATAGAGTTACAGCCCTGCTAAGAAATCAGCTTATCCTTCTCCAACCCATTTTTCTAAATAACCCTCTACTGCTGGAATTGAGAAATCCTGCCCTGGATTTTAATGCCTAGGCAAAACTGACAATTGAAGAAGCAAAGACATGGGATTCAATCCACCTCACTTTTTGAAAATTAATACCATGAAGGAGCAAGAAAATGACCAAACCTGTGTTTGTATCTGAGTGCTCACATGCAATTTTTGAAGTATGCGAACCTGCATTTGGGAGACTTACAAGATATGCACACTTTCCTCCCCCTTCTGCTTTCATGTGCACTATTGTGGCTTCCCCACATGCAATTCCATAGCTTCAGATGGCATCTATCAACATATTTTAGCTGCAAGAAGGAAAGAGAACCTCCATGTTCAGAGGCAATTATACCTCTGAATACTAAACACCGGGTGGGGGGGGGGGGAATAATGAAGGTTCCATGCAAGGTGAGAAAGACAGAAAGAGCAAAACAGGAGATACACACAAAGAACCCGACAGACTGCAAAACGAGAGACATGTTCTCTAAAGCGACAGATACTAGGATTGCACAAACACCAGCGGTCTGTCTGGTCCTCCCCATGGTGCCAGATAGACTGCTAGCGTCTGTTGCAATCTGGTTCAGCTGTTTCATAGTAATCAAAGAGCTCTCCTGGAGAACGAGTCCAGGGTTCTGAAATGCATTGAACTGTAATAAACTGATGTGTTTGGTGCTTTTGAGAACAAGTTTCTCTTTTTGCATTCTTTCTGTTACTTCCATGCAGTGCGTGCTGTCTTCCCAGAATCATGTGGTACTTATTGATATTTTCTTGTGAACATTTTGTATTGCTTTATTGCAAATCGCTTAAGAGGTTTTTCTGATTAAGCAGTACACAAATCTTGTATTTTTATTTTTTTAAATGTGACTGGCTGGAAATATTATGCTGGAACGGACGACATGTTGATCCAGCAGGATTCTTCTTAGACATGCAATGGAGAAAGCAGCGCACAGCAGCTTTGGCCATGGACTAGTATAATCAGTCAAGTCCTTTATCACCCATTGTTGTGATTTGTTGGGTCTTGAAGTTAGTTCATATGAACACTTTGCTCTGTGGTATGTTGGTTATTTTTTCTATTGTGAATTACCTTTTGCTTTCATTCGACCTAGCATAAATTGGTGCATGTTGCAGTAGGGTGTGTGCTTTTGCAAACGTAGTGAATTGCATAACAGCAGTCCTAATACGGGTGAACTGATCATGTGTTTTCCCCCCTTTGCTCACTGGTGTAATTCCATACATGTTTGAGAGTTTGATTGTTCGTGGGGTATTAGGGTGGCTTGGGGGCACATAGCAAATTCTGGTTTATATACACAATCTATGGGCAGGCTAGCATTTGCCAATTTAGTGCCATCCAGATGTTTTGGACTACAATTCCCATTGACCCCAACCAGTATAGTTGTGCTGCCTGGAGTTGATGGCAGTTGTAGTCCAAAAACATCTGGAGGACACCAGGGTTGATAAAGGCTGTGTTGGGACCTCCTGTAATATGCCTCTATTCATACCAAGCTACAGAAGTAGGGACAGAATTTAACACAGAAATTGTATTCCCTTTTCTCTCAATCCCATCACAAAAAGGTGGAAATGATATCTCTGTATAAAGAAAGACAAAAAATGACGAGGAAAGAAACAGAAGCATAACAGTGCAATCCTAGAAAAAAGTCCTATTGATCGCAATCAGATTTTAGCGTAAACATGCCAGAGTGCACTGTGAGGCTTTGATCTTATCTTACTGTACAGTGGTACCTCGGGTTACTTACACTTCAGGTTACATACGCTTCAGGTTACAGACTCCGCTAACCCATAAATATTACCTCAGGTTAAGAACTTTGCTTCAGGATGAGAACAGAAATTGTGCTCCGGCGGCACAGTGGCAGCAGGAGGCCCCATTAGCTAAAGTGGTGCTTCAGGTTAAGAACAGTTTCAGGTTAAGAACGGACCTCCGGAACAAATTAAGTACTTAACCCGAGGTACCACTGTAACTTGCAAGAAGACACACAGGCACCTGGGACTTTACAGAAGGAAAGGATCAGACAACAGAAGTAACTTAGTCTAAATTTCCGTTTCATTATTTTAGGGGGTGGGTTCTGTATAATTCCCTATATAAATGTTTTCTTTTCATTTTGACAATAACTGTTATTTAAAGAAATAAAGTATAAAAAAAATCCCCAGGAATCTCATGTTCAGATAAGTTAAGACGAGCAATAAAGTGAAGATGAGCAATTGTTTGGCCTTACATCTAGTAAACATTTATTTCCTGTTTTAAAAAGTTTTAAGTTTTGCAACTGTCAAGGCATATATTTATCTTGCTGTCCGTACTCCTGGCGGGCTTACTTTTTCATTTTCTTCAACTTCTCTTCCCTGCATGCACATTGCAACCTGCGGACTTCAGCGCAGGAGATCAGAAGCACTGCAGATAAACAATGTCTTATAATTTCAGATACTCAGCAAGGGGCTCTAAAAGCAGAAGATCTCTAGACCAAAGACCAAATCCATCTCACATACCACAAAGTTACATTGACAACCACGTTCTCAAAAACCCTTGGCATGATTTAGACAAAACAAAAGCAACAGTCAGCTAAACAAATGTGATACTTAACCAAAACAGAGCACTGCAACAATGGGAGAAAAATAATCTTGCACTATAACAGTTGCTAAGTTACCAGGAAGGAAGAAGAAATATTTTTGCAGCTATAAGAGACCGTGGCATGTAAATTTGTTTAATGGTACTGATATTGCATGCTTACTTTTCAAGTGCATATCTGAAGAACATCAGAAAAGTTCAAGGGCTTGTGAAGGCTCTACAGTTTAAGCTGGCTGAAATCAATGGATACCCAACAGCTTAATGCTGTGGTCATGGGCAGGTTTCCAGAGCTTCCACCATATCTGGATTTGTCTATCTGCTTTTGAGATTACTGCTGAGTTACAAGGGAACCTGTTTGCACAGCAATGAGTTCACCTGTGCCAAAAAGTTGTTCCTCGTGTGCCAAAAGTTGAGCTACTGAGCAATGGCCATTGCATTACATTTTTGAAAACCACCCTGTGATCCTCGGATGAAATTTATTCAATCAATCAATCAATCAATCTTTTATGCCTTCAGCAATGACCATTAGGAAACCAATGACTGAAAGACAGAGCCAATGAGTCAGCACAAAGAACCTTTGGCATAGGAATGAGGGACCCATTTGAATGATGTCATTGGGTGATTTCATCCTGTGATTTCATATCTGTAAGATTGGCATCTGTAATAGAAGGAACTGCAAAAGTGTTCAAACTAATTTCTAAGTATATGGCTCTAGCTAAGCCTCTTTCCCAACAGATGTGGGTAAAATCCAAATCCAGTAGAATTATTCTGAGCCCTGAACATCACATAGAGCTGAAAGAGGAAGTGGGAAAGAGTGTCACTCTTTCAACTTCCTCCTACAGCTGTATGTACTTTTCAAGGGACAGAAAGTAACCGCCCACCCCTCTTTAAGATCAGCAGGGGGTGTCTCAGAGGCTTCATGGGTACTAGGAGACATTGAGGGTGACACTGTGCCCCCAGGCATCATATTGTGAACTCCTAACTCAGATGTTCATTTTTCTGCACATTGTGACATAGGAATGTATTCAACTAGGTCCCACTTGAAGTATACCCATTGACTTTAATGAACCTTGGTTAGTCATGTCTATAAACTTCAATGGGTTTACTCTGAGTAAGACAAGCAATGAGTACTGCCTATGGTATCAATGGGGCTTTCCCTCTCAATATAAATAGAAGGTTTGGACTGGGGTGGGTGGGATTTTCGCCGGGAATATGGTGAGGGAGGAGAGGGCTAACAATCACTCCAGTCTGGGTCATTCACTGGCTGCTATTGACAGTGGGGCGTGTGTGTGTGTGTGTGTGTGTGTGTGTGTGTGTGTGTGTACGTACACATAACAACATAAACAATGATATTTTAACATCACATGTTTGACCCTTAGTATTCAAAAGTCATACAGGCACACAACAAATACAGTGGTACCTCAGGTTACATACGCTTCAGGTTACATACGCTTCAGGTTACATACGCTTCAGGTTACAGACACCGCTAACCCAGAAATAGTACCTTGGATTAAGAACTTTGCTTCAGGATGAGAGCAGAAATCGTGCTCCGGCGGCGCGGCAGCAGCAGGAGGCCCCATTAGCTAAAGTGGTGCTTCAGGTTAAGAACAGTTTCAGGTTAAGTACGGACCTCTGGAACGAATTAAGTACTTAACCCGAGGTACCACTGTACTGTGTTTCCATGTGCGGCACTGGTGCTGGCTCACCAGTTGCAGCTTCGTCACGCTGGCCACGTGACCCGGAAGTGTCTTCGGACGGCACCGGCTCCCGGCCTCTTGAGCGAGATGAGTGTGCAACCCTAGAGTCGGTCACGACTGGCCCGTATGGGCAGAGGGTACCTTACCACTGTACTGTAAACTCTTCAAGAAATAGATGGAAGGAAACCCACCCAGGTTCTTACACACCCCATCTCACTGTGTTTTTATTATTATTTTCCCATTGGTTCTATGCAACTGAAATATTGCTTTCACCTTCAGACCTTGCTCTGCAGAGCCCGGAGCTGAAAAGTGAAATGAATGCCTGCAAACCGTAAAGGTTTTTACATTGTGCAAATATTAAATGATACTTTTTTTCTTTTCCTTTTTTTTACAAAATACTAAGCCCCATGATAAAAACCACATGAGCAGAAATTACTAACACGGATTATTTTTCTGGGGGGGAAATTGCAACATAATGATTGTGGCGTAGTACCGGACGTCATAAGGGAGGTCTGTTCTTCACCACAGGAGACATCTTTGCCTGCAAGGCATCCCAAACTTGATTTCTAGGAAGCAGAAATGTTGCTGATTTCTATTTTCCAAGCGTTGTCAAGTCTTGTTTCCTTCTTCCAGTGTCCAGCTATAAAGGGAGTTCAGTGATATTATGTTACCGTCCAACTCTAGTCTCTGAGAATTTTCTGCTGGGGACTTTACATTATGCAGACTTTTACTGCTGCATTCCATTCCATTGTGATGGCTTGTTGCCTTTTACTGCTTCTCCAAATTTTTAGCTCTGAGCATAGAACTATTCATCTTTTCAAGTTGGAATGTTTATTCAGTCCTACTAATGTGTCCCTTAGTTATGCCTGTGTTTTACTTCCAAGGAGCTGAAGGCAGCAAACATGGTTCTCTGCCCTCCCCTCATTTTACCTGTACAACAGCCTTATGAGGTAGGTTACTCTGGCTTGAGCTCCTTGGAAGAAAGGAGAGGTATCAATACTGTAAATTAAATAAATGATGGGGGGACAGGACCCACAGGATAATATGAAGGATGCTGTATTTCAGAAGTCTGCTTTTAGTGCAAAACTGTGGTGGGAACTGCACTTAAACACTATTGGAGCTTTGCACACCCATAGAAACCAAGTATTTAATGTCGAAGTTTGCCATGAAAGTAGAGCCAACGTTTGTTTGTTTGTTTGTTTGTTTTAATTTTATTTGCAAATGAAGAACTCACCTCTGAACATGTTTTTAGAATAATCAATACCTTTAAAGGTGCACTCTGTGCACTATCGGTTGCCCTTGTATTTTTAATTTAACATTAAAGTAGGTGACTCATTCAAAGTTATTTACCAAGTAAGGCATGGCAGGGGGTGGTGGTGAATGGAGGGTGGTAGTGCCATGGTACATGGCCTATTAAATAATGGCCCATTGAAAAAGAGAGATTAAAGGATTCCTGAATGCATTTCAAAGGCGAGACTACAATCTGAATCAGTCATCAGTACTTCAGGGGGATATGGAAACTTCCCTCCCAGCGTACGTGTTGCACAGAATCTAATTATCTTCTAATTAAATGGAGAAATTGGATGCTGATGGAATACGGTTATAGGTTGTCTTATAAAGGAGTATGGGCTGAGACTCTGGAATATTACTTAATAAAAAAAATCTGTACCCAATCACATATGCCCAAAATAATTAAGTTATCCTGCAAGTGCACATTGTGCCTGTACACACACCTTCAGCTCACTGATTTACCCAACCATCATCCTTTGCAATTAGCCACTCAGGGACAAGTAATTCCTTGGAGGCCAAACCCTGGCACTTAAGCCGCCGTATGCCTTGTTAGCAGATGTGCTGGGAATATTAGTCAATGGTTGAGATTACCTGCCTTAATGCCCTCACCAGATATCCATGGAAAACAGTTTGGCTGCAATCCTATGCGCAAACTTGCCTGGAAATAAGCACAGTTAATAAGAGGGCCTTATGTGTGAATGAGCATACATAGGATCAGGCCCAGAACAGGGATAAGGAATATGTAACCCATCAGATTCTGTTGGACTCCCATCAGCTGCAGCTAGCATAGTCAGCACTCAGGGATGATGGGAGTTATTTCCATTTCCATTATCTGTTTTTAACGTTAGGTATCTTCATGGCTCGAGTTGGACCTGGAATTGATTTCTATGTATTGTTTATCCAGTAATTGTATGGGAAGCATCCAATCTTGGCAAAGCTCACTCTGAGAATCTATAAAAGCCACTATCTGTTTTGCCTCAGTAGGAACTCAGAGAGAACTGCTGCAGCTAGCATAGAATGATAGGCTCCCAATATTTTCTTGGGGGAATATAACAAAGACAAAGGAATACCCACCACCTCTGCAACCTTTGAGGTACCTTCAGGCTCTATCATTTACGAAAAATACATCACATATATCAGAACTTGTGGAGTCTAAGGGCAATTCAGCTGAAGTTATTCTATAGGAGTCTAAGCACTGTGAGGAAATTGTGGATTGATCTGGAAAAAGGAACACAAAGTTGTAACAAATGTGGAAGTACACGTACCTAGCTGATGCCAGTATTAATTTTACATAGGAAGTTGCTGCTGAATGCATCACATCTGTCTCTCGCTTTTTTACTTTTATGTGTCACAAAATCAGCAACATACCTGGAATGAATGGTGCTCTCCCTCTGTAAATATTGGGCGATGATGCAATCCCGATTAAGAAAATTGCTCCCATTCTTCTTTATCTTCATGTATTGTTCCATGTTCATCAAAAGGTAGTCAGTGACACGTTTGAAATGCTGGGTCAAGGAGCCCTAATGTTGTCGATTGTTTGAGAACATTTTTGGAGATAAACATGGCAACAGTATTTACCAGCTACTATGGCTTTTGATCTTCAGTGCACAAGTCTATCAAGTCTGACCAGGCTAGTTGGGGAAATCATGCATAATACACTTTTCATCCTCAAAACGTCCATGACACACATTGGGTAAACAAGCATGATGTATGACCTGGGTTATAAAAAACACAGCAACTTCCATGACTGACTGATCAAAAGTTCCACTATGATGACAGAAATTGCTGCTAGGCTTACCTATCTGCAATAAGTTTGTTCTCATGATGTTCCACACATGAGCATTCACCTGAAGAAGTTCAGGAATACTCTATTATGAGGCAATGTATTGTGTGGCCCTCCAGATGTTGAACCCCAACTGCAGGTGCCCTTGACCACTGGCTATGCTGGGGGGGGGTGTAACCAATATGAGTTGGAGTCCAACAACATCTGGAGAGCCACAGGACCCCACCATTCTGAGGACATTAAATGGAATGTCTCAAGTTATTGTTAATATTTCCAATATTCTGAATGGAAATTAGGATGCCCTAATAAGGTGGCTGAAAAATGTCCCACCTTCAGACTTATGTGATAATCATTTTGCCTTGGGCTACATGTGTACTCAATTGCAGCTTTTTGTGGCATGCTGAAGTACTTCTGCAATTTGGAATAGTCCCCTCTTTTGTGGCAGAAATCTCTTATTTCCCAACATTCCTAGTAATCAGGCAATCTTGGGATGTATGTATGTACCAAATTCCATCAGTTTTCTAAGCTATATGGAAATAGTCTAACCATTCCATTACTCAGAATTGACACAGTGAATCAGTTGGTCAGTGGGGTCTAAGTATCTATCCATCCATCCATCCATCCATCCATCCATCCATCCTCTGATATTTGCTAATAAGAAGGGGGCCTTCTTTGAGATTTGTTATTTCTGTTTCCTTCCCAGTTCTGTGGTATTTCACACCTAGCTCCCAC
Source organism: Podarcis muralis (assembly GCF_964188315.1). Lineage (NCBI taxonomy): Eukaryota > Metazoa > Chordata > Lepidosauria > Squamata > Lacertidae > Podarcis > Podarcis muralis. The sequence continues at coordinate 38,991,016 of NC_135656.1, read as the reverse complement.
ATTTCTCACTGTCTACACTCTTTGATTCACTCTCTGTGATATCCTGAACTTGCTCTGTTGACTATAGCTTGCTCATTCATTGCTTGTTGGCTCAGCTGGGCATTAGAAAAATGAGCCTTTGTTATGCCTCCTGACCATCTGAAATCATAATATTGAAGCAGCACAGGGTCGACTTCCTCTGCTACTATCCTTCTTTTATACGATTCCTTCCTCCTTCCGCAGTTCCTGAGTAAATGAAAATAGTCATATAGGGAGCCTGAAAAATGCGTCAGGGTCCCTAACATTCTGCTTACACAAGTTTGTGCTGCAAAGTACCATTGTTTCCCCCTCCACAACAATGTAAAATTTAGGTTGCCAAGAAGCCAATGTTGCTTTTATGTTTTCTTAGCTAGTCTGTGGAGGGAAGTAGTTTTGTTTACTTTGCACAAATTATGAGTTCATATTTTGTTTAGGAAAGTCTTGCGTTCTGGCTGGAGGTGTTTGATAAATCACACTTACTTTTAGATCTCTCAGTCCATTTATTTCTGTAGTTGAAAAAGGGATGCTTCCCTTTTCAGACTAAGCGAGCGTGAAAATATCCAGCAGTGAGTGAGATGCAAAGGGGTGAGAATATGCATCCAAATCTGAAATGGAGTTCTATCTGGCATGCAGAAAGAACATAACTCTAGTGAACAGGATCCCATCTGAATCATGCAGGCCAGTTTTTGCGAAGGCCAGACTGCTACTGCACATTATGATATGCTTGCTGTTATGGGAATTATAATTTCCATTCCAGTGACTTTGTGCCCTGTGTGCAAGTGTTGTAGCATTTAGGGTCTCTGCGCAGGTTGCTTTCTGCTTAGTGAAGATCAGGTCCTTCATGCCACAACAGTGCAGCATTCCAAATCTATGTTGAGTTCTGCTTGGCAGAACCCCAGAATCCAACATGAACTCCACCCTGGCCCTAGGAATTTAGCACCACTCTTACCTACAACTTCCCTTTTTTCCTGATGACATAGAGTTCCAGGATACAGTTACAACTTTTCACATTCTCCATCCTGGGCATCTCTCATCCTGGGCACCTCTTAACTACAAGTTAAGCATAGATTATAGGTCTGCAATTGCTGTTATTGCCTCCATTCCCAATACCGTTTCTTCATCAGTTATGAGAGCTTTCCAGTAAAGCAGAGGGTAGAGTGGAGGGATAGAGGAGAAGAGTGCTCTTCGTCCACTCCAAATTGCACATCTTAGGGAACTATTGTTATTTCCTAGTGGGATTCAACCACACAGGGGCAAATTCACATTGTGTAATGATACACAATGTATCTTGTGCACAAAAGTCATTTCTCCCAAAGACACGACTTTCTGCATTAAGGAAAGTAATGGAGGAAACAAACTGGAAAGCGTGGGATAACACTTGCTTTGATGCAATGTCACCTAACCTCCCCACAAATCAATCACAGTAGCCATTGTCTCCCTGCAAACAAATCAGGATGAATGCTCAACAAACAGGTCGTCCAAAAGCACCTCTGGTTGCTAGTCTCTCCAAGACATAAAAGATACAGGGACTGTCCAAAATCATATAATCATCTATAATGGGATAATTAGCCCATGAATTATTTTCATGCTCATAGCGAATTTATACATTGGGGCGGGGGGAGGAATCAATTTGAAGGGAAGGGAAGGCGCATTAACAGCTACTGGTAAGATCAGGGTCTATTGACTAGTCTTTCACCTTCAAAGAAGTGGTCACAAAGCAACAGTGGGGTTGTTATGTTGGTGGGAGTTGCTCACTGTTCCATAGCAAAATACTAAATACACCTGGATGTCTATTTAGGAGATGTTCATCAATGAAACTTTGCCAATGTACCCACATGTAATGATCTCAGAATCTCCCTCTTAGTTTTATTCATCCCCAGAAGCAACTCACAAGAGAATTACAGTCTAGCAAAAGAAAACTGGGATGTTCTCATCTGGTCTGTCCGGGAATTTCCAGGGGTAAAAGCCTCAGAGCGTTGGCGTTATATAATTGTATATCTAGGGGAGCTCAAAATTGAGGTTTGTGGCAGGCTGCTTTATATGCCTCTGTGTATATCTTGGTGGGCTTGCCCCAAATGGGAGTGGCTGGTGAATAAAAGATTCACTCTTATAATACAGAAAAGACTTCTTTGTTTTCTTCCGCTGTTTTCTTTCTTTAATTCCAATACTGTACACAAATTCCATTGGGGGAGGGACCATAGAACTCAAGAAGCCCCCTTGCTGACCAAAGGCCCTTCTAGTTTAGTTGACTCTTGGGGTACCTTCAAACTCTACAATTCTAGTTCAGCATATTTGAATTTGCTTGGTTCTGTATGGGGTCCCTGAAGAACCACCATCAGATTAAAGCTTACAGTGGGAGACACCACAGTAAACACACACACACACAAACACAAAACCAGATCCAGTGCTTGCCAGCACCATAAAACCATGGAACAAATCTGCACGGATATTCATGTTTTTGACATAGGATGACAACAAACTAATGAACAAATCACACAACACATATGTGGGCACAAAGACAACCTGTGATTTAATGGTGGCTTTGAGGGGATCCCTTATAAAAATTAGGAGGAATAATAATAATTTGTGCATTTGATCTATGTTTTTGTGCCATAACAGTGCTTCAAAGCACTGGATTCAGAGAGTTCAGTTAATGGAGACAGATGTGCCTTGTGATTTCAGTTTTGCAGGGGCAATTTCAAGGGGATACACCTTACTGGACTCAGCTTACATGTGTATGTGCATGTGTGCTCACTTCCTTGCTTACTGACACTCCCCTGGTCAAACTGCTTTCTTCTCTCCTATAACCCAGATTGTTCTCCTTTGTCTCCTGCTCATCTGCTCAAGTGCCAATCTGAGCCCTGAAAAGCACACAGAACTGAAAGAGGAAATGGAAGTTTTGCTCTTCTAACTTCCTCCTTCAGCCCTGTACACTTTTGGGGGTGTGGGGAATTAATGGTCATGGCAAAGGAGCAGTAAGAGGGACAGGGCTCAAAAAATGCCATTGCACCTGTAGGCCCCATATTAGTGACATCACAGGTAAACAATACTGGATGGACCCAGTCTAGCATGGAATGACAGTGTTTCCTGTGTATGTGCCGGCTTCTGTCTACCTTGAGTAGGGAAGTGGTCACTAGTCACTGAAACAGGGATTGTACCAGGGCTGGGAACACCATAGCCCGCTTGATGTTCAACCTCATAATCCCTGACTTTTGGCTATGCTTGCTGAGGCTGATTGGAAATGGAGTCTAGCATCTGGAGGGCCACAGGTTACCCATCCCTGGCTTAAACTGGCAGCCTGGATCAGCCATAGAGGTGTGCAGCAAAATCCAGAGTTGTATCAGCAAGGCTGTATGAGAAGCTTCCTTATTCTAGAGCGCATTGGATCCCTTGAAGCCACAGCTTTTTGGGGCAGGCTAGTGATTGAGATGGCGGCTGCAGACTATTCTGGGGAAAGGGGAACTTATCATGGTCCAACTCTCAGCTACAACACACAGTAAGGTTCCACTCTTCCTCTTCATTGTCATAGACATAGGAGTTTTCATCAAGTTTGGGCATGAATGGACACCATGTCTCTTTCTCTGAAGAAAGCCAGTGGTAAAAACAGGATGCTCGATTGCCAGGACCTTTATCATTTGAGGTACAAATTAGATAGGTACCATAGAGTCATAAAGCTGAAAGGGACCAGATTGGCTAGCCTTTCTGCCCAATGGAGAGAATCTTCATAGCAGAGAACAGAAGGCAGCTGTATGGTTGATTGGCAGGCAATTATTGTCCTCTCTCATGCTTCCATGAAAAGATTCTTACAAGACTTCCCCATATTTGGGGGTTTTAAGTTACCTGATCCAGTTAATAGTGTGGTACCAACATGTGAGCCTGTCTGTCTGCATTCTGTTCTTGATTTCTGTACTTTCTTCAGTTTGTAGCAGTTTCCAGTTTGTTAGTTTTGGGCAGAAGGGTTTATAGATCAATGCACACCAGTGGATTGTAAAATTGCATCCAGATTCCCTTTTGAATCAGCAACATGACATTGGTGATATATTTTATACAGCTGTCTTTTAATATGTACTTTATTGTTGCTTCCTGCTTTTTCTCAAGCAAAGTCAGGATATACATTTAAGAAATAAATAAACTATAAGAAACAGAAGTGAACTAAAATTCATGTTAGATATTCTCCAAGTTGAATTGGATATAAAATTGCCCCCCCCTCACCTACGATTAGTACACTTGGAATCCACGATAACAGAAAACTGCTTGCCTATTTACTTATTATTTGTAATCGTGCAGAATAATTTTACTTGTAAGACACAGTTTTAGTCACATGCACTGTTCTCATATTAATTTGGTTTCTGCTGCAAATATTTTAGTTATTGTATTGAAGGGGGGAAAGGCCAAAGTTTGGTTTTTTAAAAAATCACAGATACTGCACTGATAGTAAATAATATAATTTGAATGAGAGACAACATGTGTGAGAACCACCATGATGATTAAGGCTGTAATTTTATTCCTATTTACTTGGGAGTAAGCGCCACTGAAGTCAATGGGATCTGTCTCAGAGTTTTGTATTGTGCCATGTCTATTACTTAAGTTGAAGTCATAATCTGTTCTTGAGCAAGCTAGTGTATGAATTATTTACTTTTGGATGAATATGGATCAGATGTTTCTGACTTGCACTCCAATCTTTATAGCCCTTAATTAATGCCAAGCCAAGTGAGAGTATCTTAAAACTTTTGGAAGTCTCTTAATAACTTATATTCCTTCCTGGGTGTATAGAATATAAATATGCATATGCAATATTTCTTGTGGAATTCTACTGTAGATTCCCCCTCCCCGGTTGTGTGTACATTCCTTTGTCAGATTATGATTTATTTCTATAAGCACTTTCCCCTTTTAGGCTGTCAGATGTTTCCTGTACTTACACACTAAAATGTTTAACCTCTCAAATGTACTGTGAAAAGCAAGTTTCTAAAGCTGCAATACTGAACACATTTACATGCTGTCGTCCCACTGAAATCCAACAACCATTGTTCACTACAGGATCTACTTAACAGACTTACCAGGATCTCACAGTACTGACTTTTTGAAGGCATGCAAGAAATGTGGAGTACTATTTTTCCACTATATTATGAGTGGCTTGCCCTTGAAATGTTATAAAGATCAAAGGAGCCATGTGCTGGGGGTGGGGTGGGGAGAGAACGAAGAACAGCAACAGATTTATTCTGTTACAGCTTTGATTTTCTGTGGTTACAGGATTCTGTCAAAAGCAAGGAAATAGGATTAAAGGTTAATTCAGCAGCCTGCATCAGCTTGTTATTGCCTTTTGTGACATCTCTCCAGATTTTCTAAAAAAAAAAAAAATATCTCCTGTTATATAGCAAACAGAAGAAATGGCACTTCTGATGGTGTGTTGCCTGATCCTGTGCCACTTTTCTCAAAAACAGTCTTGCTAAGCTCAACAGGGCTTATTCCCATTGTAAGCGTGCAGCCTTAATAATGAAACATCTGTTTATTTAATTTAAACATAGAAAACCTGCCATTCAATATTTCTATGTCCAGGGTGGATAACAGTAATGCAAAGAAAAACAGCAACAAACAAGCAAGACAGTCGAGCAGTAAAATCAGGACATCCTAACTGCAGAATAAAAACCAGTGCTTTTATTATTATTTTTAAAAAAAAATTGTTATAACACCCTTCATCTGAAAATCCCAGGGTGGTTCACAACAAAAAATGCCTGCCTGGCCACAGTTAATTATTTAAGTGGTATTTGGAAAGGATGATGCCAAGAAGCCTTTAAAGACATCCTCACATGTTCTGGAGGTTATCTGAACATGGATTACTGTAACTAGGCTGTTTTACACAGGCTGGGTTGTAGTTGTAACACCAGCCATAGCTGGGAAAAGACACTCAATGCCACAGGAGCATAATGGGCCTGATAAAGCTATGTCTATAAGCACCCCACCACTGTGAACACAATCCTTTAGAGAGATTACAAGTAGATCCAGAACTGGTTTAGCACCACTTCCCTGGGCTGATGAATCATCCAGCAACAGTAATCAGTCACCACTAATCCAGTATTGTTAGATCTGAGATTAAGTTTATTGGACCTCATCCAGCCCATTACTGATCCCGGACACGGGTTTATCACTTCCGTGTCCTTACCCGACTCTAACAGAGACACGGAGCTGGGTTTCACCAGGATACTGGCCAACGCCTCATTTCAAATCCCTGGATGACCTTGGTCAGTGGCTTCATGTAGATACTGAAAAGCATGAGGGCCAAGATGAAAATCTATGATGGGTGTCTTAGCATGAGTGCCATGGGGCCCAGCAGTCATTACAGTATCATCTTCTGAAATTTGTCCTCTAGGTAGGAATAGAACCACTGAAACACATCAATTAGAATTACCAGGGTAATAAGAGAATTACCAGGGTCGCACTCCCACTGTCCTCCTACCATAGTCATCCACCAGGGTAATCAAGGCAATTTCTGTGTCAGTGCTAGGCCTGAAACCAGATTGGATTGTGCTCAGAAATTCAGTCTCATGCAAGAGTGCCTAGAGTCACATAGCAACTACCCACTTGCCCAAGAGTGGGATGTTCGTGACCAAACAATAGTTGTTACAACCCTTGGGGTCCATTGTGGCTTTCTTTAGGAAAAGTCTCCCAACTAAATTTGTCCATGCTTGTGCTCTTAATTATCAGGGGTCAGGAAGGACTTTTCTTCAGGTAAAATTTGCTAATGGTCCCAGGATTCTTTGGGCTTTCTTTAAAGCTTGTCGTCTTGGCTAAGCTACACAAATCACCTATAGCTCCAGCTTTGGACAGGCCTCTTGCAGCACCTCTGCTCTCTGCTTGCAGCACGTTGTCTCTAAAAGCACAGATCAGTTGGAAACCTGCTAGGCAAATAATTCTAGTTTTGGACAGGAAGTTGGGGTAGATGAGTTTTTGGCTCCTTCCAACTTCATGATTCAATGTGATCACTTTAAAACGAAACCAATTGAAGCACACCTGGGTGAATGAGTGCCAGTCTACAATACGAATGTGTACAGCAACACACACAGCAACTCCTGTTGCCAAAAGCTATAGTGTTAGCATACTGACATCTAGCACCCTAAAACTTTAATGCAATGTAGAGCAAGTCTTCTATGACAAGTAGCAGAATATGCAGAGCAGCTTTGTCAACGTGACTTATATTTGACACTCACCCTTTGTTCCTCATTGACAATACCTTCTCTCCCTCCACCCCCATGTTTTCTGATGCAAATCTTAAGCAGGGGCCATAAGACTTTCACATCCTGAATAGTGCTCAGAGTGCTCTTAGTAGTTTCACTGATTTGTTAATACTAACAACTAAGAAAACAAGCCATGTTTCCATCTATAGAGTATTACGACTGCTATGATTCATTTAAGAACAAGATGGCTACTTCTGGTGTTTTGGGAGACAATGTTTAACATTAACTTAGTGTTCCTTTTGTTATCAGATATGCTACAGTTCAGCTCATTATAACCTTCAAATGGGAAGAACTAGGATTAAAACTATTTGCGTGTTCATCATAATCAGCTAAACTGTAACTGATAAGCTCTGAAATGGAACAACATAGTTCAAAGACTGATACAATATTCTAATACATTTAAGATGCCACAGATACAGTGTAACTTAATAGTGGCCTTGCTTGTTTTGATATCTTTGGGTTGCTTTGCTCAAATTCTGTAAACAGAGTTACAATGAAGACAAAACTACAAGCCTTCTCCCCATCTCTCTGTGGCAGACTGCATGCCTTCTAATGTCACACACATGCCTTCTAATGTCACACACAAACACACACACTTATATTTGACTTTTAAAAAGTTTGCAGAAGTTTGAAAGACTAATTTAAAGAAATAGAAGGAAAACCAACTGACAAAGGACTGATCTTCACACCGCAGTGTACCTGTTTTCCCTCACATGTGTCCACCTGTTTCCCGAATGAACTGTATTGCCTTTTTCAACGACAGCATTTATGCATCAATATCCCAGAAATGTGGGGATTTGGTTATTTATTTATTGCTGTTATACCACACCTTTCCTCCAAGTAGCTCAAGGTGTTGTGCAGGGTTCTACCCACTTCCCTATTTTATTATCACAATCGCGCTGTAAAGTAGGTTGGGCTGAGAGGTGACAGGCCCAAGGTCACCCAGTGAGTTTCATGGCTCAGTGGGCATCTGAACACCTTGGTCTCCTAGGTTCTAGTCCAGCACCCTAAACACTGCCCTACACTGGTTATAGGGAGTGCTTTTATTTTAAGTTTTACCTTCTTAATATAAGTACTACTCCACTGTATCTAAGAGTCTTACTTACCACTTCAGTTTACTCTGTGCATTTTATAAAGTAGAACATTGCCTATGAAAGGTCACGTTGCAATATTAATGCTGCTAAGGCACTTTTGCTGGGTTCCTGAGAACTGCTTAGGCTAAATGGATTCAAGTTACCAGAAAGGAGATTCCAACTATATATCAGGAAGAACTTTCTGACAGCAAGAGCTGTTACAGGCGGTGAAACAGGCTCCCTCGGGAGGTGGTGGACTCTCCTTTATTGAAGGTTTTTAAGCAGAGGTTGGATGGCCATTTGCCACGGGTGCTTTAGTTGAGAAATTCCTGCATTGTGGGGGGTTGGGCTAGATGATCCTCAGGGTCCCTTCCAACTCTACAATTATTTGATTCTATGAAAGTAAAGGACTTGTGCTAGCCCAATCCCACCCCCAATGAACAGCTGTCCTCTCTGCAAAAGCACAAAATGCTTTTGAGCACTCCTGCCACCCCAATTTAATATGTAGGTTGTCATGCAGGGTAACAAGGGGCTGTGGGCAGTTTTAGAAAAAACACGGTTTAAGCTCGCTTGGACTCATGGAACTGGTTTTCTGGTTCTTTGGAATCTGTCTCCTATCTTTTTGCAGTTAACATTACTATCGCACACAAATTCAGTAACTTCAGAGTGAGGGGGGGTGGGAATTCTGATTCTGCAACAGATTTACTCCTGGGCTTTTCCCCTGCTGAAAGTAATGAGTAATGGGTAATGTTTAAGATTACAGCCACGCCATTTGAGTTTCCAACGCTAAAAGTAAAAAGTCATAAAAACAAATGCCAATGTTACTCTCCGATAGCCAGTGTGAGAAAATACATGCATGCACAAACAACTTATGACAGGGTGCAAATACACTTAGCTGAATTTCTACAGAAAAGAAGAAGTGGAAAAGCTATTAGGCAGATAAAGTTACTAGGTACCTAGTATAGTACCCACCATTATGTGAATGTCAATAAATACTATTAGATAACTTTAATCTATCTATGTATTTGTTTAGTTAGCAAATTTAAGTAAACTTAAATAATAAAGACTTACTAAAACAATATTTTGTGCTGTGTAGCCGTGTGCCACCCTGTGTTTGTTTGAATCTTGAGCCTGCAAACACAAATTGCAACAAGTTATTTTTATTTATTTCAATTCTATTCTGCTCTTCAGCCCCGGATCACAGAGCAGTTTACTGTATAAAAATAGAAAAATAACATTACATAGTAACAAACAAAGTCAATAAATTCTGTCAATGACACAAACAGGGAAAACACAATACATAAAAGGGAGATACATGCATGTTTGCAAGATTTGGAATCATAGTCTTACAAGACTAGAAAGAATAATTAGAAATCCTATTATAAAGTATCTAAGAGTTGATGTTTCTGCGTCTAAGTAGTCAGGTGTTAATGCAAAAACCCCTGCACACAAACCTGTGAATTCAGGCTAAGCACAGGTATTATCCCCAAAATTAACTTGTACAGAGTAGCTTCTGCAGCTCAGAGTCCCACCCTCCCTGGTCAGGCGGGAAAATGCCTGCAAGGAAAGGATCAGGTCTTCCAGGACTCGCAACAAAGATGCTACCATAGAGCATAGTGATCATTAGCTATGCAATTACTTCCAGCCAAGTGCCTCTGAACATGTGCAGAATGCTCTTTGCATACGTGTTAGAACAAGCACCAAGCTTTATATATTAATAATAATAAAATAATAAAATAATAATAATAATAATAATAATAATAATAATAATAATAATAATACAACGCAAAGGATCTCTGCATACGCAGAGTGCCTGTCACCCGAGGGGCAGCTGCGTTTTAAAAAACCGAACGAAAGGCACAACGCCTTGTGCAAAGCGCTTTTAGAGTTTGGCGGCTGTTGTTTTCAAGCGCATCTTTGTAGGAAAAAAGGGAAACGATGGCCAGCACGTGCCTCTCTCTCTCTAACCGGCCAGGATGATGTCGAAAAGAAATACGGCCACCGCCCCAAACCTATGCATATCAGCTCTCCTTCCCGGGTCCCCCCAGCCCACGCCACTCTCGACTCGCGGGCTCGCCTACAACATCGCAGGCGGCACCTCCCTAGCGCCGCTCTAGGCGTTGCGGTCTCTATTTCTCCTCCGAAAGGAGCAGGAGGCGGGGATGCGCGCGCGCGGCTTCTCCGGTTGGGCGCTCGCAGAACCTCGGAAGCGGCGGGCGAGAGGGAGGCGGGAAGGCTCCGCGCACGCGCAGGCCGGGGGGGGGGGCAGAAGAAGGCAGAGTCGCTGCGCCCGCTGTCCGCCTGCTTTGTATTTCCTCTTCTCTGTGTGGCTTCCTTCCCCCACCTCATTATTATTATTATTATTTATTAATTATTTCCTCGCCTCCTTATACCTGGCTCTCAGAGTTCTTCTCTCTGCACTTTGTTTTATACGTCTCTCTCTCTCTCCTGGGGCTTTTTTAAAAGCACCTTCCCACGTGTCCCTCAGGCTTCACCTGGCAGCTCTCTCACCCTCATCTACTTTTTGCAGAAGGTGCTGGTCAGTCCCATGTTGCAGCAGGTTTAAAGAAGTCCTGGTCTGTGAGATGCCACGTGCACTGCTCCCCCCTCCCATTCCCTCATTTTTTCCTTCCTTTTTCTGAGTGTGTAAAGGTCAGGGATGGAGATAGCAAAAGGGGTCTCTGGGGGACCTGGGAGCCCCTTTTTGCAAAAAGGCACCTGTGCTGGTGGTGGCTCAGGGCTTACCCAGCGCCAAAGTCCAGTCGCCCCATCTCCTCCTCCCTTCCTGGAGGGACCTCAGTCGCAGTCCGCCGCATCATTCAGTAGGGAAGGCAGAGAAAGCAATGAGATTCAGGTGGTATGTTCCATATTCTGCTTTCGCTCTCGGTTGTCTTTGTGCATCTGCAAAGTTTGTCAATGGGTGCTGAATCTAAATACTGTATACTCAACTTCAGGAATGGTTGTTAATGTGAGCTGCTGCAGAGCATCAGCAAACATAACCTTAGCGACAAGGTCTTTTTCTTTTGGTCAGGCTGATGCTACCAGGGGTAGCTAATGGGGTGTGCTCCAGATGTTTTGAACTACAAATCTCATCATCTCTGACCATTAGGCCATGCTGGTGGGATTTGTGGTCAAAACGTTAGGAGGGTGCCATGGGAAGTTTGCCTGGTGCCATCATTATATGCTATATCATTAGATGCCAGGCAAAACTCTATAACCAGGCTTTTGGCCTTTAAATATTTGTTGCCTTTTGGAAGTGGATGGAATGTTTTCAATGTATTTCTTTTTCCCCCTTGGTTTTAATGTATCTGTGGGGGATTCCCCCCCCCCTTGTTGGGTTGTAGGTGGCTTTGGGTTGGCCTGGGCAAGTTAAAATGACTAACAAATTCAATAAAGAGTAATAATAATAATAATAATGCTGTAATAGTCGTCGTTTGAGGCCTTTCCCCAGCTGTGTGGGTTGTTCTAGAGAAGCAAGATGGTGTAATCTTGAGGGCTAAAGGTTCATGCAAATGCATGTAACAAAACCTTGTCAGCTGTGGTTTGTTTGCTTGTTTTAAAAGGAAAGCCATTCCAGAAGTGGCTGACTTGAAGTGGAGAAGTGTGCTTCCCAGCATATTGCTTTTCTGTTGTAAATTTTCCCCATCCAAATCAGCTTGTTCCTTAAAATAGCAATAATAGTTGTGGTTTTGTCACATGCTATTAGCATGTAATGTTAAGTTAGCTCCTACTTTTACGTTCCTGAACTTAAGGACTGCTGGGAATGCTTCCAATAACCGTGTATGTTTAAAAGCATGTTGTGGAAAAGATACGCTCATTTCTGAGATAAGTGGATATCCTAAGAGTTTGTAAGCATACAATCCTAAGCATTGTAAACATGCTTTTAAGCATGATATGTTCCTTGGGAAGATGTATGTTCCCTAAGCTAGCTTCTAGAGAGTTTTGCTAAATAAGGGGTGAGAGACTCTGTTGGCCATTCTGTCTGCCTTGCCCAACGCCCAAGACCAGGGGTGGCCAACTCCCAAGAGACTGTGATCTACTCACAGTTAAAAACTGGCAGTGATCTACCCCCTTTTTGGGGGGTTCAGGTCAACGTTGTTGAGCTTTTTTCAGGGAGGAGCCAGTGATCTACTGGTAGATCACAATTTACCTGTTGGACATGCCTGCCCTAGACCTAGGAGCCTTCTTAAAGGAACTGTTTTCAGAAGAAGAAATGCGAGGGGGGGGGGGAGAAACTCTGTGGTTGCTATCAGGAAATGGTTGGTTTCACCTGTGTTGCCTCACCCTCCAGCCCCAGGAGCCTTTATGAGGGAGTTGCTTAAAGGATACTTTGACATGACACATTATTAAGTTGCATGCTTACTTAAACATTGATATATGTGAAATAAACCATTAATCATTGATTATATATATATTTACTATGCCTTGTAATTATTGTTTTACTGTATTTAGACTTTGATTTTTCTGTGAACCACTTTGAGCACATATACAACTTAAATATACAGCTTAAAATCAGGAGGAGGGTGGGGACTTCATATTCATAGTGCCTCTAAAGTACAGGGGAAAGGTATGCTTACCGTGTGAGCTTGACAATCAGATTTGTAGACCTTTGCACATACATTATTTCCCTAGGGGAATAATCAGGGATGGGGAACTTGTGACCTTCTAGATGTTGTTGTATTTAAACTCCTCCCATAATCCCTCACTGTTGGAAGTTCAACATTTGGGGGACCACAGGTTCTTCATCCCTGATTTAGCTGCTCATTTCTTAAGACATGGGCATGCATGCTTGCGTTTCCCTGAACATAGCAAAATAGAGATACTGAAAGTGAACTTAAATGTTGACTCTAAATGAAAGGGGGGGGGGGAGAGTTATTTTTGTCCTTTTAGCAAACCACATTTTGCTGTGTGGCTAATTGTTTAGAGAAAAAAAGTGTTAACAATTGAATAACAAATACCGTATTTTTTGCTCTATAAGACTCACTTTTTCCCTCCTAAAAAGTAAGGGGAAATGTGTGTGCGTCTTATGGAGCGAATGCAGGCTGCGCAGCTATAAAGAAGCCAGAACAGCAAGAGGGATCGCTGCTTTCGCTGCACAGCGATCCCTCTTGCTGTTCTGGCTTCTGGGATTCAGAATATATATTTTTTTGTTTTCCTCCTCCAAAAACTAGGTGCATCTTATGGTCTGGTGCATCTTATAGAGTGAAAAATACGGCTTGATAATGCTCCTCCAATGTTATTGGTCATAGGAGTTCATCTCTTCATCCAGTTATAATAATATTAGAATAATAAGATTTTGAATTTACAAAACCTGATTTAAACTAGGGGATTATGAAATACAAAATTAGTTTACTATTCTTGATAAAGAACTGTGTAATTGATAGGTGTGAAATTATGCCAGTCAGTTTGAAGCAGTCCATAGAACTAATAACTACTACTAATTTTCATTTCAATTTATTAGTTGTTAAAATAACAATAATAAATAACAGAGCAATATTGAAGGATAAAAAGCTGTTTGTAAAGAAAACGACAGTGTCCTTTGTTTTCTGCTCAAAAACTATTGTGTGTATTTGATTAGTGGATATAATAAAAGTAAGCTTTTTGTGGAGCAGGGAATTAAATCTTGGTGCGTTTTTGCTGATTCTATGTCATGTATTCTTACTCCTTGTAGTCCATAATTCTGCCAGTTTACAATGCTGAGTGCTGGCTGGATGAATGCCTGAAGTCTGTTCTGGAGCAAGACTTCCAAGGTTCCATGGAACTATCTGTTTTTAACGATGCTAGTATGGTATGTACCTGTCAGTATACTGTTCTAGTTTTACTGCACAATTATCATTTGAATACCAATTCCAGGAATGTGTTCTTACTGTGTTTATTTCACCAGGGGTGGGGGACCTTTTTGGGGGTGAGAGCTGTATTACCCTGCTGGAATGCTGTCAGGGGCCCACCTTCCAAAGTGGATTGGGGGGGGTCTGTCCCAATAGTGTGTGGTGTCAGAGATACAAACTCACACCTTTAACACACGCAGACATACTCCCAGTCCAGGGGTCTGCAACCCGCGGCTCCGGAGCGGGTACTAGCGAGGGGAGGAGGCGCATTGTGCGCCCCGACACTCCTCACTGTGGCGGGTGCTGTACTGGCTGTGACGTCGCATGGGGGCGGTGCGTGCGTTAGTCACGCACCGTCCCGACGTCACCTTCCCGCCCGCTGTCAGATCGCGGCTCCGGAGATATATTTGTTTTAAATGTCGCAATGGTTTTGCGGCTCCCAGTTGTTGTTTTTTCTTCGGAAACGGGTCAAAGTGGCTCTTTTTGTCTTAAAGGTTGCAGACCCCTGTCCCAGTCAGACCCTTCCCCTTCTTCTTCCTCCTGCTCCCAATTCCTTAGTTTGTGGGAAAGAAAAGGGCTCTCTCCCTGATGTAGCATAATTGTTGTATCAAAACTGGCTGTTTTGCAAAGGGACTTTCAGGAGCTGAGCTGGATTGAAATGGAAGGGGGGACAATCATTTTGCTCTGGCTTTTGAAAGGAGTTCTATTCCCTCTCCATCCCCATGTCTTGGTGCCATTTTGTTAGTGTCATCTGTTGAGCTTGGGTGCAATACTGTAGCTCCAGCCAGCTCTTCTGTAATCAGCTTGAGCTCTGAAAGCTCTGGGGTAGTAGTGGGATACGGAAAAGGCTGAGGCTGAGGTACCTTGCAGATGGGTTTGGTCTTTGTGTGCAACCCTTCCTCCTTGAGCTGTCTTCCTCTTTTGCCACCCAGCAGACCACAGGGGTCTGTGTGCTTTTCTTGGGACTCCCTGCCTACCTGATTGCTCCTCTTCAGAGAAGAGGAAGTTGTGCTCCTCAGCAGAGCCTTCCAGAAACTCCTGATGATGTCCAAGTGTGCCTGAAAAGCACTGGAAGATGTCATTGGTGTCAGATTGTGGGCAAATACTCATAAAAGTGCAGTTTAAAAGCAGTATGTCGACTCAGCTGTGACTTTGCAGTGACCTTATCCCTTCTCACACGTAGCAATAAGATGTGGGAAAGAAATGCGAGGAATTAAATGTTTAACTTTTAAACATTATACCTACTCAGTGTCAATATTTCTAAACAGGACAATTCAGGAAATATATTAAAAAAGTGGAAGGTTCTATTGGAAGAAGCAGGCATTCAGATGGTACTTGGAGAAAATGATTCATCTCAGCCACGAGGAGGTAGGTGCCTTAAAAGAACAGCAGCTATTCAGGACAGTGGGATAACTTAGTTTTCTGCATAACAGCTTCCCACGAGTTGCGTAGCATTCTAGAACATTCTGTTTGTCAGTGCATCCACGTTCAGACCAAGACTCTTCCTTAATAACTGTCAGAAGTGAGTCTCTTTTTGAGGTTGCTGAGGTTTCCTTTTATGTGCCAAAACGGAATTTAGCCTAATACTAAGTACACTGTTGCTGCAATCTTAACAACTCTTATGAGGGAGTAAGCCCCATTGAACACAGTTGGACTTATTTCTAAGCAAGCGTGCATAGGATTGTGCTGTATGCAGAAAAATAAGTCCCACTGAAAATCAATGGGACTTCTGTTTAATGGGTTTAGAATCACATTGTAAATCATCATGACTCTGTTGGCAAAAGAAAATAGTTAGATTCACCGTATCTTATATTGCTGGAAATTCACACCAGTTTTTCCTCAGTTCTCTAGTCAGTTTTTCAATACACATTTAAGAGGCAAATAATATATGGCATAACTTAGCTTAGAGATGGCCAGGAAATAAATGTGGTGTGGATTGAGAGAGAGCCATCACCTTTGCTGCAGACTGGGAAAAAGCCAGGTTTGTAATGTGCTAGACTGAAAAAGCACAAATGAGGTTAAATTGTGATCCAAGCCAAAATAAATAGCTCTGGAATTGTTGTAATAGGCTGGAAAGTAATGGATTCGAGTTGAATTGCCAAGTGTGACCACTCCAGAATGAAGATCAGCTCAGTGAGATGTGAACTGTAAACGTTTGTATTGAGTTTTAAAGCTTGCTGTCCTTTCTCTGTGAGATGGTGAAAAAGGATAGCATGTTGGTGTTATGAGCAAGAGGGAATCTAAGAGCTAAGGAGGAAAATGATGAAATTAATTTAGGAAATGCTTTCTTTGTTTTCCAGAATAAATTTTTCGTATACTTTTATTTAGGAAGTTTTAGTTTGTGTTTTCCTCCCTTATCTTGTTAAACATAAAATCATCTCTGTAATATAATCCTGTTGTTGCTTTTGCCCATTGATATCTATAATTTATTTATATTCATGCTTATTTTGAAGCTGCAAGTAATGAAAAAAAGGGGGAAATGCATATTTAAACTGTAAAAACTTATAATTTGACTCTTACATAAAAAGAGGAAAAATACAAGTTACATGCAAATATGTACAATGTACCCCGATGGACCATGCTTTTAAGGAAAACAACTCTGAGAAAGGGACTCTTTGGAAAGGTGACATTTAATGACTTCGCTGCCTACCACTTTCCTGCTCCTGCTCCTCTCAACCGATCTTCCTTTCTCAAATTTTGATCTCTATGTTTTGACCTCACAGCATTGTCTTTCCCCTCTGCTGCTTCTCAACTGTGTGTTAACCCCCTTCCAACATTTTTCTAGTTGTAAACTGGAAATGGGTCAACTAAGATTTCCAAGCCTCTTCCCATTATCTCTTTCCCAACAAACACAAGCTAAGGGGCAAAGGGGGCATTTGCCTAACCAAGAATCTCCTAGAGGGATGACCTATTCTGTACCAGGCAGTGGGCTCAGCTGGGGGTTGCGCTTCTAGCTTGTGCTAGGTACAGAGTCCAGGAAGACCAAGTCATGTACTGCTAGCACCCGTTTCAGATCCAGGAAACAAAGTTAGGTCAAATTCCAGTGAGACAAGGTCATGGTAAGCAGAAGGTAAATCCAGATAAACAAGGTCGGGTAATGCAGAGGTCAAAGTCCAAAAGGCAAAGAAAGGAAGGTCGGTAGCACCTTGGATAGCTCAAAGTGAAGCCTAGACTGGAATTCATACAAGACAAGCTTGAATGTTTTTTCAACAACTAGCAATGCTAGACTGAGGGCTTATCCACACTTACCTTTCCTCCACTCTTTCCAGGCATGGTCCAAGATTTAAAGCTCTGTGTTTAAGCACCCCCTTTTTGCTCTAGAGCTTTCCCCACAAAAACCTGCTCTTTAAAGCGCAATTGGAACAAACATCAATCTGCGGAAAACCTGAATTGACGTTTGTTCTGAGTCAGTTTTAAAGATTGGATTTTCACTGGGAAAGCTTCGTGGCAAGGGGGAAACCAATCGCTTAGACACGAAGCATTAAAGTGCAGACCTCTGCCTGGAAAGAGCAAAGCAAAAGGTAAGTGTGGAAAAGTGTGCAGTCTTAAACAAGCTCAGAGGGTAAGCTAGCCAGCCAGTGTGGTATAATAATTGGCAAATACTGGACTGGGATCTGGGAGAACAGGGTTCAAACTCCCACTCTGTCATGATGCTCATGAGGTGACCTTGGGCCAGTCAGTGCCTCTCAGCCAAACCCACCACCCAGTGTTATGGTGAGGATAACATGGAGAGGAGGGGAGGGATTTGCTTCTTCCTGTTAGAATACCAGTAGTAATATGTGCACCCTTTGTGGTATTGCAGCCCAGTTCGAAACATTTTCACATGAAAGTAAATACATGATGACCTGAGTGAAGCCTGCTGTTCTTTCCGCATAGTTGATTCCCTCCATCAGATGTGGTCCCCTCATTTACTGTAACTATTCCTTGTATTTACCAACAATTCCTCAAGTTTATGGGTTGTTACATGGTGGCTACTGCAGAAGCATAAAACTCTCCCTTAGACACTCATTAAAGCCTGAGCCTCTTTTGGAAGCTGTGTAACATTGAAAAAGCAACCATAGACTTGGGGAAAACACTGACAATTCTACAAAAAACCAAATAATTATTTGACATTTAGTTTCCAGGCTAATATGCATATGATTGGCAAAGTGTTAGGGTTTGGGAGTCTTAGTTTTTACTTTTAAAAAGTACATTTTATGATGTGAAAAAATGCATAGACACGGGAAGGAAAAAAACCCTATGGCTTCTGAATTTTCCCAGTCATTGGTAAATTGGATTAGGAAAGGTGTATTTTGTTCAAACTATATACCTTTAAAAGCAGGTTGCCATGCAGTAATCATTTTCCAGTGTGGAGCAGCTCGTTCGTATTTACATTTGGGCAGCCAGTTTAGATGGAAATCTTTGTGACCCCTTTGTCCTTAGTGATTTACTTTCTTGTGGTTAAGAGTAGTTAAAACTTGTAGGGAGTACTTCCTTTGAAACAAGCAGCCCCAATAACGAAACAAATGTGACAGTCTTCACGTCCTGGATTGTTTACCCTGGATTAAGATTCATTTCTGATTCTTTTCTGCCATGGAAAAGGAAAAAGGAAAACAAAAGGGAAACCTCCCCCCACAAAAGAGAGGGGTCAGTGGCTTTAAAGAAACTAACACAAAACAACTTCTTTCCAAGAGTGAGGAATGTTAATATCTCACGGGGTCTTAGTTTCCCCCCCCTCCTGTGACCATGGTAACAGGCTCTTTTTGCTAAGTAAGCAGGCCTTGCAAAATGCAAAGCCTTGGCACAAACATTTGAGTCTCATCAGTATAGCAATATTGCAGCGAATTCTTTGCTTATGCCAAACAAAATTCATTGCCTTAGACCAGTTGTTTAAATAATCCAGTTTCCATGCGGAATAAAATCTTTTGGAAATCCTATAATTGTGCTGATGTCAAAAGGGCATTTTATGACTAGCTAACTACCAAAACTTTGGGTGTCTTGTTTTTAATTAAGCTTACTTCTAAACTATTTGCACTAGAACGAATAAACAAACATGATTGTTTCTCCTCTGACCCACTTATCTCACCAGCTTGTTACCCATATGTGCATTTAAGTGCTGACCTTTTAAAATATTTGTAAGGTTGTTTTGACTTAAATAATTTTTTTAAAGCATATCCTTAAACCTTGCCTGTCACATGAATAACCAAATGTTCTCCAACGTTCATATATTATGAAATCCGAATGACTCAAGTCAGCCTTTATGACTGATTTTGTGATGTGTAAAAGCAGCAACATATGGATCAAGCTACTTATTGAGTGTTGGGCAAGTGATTTAAATGACAATGAATCTAAATTTCTGGCTACCTTTCATCACAGTGGCGACCCCACAAGCTTCCTTATAAGAATCATCCATGACTGATTTTATGACCTTTGAATGTGCCCTTAATCATAGCATCCTTTTAGCCTTCCTTGCTATAATCAGACAATTATTTGAAACATTATATGCTTGGGATGGGGAGAGAGAGAGACAAACTTGATTACACAACTGATCCTTCTGGAACAGTTACTGCTCTGTGGCAGGATTAGTTGTTCAATTTTAGTCTATTCATTTTATTCCTCAGGAGATAATTATTCCGAGCTATTGGTTCTGTTCATTCAACATGCCCAGACCTGCTTTACTTTTCAGTAAACATGTCCAGGTCTTGTAAGGTTTTCCTGTGTTTTCCAGTCATTTAAATTTAGTTACGGCAGCCATAGAACTTTGAATGGTTGAGTTTTAATTTAAATGATTTCCTAGAATCATAGAATTGTAGAGTTGGAAGGCTGTTCTAGTCCAGCCCCTTCAATGCAGGAATCCTAGCACATCCATCCCTGGGTGGGCTCAAACCACCAACTTTCTGGTTAACAGCCAGACACACACTGACCCATTGCACCACAGAGGTTTAGTTATCCTTTCTTTGTGAAGTTCAAGGCTATATATTCATAATGTTCATATACATGAAGAGGTATCAAGGAAGGAAAGAATAGAATTTGTCACGGTTGTGCATCTCAAGCATCCATTATGGCTTGCTTACTGTGGGCTGCAATTCTGAAATCTGGCAAGGAACTTTATTGCAATGATGCTCATGCACTCTTTTGTAACTTTGCTTTATCTACAGTGGGCTTTGCTAAAAATCATGCAATAGATCAGAGCTCGGGGACTTATCTGTGCTTTCTGGATTCTGTAAGTGATTTTTAAAAATTTTTTGCCAAATGTATTGCCTACCTGAAACAAAACGTTTAATTGTCCATTTCCTTTTTATCAATCTATGCTAATGGTTTTCCATAATTTGGTATAAAACTGTTTCATGTGGTTATGATGATGTGGTACTTTTTAAATTTAATAAGCATTCCACCTTATAAAACTCTGCTGCTGTATCTGGACATTTTCTTAGCCGTTGAGATACAGTGGTACCTCGGGTTACATATGCTTCAGGTTACAGACTCCGCTAACCCAGAAATAGTACCTCGGGTTAAGAACTTTGCTTCAGGATGAGAACAGAAATCGTGCTCCAGCAGTGTGGCAGCAGCAGGAGGCCCCATTAGCTAAAGTGGTGCTTCAGGTTAAGAACAGTTTCAGGTTAAGAACGGACCTCCGGAACTAATTAAGTACTTAACCTGAGGTACCACTGTATTGGAAGTTTAAGTGGCACACACCTTTTAAATCTGCAACCTAGCTGGCACTTCTAATTGGATAATAGGTATTGTTTTACTTGATGTGCCATTTTTCTTAGACCTGATGGCATGAGAACAGAATAAAGAAAATTCAAATATTCTACTGTCAAATGGGTCATAATAAGCAACCACTATGCCGCGAAATAAATTTCATAACATGCACTCCAAATAATCCAGTATTACAGGAATTTGATAATAACAGACTTGCTTCTGTCCTCCAAAGTCCTTTCTGAGCAGGTAAGCAATTTGTTGCAAGAAGAAGATATCTGTTTCACATGAAAAGCCAGCAGGGATTTCTAAACAAGGTCAGATGTTTTTATGTTGTTGATCTCCATCCACCTTCAGGAAAGAAGGCATTCAAACCACATGTATTTGTGTCGGGTTTACCTACTTCCACAAGAGACTAGCCCTCAAATTCTGCAAAACTTAACCCTACTCTCAGTTTAGATGTTCCCTTTACAGTCAAGGCAGAGCACTTCAAATATATAGAGACCAATTTGCTATTCTAGGATGATTAAGTAGGAATTGTCCCCTTCTCACAGAAAGTGAAACTATGTGGCATCTAACCACAAACCCTCAGTTCACCCCCCCAAAAAAGTCTTTGACTGACTTATTTTGTACAGAAAAATCAGAAGTGATCTTGTGACATGTGGAAATAGCTTACATACATCATACACGCAATCAGCAAATAAAAAAGCACTTCAAACCAGCTGTCTTTCCTCCTCTAGTCAGCTTTTCAGCCCCCCGTCCCCCTGCTAGCTGCCACTGTCCTCTGGTGGGGCCAAGAAACTGTAGTGCTATAGCTCTGGTAGATTTTTGAATGGGGTTTCTCCTCTTTGAAGAGGTGCAGTGGCTCATCAAGCACCTTTTGTGAGATTAAATGACAATTTTAATGAAGTGATAAGATTTAATTAATCTGTAGAAGTAAAGCATATAAATTTGCTTGCAGTGCAGGAAGAAGAGGCGTATATTTAGTTCCTCTTTAATGCCTCTCAACTACAAACGTTAGGATGAATTCAGGAGGCCCCCCAACCCACAAAAGCTTACCATGTACCATCTTGTGGAGCTGCATGAAGTGGTAGCTTCCTGTATCCCTGAGAAATGCAAGAATTTGCAGTAGTGGTAACACCGAGCTTAACCTAGTTGTCAGGGGCCACACATAGCCAACTCTACATGCAATTGTGGGGACTTTATACTGTAGCTGTGTGGCCTCTGGATATCTGCCCCCACCCACACTGAACTGCCACTGAATACAAGGTGGAATAGGAAACATACTGGTAAACCAAAACACATTGCAAAGGTGGGTCTGCATTTTTTTTAAAGAAAAAGTTTTCCTTCCCCATCAATATCTTGGACTAATGAATAAATAAATTCAAAACCACAGTAGTTCCTAGGATGTTAATCTCAATAAAACATGCTTTTGTCAAATATTCCTGAGCAATCCCCTGCCTCAATCCCCCCCCCCTCCAAATGTGTGTGTGTTTCTAACTGAATTAGGACATTCCGGGGAGGGGGGGGGAATTTTAAGTACTC
Organism: Podarcis muralis; assembly: GCF_964188315.1. Classification (NCBI taxonomy): domain Eukaryota; kingdom Metazoa; phylum Chordata; class Lepidosauria; order Squamata; family Lacertidae; genus Podarcis; species Podarcis muralis. The sequence continues at coordinate 38,968,639 of NC_135656.1, read as the reverse complement.
ATCTTCTGTTCTGGCATCCTGAACTCAGAATCTCTTTCTCAGGGCTTGAGAAGAGATTATTCACATTCAAGAAACTCTTATTTAAAAGTTTATAATGATTACAGATTGTGTATATTTCGTAACCGATTCAATCTCATTGCCAGTTCAAATGCAAGAAATATCAATAAACCATCACCTACCAATAGATTTTTCTTGCATGTCTGGTATACTAGAAAAATAGAAGCAACACATTTTTTTCAACCTATAACGTACCTGAATGTATAAGTACAACATTTTCTGAAGGTCAGTGCCTTGGCAGTAATCAAGAGCATTTCACATGACTGACACCAACATGATATTCTGAATAATTTGATACTGAACTGAAACCAAGAATCAAAAGAGGTATATAGGAGCAGTCACAGATAATGTTAGCACACACAGCTGGTAACATCTGTTTTTCAGCAGTTACTGCATAGCACCGAGAAATTGATTCCAATGAGAATACCAAGTAATTCATGGATGCGTATAAATTTCAGGAATTTCTGTTATGTTAAACACAGAAAAAGACACAGAAAACAAATGTTGTTTATCAACACATCAGATTTTCAAGTTGCTTTGCAAAATAATTTTTAAAACATTGTGGTAATTTACATTTCTTCTAAACAAGAATGCAAGGAGAATGAGAAAGTGTGTGTGTGTGTGTGTGTGTGTGTGTGTGTGTGTGTGTGTGTGTGTGTTAAGACACAGAGACTACCTAATGAATATTTTTCCAGACTGAATTTTACTGTAGATCATAAAGATTTTATTGGGAATAAAATCAAAGGCTCTGAACAGTAAACCATCTATTCTACGTTCATGCCAATAGAGACTGTCCCTTTTGTTGGAAATAAACATTTATTTGAACACTTTGGACAGAAAAAGCTATTCTACCTTCAGTGTTGGATTCTGGAACATCTCCAGGAAAGAGAAAAAGAAGGAAAGAAAGTTTAAATAGGTACAGGCACTTTAAATATAATCATGAAAACAGCTGTATAAGAACTTGAGCAGATGTGCATAACTAAGCAAACTTGCTCAAATCTAAGAATCTGTTGACCCTCAAATGCGTACTTAGATCTTATGTGTCTGTTGTTTCCCCATTTGTTTGAACTGAGGTAGAAGATCTCACATGCAAATGAATGCACTATTGAAATGAATGCAGAAGTTGTTTGAGATAGGAAACCATATGCACACGTGCAGGGCTTCTGGATCAGATCAATAGATCAGCACACACATTTCCAGTACAGTACTGGAGTTAAGAAATTAATTCATTTATTGCTTGCATCTGTGTAAAGCGGATTCCCTCCCCCCCCAAAAAAAAATCACCCGCAAGTTAATCAAAGAAACAATGCTGAGTACGTTTGAGCACTTCTACAGTGCCTGCGAGTAAAGTGTCTAGATGGGTCAATGAGTCAGTTCCTCATTTAATCTTTTCATTCAAAATTGTAGGATTATCATTCTCTCTAGCAGAGATGTGAACAGTCGGAAATCTGCTATTCATAGAGCAAGTGGAAATATTTCAGTTTTACTGCCATAGGTCCTGCTAGGAATTTGTTGTTGTTGTTGTTGTTTAGTCGTTTAGTCGTGTCCGACTCTTCGTGACCCCATGGACCAGAGAACGCCAAGCACTTCTTTCTTCCACTGCCTCCTGATAAGCTGTATGGTTTACTTTCAAGTTTTTTGTTTTACCTTGAGGTAGATTAATTGTATGTAGCTACTGGCACAGATTTGTTTCCCAACCCTGTTATCATTTTTGGATAAACTGTAGTGTTAGGGTGGCTTCAAGTTCCTAGAACAAGGAGAGGGAACTAGTTGCTCAGTCTTGGACCAAGGGCTCCTTAATGTTCCCAATTGCAGCTCTTAATCCTTGTGATCCCCTGACTATGCACCTTAATTGCTTTCCCCACAAGCACAGCACTCCACCCCCTTGCTCAAATGGCAGTGGCAGCAGAGGTTTTAGGAGAGTTTTCCCCTTTATGCTCTTCAAATATTTGCCCATGTGCAAGCTGGGACAGAGGCAAATAGGAGTGAACGGCTGCAACGTGTTAATGGGAGACTTGTTAGAAACTTCATAGGTGCTATGGGGGGCACAGGGCAGAAGGGTGTTTTGTTTAGTTGGGTTTAAAAAAAATTAGGCAGCTTATGTGGGTAGTCTCTGTCTAAGGTGTCTTACAACAATAAAAATTATAAAATAACAACAACCACAAAACTATCAACAGACCCCGGAGAATAGCCAATAAAAAAGCTTTCGCAGCAAATTAAAACACTTCCCACAGCAGTAGCAAACCACAATCCAGGACATAAAGCATCAATCACCAATTAGCCCATTGGAAAAGTTATGTCTTTAGGGAAAGGCTTGAAGCGTGGGAGCCTGTCGAAGATCCACTCGCATGGCGTTCAGAAGTCGTAAGGTTACCAAGCTTGCTGATCTGTGAGATGGACACACATAGAAGGCCTCTCTTGTGCATCTGAATGTGTGGGTAGGCTGATATGGGTGCAAGAGGTCTATCGAATATCCTGGGCCTAATTTTTTAAAGCTTGAAACCAGGCCCATTCCATAAGGTGGTAGACTTAAATGGTTGAATTCTGGACTATACCACTTCACCATAGCTTTGCTCACTAATCTTTTAGTTTAACAAACTGAAAAACAATGTGTAGCAGCACTCATAAAAATAAACTCCCGCCTACAGGCTGAAGAAGTACAGTCAAGAATTTGACCCTCTTGGCCTGCCACCATATACTCGAAACTTGTAGAATCAGTAGATCATGTCTGATTCTTGAGGCTCATAATAAGATGATGGCTTTGAAGGGGTCTAGAGGAGCCCTTATGCTCAGCCAATACCACTGGCTCTTCAGCCTCAGTTCAAAATATGGCTTCTTGAATGAGTTGTTAATATGATGATCAGTCTATATGCTGGCGTTGATATAATTTACAAATACCTAAACAGGCAGATACGAGTGGGTTCAAATGGCTACAATATAGTGTAGTCAGTGGTTTCAGTGATACTTTGGTTCAAATCCTAATGAAGCCTTTCTTTTAGCCTTAGTTCCCCAAGTATAAAATCAGAAGCATAACCATCTCCCTCACATAACTCTTGCTAGAGTTGCTAGGAAAATGATTTTAAAGTTATTTACACATCAATATACATACATAGCAAGACATAGTAATAGTATATTTTTGAACACTTAGGCTCTGCCGTGGGTAGGAAATTCTGAAATGTGGTTTGGTTTATTGTATAAAATGGTAACAGTTTCACTTTTGGTCTACTGTAAAAAGTTTTCCCCCTTCTTGTTCTAATTTATGTTAATTTTCTTTTGGGGGCTAAATTTACTACTCTGGTAGCCATGCATAAACTATTGAAATAAAGTGGTATCTGGAATCCCTCCAGTAGTTACAGCCAATTGTGTATTTTATAGTTTTGTACTTGGGCTAGTAAAGTGACCAGTTAATCTGGCAACCATCTCTAGTTATTGTTTGAGAACAGTGGTGGGCCCTCTTTCACATATAGTTACAGTGTGCCATTTATTACAGGATGATGTGATGATGCCCCAGAGAATAAGACTGCAGTGGGAAGCTGCTATTCAGCATCCAGAAAGTGTGAGTATTTCTCTTTGTCATTTTCTTTTAACAGTGAGGCATGCAGCTTGTTTTAACAGGAAGGCTTGGGAAATGTTATAGTGGTTTTGATTGTAATGGGTGCTCCTTAATCTAGCAAATTTGAAGGAAATGTTTCTGGAAGTTTTTACTCAAGTACCTTATTTGTTTGTTTATATTCCATGAAAATTCTATATGTGACCTGATTTAAAAGCTTTATCTATTGCAAAAATGTGATAAATTAAACAAGGAAATGACCACTGTAGTTAATGAAAACAGAATTAATGACTCATCCATCGATTAACTTTGTGAAAATGCGAACAGATTAAAACGATAGTAACAATTGGGTTGTATCCAGCAGTGTCACTCAGCTGTGACAGTAAGGCTTCCATAAGACAAAAGTGGCAGGTTGCAAATTTCAGCCATTCTCTCCTGCCCTGCATGGTTGAGTGACCCAGAATATATCGCTCAAACTGCTTTGTGAATTAACACTGTTAAGTACCTAATTATAATTGTCTATAATTTTCTGTATTTTGTTTCCTTCTCATCTCACTTTTTATACCCCCATGCATATATGTACCTGCAATGTAGAATAACTCCTTAATTCGTCTGATGCTTTCTGCAAAGGCAAGTTGGACGCTTCAGACGTTCTATAACTTTCCTTCATTGTTGACACAAAGCTGCTTTTTGGAGGAGTCTTCACTCTTGAAGGGATGGTGTACAGCAGGCATAAGCAAACTCGGCCCTCCAGATACTTCGGGACTACAACTCCCATCATCCCTGACCACTAGTCCTGTTAGCTAGGGATGATGGGAGTTGTAGTCCCCAAACATCTGGAGGGCCGAGTTTGCCTATGCCTGGTGTACAGTCAGAGCACCTCTAGAGCTGGATTAGGAAAAGATAAAAGAGAAGCATTTTTATTGCTGAGGGGAAAGGTAGTAATGGCTAAGTAGACCCACCTACTAATGTTGAATAAGTTTTACAGTATTAAAGGTCCATATTTGGTAGACTGAAATTGTCCTACAGAAGCATCCTTGATAAAGAGGTAGCACTGTAAAAAGGAATGTTCTTTTGCTTCTGTTTTTTTAAGGACCCACCTCTTGTCTATAACATATTATAAACTGATTTTAATATGTAAATGGCTGTAATGCCTCCTGGGACAGGTGGTGAAGGGGCGTGTCAGAAATTGAAATTGAATGTGGAATAAAATATTACCTATAAGCCAGGAGGTTGCACAAGGGTTAGATGTTGTTAGTTTGCAACTTAACTACGCTGCTGCACTGGTTCTGCTATGGATATCAAATTGCTGCTTTGCTTAGGCATATGAAAGGAAGTCATTCTGAAGAACTTATTTTGCTATTGCATGGCTCATGTGAGGGAAAGCAACGTTGCATTTAATTTTTGTTTTCAGTTTCATAGTTTTAAAATAACTACTAAGTGAAATTGCTTGGCACTTGTTTCATTCTTGATGTGATGCTCTGTTAAAAAAACCCCAAAAACCATAAGGGAAAGATGTGAAGCCATAAGGGGACGGGGCCAGATGTATAATAATCATTTTCTTTGAACTAGAATGAAAACAACAAAAGTGGAATGGCTTGAGTCTAATTTTTAGGCATTAATCCATACCACAAGATTACCATACATAATTTGGCAAGCAGCCTTGTTAGAGAGGCCCACAGATGACAAAGCTTCAAAAATAGTCTAATGGGCGCAATTTTTTCTTGCTAGTAAAATATAGATCTTATAGTTGATATGTATGAGCTCATATTCTGCCCAGTCTGATTTCACTTGTTTGGACATGTTGCATAATAGTGAGATGTTACTGGGGATGGAAATTGAACAAATGCATGGTTTTTTCATGACCCTGCAGGTGTCTTCGACTGTGGTTGCTGCTAAATCAGCGGTATGTGTGTTTGGTTTGGGCAGGCAATTCATTGCTGATCTGTGCCTTTGCTTTCTTTTACTGGGTGTGCCATGTTTTTCTTTATCTTCTTTCGTTTGTTGCTCTGTTTTTACTGTTCTCTACTTCAACATTCATTCTATTAATATAAAGCTGGGGTAGGTAAGTATAGTTGCATGAGCAATGACAATATACTTCCTCTTTGGCCTGTTTAGGAAGCTGAACTACTGGGAGGGTTAGAGTTCTCTTACCACAGTTTTCTGTTGCAAGACTGAGGAGTCATATGATGTTATGTCATTCAGAGGCAGCATTACACAGTGGAACAAGGCGCAACAGATTTGTGCAATGGATCCTTCTGCTTCATCAGCAATGTGTACGAAAATGATCCTTACATTTTGGCTGTTTGCTTTATTGGATGGGAGGTTTAATAACATACGAACTCAGCAAAGTCTGTATTTCTGAGTTTGGCCAGATCGAGGATGTCTCTCATTACCGATGTAGTTTCCCCTTACGTGAGCACCCTAGGCACACATTCCTTACTTGTATCTTCCAGTATGTATCAAACAGACCCACCCTGGACATGATATGTACCTTGCTTGCAGACAAAGACTTGCTGATCATCAAAGTAGCAAAGAAAATACAAGGTAGATTCCAAAAAGCTTTGGGATGGGGGTGGGGCATTCAGATTGTGATTGTATTTTTAGCATCTTTATGATTTATTGTAGAAGAGTAATGTGTGGTTTACATGGAGAAGAGTATTATTTTTCTGCTTCCTTTTGTGTATATATGTTAAATATGTCAAAAGTATTTTTGTTTTTAAATCATAGAGCTGTAGAGTCGAAAGGGACCCTGAGAATCATCTAGTCCTACCCCCTGCAATGTAGGAATCTCAAATAAAGCATCCATGACAGATAGCCATCCAACCTTTGCTTAAAAACCTCCGAGGAAGGAGAGTCCTTCTGAGGGAGCCCATTTCACCGTCAAACAACCCTGAATGTCAGAAAGTTCTTCCTGATGTTTAGTCGGAATGCCCTTTCTTGTAACTTGAAGCCGTCAGTTCGGGTCCTACCCTCCGGAGCGGTAGAAAACAAGTTTGCTCTAACTTCCATGTGACAGCACTTATCGTGGTAGCCTGTGGCTTTAAACAATAGAGTTTCATTCATGAAAAGCAGAGTATAGAGGGAAAGAGAGCTGGTTTGAAGTGCTTTTTATTTGCTGATTGAGTGTATGGTGTACACTCTGCTTTTGAAGTTTGTCCCTGCCATCCATTCTGTATACTTTGTGCTGGGCTAACTTAGTTGCACGATAGGCAGATATTGACAAACATTCTTAGCTCAGTCAAATTTGGTTTTGCTACTACTGAGCTAAAATGGTTTGGTTAGTGTTGCAAATTTGTTTAATGTTACATAATCTCATTCATTAGCCTTGTGTTCAGAAAGCTCTCTGTCAGTTTGGGATTTTTGCTGCCCAACTCTCTAGTTCGCAAGTGTCCCAGTTGTACATATGTGCCTAATTTTTTTTTACCTTGTTTTCTAACTGATTGCGCTATTCTGCATAATGAATTTGCAGTAGTCAAGGTTTTTCCCATATATTATCCGTTAAGGAAATTATTGAAAAATAAGTTTATCTAGTTTTAAGCAGATTGTATCTATTGTTTATGTGGAAACACAGTTTTTCCACTTGCACAATATGGATATTGGAAATGAGTTTTCTGTACAATAAAGCTGAAGTACTGTAAAGTTCGTTTTTACTACGTTCATCTGTTATTCTATTGTTCCACTGTACAGTTGTCTGATGACTTCCTAATTTTGGGGTGTCAAAAAAGCAATGTGCAAGACCACTTCCTCCCCTTAATTTCTTTTAAAGCTCTGCCTGTGATCCTCGATTTTCCAACACCCATCAGCCTCAGATAGCATGGCTATTGGTTAGGAAAGGTGATAGTTGTAGTCCAAAGCATTTGGAAGGTACCAGTGTGGGGAAGGCTGTACTAAATTATAGTTTACTACAGGGGTCAGCTAACTTTTTCAGCAGGGGGTCGGTCCACTGTCCATCAGACCTTGTGGGAGGCCAGACTATATTTTGGAAAAATATATATGAAAGAATTCCTGTGCCCCACAAATAACCCAGAGATGCATTTTAAATAAAAGCACACATTCTACCCATGTAAAAACACCAGGCAGGCCCCACAAATAACCCAGAGATGCATTTTAAATAAAAGGACACCTTCTACTCATGTAAAAACACACTGATTCCCGGACCTTCCGCGGGCCAGCTTTAGAAGGGGATTGGGCCGGATCTGGCCCCTGGGCCTTAGTTTGCCTCCCAATGGTTCACTATTATAAGAATGAGCCTAAACAACCATTGGGCTGTGTTCTAGCAGGGCCACAAGATGGAGTTCAGAAGCTTTTGCTTCCATTTTTTTATCAACTGTAGCTTGATGTGTCATTTGAACTCAACAAACTGTGATTTATCTTAACCATGGTTTGTTTGAAACTACTGTTTAAGCTTTGGATGTAGAATTAACTGTGGTTCAATTGGAACTTTAAAACCTGATCTCCTTAAAGGAGATTGGAGAGGAGAATATGAAAGCTTGAGGTTTGTGTAGGTTCGTTTCCATCTTGCTATAACTATGGTTTTAGTTGGAATCTGGCCATTGTCACTGCTAGTTTTAAATGGTTACAAATTCAACAGTCTCTTGTTCTGTAAGTTTTGGTGAATCTATGCTACAGCGTAAGGAAAAAGCCTGTTCTACATCCTTGACTTTTTTCTTTGTCTCCTTTTCACAAGAGGGTTTGGTTTGAATAACCTTCTAGACCTTTTTCCTTTTGTAATTACAAGTCTGCACCAGCATTTGGGCCATGCTGCCACCCCATCAGACAACAATATGAGGAGGTTTTCCTTATGCAAACACATGCCATTTAGAAATAAAACATCTATTGTGACAAGGCTTTCTGAGTAAGGCAAGGTCTAAAGTAGTATTTTTCCTTGGAGTTGATATGCACCGGAAACACTTTTGTCTCTGTAAGAATGTATTTAAGCAGACCTGGGCATGTTTTGACAGGCAAAAAATAAAGGCCCAATAAAGAATATGAATACTATGAAAAACTGAAAAAGTTGCTTGATAATTAGTGGTAATCCCATTTCTTGTTAATGCAGGATGAACAGAGAAATACAGACTATTACAGCAAGATTTGGATTGTAGAGGCCAAACATAGATGTATCTTATTTTTTTTTAAAAAAAAGGAAAGAGAAGAAAATGATTGAAGACCTCTTTGTTAGCACTGTTTCAATTTTTATTTATTTAGTCAATATAATGCATACAAATTGAACATGGATGCAGCAGTGTTTGCTTCTGAGATGGAAGTAGGTATGCTAAGATCAGTTTCTTATAGCCTTGTGGCTCCGCAGGTAGCTGCTTCACTCCTCCATGTATACAGAACATGTGACTGAAAATTGTAACATAGGAATATTCACATATCTGAAGGAGCTGCTCATGCATATAAATACCTGTATACCTGAAGGAGTCTATAGCTCAGCCTGGACACTGAGGTCCTCCTCCGAGGGTCTTCTGATGGTTCCCTCACTCTGAGAAGTGAAGTTATAGGGAACCAGGCAGAAGGCCTTTTCGGCAGTGGCGCCCTCCCTGTGGAATGCCCTCCCAGCAATGTTAAGGGGATAAAGAACTACATAACTTTTAGAAGACATCTGAAGGCAGCCCTGTATCAGAAAGTTTTTAATGTTGGATATTTACTATGTTTTTATATGCACTGTAAGCTGCCCATAGTGGCTAGGGAAACCCAGCCAGATGGGCGGGGTATAATTCATAATAAAAAAATATTATTAAATGTAAAAGAAATAGAATTTTTTTTAAAAAAATCAGAATCCCTTATTAACTTTCTGATGGCACCATCTGCATGTTTGACTAAGTGGTAGATGGAAGATCTGCGTTTCCTGCTAATACTGCTGAAGACTTGCTAACTTGATACATTACACATAGGCTGTGTTATCTTGGCCAACTTATAAACAAGTCTTGTGGCCCCACACGTAGCAGCTTCAGCCCTCCCATTACATGAGGATTAAGTCTGAAGTATTCAGTTAAGTAGGGGACGCGGGTGGTGCTGTGGGTAAAAGCCTCAGCGCCTAGGGCTTGCCGATCGAAAGGTCGGCGGTTCGAATCCCCGCGGCGGGGTGCGCTCCCGTCGTTCGGTCCCAGCGCCTGCCAACCTAGCAGTTCGAAAGCACCTCTGGGTGCAAGTAGATAAATAGGGGCCGCTTACTGGCGGGAAGGTAAACGGCGTTTCCGTGTGCTGCGCTGGCTCGCCAGATGCGGCTTTGTCACGCTGGCCACGTGACCCGGAAGTGTCTCCGGACAGCACTGGCCCCCAGCCTATAGAGTGAGATGGGCACACAACCCTAGAGTCTGTCAAGACTGGCCTGTACGGGCAGGGGTACCTTTACCTTTACCTTTACCTATTCAGTTAAGTACAGTGGTACCCCGCAAGACGAACGCCTCGCAAGACGGAAAACCCGCTAGACGAAAGGGTTTTTCGTTTGCGAGTTGCTTCGCAAGACGATTTTCCCTATGGGCTTGCTTCGCAAGACGAAAGCCCATTAGGGAAATCTCCGGGACAGCGGGGAAGCGCAGCGTGTCTTCCCCACTGTCCTCGGACCTCCTCCCGCCGCCCGCCATCGGAACGAAGCTCCGATGCCGGGCGGGGGGGCGGGAACGAGTTCTCCCGCCGCCCGCCATCAGAACGAAGCTCCGATGCCGGGCGGGGGGGCGGGAACGCGTTCTCCCGCCGCCCGCCATCAGAACGAAGCTCCGATGCCGGGCGGGGGGGCGGGAACGCGTTCTCCCGCCGCCCGCCATCGGAACGAAGCTCCGATGCCGGGCGGGGGGGCGGGGACACCTCCTCCCGCCGCCCGCCATCGGAACGAAGCTCCGATGCCGGGTGGGGGGGGGCGGGAACGCGTTCTCCCGCCGCCCGCCATCAGAACGAAGCTCCGATGCCGGGCGGGGGGGCGGGAACGCGTTCTCCCGCCGCCCGCCATCAGAACGAAGCTCCGATGCCGGGCGGGGGGGCGGGGACACCTCCTCCCGCCGCCCGCCATCGGAACGAAGCTCCGATGCCGGGCGGGGGGGCGGGGACACCTTCTCCCGCCTCCCGGCTTCGGATGGCTTTCCTGAAGACTTGGGGTGGGAGGAGGGTTTTCCTTCCCACCGCCAACATTCAGAATGCTGTTCTGAATGTTGGCGGTGGGGAGGAAAAACCCTCCTCCCACGCAAGCCCCGGGAACAGAGGGAAAGCGCTGCGCGCCTTCCCCTCTGTTCCCGTACCTGTCCTGAAGGCTTGCGGTGGGGAGAAAAGCCCTTCTCCGCACCGCCAGCCTGGCAAGCGGTTTCCCTAGGAACGCATTAATTGATTTTTAATGCATTCCTATGGGAAACCGTGCTTCGCAAGACGAAAAACTCGCAAGAAGAATAAACTTGCGGAACGAATTAATTTCGTCTTGCGAGGCACCACTGTATAGCATTATGAAGTAGATAACTATGGTTAATGGCTTTGGAACAAGCAGGGTATGCAGAGCCAGGATGACTCCATATCCTGGCTTGTTCTGAAGATGTTAACCATGGTTTCTCAGTTTGAATGGCCTGTTTGTGTAGTAGTCAAGAGTGAAGTAGTTGCATGTGAGTGCACAAGGCTCATTCGTATCTCAGCTTATTGCTCTCTACAGTCTTTAAACCCGATTTTCATAACAGATGTGAAAGGAGATCTATCAAGCAATATCACCAATTTGAAGTCAGTCTGGCCTCAAGGTTGACTGATATGAAAATCAGTAGAGAAGCTGATAAATACTATTGGATTCTAGTTTGGATCTTTGATTTAATATATTGCTGCAATGTTTATGGTTTCTAAAAACTTGGAGTCTTGTATATCAGGGAATTCATCTTTCTGCAGCTACAACTGTGCCATCTGCACACAAGAGCAAGGGATCAGCTGACTTGCAGGAATCCCAAGGTCTTCATGTATGCAAAGATTTTTAGGGGGGAAATCTAAGAGTAGAAACCAAAAAATGACCCAATGGTGATTGAGCATACCTTGCAGTCATAAAATGTGGCTGACTGTTGGAGGGAGAGACAAATCAGAAAGGGTGTGGAATGCAATGGAGTAATCTAGTACAGTGGTACCTCAGGTTAAAAACACCTCAAGTTACAAACACTTCAGGTTACAGACTCCGCTAACCCGGAAATAGTACCTCGGGTTAAGAACTTTACCTCAGGATGAGAACAGAAATTGTATGCTGGCGTTGCGGTGGCAGTGGGAGGCCCCATTAGCTAAAGTGGTACCTCAGGTGAATAACTGTTTCAGGTTAAGAACGGACCTGCGGAACGAATTAATTTCGTAACCAGAGGTACAACTGTAAAAGGAATGACTGGCTGTCTGGGACCCTGAACAGAAGCGGGCTACACTGCAACATTGTTTTGCAAGTCAAACATGCATGTATATTCCACAAACACCAAGATTTGGTGTGCATTGCATTTTATTTTAAATAATGACTGGAAAAGTCTGCTAGTTGCAATTTAAATCTTCAGAACAATGTTCTGTAGCTTTAGTTCAGAAAAATAATCTCTTAAAATCTGTTTAATTTCAAGCATTCATGAAGTTTGAGGGATAGAACTGCCAAATGTAATGCTTTCAGTATAACAAACAGATGTTCTGGGAGTGATGCACAAACAAACTGTATACAAAATAGAATGTGTACCCTTTTAAAACTCTTGACAATAGAACACCTGGAATGGATGTCTGTACTAGGATTCTGAGATCCTGAACCTGCAAGATGGTCTTGGTGTGAAAAACTGCCATGATACTGTTGGAACTATTTTAGTGTCTCCCTTGGCACCTAAGCCCCTGGAAAGATCATTTAATAGACACACACTTGGCTGAAAGAGCAGTACTGGAAAAAATGTAAGAATGACTGGAGCAGTACTGGAAAAAATGTAAGAATCCCAAGTCGTGTGAAGGAAATGGGCACACAAAAATCTATGTATTGGAAAAAGGGTAGTTTATTGATGCTGGAAGTGCAATGCTTATGGCAGCTTTCATTAATTGGGTGTTTCCACATAAATCCATTGAACCATGCTTGAATTTAGCGGTGTGTTTGTTTTTCATTAAGCTAGGCCTGTAGATTTTTTTTTTTTAATTTGGTGTTTCTGAAAAACCACAATGGATTTTCAAAGCTAGTTGTAGTTCAGGACTGTTCTAAATTTTAATGAAACGTCACAAATGAAAACCATCCCTTCTGATACAACTTTGTAATTAAATTTATATCCAGTATGGCCTCCACATGCCAATAACCACATCTAACAATGGTTCTGTTTCTACAGCGCTATAGTCCTAGATTCATAGTATACAGCTGAATATATTCTGTATTATATTCTCATGCATAAAACTGGGGCTGGAGTTACTAAATGTTAAAAAGATCATTTTCTCTTCCTCATATATCGGGCAACTAGCCATGGGCATTGCATGAGATGTGATATCTTTTATGGAACCCATATGTATGTTTACTGTTGGCACGTTTCTGCTAAAGCAGTACAAAAAACCAAAATCCTAGCCCCAGCTTTCTAGCCAAATAGTTTCCCCTTTGTAGTGGTTATTTATGGGTTGGGTTTCTTGTTTCATCAGCTTCTAGGACTTTTCACCACTAAGAACTGCACTGGAATCATGCCAGGGGCCTGAGGATTCCATTTAATCTGCATAAGTGAAAGTTTCATAAGCCTTTGAATTGACCTGATTCCTAGTTAGCTGTTTGCTTGTTTTTGCCTCCATATAATGACTAATCTGCCCCCTGCAAGTTTGGTAGGGAGACATGCATCCTCCATTTGACCCAAAGTTTCTCCTGTAGTTGTGAGACAAAAACGGTAATCAGAAAATGATTGTGGACAAAGTAAGCATTCAACTTGCAGTAGCATTGATCCGCAGATGGGGGACATAATGAAATCTGCCCCATTTATTACCATGAAGTTTGAATATATCAGGAAGGGCTTTTTATTCCTCAGATGTTGGCTCAAGCAAGTTTTGTCCTTCGTGAATGAAAAGAGTTGGAAGAATGTTAAGCCATAGCCACAGGAAAAAGGTGACTAGGGAGAGGGCAGGCTGAGAATTTCAGAGAGAGAACGTATAGTCTTAAATATTGAGAGGGGATATTACTGTGTTTGCAATAACTACTGTTTTCTATAATTAATTAATGATTGCAGTTGCCATGCCTCCTGTAGCCTCTGCACCATAGAATGGGGATTGTTGAGCAGAATTGGGAGTTCTGAGCAGATAGCAAACGACTGTTGATAAATTTCAGTCAACCATAGTTAGCTTATTCTGCATTTGGAGCTCAGCCATGGTTTGGGTTCCGAGCTATGATTAGTGCAAATTAAATTCATGGTTAATGGAAGGCATTTGTAAAATCCAAACAGGATGTACGTGAACATGTTCATATGTATCCTCTCAAGGAGCAGCAATTTAGGTACCTGTGCAAAAAATTTTGCAATAAAGACTTCATCTTGGTAACTGGATGAATCACAGTGAACAGAAGTAGTTTACTCCCTATTGTTTTGGCACTGCAGAAGCTGAGTACTGTACTTTACTTTGGGGATTTCAGTGTTTCAGAAGGTAGATGTGAAAGCACACATAGATGTACTTTAGCTTTGTAACTTTTTTTTCCTGTGCCTTTTTGCAAAAGGCTATGACCTCACCCTTCATACACTGAGTGTTGTTGTTTTTTAAAAAAAAGATATTTGATTAAAAATTACAGGTGCAATATACAGATTATGAATTTATTTAAGTTTATTCTACATAGAATGGAGGTAGGATGTCCTCTTATTAAAACCACATGTGATTATATTTTAAACCATTTATGGAAGCAAGGCTTCTCATCCATTCAAAACCTTCAAGGTAATATCCTCAGTGGTAGCAGCAGTGTTAAGTTTGCCATGTTCTCCACATAGACCTGAGGCGTAGGAAATCGTTTCAAAGCCAGGTCTCTCCTGGAGTCTTGGAGCTGTTCAGATACATGGCTTTGGCTCAGCCCCATCTCTACAGCAGTCATTAACTATAATCATGAACACATGAAAACATGACTTTTCTTCAAAGGAAAATGAGAGAGGGCAGCTTGTTGGTGAAATTTTAGAACTTCCTTCTAATTTTCCTTTTGTTTTTACCTGCGGCAGCACTTCTGAAACTCATTTAATTTGCATTCCATCATAATCTAATACAGCTTGTTCCATTCCAACTTACTGTGGAATGCCTTTAACATATTACTTTATGCTGTTCCTTTGAAAATTTGTTGTTTCAGGTTCCTCTCAACTTCCTTTGAATGGCAACATTTTGTGTTCTACACGTGCGATGTGTTAAGTTATAAAAGGGGGGAAAATGTTCCTTAGCATCAATTGAATTCAGTAGAATTCAGTAACTGAACTTGTGGGTTTATATACCAAGGTTTGCAGCAAGCAGTATTTATGTATACGGAAGTATTCCTTGAGTGGTATTTTATACAGATTTGGGTAGCTTATTTGAATGCAGAGATGAATTATGTTTATTACAGGTTTGTGACTGTCTCTTTGCCTCAAGCCAGTATAAATCGCCTTCAAGTAGAGAAAATGAGTTTATCTCAGTTTCTTATTTTTCTAGTTTTAATTTCAGTTCTCCACATTTTGAAAATATAGTCTACCTGAAAATTCATAATACATATGTGTGGGTTCTCCTAATACAATGGTACCTCGGGTTACATACACTTCAGGTTACATACGCTTCAGGTTACAGACTCCGCTAACCCTGAAATAGTGCTTCAGGTTAAGAACTTTGCTTCAGGATGAGAACAGAAATTGTGCTTTGGCAGCGCGCCGGCAGCAGGAGGCCCCATTGGCTAAAGTGGTGCTTCAGGTTAAGAACAGTTTCAGGTTAAGTACGGACCCTGGAACGAATTAAGTACTTAACCTGAGGTACCACTGTACATGCATTTCATGTCTGAGAAATTGATCAGTTGCCTACTCTGAATGGGGTTGGCAGGGACGCAGGTGGCGCTGTGGTCTATTCCACTGAGCCTCTTGCCAAGCAGAAGGTTGGCAGTTCGAATCCCACGACGGGGTAAGCTCCCGTTGCTCTGTCCTAGCTTTTGCCAACCTAACAGTTCGAAAGCATACCAGTGCAAGTAGATAAATAGGTACCATTGCAGCAGGAAAGTAAACAGTGCTTCCATGCGCTCTGGCAGTCATCACAGTGTCCTGTTGTACCAGAAGTGGTTTAGTCATGCTGGCCACATGACCCAGAAAGGTTTCTGTGGACAAACGCCGGCTCCCTTGGCGCCGCACCCCATAGTTCACAGTTTGGGGGTGCTTCTGGATCCAGCACTGTCACTGGAGGCTCAGCTAGCCTCATGGCCTGGAAGTACCTTTTACCAACTATGACTGGTTCAACAGGTATTGCCATTCCTGGACCAGGAAAGCCTTGGGGTGGAGGACACCAAGAGATGTTTGAAGAGCAGCAGCTGAAGCAGCCCCGGCAGCAGCAATCTCTTAATTAGGACCTGGGCTGTGGTCTTTTCCCATCATCTCCTTCCTCTAGTGTCGCCATTACCTTTAAAAAAGAATCCTATGTATATGTGCATATTCACTTATTGTCTGCTGCCTTAGGGGGCTGTTGCCAGGTTCAAAGGCAGGTTAAAAAAATATATGAAGATACAGCAATGATCACTCATTTGCTAACGACAGCCAGAATTGGAAAGATACCATCCCTCCATAGATTCCTGGAGAGTCAAATCTGGGATATGGCATATACAGTGGTACCTTGGCTTCCAAACTCAATCTGTTCCGGAAGTCTGTTCTTAAACCAAAACCATTATTAAACCGAGACCCGCTTTCTCTAATGAGGCCTCCCGCCGCCGGTGCCCTTCCACCGTTCGGATTCCATTCTTAGACTGAGGTAAAGTTCTCAAACTGAGACACTATTTCCGGTTTTGCAGAGTTTGTAAACCGAATCGTTCTTAAACTGGACTGTTCTTAAACCGAGGTACCACTGTATGATCAAGTTGACAGATCTGGTTAAAGTAAGAGAGGGTAGGCAACAAGAATGTTTTTAGTGAGAGAAGGAGTTCATTTCTTATTGGAATAAGAAAATGCAAGAGTCAGTGAATCCATATTCTCTGTTGGGGGGAAATTAAAACTCTGGGGAAGGAAGTCATCATAGTGCTATGACAATTGTTCCATCAGCACAAAAATTTCTGCTGCCACATGGAGCCATTCCCCTCTCCTCCCCCTGTGTGCTGTTCTGGGGGCTCACCTGACCCCCTCAAGCCAATTGTGGGGTGGCTTGGGGAAGAAAAACCCATTGCCCAAGTGGAAACCCTTTAATGGACTTCTGCTGGCAGAACTCATTAGTTGAATCTGGCCTTCAAGAAGTACAAACTCAAGAAGTGTCAAGGAAACTAAGAAGCAAATAACTGTTTCTATTTGAATAGCAGTAGTAAAAGCAATTAGAGGGACGCGGGTGGCGCTGTGGGTAAAACCTCAGTGCCTAGGACTTGCCGATCGCATGGTCGGCGGTTCGAATCCCCACGGTGGGGTGCGCTCCCGTCGTTCGGTCCCAGCGCCTGCCAACCTAGCAGTTCGAAAGCACCCCCGGGTGCAAGTAGATAAATAGGGACCGCTTACCAGCGGGAAGGTAAACGGCGTTCCGTGTGCTGCGCTGGCTTGCCAGATGCAGCTTGTCACACTGGCCACGTGACCCGGAAGTGTCTCCGGACAGCGCTGGCTCCCGGCCTATAGAGTGAGATGAGCGCACAACCCTAGAGTCTGTCAAGACTGGCCCGTATGGGCAGGCGTACCTTTACCTAGTAAAAGCAATTAGATGATTCCTGGTAAATAGTTATTGAAATGCAAATCTATAATAACATTTTAGAGCAGGCTTCCTCAACTTCGGCCCTCCAGATGTTTTTGGCCTACAACTTCCATGATCCTTAGCTATCAGGACCAGTGGTCAGGGATGCTGGGAATTGTAGTCTCAAAACATCTGGAGGGCCAAGGTTGAAGAAGCCTGCTTTAGAGATACTATGATCCAAAAACATAATGTTTTGCAGGTTGTTTATATTTATATTGTATTTAACCTTTTCTGTTGTTTTCCTAATCAATCAAACATACACCCCCCCACCCCCACCCCCCCTTATCCCTATTCTGGAGCCTTGTGGTCCTGTGTATTTGCCATGCTTAGTGGACACAGTTTGCTGCGTTATGAGGATTTTTGGACTAACCCAGAAAAGTGTTGCTTTATGTTCTTGGCAATCCAGCACTTACTAATACCATTAGGGTATTGTATAGTTTGGGCACTGGCTGTTGGCAAGTTTGTATACTTCCATTGTGCAATAATAACTGCAAAGGAACACTTCTAAAAACAAAGTGGGAGTGACAAATAAGCCCTTTGTTCTGTTTTCAAACTTGGGGCATTATTATTTTTTTAAGTCCAGTGATTGTAGCAATGCTAGACATAAAGATGTTGGAAGATGTTTAAACTGTTGGTAAGAAACTTGCTGTTAACCTTAAAGTAACCAAAGATTGTGCAAGACCTTGAAATTCATTCCTTTGTTTGAAGCTTCTGTCTCCCTGCTACTGATCTAGTGTCTATGTTCTGATATAGCTCTGTGGCTCAATGTGCTGTTCAAGCATCAGGGGCTGCATATCTATGAAAGTGCTTTCCATCTAACACATCTGGTCCACTGCTATTGTTTTGTCATCTGTACAATGCACGCTCCTGTTTTGAATGGGAAAAGTTGTTTCTCTCCTGTTGGCTCTGTGTGACCATTCAAAATGGGTATACTTTAAGTGGCATTGCAGGTTCTGGGAAAATATGAAAGGACCTTATATTTTTCATCTTTGAGCTTTGTTGTATGTGCATGGCTTGGGCACCAGGGCCACGATTTCAAAGGAATTCAAGACTCCACAGTTCGGGGTCAGACTTTCAAAAGGTCTTGGATCCCCTTAGAACATCAAAGAGAGTGGGCAGGCTTTCAAATGAGTTCAGTATTTATGGAACTCATCTAACAATCTGCTCTTTATTTAGGTTTTTAATTAATTTAGCCTTTCATTCTTGACAAAAAGTTAATTCCGTCTTTAGGTGCCAATTTGAAATTGTGTTGGAAATCTGGGTTTACAAGTGGAGGCTTTCTCATTTCATAGCATCTTTCTTGAGGCAACTTGGTAATCACACGTGGCAGACTTGTTGCTGCAGAGGGCAAGGCTTAGAACTAGTGGGTAAAAATTTCAGGGAAGGTTGTTTATATTTTTAGGATGGCCTTTAAGTTGCATAAAATCCAGAACAACAGTAAAACAATATGAAAGAGGAACAACAGATAGACAGTATCCTTAAAACAATTCAGTACAAGTTAAAATTCATTGGGGGAAAATAATTATATTTAAAATTCACCTGGTGAAAAAGGCAACAAGATTAGACACAAGGTAAGCCTTCCTGGGGAATGCATTCCACAGACAGGTTGCCACCACTGAGAAGGCCCTCTCCCAACTCACCATTCATCATGCTTTAAATGACAGGGTCATCTAGATATGACCTCGTTGTACAGGTAGGTTCATGTTGCTGTAGACCTGTGTGGGGAACCTGTAGATGCTCCAAGGGCTGGTAGACAGTATCACCTCCAGGTAGTGTGGCCAATGCTCCATGACATCTGGAGGGACACAGGTTTCCTAACCCAGGACTATATTCGGGTCCCAACTAGTGAATGGCTTTAAAAGTAAGCACCAGCATTTTGAATTGTGCTTGAAGTGGGCTGGAAGCCAGGACATCAGCAAGAGATTTTCTTCATTGCTGAGTCCCAGGTGACAGCCTAGTACAGGCTTCCTCAAATCTGGCCCCCCAGATGTTTTGAGACTACAACTCCCATCATCCCTGACCACTGGGATCATGGGAGTTGTGGGGATCATGGGGGTTGTAGGCCAAAAACATATGGAGGGCCGAGTTCGAGGAAGCCTGGCCTAGTAGCTGTAGTTTGATTCCATTTCCTGATTAGTCTTCACAAGCAGGCCAGTGTGGAGCACCTGGGTCTAATGTACTCAGGCATCAATAACTATAGCCAGGTTGTTCCAATCTAGGAGGGATTGCTTTTGGTTAGCTGGGGGGAAAAAACTGTCAGTGCCACAGAAGCTACTTTGGTCTCCAGAACAAACATTGGACTTGTGAGTATTCTCTGACTGCTAATCTGATCCGTTAGGGGAGTGCATATATTCATAGCAAGTCAAACAACATGTACAGAAGTCATTCTTTGAGACATAATCTCTCTAGGTTTGAAGGGAGGGCAGGGGGACTGGAGAATTTAATGTGGGTGAGAAAATATATATTTATTTGTATTTATTAAATTTGTATGCCACCCTTCATCTGAAGATCACAGGGCAATTCACAACATAAAAAATATGAGAACACAAAATACATAATAGAACAAAAAACAACCAATAGCCTCTGCCCCCACAAACACATGGTTTAAGTAGTTTGTGAACCTTGCCAATTGGCAAGTATGTAGTAAAATTAACACAATCTAAATTTTAAAAAAGGACATGGTTTCCCCTGTGCCTCTATCACTGATTTATCTATGTGGGATAGCCTGTCCTTTCAGCTGCGGAATATTTTAGGTGCAACAGGCATACATTGGAAATAGGATTTTGCTTTTAATCTTCAGTTTATAAGCTTTCTGGTAACATAGAGACAGGATATATTAAAAGGCTGCTCTTATCTTCAGGGCTCTTGCTTAATTGCCACTTCATATATTTTCCTAAACTCCCTCACAGTGTTTGTTTCATGCTTCTAACAGGAAATCAAATATTGATTTTCTGCATACTTATACAGAGTGAATTTATGCAGCAGATTTGCTTTGAGAGTAATATTTCATTAAGCCAGAAACTCTCATGATTTAGCAGTATTTAAAACACTCCCTTTAGATTTTTGTTGACTTTATATCTGAAAGCAAAGGAAGAACAACAATCAAAATCACTTTGGGTTGGCTTTTGTTTGTTTTTCTGCAGCAGTGTATGAAAGAACAATTTAAAAGAGCCATTTCAGCCACGTTTTAAAGAAGAGACCAGAGGACAGCACAACGGGACTTAGTCTCTCTCACACCATGCCCATCCCAAATCTGCTCAGGTTTTGGTCTTGCATTTAAATTACTGACATGAGTGCAGTTGTAAACTTTTCTTTATTGACAGTGGATGTGCTTGGACTGTACTTATTGATCTCTACCAAGCTCTTTCTCTTGAAAACCGCAGCAAATCAAGTTCTCATATTGGGAACAAAGCCACAGTAGAGCTCAGCATAAGGAATTATTGCTTTTTGAGGTGTTTCTTGAAGTGGGATCCAAGATGTCAATTGTTTATTGAAAGAGCAAGCTATTCTCATGGCTGTATCTTGGTATTCACAGAAAAAAGATAATTGGCTATATCATTCTGTTATGAGAAGTTGAATAAAATCACTTTTTAATTGTAGGAGCACCTAGGTTTTGTATTAGGAAAAAATTGCTCACGAAAGCTGTCCATTGAAAGCTCAGATTGGCTTTCTTTTTGGGGGGATGTTGTTGGACAGGATTTAAAGAAAACTTTGAACAGTTATAGCAGACCTAAGTTATAAGCATGTTTATTCAGACTCGCTGAGCTCAATCAGCTTTACTCCCTGGTGCGTTCAGGAGCATACTGTTGAAAGTGTTTTCACAGCGATTCCCTCTCTACAGGTAACCAAGGGAACTATTACTCTGGGAAGTGTATGGAATGGGTCTGGTGAGATGTTTAAAAGAATTTTCAGCACCCTCACTAAATTACAATGCGCAGATTTGGGGGAGACCATACCAGTTAAAACGGGTTCTGTAGTGTAGTGTTTGGTAGTGCAGATAGGCCCTTTGTTTTGGCATAGTGAATCTTGCTTTCTGAAGCCCAGGTGATCCTTTAGGCTTCCTTTTGTACCCAAACCCTGTGCTTACACTGAACTGGATGCTTTATAAATGTTGCTTTCTTCTGAACTATTCTGCCATATCGGCAGGAATACTTGGGCTGAAGTCATTGAGATTAGAATCTCCTAAATCCTGGTTAATCTATTTCAACTGGCTCATGGATTGGACTGCTAGTATATTTACCCCAGAGCATTGTGCATATCAGAGGCAGCTTTAACCTGGTGCCTCTTCATTATATAGTGTTTCAAGGGTCTGAACATAGCTAAAACCTGGTTACTTTGCATTACTGCTTTTCACAACTTCGGGTGGAACAGCTAACATTCTGCTCTAATTGGAAACCTGGCCATAAGAAAGCCAGTATTAAGACTAATCTGTCACCTCCTGGCAGCTGTTCATTAATTTATATTTGTGTAGCTTTGGCCGGGTCAGTCTGCTTTGTGTACAGAAGCTAAGCTTTCTTATCTTTTTGTTATGGAATTCCTTTCAAACAGGCAGAGCTGTGTTTGCCCAGCACTTCGCATCTTTTCCCACCTACTTCTTCCAGTTGTCCCACCCCCACCACACTTAGTTCTTGTCGTGTACCTTAAACCTTATTTTGTAAATCTTATGAAATGAAAGATTCTGGTGCACGAGAGCTCATGTATATATCCACACACATGTGCGTATGCACATGCACACACACACTCTTTGTCAAATTAATATGAAATGCTCAGTTCTTAAACAAAAAGCAAGCTATCTACCATTAGTTTTGGATGGGCTTCCCCCAATTTTGCGGTAACACAAAGGCTTGCTCCCTATGAATTATTAGGAAGAGATGCACCCTGGTGGTCTTTGTGTATGGAAAAATTAGTGAGCAGTCATGATAGAATCATTTTAAGCTGCTGCTCAAGCATGGAAATTTGATTTGCGTACTTAACAAACTACATTCCCCACTATACATGTAAGTGTTGTGACCAGACAGTTGATTGAACTTTCTTCAGTTGATATTATTCTCCAGCAACCAAACACTTGTGTTGCATGGCAGTTCAAATATTATGCAGTTAAAAGACTCTTCATACTATGACATTTGACTGTCCACAGTGCATTTCAGGCATGCCACAGCTTGTGACCAGCCAAGCATTGGTCCTGCCAGAAGGTTGTCAACCTTCATGAGTTAGCTGGAACTGCAGATAAACAGCAAAATATGAGAGGGTTCTTGCACCCCAGGCCAAGTGATGATCTATGGCTGGCATGCTGTGCTTCACTTCATGGGTTACAAGTTGAGCAAGTTTTGATATGTACACAGTTACATTAACTTCAGTTAAGATTGTTTTATGAGTGAACAAGACTTTGATCATTAGAACCAAAGCTTGGAATACGTAAGTCACTTCTCCTAATGTTAATTTTGTATTCAGATAGCATCTCCGAAGTCTGTAAGCAGAAGGGCGCAGCAAGTGTGAAATGTCAGTAACAGTGCAATTAGCTCAAGATCTCTTTTGTTTACTTTGGATACATAATTAGTGGGAAAGACAAGACTAGCTTGGGGGGCCCTACTGGCCACCTAGATAAGCAAATAGATGGAACTGTACGTGTATATGCTGCCTTGGCAGTCCAATCTGATAACATTAGAAAAGCCATCACAGCTGTCGGAATGAAAACGTCTAAACAAAACTGCTGCACTCACTTAAAGGGTGTTGTAGTTTTTAACTATGTATGGGACTTGATATGTCTTTAGGATGCATGGTTAACTGCTCCTTGTATCTGTAAAGTTGATGGATGGAGTAGATTGCAGCGTAAACTCTGTTAGTAGTAGCATTTCCTATGTTGAGAGTCATGGTACATTGATACCATGTGCATAAAATCATAGAATTGTAGAGTTCAAAGGGATAACGAACACTGCATTAGTAGCACCAAGGTGACTTCCCTGGGATGCAAGCCCAAGTAGTGTGTATGGAGGTCCTGGGCTGCCTAGATGACAAGTTTCCCCCTCTTGGCCTCAATGATGTTGTCCAAAGGAAAGCGCAACAATATGTTTGGCACCAGCTTGGTTAATGCTGAAGGTTAATGCTGCAGGGCCGCCTTCTCTCTTCAGAGAATGTCTGAAATTATTTAACTGTTTTAATGTTCTGTTAGCTATACTTCCTAAAGGTAATGTCTGTTTGTACTTTCAGATTATAGGTTGCCAAATTGAGAGAGAGCCAGCAGAGGCAACTGAGCGATACACTCGATGGATCAATAATCTAACCTGTGAGCAGCTTCTTACTCAGGTATTTTGCGTTTATCTTTTTCACCTTAAGATGCCAGAAGGCTGATTGCCATCTATTTCTTCTGTTTTATGTTGTTTACTCACTTAGCTTGAGTACCCAGGAAGTGGAAGTGTACTTACATAAATCTACCAGGTAGCAAGAGCTAGACAGTATAAGTGTATTTCTATGTTCTTAAAATGATTATAACAGGGAGGAGAGAAAGTTATAGAAAGCGGCTGTACTCCTCATATTTCTTGTTCCAAACTGTAGGTGGACAGAATCTATACCATGATCACTGCAGTTGGGCTGCACTTCATTACTTACAAGTATCATCACTTTAGCTTTCACAAAATGATATTTTTGATTCAGGCTTCTATGCCTAATTATGCAAAGCAGTTAATTTATTGACATAGAAACTAGGGTAGACATTATTATACACTTTGTTAGATTTAGATTCTTTGGGAGAGCCAATGTGGTGTAGTGTTTGGCGTACTGGACTCTGACCTAAAGTGATCTGATGTTCAAGTCCCTGGCCAGCCATAAAGCTCAGTTGGTGACTCTGGGCCAGTCGTTCCTTTTTATGCTTGGCCTAGTCTACCTCGCAGGGTTGTGGTGAGGATATCCTTCATCTGTGCATGTTACACTGAGCTCGTTGGAGGAAGGATGGAATACAAACGCGATTAAGAAGAATAATTCATTGTTGTCCTGCTATCTTATTTGCCTAAAAAATAGGTTATGAATGCAGTAGAGAGTTGTGATGGGCCATGTTAATTACAAATGTGAAAGGAACAGGAAACACAGAGAAATACAGCAAAGATAACATGAATTTTAAATCTTCATCATGTTGACGCTGCTGCCGATAACCAAATACCAGCACAACTGTTCTCTTTCTAAGTTACATTGTTGTATTTGAAAAGTAACCATACACATATCTATATATGCTCATTCCAATGACATGATTAGAACAGCATTGTTAATAACAAGTGGGGACCTCTAATTATTTTATGATTCTTGTGGAGGGCAGTGGGCAGCCTTCCAAAGCACCGAAAAACCGAGGAGATGTGTTTGTGATCTGCCACGGCAGTATCTTCGGTGTGGTAGCACCAGGGTCATGGAACTCTCTACCTAATGAAAATAAGCTGTGAGTTTTAGGCACCAATTTAAGATTTTGTTGTTTGAGCAGGACTTATTTTGAAAACAACCTACTATTTTTATAACTTTGCCACATAACCCATTCTGTACCCCTCCCTGCAAAAAAATAATAATTGAAATATAGTTTGCTTTGGTTTTATTGTTATGTTCTTTGGGCCTTAACTGGGATCTTGTACACCAAATGGATACAAATATTTAAAATGAATGAAGATTCTTCCCCCTCTCTGCCTTCAGCTCTGAATTC
This sequence comes from Podarcis muralis, assembly GCF_964188315.1. Taxonomy (NCBI): domain Eukaryota; kingdom Metazoa; phylum Chordata; class Lepidosauria; order Squamata; family Lacertidae; genus Podarcis; species Podarcis muralis. The sequence goes on along the minus strand of NC_135656.1, from coordinate 38,943,521 downwards.
CTTGAGTCTCAGGAACTAGTTTAGGAACTTGAAGGGGGGAGAGAGAGAGAGAGAGAGAGAGTTGTTGGGTGTGGTTGCCATACTGAGCTCTTTCCTACACCCCCCCCTTATTTTTTTCTACAAGTCTGTGGATCCAACCTTCCAAGTGTCTTAACATAGCATCTCTGTGTGTATATATTTAAGTATGTGGGGAGACTTGTCACTGTGCTACAAATTTTTACCATGACTTGTATTATGGCTTCCATATATAATAGCAGCATTCAGAGACATTGGATTATATCCATATTTATGCAAGGTCGGGTATTTGATGGGAAGCTACCATATTTTAGTGCATTTGAGGGTTGAATAATTCTGGCCTTTCCTGAGGTGGCTGAAATAATTTTTACTATTGGTTTCCCACTAATACCCTGCTAGGTACAAAAGTGTTTTTTGTTTTTTGTTAGGTTTGATTTTTGCTGCTATTAATAGCCCATGTCATCCGATCAATGGTGTGTTCTGTATTTGTGCATGCTCAAGTTTATGGAGTAAGAAAAAGAGGATGGGGAGAAGAAAAATATATATTTTGCCCGTCAAGAAATTCAGTAGTATCTGGAGAGTGGATTTATATAACTGACCCTTTTACTGGGCAGCAAATACTTATTTGGAATTCTTGAAATGCAGAAACCCAGGAAAGATTATCTCTAAGTGAGATGCATCTTGTGTGATTTGAAACCAACATAATTACCTTAGCAACAGATTGTTTCCTACCTAATGCAACAATCACTGAATGAAAAAAAGTTTGGCAAACACAAGTACATTTATGGAAGAAACCTGTTCCATTTTCAGGGAAATATGTGTATTAGCAGAGTATGATGAGGGATCTAATGTCTGGGTCATGGCAGACCATCACAGTGTGTCTTAAGAAGCACATATTTGGGGCTTAGATTTTGTGGTATTCTGGCAGGAAGACAGGTATTTTTAATTTTTTTAGGCTTAAGTTTCTCAGAAGAGGAATAAATCTATGCTAGGTTTCATATTGTAGGGACTCTTGTTTCATTTCCTCACTGCTCTAATGTTAGCGGCAATCATGCAAGTTTCAGGGTGATAAATATAATGCAGGGAAATGTTTATGTTGCACCTTCAAACTATTTAGTGACATCTCCGAAGTATGAAGCAAAATATATTGTACATGTATAAATTATACATGATTATACTGTATAATCAATAGTACATGCTATAGAACGAGGCACTGATATTTAACGTCAACTTCAGTTGGTATGACCCACGGAGAGCCTCAAGGTCCATAAATAGCAACACCCTAGTGGTCCCGGGCCCTAAGGAAGTTAGATTAGCTTCAACCAGAGCCAGGGCCTTTTCAACACTGGCTCCGGCCTGGTGGAACGCTCTGCCTCATGAGACCAGGGCCCTGCAGGATCTGATTTCTTTCCGCAGGGCCTGTAAGACAGAGTTGTTCCGCCTGGCCTTTGATTCCCTCCCCCTCTTTCTTTTTCCTTTTTCCTTTCTCCTCCTGTGATGAGGCTGCATTTTAATATTTTAATGTTTCAATATTTTAATGTTGTATTTTAATGTTGTATTTAAGTTGTATTCATTCAACTTGTTTTTATTATTGCTTGTTAGCCGCCCTGAGCCCGGCCTTGGCTGGGGCGGGCGGGGTAATAATAATAATAATAATAATAATAATAATAATAATTGAACAAAGAGTGTTCTTTTTTAAAGATATATTCTACTTTAAGAGTGTTTAACAACTGAGCCCAGTCCTATATGCAGTACAGTATAGTACAGTACAGCCCATGCCTATATGCAGCACAGTTTGAGAAGTAGCATGATCACAAGTGAAGTGGAGGTAGGGCAAGAATGGGTTTTGCGGTTAGCAAAATGTTAGCCAGGCCCTCGCCCAAGAGGAAATGTGAGTGGTTGTAAGCCATCCGGTACATGAAGAAGGAGGAAGTGGTCTGCAGCGGGCTGCTGGGTAGTTGTTGGGTTTCTGCCCTTTCAATGGATGAGCTGGCTTCTCTGATGTGGGTGAATTTAACCTTTTGCATCAGATCTTGCAGAGAATCACTCAGTATGCACATTTTAAAATATCTTATCGTGAACTGGTTAAGTCCTCAGTGTGATATGAAATGCCACGTATGAGTTGTTGCTGCTAATTATTGAAACAGAAACTCTCAAAAACAGTGTAGGGTTTTGTTCTTCAAGGGGAATTTTCTTCTGTTTTCCATGATAAGCCCACATTTAAATTTATTCATTTATAATGTGCACTTATAATCAGATGGAAAGTATGCTGGTAAAAACACTTCTGGGATCTCAAAAACACTTAAGTAGAAAATATTTTTTACTGCCAGTGGTAGCTCAGTGCACTTATAGAAATTTAATACGTTATTGGGAATAATTAAATTCCTAAACGTTCTTAAATGTTCCAGTGCTGCATTAGGAAAAGATCTCTTAAAGAGCACTCTCAGTGAGGAGGGTTTCTTTGGTCCTCTGATTCCTTGGAGGCAAAGATCTATTGAATCGCTGTCTGGTGGGCCCAGGGAAGCAGAAAACCAAACCACATTGCACCATTCCCTTCTTACTGGCTTTTGCTATCTCCACACTGCATCTTATCTCAGCACCTAGTGACCATATGCATTTGTCTTCTCCTGCTTTGCTGTTCAACCATAGGAGTGTGTGTGTGTGTGTGTGTGTGTGTGTGTGTGTGTGTGTTACCCCCCAACCTGGTAAACTAAATATTTGTGTTTTTTCCTGTTATGTTCGTATTTCACAAAACTCTCATTTTGGCCAAATGATAGGCAGAAGTAAGCTGTCATTGGCTGATATTTGTTGTGGTAGTTAATTTGTAATTATTTTTGGTAGAGAGAAGTAATGGAGTAATCCAATCCTGAAATGATTAAACACAGTGGCTCATATTCTTGAAAAACCCTGAATTGTACTATATGCCCTTTCCATACATTTAGTTTTGTCACCTTAGCTAAGCTAATGTTTAAAGCTTCCTCAGCATGGCCAGGAAGGCATGGAATATTTTATTCTACATATTAAAATTACAAGGCAGGTTTTATGCTGTCAGATAATTTTTTTACTAGTATGTGGCCATAAAAAGACGACTTGCTTAAAGTGTTTTGCTCTTTGCTTTCATACTGTGCATGCTATCCTTTGTAGTGTTTAGTATTTGATGCTGAATTTTTCCAGATATTTCTTGTCTGGTGACTTATTTTATTGAACACTATTTATTTACTGCTTGGTTGTTAAAAATAAAACAATATACAATAAAACATAAATAAAATAAGTAAAATAAAACATAAATAAAATAAATAAAACAAAACATTAATTTTTCAATTAAAAAAACACAGCTAAAACATAGTATTTGTTCTGGCACAAATACAACAGAAGGTTGAGAGCTTCTTGTTACCCTCTGTTAAACAGAATTTACATTTGTTCTTTTGCAACACTGTGTGTCATTGTCTCACCACAGGACAGCCACAAAGTCACCACAAATGCAACTAATGGTACAGAAAGCAAAGGCTATGCTAAGATTATTAGAAGGAGCTGTGTGATCTTTCTTGTGATGGGGAGGGGGTGACACTAAAATTTAGTGTTCTTCTTTCAATCATTAGATTGTTATTCCAGCAACTTAAAGGGCTAATTTTGACATAATCTTTTTCACCCACAGGTGAAGTTCCCATGTATATTCCCGTGAATGGATATACATGGAGATCTGATGTAAACGAAATATTTGCTGATTTCTTTACTGTTGTTAGGAAATCAGGAGCATCCAATGGGTTTGCATTGGTCATAGTTCAGAATTGGTCATAGTTCGTGCATATATATATATATATATATATATATATATGTACCAACACTTATTTGGCTGACTAAAGGACAATATGAAAGGCCTTTGTACCCAACCTGTGTGTGAAAATCTAAAAACTGCTTCCAATATAGGGCCTTGTGCACCTTAAAGAGCTATTTATTATTTCATAAGCTTTCATGGAATAATAAATGAGTTTTTAAGGTGTCACAAGACTCTGTGTGATTTTTGCTGCAAGTGACTAAAACAATTACCCTTCTATAAATCATTATGTGTGCTAAATTATGGTTTCCTTATATATTGATTTTTTGGTGCAAAGACATGCAGAGTGGTGAACAGTATATTTATGCAATAAAATAGATCATGATTATAAACAAATCATTAGAATAATACAAGAAAGCAAAATCATAAAATAACTGATAGTGGCATACAGTGGTACCTCGGGTTACATACGCGTCAGGTTACATATGCTTCAGGTTACAGACTCCGCTAACCCAGAAATAGTGCTTCAGGTTAAGAACTTTGCTTCAGGATGAGAACAGAAATCGTTCTCCGGCGGCGCAGCAGCAGCAGGAGACCCCATTAGCTAAAGTGGTGCTTCAGGTTAAGAACAGTTTCAGGTTAAGAACGGACCTCTGGAACGAATTAAGTACTTAATCTGAGGTACCACTGTACTTACACAGTGAGTGGCCAAAGTGCTATAGTATTCAACCTACTCAAGGCAGTCTTATTCAACCCAATCACCAACTTTTATTCCTATAGTCTCTATCCCTCTCCTACTACGTCAGGGTGAACAAGCAGATCCTCTTGCCCCATATGTCCCTCTTAACAGGACCCTATCTAGCCCCTCACTCCAAACTAAAGGAGTCTCCATAAAAATACTTCCAATCCTGGAAGTCCCTGTCTTCACAGGATAGGCTGGCTGTTCCTGAGCCTGCCAGCTCTTAAGTTTTTCTTCAGGCACTGCAGGCCAGATGAAGCCTGAGGATGCTTGAGGGAAAACACCACCCCCTGGCAGCTGGTCCATGCCTTGTAATTTAGAGTCTCTGCTCCTCAGCTTTCCTGGCAATTGCATCTGTGTGCAAATTCTGTTTACTAGAGATTCTTGCAGGGATGGCAAATTGGAATTCCCCTTCTCTCATTCTTGTTATCCAGTGCCTTAGTCTGTGAGCTAAAGGCTCACATTAACTAGGCAGCTCCCCCCCCCCAAATGACTCCTGCCTGGGGTTCAGGTGGGGAGACAGTAGAGTGCTGTGAAATGTTCCCCTTTTGAAGTAAAATATGACTGTGTTGGACTTGCTTTGGAATTGTCTAAAGGTAAAGGTAAAGGGACCCCTGACCATTAGGTCCAGTCGTGACCGACTGTGGGGTTGCGGAGCTCATCTCGCTTTATTGGCCGAGGGAGCCGGCGTACAGCTTCTGGGTCATGTGGCCAGCATGACTAAGCTGCTTCTGGTGAACCAGAGCAGCACACGGAAACGCCGTTTACCTTCCCACCAGAGCGGTACCTATTTATCTACTTGCACTTTGACGTGCTTTCGAACTGCTAGGTTGGCAGGAGCAGGGACCGAGCAACAGGAGCACACCCCGTCACGGGGATTCGGCAAGTCCTAGGCTCAGTGGTTTAACCCACAGCGCCACCCGCGTCTACTTACATGTAAATTGGATAGCATTGTGATTACTATTTTCAGTCAGTTGGAACTCCACTGATATCTTAACTAGGTCTTAAGTACCACTTAAGTCCAGGATTGCGTCCTCTCTGGTCTGCTGCAACACCAACCTTTGGAGAGCACAATGATTTGGAGAGCACAGTCATTTAGGCTATCTCAACATTTTAGCTCTTGGTTGAGACTTGACCATGTGTTTACCTAGTCACTATGAGTGCAATGAAGTCACCCATTAACAAATTACATTTGGGGCCTTGTATTGCCACCCACAGAAAACTGGTTTGTGGAAGAGTGTTCAAAATGACTACTTCTCCTCCCTTATATGTAGGTTTAATAATTATACCTGGATCTTATGCCAAATTGTTGATGCAGAGATAGGGAACCTGTGACCCTTCAGATATTGTTGGACTCAAAATCCCCAGCAAGCCTGGCCAGTGGTTAGAGATGATGGAAGTGGAAGTCTAACAACATCTAGAGCAGTGTTTCCCAACCTTGGGCCTCCAGCTGTTTTTGAACTACAATTCCCATCATCCCTGACCACTGGTCTTGCTAGCTAGGGATGATGGGAGTTGTAGTCCAAAAACAGCTGGAGACCCAAGGTTGGGAAACACTGATCTAGAGGTCCACAGGTTTCCTATCTGTGGTTTAGTGCTTTCAAATCTACCTACTCCAATATGGCTTACATTTTTTTTCTTCAGATGGTTCTAACTACTTCAATAGTAAATTCTCAAACACACTTAAATGATGACACACAGATCCTGGGGGATTAAAGTGGACCTAGGACAGAACAAAGTATTAGATGTATGCATGTTACTGGCAAGCTTTGTCACCTGAGCAAGGCTGCTTTTTCTACTCTGTCTTCCAGTTTGATAGAATTCTGGCCTAGGAACAAACAGGTCCCTAATAGAAGTGTACCTTGAATTACATATACAGTGGATTGGAGTGGGTGAGAGCTTTTCATTGTGAAATTATTCATAGATCTGCCCAGCAGATGTTGGCAATTGCAAAAGGGAACAGAGGCCATTCTGTGGTCAGCCAGCATGCTTCATTTCACGTGGGCAGATCAAGGCTCAAGGCAGCAACTATTTCCTTTTAGCACGCTGGGTGACAGTGTGAGCAGCCTGTGTGGGCAAGAGCCCCGGTTAACTCATACAAAGTCACTTTTGTAACGCATCTGTTTTTTGTTAATAGGTAAGAAGGGACTTCAGTTCAAGTTTCCCTGTCCCCTGTTTTAATAAAAATGCTGACTCGTGGGCATAAACTTCTGCATTTGGAAGTTGATTTTTCTACTTTCTCACCTAGGAGCATTATTTCCATACATTAGTATACTAGCTGGCTCCATGAAGTTCATGGACAGAAGCCAAATTTAAAAGCAGCTCAGTCCTATGCCTGTGTAAAGGTAAAGGTAAAGGGCCCCTGACCATTAGGTCTAGTCATGGCCGACTGTGGGGTTGCGGCACTCATCTCGCTTTATTGGCTGAGGGAGCCGGCGTACAGCTTCTAGGTCATGTGGCCAGCATGACTAAGCTGCTTCTGGCGAATCAGAGCAGCGCACGGAAATGCCGTTTACCTTCCCGCTGGTAGACCTATTTATCTACTTGCACTTTGACGTGCTTTCGAACTGCTAGGTTGGCAGGAGAAGGGACCGAGCAACGGGAGCTCACCCCTTCGTGGAGATTCGAACCGCCAACCTTCTGATCGACAAGTCCTAGGCTCTGTGGTTTAACCCACAGCACCACCCGCATTAGGCCATGCCTGTGTACTCAGAAGCAAATCCCTCTGAGTTCTGTGGGATGCAGAGGTAGCGTGTGTAGAACTGGCCCACAAAAGTGTCTTTAAACTTTAAACCTTCAGGTTGACTCAGGACCACAAAATCACATCTGTTGGTCTGCCATCATCCCAAATATTGAATACCTTCTTCCACTTACCTTACCTGTGAACGCTAGGTTGGTAGCCTTTGGGTATTTGAAAAAAAGGAGGTTGGGGAAGAAGCCTATGGAGGGACTTCTTTGAATGTGGGGGGGGGGTGATTGAGGGATATGCATTTGGGCAGAGAGGAGGGAGGTGTGGGGCTGTGTGTGAGAAAGTGGGGAGTAGAGGGGACGAGAGAGAGGAAGGAGGAGATACGCAATTGGGAAGAGAGAGAAATACATGTGTGACTGTGTATACATGATGTGCATCAGGGTGTGGGAGTGGGGGGTGGATGAGTTAAGTGGTGTGGCCACCCTGTATATTTTTTGTGGTACTTGGGAATGCTCCCTGTTACTGGACAGAATATGTGTGTGTGTACCCGTATGAGTCAACAATGTGTGATCTCCATAGTTAAGACCAACAGGACATAGGTGACTTCCCATAGGAAGCATGAGGTTGTGCAGTGGTGGTGAGAAGGGCGGGAAGCAGCAAGGACTTTACTCTCTCTGATTTCCGTGTCCCCTGCCCCCCAAGCAGCCAGCCATTTTGTAACTAGCACCCACAACACATTCCCAAAATTCAAAATGTGTCTCTGGTCTAAGAGTGTAGACACTCCCCTGCTTTTAGTCCTTTGGTATTAATAGCCCATTGATAAAGCAAGCTTGACTCTCTGCTGGATTTCGGCCATTCTGTGTGGAAAACTAGGGTGACACCTAGGGTAAGAACCTTATAGCGTATTGTTTTCTATCCACATAGGTGTTTTTTGTTTTGTTTTGTTTATGGGGTGCATTCATACATGAGGTGGAACATAGTTCGGGAGCGATTGTACACATGCTATGCCTTAGTCAACTCTTGAGCTGAACCTTCGAGGTAGAAACACGTCTGAACCAAGTGTTTCCTGGATGTAATCCAATCAGTGGTCAGAGTGGTAGCACTTTGCTGTCTTCTTATTTGAATTGCCTAGCAGCTTCATTCATTATTTCAGCCGTTAATGAATTCTGATAACATTTACAGATGGGCAGCCGTGTTGGTCTGCCATAGTCAAAACAAAAAAAATTCCTTCCAGTAGCACCTTAAAGACCAACTAAGTTAGTTCTTGGTATGAGCTTTCGTGTGCATGCACACTTCTTCAGATATCTGAAGAAGTGTGCATGCACACGAAAGCTCATACCAAGAACTAACTTAGTTGGTCTTTAAGGTGCTACTGGAAGGAATTTTTTTTGTTCTGATAACATTGCGTATCTCCTGTCTCTTTTGCTTCTACTGGAAATGTTTAGTGAAAGATAGAAGTGCAAAGAGGTCAAAATGTTTCAATTCTTCCAAGGGAGTAAATACATACTAACTATAATTATATAGTTAAAGCATTCGTTTGAGTTAAATATGTGCTTTCTGCAACATTTTTGCATCTTTAGCTGCAATAACAATTGAGCTTTTGTTTCCGTGAAGATGATCGCATGATTTCAGCAGTGATGACAAACTGCTGGTGTTGTAACATTTATGCTCACTTGTTGGGTGCAAGAGCTCAGTGTGTAATTCCGTTTGTAAATACACAGAAGCATGAGCCAGGAAGCAAACACCCAGCAGCTCAGATGAAATATTTCAGTATATTTAAATCTATGCATATAAAGGTGCTCCTAAAGAACATCCATCAAACATATGCAAGCCTTGAATATGTGATACTTGTTTTCTCAGGCTGTGTGGTTTTTGTATTCAGCAAGGCTGATTGCACTGTCTTGGACTTTCTAGACTCTTTGCATTATAGCATTTATCTTTCAGGAACAGCACCCCTCCCGATCTTTCTTCTTTCTTTCTTTCGGCTTGTTTTCAGGGATCATATAAACTGGCTTCAAAACATCATGTTTATGGCAAATGCTTTTTTAAAAACAGAGGGGGCAGACATAACAGTTGCAATAAAATAGATGATGGCACATGCATTATCTAAAACAATATTCCATTTTGGTTTTTGTCATTTGTGGTTTTGAGTATGGAACATGGATGTTAGAAGCATATTGTAGTTTGGTCAATTAATGCCCTCCTACTCATGTAGTACTTGAAAAGTTAACATCTGTGTTTATGAAATGATGATACCGTGAGATTAAATATCTTGGCTAAGTATATGAATTAAATTTAATGACCAGTATGGGAAGTAGATATGGCCTTTGCCTGGTCTTCTATTGATTGTGACATATAGGGGTCAATTTACATGGTGAATTGGTGAAGTCCTCTGACTTTTTATGTAGCCTCATGAATCATGTTTTATCAAGGAAACTTAAATATTTCATGAAACATTACGGATGCAAAATGAACATTAAGCAATGACAGAATTAAGGTTACCAGGTTATTGTGGGGGAATTAAAAGGAACCCCCCTCTATTGAGCTTCTAGACAAGCCAAAGTAGACATTTGTTAAGGGCATATGAAGCGCTCTGTAGCACATGGTCAGAGGTGCAGCTAGTCCGACATTCAGTTCTCACAGTGGCCAATCAGATGCTTCTGGAAAACACATGAGCAGAACATGAGCACAACAGTACTCTCCCCACTCATGCTCTTCAGCAACTGACAGCCCAAGGCCTTCCACCTCTGATACTGGAGGTAGTTGAGCGATCATAAATGATAGCCACGGATAAACAGATTCAAGGAAGATAAGGCTAACTGCCTTTTAAAGACCTCATAGTTGGTGTTCACTGCTCCATATTGTGGAAGCAAATTCCGTAGTTTAATGATGTGCTATGTGGCAAAGTACTTCCTTTTGCTTGGGTGACCTCAGCTCTAGCATTAAGTGAAAACGACAAAAGCATTTACCCATGCTGTTCTTCACTTTGTACACCATTACAATGATCCTCCCTTACTCAAGTTTTCTAAACTGGAAAGCCACAAATGTTGTAGGGGAATTGCTCTCGTAGGGGCGTTGCTGTCTCCCCTTGATCATGTTGGTTGTCCTTGTCCAGCTCTGCAGTAAACTGTTTCATGTGAGGTGACCAGTAGTCCATGTGTGGTTTCACCCAGTGCTATTTTTCTAGAAAAATAATGTCAATGGTGCCTACCTGAGAGGTCCTGGAACTGAGTTCCAGTGAGTTCCAGCTGAAAAAAAGCCCTGGTCTCACCATAAATTTGTATGATAACATTGTGATATTGGTTTGCCCCAATGAGCAACCGAGCTGCCACATTTTGCACTAGCTGCAGCTTCTAACTGAACTTCAAGGGCAACCTCACATCAAACCTACGGTAAATAAGCATTGAAGGTTGCCCGTGCATGGACAACAGTGATTAAATAGCAAAATGTTTTGTGTTTCATACCTCTGTAATTAACTTCAATATGTCATAGACTCATTATCTGAAAACAATCAATCTTATCTATACAAGAACCTAGAGCAGTGCTGACCATGGTCTTATCTATGCTCATCAAAGCTTTTAAAAAGTGAGGATTGCCTTTAAGCTTTTCCATTCCTCTTAAAAATGTGCAGTGGTCACTCCTAGTGGCTAGAAAACCTGACTGTTGGCATGGCTGCTGCCTTGCACATGAAAAACACAGCTGCAAGTGTTGGGAGGGAGGGAGCATTGTTTTCTGAGGACTTTATATGGGGGGGTTGTATTTTTATTTTAACATATTTTATATGAATTAAAGTGCAGATTTTAAATATGCAGGCTTTTTTTTAAAAAAAAAGAAATGAAAACAGGACGGCATGGACTTGGGGGGAAATACATGTTGAAAGTGAGACGGATGAAAGTAGACTGATCCTTCAACCCTAGTACAGTGGCACCTCAGGATGCGAACGGGATCCGTTCCAGAGCCCCATTTGCATCCTGAGTAGAGCACAACCCGCGTCTGCGCATGCGCGGGTTGCGATTTGCTGCTTCCGCGCATGTGCGTGACGTCATTTTGAGCGTCTGTGCATGCGCGAGCAGTGAAACCCGGAAGTAACATGCTCCGTTACTTCCGGGTCGCCGCGGAGCGCAACTTGAAAATACTTAACCTGAAGCTACTTCAACCCGAGGTATGACTGTATATGGCTCCTGTCATCATTTCATGCACAAAAATGAACAGTCCACAAGGAAATAATAGTTTATAGTGGATTATTGTGGAGGGGGGAAATGCAAGGGAATGTAGAATAGACAAATGTGGATTAATGCAGTTATGTGTACTTAAAATTTGGTTACATCTGAGAATGAGTTAAAGAGATAAGCCAAAGACTGCAGAAAGGCAAATAACATGCTATGCACATGTTCAAGGAATATATTCTGCTCCTGGGGACGGGGCAACAATGGGCTTCCTTGCTTTATAGAGCAAAAGGCTTCTTGGTGGTGGGTGTTAAGAGTTTGAAGAGCAGAGTTCATAGGCAAAGATGCAATATGATAAAGTGTTGAAATATAGGGTGGATAATTAGAGGGTAACCTAAGAGTCAAGAGAGTGCTTTTTGAGAAGCGGGGCATGGTGTCATGCTTGAACACAAGAGGGAAGAAGCATAAATATCTGGACAGGTTGAGATGCAGATAACTAGGGGCATGGTAACCCGAGTTGGAAGGAAACGGGCTCATGGGGGGTACATTAGAGGTTGAAGAAAACAGCTGAGAGGCAGTTTCTCCTAATATAATGCATTTTGTATCTTATTTTCACCAATAAGAATATAAGAATAAAATATGCATTTTTGTAAACATACTTGGGTTGGAGAACTTCATAGCAAATTTCAGAGGTTTCGAATTTTGAAAGACGGCTGTGTTTCAGTTCTCCTATTGTTTCGGAAAGCGTGAATTTCATAAATTTAGCTTTAAATGCAAACTGAACTGAATTTCTCATCCATCCCTACTCTCAAGTCCCTCAGCTGTGGTCAAAGAGATAAATGTGGAATTATGCACTCCCTTGTTCCAGTATCTCTCTCCCCCCTAACCAACCTGAACATTCCCCTTGCTGTAGTTTACTGGCCTTCTCTGTGGTGATTTTTTGGAGTTTTCCCTAGGATTTGAAATAGAAAGCTAGTTAGGGTTAATTATGGTTGATGTCAGTGCCATTATATTCCTGACATGTGGTTAAAGCTAGCTGAAGAAACAAGTGGTGGATTTTATACGTGAAAGGAGGGAACATTACATGTGTGCTGGTACTTCCCTTTGTATACTACATATTGTTCTTCTGCCTTGTTTTCTGGGATTTCCCACTTCAGGCAATACCATATAGATGCTTCCTTCCTGGTTTTGCAAGATTCTTAGTGCTATATGTCTTCCAAATGTTGATAATTTATCTAGTTTTGTCAGTCATGGTTGCCCCCGCCCCCGCTGATCTCTCCCTCCTTTTCCACTTTAGTTTGCAAAAAAATTCACTTAGCTGGCTGCATTTTCTAACACCACCTCCTCGGTTTGCTTATCTGCTGATATTACTATTAGTAGCTTCAGCAATTTTTTTTGCTAAGGTGCATAAGAAGGTGAATGGCATGTTTGTGGTGTAATCTAACTGCAACCCCCATTCAGGTTTACTTACTGGAACCAAAATGGGACTCTTTTGTTTTCTAAGTGTCCTATCTTACTTCCTTTCTTGCCCGTCAAATTGCAAGGCTTTTTCATTGAAATCTCATTTATTAAGCTTCCAAAATGCACAGAAACTATTAAGGGCATGTTGGATTTGAATAGAAGAATCCACTATGTCCATCAGACAGCAGAGGGATGCGGGTGGCGCTGTGGGTAAAAGCCTCAGCGCCTAGGGCTTGCCGATCGCAAGGTCGGCGGTTCGAATCCCCGCGGCGGGGTGCGCTCCCGTCGTTCGGTCCCAGCGCCTGCCAACCTAGCAGTTCGAAAGCACCTCCGGGCGCAAGTAGATAAATAGGGACCGCTTACCAGCGGGAAGGTAAACGGTGTTTCCGTGTGTGGCTCTGGCTCGCCAGAGCAGCGATGTCACGCTGGCCACGTGACCCGGAAGTGTCTCCGGACAGCGCTGGCTCCCGGCCTATAGAGTGAGATGAGCGCACAACCCTAGAGTCTGGCAAGACTGGCCCGAACGGGCAGGGGTACCTTTACCTTTACCTTACCAGACAGCAGAGAGACTGCCTGATGCCAGAATCAGATAATAAATTGTGAGAGGTGCCTACTGAAGATTTTGCAGGGGTGAATAATTTTCATGCCATGTTTAAATGATGGTGATCGTAGATACATGTTTGGGGTTGCTTAGTGTACAGCTAAATATTTGTCCAAGTCTGTTCAATACTTTTGTTTACTTTTATGTTCTTACTATCTGTTGAGCTAAAGGAGTCGTGTAGTTCAGTGTTTCCCAACCTTGAGCCTCCAGCTGTTTTGAACTACAATTCCCATCATCCCTGACCACTGGTCTTGCTAGCTAGGGATGATGGGAGTTGTAGTCCAAAAACAGCTGGAGGCCCAAGGTTGGGAAACACTGGTGTAGTTCATTCATATCTACTCACTGAGATACAACTGCAGTGGCCCAAATGAGAAAATGAAGGACTAAAGTGGAGAATAAGTTCTGGCTGGTGGACCCTGACATCACACGTTTTAACTTCAGAGGAAAGAATCGGGAAGACACAGTTCGTTTGAGTTCATTCTGTGCTTCCAAAGAAAAGCAATCATTTCCCTGGAAGCCTTTGAATTTAGCTTTTGCATCCCTGACTTGAATTCAAGTCAAGTGTGCAACAGAAGACTGCAAGTCCTCCTTACGTTAGGGATCTGCTCCACTTGCGGTCTTGTGTTGGGAGCTCCTGTATGGAGGCATTTGGTGCCAAATTTAAAAAGTGCTCCCAATTGTTCCTTTCTAGCCATAGCTTTACATGCCCCACAAATCATGTCAGGTGTAGGGCATGACTGGGGTCAAACTGCCGAATGGGCCAAATTAGTACACTGGTGGATCTAATTTGGGCTGATTGCCATAGGTTTCCTGTACTATACCTGTGTCAGATTCTGACTCCGGTTTGTCAAATCTTGTCATGACAAATAACAATACAAAAGTTGAGAGTATAGTGCCATTGCAGAGAATGATGGTTGAACTTCCCTTTGCAGCCAAAACACATATTGCTAGCTTAGCTTTATGCTGTCATTTGAAATGTGACCTCGGTCTGAGGAAGCTACACCTGCTAGGAAGTGGCCCACCTGCTAGGAAGCTACTGAAGTGGATCTGCCCCACCCATCAAGCTACGTCTTGCTCCTCTCCTGCCACTTCTGTGACAAGGAATCAGCACTGCCTACTCTCACTTTTTGCGAAGTGAAGTTAAACCAGTGTAGCCCTGGTGAGTCATTCGTGCTGGGGCTTCTACCTACAATGTTTTCCAGTGCAGTGGTATGTTAATTTTTTCCCCCAATCTGGTGTAAAATGATTATGTTGTAAAGAATATAGCTAACTTTAAGGGATGAGACTAATATCTTACTAAAGGAATAGTTCTGTTTATAATTTACTCTTCAGAAGAGAATTGTGTGCTCATCTAACTTCCTTGAAGAGGTATTTATGAAGCAGATTCTTGTCATGTTGGTTACTTTATTAAGCCCAAATTCTTATACATAACGCCATGTGAGTAGTATGGTGCTAGTTGGCATACTGGAAAATTGAGGATAAGCATCAAAATTTGTTATATTATAAATTAGGAGGCAGAGAATTGAAGTAAGTCCAGAGTGTGATAATAATAAACCTGGTTTGCTTAGGATACTTTTTTGTGAATTTTTTTTTACATGACCTTTTTGCATATAATAAATGCATTAAAGGGAACTGGATAGAGACCTTTTTCTCCCTCTCTTACAACACAAGATCTTAGGAGCATCTACCAAAAATGATTGGCAGTAGAAGCATGACCAACCAAAGACAGGGTAGCACACAATGCATAAGATGTGGTTGTAGCAGGATAGGTCTATCAAGAGCACTTGGCTATGATAATTAAATGGAGTCCTCTGGAGCATGATGGGCGGGTGTGGGGGCTGCAGGGGGTAGGGGAGGAAGGGGGATTCCATTGCATCAGCTAACATGATGTCGGATATCACCCACAGGAAATAAAATTGCATGACATTTCATTGACCTTTATGAACTAGTGCTAAACAGTCCTGCTGAAGCCTTCACTTTATGACGGTAAAACGTCTGTGGATCAAATTGTAGAATAATAATGGAAATGTAGAATCTTATTTTTCTTTGGGCCTCCACTCCCTGCCAAAATGCTTAGCTGACAATATGTGTCATTGGCAAAGGGCATGTTTTCCCATTTGGAGTTGATAAAGGCCAGATAATTTTGAAGCCTGAAAAACAGCTCAGCGTCGGAGGTTAGATCAAAACTATTTCCAAAGAAAATCTTCTTTCTTCTTTGGAATGTTTTTATGTTTAAAATAAGATAATACGACTTTGCCCATAGTCGTACTCTGTGCGAGGCCTGCTGGTTGCTGGCAAAATGCTTTTTGATGATTTTTGGCCAATATTTGAGTAATATTTAAGGTAGATTTGCAATTGCGGTAATAGAGACTTTCCTTCAGTATAAGCGTGAGGCCAGAATTATGTGTTAGGGCCATGAAAAGCAACAGCCTAGCACAGCCTTCCCCAACCGGGTGGAGCTTTATATGGGTTTACCAATATGCATACCTGAACGTAGCCGTTCACAGGAACTGACTCCTCTCTGAGGATATCCACTTTTAAGTTGACACATGCAGAAGAAATGTTTGTGAATTTATGCTTCTACTAAAGTGCATATTTACGTTACTGGGTTCTTACGTTATCTGCTTTCTCAATACTTAATGGAAAACCTCAATAAACAAATATTTAAAGAAGAAGAACAACACATGGAGAGTGTGATGCGTTAGGTAAAGGTAAAGGAACCCCTGACCATTAGGTCCAGTCGTGGCCGACTCTGGGGTTGCTGCGCTCATCTCGCTTTATTGGCCAAGGGAGCCGGCTTACAGCTTCCAGGTCATGTGGCCAGCATGACTAAGCCGCTTCTGGCGAACCAGAGCAGCGCACGGAAACGCCCTTTACCTTCCCGCCGGAGTGGTACCTATTTATCTACTTGCACTTTGACGTGCTTTCGAACTGCTAGGTGGGCAGGAGCAGGGACCGAACAACGGGAGCTCACCCTGTCGCGGGGATTCGAACCGCCAACCTTCTGATTGGCAAGTCCTAGGCTCTGTGGTTTAACCCACAGCGCTACCCGCGTCCCTTAGCTTGTCTCAAACAAGCCAATTTAATGAAGTAGGAGAGAGTGTAGACATATTGAATCAATCGCATATGTGAAACACACCTATTCTGTTAGCTGCCCACCACACCTCACCCCCTGATGGGCTTGTCTCTCCCCATACTAGGTTGACAGAGGTTTCTTAGATGCAGTATGAAGTTGTCAGTGTGGTGTTGCAATTACTGCCATGACACATGCCTATCTTTAATGCAGGGGTGAGGAACCTATTGCCCCCAACAGCCCCAGCCAGATTGGCCATTGGATGATGAAAGTTGTAGTCCAACAACATCTGGAGGGCCACAAGTTCCCCACCCTGCTTTAAGGAATCTGCAGTCCTTAAAATGAGATTAGTGAATAGCTGCTTTATAGGCTAGATGAAAGGACACTGTGAGGGAGCAGCAGTACAGGCAATTGTAGTGGGGAATATACAACCAACCCTTAAATATTTGCATGATTATATTGTTTTATATCAAAATTCAATGTGGATGTTATAAAAATTATATCAGTCAATTTCACATTGTAATACTAGTAAGAGCAGCATGCTTGTCTGAAGGGTTTTCACTATGAAACAATAAAAGGAAATTTGTTTTATACTTAAAAAATACCACACACTGTGTACTAATTGGCCTCTTCAGGAACATTGTCAGGCATATTGAAATTATTCCCCCCCCCCCAAGTTCTTATTTATATGAAGAATGCATTGAGGAGGAATCCACAGAGTGGCAGTTTTAAAGAGTATTAGTCAATTTTAACTGCAGAACAGGAAGCTAAATAGGATTGATGGGGCTTTCATTTGCATATGGAGTCAATTAATTCTTAAGCAGCCTTCTAACAGTAGCTACTTTGTGGAGCTTGGAGAACATATCCTCCTTACACAACTGTTAGAATGTATATTATAGAACTGAGTCCTTAAGTATGTTTAAAGCCAAGAATAGAACAAATTGAAGAGTGTAATTTATTAATAGCTTTGCTTGTTAGGAAAGCTGTAATCAGAGTGCAGCATGAATATATTTACAGTTATTGCTTTATTATCTACATAAGTTATTCGACGTTATTTCTATATCTAAAGTTTTTACTTACAAAAATTGTTTACTGTTGCTTTCTCAATTAATGTGGGGAAAATAAACTATAGTTGCTTCTGAAGAGGTTTTTTTCTTTTTTCTGTGTAGATTCTCTATTATTCCTGTTCCTGAAATTCCTATTTAATTTTTAGAAATCCTTTAAGCTGAAAATATTGAGCATCAGGTAACGTACATTGTGTGTCTGCATTGCGTTGGTCGTTTTGACCAAAATAAAGAGAGAAATAAAAGTAGAGTATGGCGCAATATGTGTTCGGACAAAATGTAAATCCATGGTTTGTTTTTAGAAAGGGAAATGCTTTCTTGTAGTAGTTGTAGTTGTTGTAATAGTGGAAATAATAATAGTGAGAAATCACTGTATGGGTTTTTTTGGGGGGGGGGGGAGTTTGTTTCTATGCCACCTTTTCTCCCGAAAGGTCAACAAGGTGAAACATAAAGGTTAACAGTAATAAAAAATTCAAGCAGTTTGGCAGATTACATTGCTGGGCAAGCCCATAAGAATCTTTATTATCTTCCGTATGTGGTATTCAATTGCTGGTGTGACAATAAATACAAAGGAAAAAGAAAATGATACACAAGCCCCTAAACATAATACTACAATTATGAACATGCTTAGCCAGTTGGATCACTGTCTCAAATCAAAGATCAATGACACAAAGCATTGCACTGGATTTGTTAAATTTAAAACTGGCATGAATTTTGGGAAGGGATGGTGCGCATGCAGGAGGAGGAGAAATACCAAACTTGAGTTATACCAGTCTGTACATTTAGTTCTGATTTCACTTTTATCTGCCCTGTCTTGGCTATGTGTAGCTATTGAGCGTAAAATATTATTGGGAAGTGTATATAATAAATCTGTAGACGATAGGGTTCTTTCCATAGGAAGAGTACAAGCTGTGCTTTCAGGGCATTTCCCAGAATAAAAGTCTCATGAATAAGGCCCTCAGTAGTTAACAGTTAACAGACTCTTGGGCTTTTCCAAGTTGAAAATGCCACCGGGGATTGAAGTTATTATGCAGGCACATGAGATCAGCCTGCTCAGTGCTGTGGGTGTCAGTGCTCTGCATGTAGTAATGTTTGTTCTTCTTTCTGCCAGCTGCAAAGAATTCAAGGCCAACTTCAAGATACAATGAATTTTAAGACTGCAGGGGGTTTGTTCTGTTTTGTGATACAGTTTTCTGGTAAACGGTCACACTGCTTCATTCCTATTCCAGTGGCAGTTAAGGACTAAAATAGAGCGGTTTGTATTAACACAGAGTTCCATGCTTGGGTTTGGCCACATTCATGCGCTGTACTTATTGTGAGGTAGATTAATTAAGATTTTGTTTGTGGCATAGGCACCAAGCCAGTTACTGTACGCTATGTAACAAATACGGAAATACACAAAGGGATTTCCTCTCTTTAGTCCACCTGCCACAAAGCAAATATCACTTTGTGTGTCTTTTTATTATGTCTTTTTGCGGCGTGTCTTTTACAGTACAAAATAATTACGGGACATAATACTTGCATAGATTTACACTTATAGAAGTAGTTTAGGCTAACAATGGAATAGTAAACTTTTAATCCTTTTAGAAAGTTTTGACTCTGTTTTTTGGAAGGAGCTGAGCCAATAAAAACAGAGAGCAGTGTTGTGTGACAACTGGAGTCTAGCTCTAGGAAGAGAGAAGATAAAGCTTTAAACTCAGTCTCCTAATTCCTGTTTTTGGCTCACAACTAGGAGCTTTTCCATTTCTCTGTTTCACCACTGCGCTTTGTTAAACTTACCAAATCAATGCCATTTCCCTCAAATTTATAGATTTCATAGTTCCAGCTTCCCTTATATTGTTATTTTAAAACATCAAGCAACATTGCACTTTTCCTTCAAGTTACGATTTTCCAACATCTTCCTCCTGTTAGGATTGGTTTCTCAGATGTTTATGTGCCAAGAAACATCTAAAATACAGACTGTTTTATCAGCAGAGCCCTATCTGTTTTTCAGCTTTATTCTCATTTTTTCTTGTGCTGAGCAGTGAGTACACATGACTAATGCACTGTTCCCTGCCCCCTGAAAAGTGCCTCCATTTGGAAACCTTTTAAGGCCAAGTGAGGTGTGTCAGGTTGATCAAGGTGAACTTCGAGATCAGCCACATTCCCATATAAAGCAGTGAACAGGAGAGTATTTTGCTTTACCTGTAAAATGAGTGTGTAAACTGCTGTTACTCTTAAAAGATCTTCTGAATTCCTTGTTTATATATGGACAGGGCATTGAAAAGAAACATGTCTGTCATGTTTAGTTTGGCCTGTATTGATTTGTGTGGGATCATTTGTCTTGTGACCTACTGTAAAAGGTAGGTTCATTCTCAGGACCACCACCTGTTGATATCCACCTGCATGGATGCTGCTGCTGCCACTCAAGAAGGGTGAGCATGGTGCTGGTCCTCCTCTGATGAGTGCTGATGCTGGCCTTGACCCAAATTGTAGTTGTTGCTTTCTATAGAAGCAAGATGATTGGAAGAGGAGAGAGGGATGCAGCTGTAGTCATCGTTTTATTTGCATCTTTCTTCATAGGTCTTGGGTCTGAAACTGCCATATGATTAACATACTACTTCTAATATAACATTTAAAACTGAGCCTGACAATTCAGCTGAGACCTGATTCAAGTATACCCAACTCTTCATTTTTTACAGTCTGCTTCGCCCTGAAGACTTAAGTCAGTTAGTAATTTTAAAGCAGCAAATACATTCGAATGAAACTCACACAGGTTAAAATATATTAGAAGCCTCAGCCTCTCTATCAGATTGAGTTTTAACCACTGAATTTCACCCAAATATTGCAGTGCTTTTTTTTTTTTTTAATGCTTGGGTTCTGGTGAGTTCTCCAGCAGGAGGAAACTATGTAAAGACAGACACCCTCTGACAAAACATGGCCTGTGCCAAAAGTACTGCTTCAAATGGTTGCAAAATTAAATTTATTATTTTAACAGCAGCAGCTTATTGCTGACATAGTCTGAAAGATAACATTATGATTTACTAGTTTCTTTAGAATCTGTTGCCTGCTTGTGTGCCTCCCAGTTTGTGTATTTCCCTACCTCCAACACTTTCCACTGGCTGACAGTTTCAAAAATGCAGCAAAAATTAAATTCTAGTTAATCAGGACAAGTTTGAATTGTTATATTATATTGAAAGTTGTTTTAAGGTACAGTGGTACCTCAGGTTACATACGCTTCAGGTTACATATGCTTCAGGTTACAGACTCCGCTAACCCAGAAATAGTACCTCGGGTTAAGAACTTTGCTTCAGGATGAGAAGAGAAATTGTGCTCCGGCGGTGCAGCGGCAGCAGGAGGCCCCATTAGCTAAAGTGGTGCTTCAGGTTAAGAACAGTTTCAGGTTAAGAATGGACCTCCGGAACGAATTAAGTACTTAACCCGAGGTACCACTGTATTTTCTAATCCTCATCTCGTGTGCCCCATTTTAAGATTTTAATCAGTGTCCCTTTCTTGTTTAAAATTAAGACACTCATGGCTAGAATGGTAAAATCTAGCTAATTCTTAATCATCCTTGTTGATGTGCAAATGGTTTGCTTATGACCATTTTGTGTGGAACTGTCAGAGAAGGCTTACTGAAAATGAGATATATTTATGCCCAGTATGTACCGGTACCTCTTATCTGTCCATCAGTTATTATCAAAGGAGAAGATAAAATTTGGTACAGTTTATTCTGATGAGTCTGTCATCTACTTATCATTTCCTTTTCCTTTGGCTAGATGCAGAACAAATAACAGTGTGGGTTGATTTATTACTTTTCTGTGTATTCTACAAACCATTTTCTTCTGCGTTTGTTTTATGATAGTATCTTAGCAATGTTTTGTGTAAACACTTGAAACATTTCAACACTGATTATTTGTACTTCTTTCTTTGGGATGGAGTCTTATATTTAGGCAGATATCCATGTATCATAGCCTACAGCAGCTTTTCTCAGCCTTAGGTCCCCAGATGTTGCTGGACTACAACACCCATCATCCTGGCTAGCAGGACCAGTGGTCATGGATAATGGGAGTTGCACTCTAACAACATCTAGGGACCCGAAGGCTGAGAAAGACTGGTTTACAGTAATCTGAAGGAGAGATTGTATGACTGAGGCCAGTGTGATGCCATACTAAGCTTTTTGTCTCCCACCATTTTTACTTTAAAATATTGCTAAATCTTTATCTCTGTCTGGCACATTTTCTAAAAAAACAACAACAGTGCTGCATTTTCTTTAGGAGGCTTTTATGTTACTGAAGTGTGGAATGATATGCCTTAAATGTTCAGTAAGAGCACAGTGGTTGCCTCTGTACCAGAGCTTCACACTCAAGGAATTCTCTTCTCAGGGTGGACACTTGCTTTTTCTGGCATTCCATGAAAGGTTCCAAACTCCATGGGCATTAAAGACTCTCCCGTTGACTTTACGGCAGGAGCCTTCTGATGCAGCAGGCTTGAGGGCTGCCTTGTCATTTTTCTTTTCTGTTTTCTATGGTTCTGGGAAAGCTGGGGGTGGGTCCGTTCCATCAGTACAGACTGTCCTGGAGAAATCCACCTAATTAAGATTAAACATCGGTTTACTATCTTTTGGACATGTTGTACAAAAAATGTTCTTTTAGCATACAATGGCACACCTCTTCCTACCTGTGTACATCCCTCCAATGTCCATGCAGCCAGAGAAAAGCAACAACAACCCAGCTGAGCCAGGGCAAAATGAGGAAACAGAAGTGAACGATGAGTGTTGCATTCTCATGGCTTTTTGGGTAATGTTTGTTAGGATGGTTGGTTGTGATTTGCATATGTTATTAGAATTAACTTCTCAGCAAAAGCTAATAACACGGAGAGGCAAAACCTCCCTCTCCCACTAGGGAGTGGAATCAAACACTAAATAAACTAGGCAGGGTGTTTCTGTATCATTTTGCATTATAAAATGCAACCTAGGATCAGGCCTTTTTTTCAGCTGGAATTTGTTGCACCTCCCAAGTGGGCGCTATTGCCATTCTAAGAGAACAAGGGAGGCATTCATGGTGAATACTAGCACCTCTTTTTCTAGAAAAATAGCAGTGTCTAGGACCATCTCCTGAAAGTACTGAGCAAAACTACAAGCAACTTTCCAGTATTTGCCTTTTTAGCCCCTTCAAGGGGCTAAATCAACAAGTCCCAATATGGACAAAACATCAGTGTTTCAATTCAGACTCATATCTGGCTGTCTTAATGGCTATTCCTTTAGCTCTGGTACTTTGTGAAGCCCAAGGAAAGGTACTTTGTACCACTGAAAGCAAGTGAGGTGTATGCTAAAGCTGTTGTAGGCCTGTGATATGTGATTGCACCATTAGTTAGGATGTGCTAGAGTCTAGATTACCAGCTTGATCATACACTGGTATGTACTGATTCACTGCCATCCCATAATGTAGTTCAGATCCGCTGAGCATCAGCATGTAGCTTGAAGTTGAATCAATCTGCATGCTGTACACAATAAGCAATAATTGTCATTTGTTTGTGGTCAATGAACTATTCACTGAAAGGCTCCAAAAACCGTTCAACTGATTGGCACTGATTGAAAGCCTGTGGCCTGGAGGCAATAATTATATGGTTTATTTGGGGGGAAGAAAGCTGCACCTGCTTTATATTCTCTTGTATAAATGAACACAGTCATTTACTTCTGTGGCAGGAGGTAAGGGAACTGCAGCTCATGATGCTATTGAGACAAAGGCAAAACCTCCCCCTGCCCCAGGCAGCAAAGTCAGTACTGGCTGGTGGTGAGAGCAGGTTTTGCTCCCAGGTCACCTGTGCTGCTGACTGCAATGGGTTTATACTTCCTGTCAACTGCTCCCATTAGCTAATGCAGCAAAACATTAATTGATATAATGGGAAAGATTAAAATGCTGGGTGTCCCCCCCCCCCCCCAATTCATGTTTTTCTTTGTGAAAGAAGATGACACATATTGACTGCAGGAATGAGGAAAAGGTATCTTCTCCTTGATCTGTCTGGCTGGTAATATGCACTGTTGTTAATGGTAACCCTAGATACCCCACTTTTAACCATGGGTTCAAAACACTTCCATTCTTGCCCTCCCATGATGTCTCTTATCTCCTTTTCTCAAAGTAGGGTAGAAGAATGAGAATCACTGTCCCCCAATGGAAGAAAGGAAACTTTTCAACTCCTTAGCTTTTGGGGAACTAGTCCCTATTCTTTCTGCATCCAGACCACCTCATAGTAATTACTATAAAACAGTAAGTGTGATGTTCTAGGCCAATTTTGATACCTGAGGTGGAGATCCTGAATCTCAAAGACCACCACAACAGCCAACATCTTTCCTCACCTTCTTCCTCACCTTTTGTAGAGAGAGTCAAGCGTGCAAATAAAGGCATTGTAATAAGTAGCTCGCAGCTTACACACATTTAACTTGAGTGCATTCAGCTTTGTGCACTTGGATATATATATATATATATATATATATATATATATATATATATGGAAAGGGGATGGTCTGGAAAAAAAGATTTTGGCAATCCTACCTGCCATTGAACCCAATGTGTTTTGACTATATGTGGTTTGGCTTTATGCGCTACCCCGGGAACGTAACCCCATGTAAGCGGAAAGTTGCCTGCATAGATGCAGTCTTCTCTCCTTCACTTTCAGCCTTTCAAGCAGTTAATATAGGATTGTTTCATTCTTTCCTTGTTTCTCAGAATATGTTCATGTTTACCACAGTTAACACTTGATTCTTCAATTATATTAATTTCTTCCTCATCGAAAGAGACATTTAAAATGAGTCTTCAGATGAGCTGTCTCATCTTGACATATCTGGCTGGTAATATCTTAATCACAAGCAAACTCAAGAAATGGCAGCAACACTTTCACAGTTCTTTTCCCATCTCCATCGCAAAGTCCTTGGGCAGGGAAGAGGTTATAGGGCAGTGGAATCCCTAGCCAAAGTGGATCCTGGCAAATCGCCCAGAACAACTGTTCCTATTGGCTGCATTTTTCACTAGTGTGCCGTATAAGGATGTTGGACATATCATCAGAAAACGCAACCAGGAAAAAAAGAGAGGAACCAGAGATTGAATGTGGATCAGTACTTTTGGCAGTAGATCCAGTGCGGTCCTGACACATGAGAAAGGAACAGCTATGATGGTAGAAAGATGGTTACTTTTCCAACAGCCACATGTCTTTAGCTTGGGCACATGATACCCCTTACATGGAGCTTTCTGTGTAAGATTTTAAAAGGTTACAAACAAATATATCTGTTCAGATATAAAAGGATAACTATCAAGTTTATGTTACAGATGGGTAGCCGTGTTGGTCTGCCATAGTCAAAACAAAAAAAATTCCTTCCAGTAGCACCTTAAAGACCAACTAAGTTAGTTCTTGGTATGAGCTTTCGTGTGCATGCACACTTCTTCAGATACACTGAAACAGAAGTTGCCAGATCCTTCTATATAGTGAGAAGGTGGGGAGGGGTATTACTCAGAGGAGGGTGGGGATGGGTGATTGGCAGATAGCTGTGATGAGCCTGTTGACGACTATTAACGACTGCAGTAGGTCTTACAGGAAAAAGCAAGGGGTGAGAAGGTGAAAAATGGCTTTGTCATGTATAGTGAGATAAGAATCCAATGTCTTTATTCAGGCCAGGTGTCTCCATGGTTTTAAGTTTGGTAATGATTTGCAATTCAGCAGCTTCTCTTTCCAGTCTATTTCTGAAATTCCTTTGTAGTAAAACAGCTACTTTGAGATCTTGTATAGAATGTCCTGGGAGATTGAAGTGTTCTCCTACTGGTTTCTCTGTCTTGTGATTCTTGATGTCAGATTTATGTCCGTTTATTCTTTGGCGTAAGGTTTGGCCTGTTTGTCCAATATAGAGAGCTGAAGGACACTGTTGGCATTTGATGGCATACACAATGTTAGACGATGAGCAATTAAATAGTCCAGAGATGGTGTGTGTGATGTTGTTGGGGCCAGTAATGGTGTTGTCCGGGTGTATGTGGCAGCAAAGTTGGCATCTGGGTTTATTGCAGGCTCTGGTGCCAGTGTCCGTGTTAAGTCTGGTTGTAGTATTATTGTGGGTTAGGAGTTGTTTAAGATTGGGTGGCTGTCTGTAGGCAATGAAAGGTCTTCCTCCCAGAGCTTGAGAAAGAGAACTGTCATTGTCCAGGAGAGGTTGTAGATCTCTGATGATGCGTTGTACTGTTTTAACTTGGGAGCTGTATGTGATGACTAGAGGAGTTCTGTTATTTTCTTTTTTGGGTCTGTCTTGCAGCAAGTTCTCTCTGGGTATCAGTCTGGCTCTGTTGATCTGTTGTCTAACTTCATCTGCTGGGTATTTTAGTTCTAAAAAGGTTTGCTGTAGATCTCTTAGGTGAGAGTCTCTGTCTGTAGAATTGGAACAGATACGGCTGTAACGTAGTGCCTGGCTATAAACAATGGACTGTTTGGTATGTTTGGGATGGTGGCTAGAGGCATGTAGATATGTTTGTCGGTCAGTTGGTTTACGGTATAAGGTGGTGTCTATGCGCCCATCCTGTATTTTTATAGTAGTGTCCAAAAAATGTATTTCTTGCATAGATTGATTCATTGTTAGGTTGATTGTGGGGTGAAAATCATTGAATTTCTGGTGGAAGGTGTTCAGGGTCTGTTGACCATGTGTCCAGATGATAAAAATATCATCAATGAATCGCAGGTACAAGAGAGGTTTGAGTGGGTAGGAGTTTAGGAAACGTTGTTCTAAATCTGCCATGAAGATGTTGGCATACTGTGGGGCCATGCGGGTGCCCATTGCTGTGCCGCTGATCAAGTTTATGTTCAGGTCTGTTACCACTAGGAAGAAGGAGGTGTATAAAACCTGCCATTTCTCTACAATCAAAGGCTGCTACAGAAGTCAGAATATCTTGGTCGATAGGATGTGTTTTTGTGATTGTGATTAAGTACAGTGGTACCTCGGGTTACTTACGCTTCAGGTTACAGACGTTTCAGGTTACAGACTCTGCTAACCCAGAAATAGTACCTTGGGTTAAGAACTTTGCTTCAGGATGAGAACAGAAATTGTGCTCCGGCGGCACGGCAGCAGCAGGAGGCCCCATTAGCTAAAGTGGTGCTTCAGGTTAAGAACAGACC
The DNA here is from genome assembly GCF_964188315.1 of Podarcis muralis. Lineage (NCBI taxonomy): Eukaryota > Metazoa > Chordata > Lepidosauria > Squamata > Lacertidae > Podarcis > Podarcis muralis. The sequence continues at coordinate 38,916,809 of NC_135656.1, read as the reverse complement.
TCCGAAACGAATTAAGTACTTAACCTGAGGTACCACTGTATCTCTCTTTGATTTTAGATAAACTCAGTTTACCCACCTCTTTTATAGAAAACATTCACTTCCCTTAACACTTCCTTTAAGCCAGGCATGGCCAAACTTGGCCCTCCAGCTGTTTCGGGACTACAACTCCCATCATCCCAGGACCAGTGGGCAGGGATGATGGGAATTGATGTCCCAAAACAGTTGGAGTGCCAAGTTTGGCCATGGCTGCCTTAGTCCAGTCCGCTTCCAGTGTTCAACATTATGTGATCATTTTCCTGTGTTGCAAGGCAGACACACTTCACTATTTTTTTAAAAATAGCTACTCATTCTCATTTGCTTACAAACTTCCTTTAAAGTATCATCTAACGATGCATTGTTTTATAGAGGCTTGGAGAAGAGAAGTAGGATTTTAGCCCCATATTCACAGGTCTTAGCATTTCAGTGTGTTGGGAGAAACATCCATGCATTTATGCTGAGATGAGCATTGCTCAGTCCAGGATCACTCTCAGAGTTGTGGAACAACATGCAGACGGGTGGGCAGATGGGGACAGCGTGGCATTTGAGATCATGCAATGTGTTGAGAATGGAAAGGGATGGAGGAAGATCCTTTGAGCAGAGAACAAGAAGGTTGGATTTGCCTTGTCTTCAGCCAGTTGAATTACATTATTCACCACTACAGTTTCAGTTTTTCAACTGCAGAGTTCTTTTAATAAACATTTTTTTTATCACTGTAGGATGGAAATCTGTGCGGATACTTCGTGCTGTGAAGTCTGAGTGCGCACAGCTTTGGTAAACAGTACAGAGTGAGATTGAGTATTTGTAAAATAGTCTCTTTGGGGATAGGCTGATGAAAAACACAAAGAAACATAGCTGAAAGCCTGATGCAGAGGACATGCCAGCAGTGTAGCTGGATAAAGTAGTGGTTTAAAAGTTGGCAAGAAATGAGGCTATTCAATTAACACCTTCTTTTTTGAGTGCTCTAGACGCGTATATTGGATGAAATAATGTTGACTAGATATCGGAAAGGCAAGAAGGCTGCTTATTTGCAGCTACACTCTTCTCCACAGTGTCAAATGGTGTCTCAAGATATTAAAGGGTTGTTGGTAGGTCTTACGTTTTGTTACATGGAGTGGGAAATCTTCTGTACATCAAGTTAATATTCCAGAACAATACCTCTATTTATGCTAGTTCTCCAAAAAGTGAGGCACGTGCAGCAAAGTGATCAGTAAAGAAGAAATAGCTATTTTGACAGATCCATGCCTTTCATTTAACCCAGAAGCTACAGTATTGGAATGGACAAAGAACATATTCATGTAGCGTTTTTTAATTATTATTACTAGTACATCCCAATTTTCAGGTGGGCACAACTGATTGTTAGTTGATGACAGAAGCTGTATAGGAGACTTGTCCTAACAAGCAATAATTGTGTAATTAGGGGCTTTTAATCAAGTCATGGAATTCTAATTCATTCTTTGCCTTCATTCTGCTGAAAGTTAATATCATCCTCATTGAGTGAAATCCATCAGCAATCCTTTGTTCTCCAAACCCTTTGCAAGTGCTAGTGGTGCAGTCGACCTTTATTTACGTACAAGGCAGACAAGTGGTAAAAACTGTACTATGTCAAAAACTAATATCCAAAAGCAGTCGAAGGGTGCATCTTGTTTAATCCTTGCCACCACAAATAGCCAAAAACTGCATTCCAAAATCGTATTTTGGGGAGTGTTTCAAAAGTAAAGAAAAGTGAAATCCATTACAGGAGTTTCCTGAGCAAATGTGATATTTAAGAGCAAGAAATACGTGAAATGTTAACAAACAAGCAGTGCTGAAGGTCCCTAGCATTATGGTTTTGTAACCCTTTCTGTGTTTGATTTCTCATAGAACTGAAAAATGTAGTGCCCCATCCTTTGCAATCAGGGTCATTGACAGGGTGTGTCACACATGTAACAGGCTTTAAGCCTGCAGGGGCTCCAGACTCTTAGCTTTCATTTAAGAAAGTAAGTCATTTGGACATTTGTGAAGAAAGCTAGAAAGCAAAGCATGCAGGCACCATTCTAAGACTGTAGATGGAGTGAAGCTGGTGTTGTCAACCAGTTAATCATGAGAGAGAAAAGATGCAGAGCCCTCAAATATTTCATTTCATCCTTGCTTTACACAATCTGCCATTGTTATAAACCACCACTCCCCCCCCCATAGTCTTCATACCTACTTGCTCCCATGCTATTGTTGTAAGCCAAAAATGGCTTATCTTCTGAGTTTATGCCCATGAAACTCAGAGACGTAAGGAGTTAGGAGTCCATCATTGTTTATTGCAAAGCAATAGGTTACAGTCAGATTGTTCTGTGAAACTGCAAGCACACCCAGTGGTCAGGCAGTGATATTTATAACATTTCAAACAAAGCATTTCAATTTTCACCAATCAAATAAATCATCACCTCATTTCATGTTTAATACGCATGCGCAATAAGCACTGGCAATTTATGGTGATTCAGGTTTGATTCTCACCAATTTCTGTTGGCTAGGCTTTGATTCCCACCGTGTGCTGTTACATTGTATTAGTATGCATGTTGCGAACCTGTGTTATGTGTAGCCATTTGCACAATGTAGCAACTGTTGTTCTAGCTTTGAGCTGCATCTTTGTGATTCACATATTCCTGCCCCAGTGTGGGGGGGGGGGGCGGCAACTTGCAAAACCATCAGTTTCATAAAGCAATAGGTCACCATAACTCCTTTATTAGAAGTGCACTCTAGGATTTCCAGGGGTACACATTATCACATTTATTTTGGCCCTTTGGGCCACCACCACTATGGACACTGTTGTTGTGTAACCTGCCTTCAGTTTTGCTCCCCTGACTTCATGCAAATCCAGCATTGCGATGCATCACTACAAATCCTCCAAGGTGGGTGCACAATGACATTATTACAATTTTTATTATAGCAGAGAGATAAACTTGATATTAATATTTAGGCCTCAGCTTTCTGCTGAGGTTCTCCCCTTGTCTTTCCCCCTCACACTTCCCTTATCAGCTCCTTTTCTCTCCAGTTCCCCAACTGTCAAATTTCAACTAACTCTCCCTCACTAGCAAGTTTACTCTCAATTGACTAGAATCTCGAATCTTACTCAGTCTTTCCTATCGCCCAGAGCAAGTGGAATGAATTTGCCTGATCCAGGCCCTGCCTAATAAATTATCAAACCAATGGTTTCTCCGCTCTCAGAACCTGTCACCAAGCAGCTACTGCTGAACAGGCAACATATTAACAGTACAAGGCCCTGAACTTTGACAGTCGCAGAGGTCACACAATATATTTTCCTTCAAAGCACATGCATTGAATAATACTTTCAACATTTTTCCACACCATGTTATGAGCTAAACATGGTTGGCCATGTTTAGCCATGGAGGCACTTGTTTGGGTCAAGGGAATTCTGGCACAGCATTATCATATTATAATAATAACAACTTAGCTTTCATTGTTCTGTTGTGTTTTTCAAAATTGAGTGTGCAAGTATTCAGGACAATTGTTTTGAATACCTAGCAGTGAGTTAAAAGTTCAGGTTACTGGTGATATCTGATCTATAATACTTTTGACTTGTTATTTTTTATGTTTGGAAGAAAGGCAAGGCAAGCTACACACATTAAATTAGCCTATTTATAAAGGAGAAATAAATTCAAGTAGGATCCTAGCACAATTAGCCATGTAAAATAAAGATGATGGATAGCCTAGATGACAGACCTCCTCAAGTCCAGATGCTTTCCCTCTGAACTCACTGGACAATTATTTTCGCATTTGCCAAGGAATATTTAGTGTCTTACAATGTAATTTTAGGATTTGCAGTACTATTGTATTATTCCAGAGATTGCTATAATTCTGAGGTTATTAAAGAAAATCTGGCAGCTCTTCCAAGTGCCTTAAAAGCATTTTGTTGCAATATGAGACGTAAAATGGCCTTTCCGAGGGCATCCTTATCCTGTATCCAGATTCCCATCACATTTTTCTTAAGCGGCAACAGTCTTTGATGCTTATTCTGTCTGTTGGATCTTAATGGGATTTTCTCCCATCTACATTATGTTTGGTGGGGGGGGGAACAGAAAAACTCTAAATTATTTCTGTAAATTTGAAGAAAGCAGCGATATTCATTTTATACGTCAGTGCCAGATAATGACTGTGGTTTGTTGGCCTGACATGGCCAATGCATGTCTTGCTTCATTGCCCATTTCACTTTAAGCTGCTATTGCAATATGTATGCACTTTGCAGAAGTAGTTTAGCATAGGCACGTCTTTGAGTCGTGTCTGTGTTCATTCAGTATACCTGCGGTACATAAGCTCCACAGCATACATAGGCTGTTCTATTTATTACAAACCAATTTCATTTCAGACCTCCTCACCCCCATTTTCCCATTTACCTCGTCTGGTAATGGCAGCACGGAGGCACTGCTGTAGGTCAGCTTCCCTCCCTACCTGTGTCTTTTGAAATGCTGCTGTGGTAGCACCTCTGCACTCTGCAACATGTAGTTTTGCCAGGATTCTTGAGTTAGTTCTTTGGGTTTCAGTTAACTTGGAATCTACATCTCAGGACTCTTTAGGCATGCCTGGCCTTTGTACAAAGAACTGGGGTGCTTTTGGGAAAAAGTCAGTTTCCCGTATCTCTAATGCCTGGAATATTCCAAGATATTGTACCTGTTGTCACAAGATAAAATGGGAAAGGCAGGTGTGAGTGAAGAGGGATAGGCAAGGAGGGAGGAGTTATCATATTACAGTGGTACCTCAGATTAAGTACTTAATTCATTCTGGAGGTCCGTTCTTAACCTGAAACTGTTCTTAACCTGAAGCACCACTTTAGCTAATGGGGCCTCCTGCTGCCGCCGCACCACCGGAGCCCGATTTCTGTTCTTATCCTGAAGCAAAGTTCTTAACCTGAAGCACTATTTTTGGGTTAGCGCAGTCTGTAACCTGAAGCGTATGTAACCCGAGGTACCACTGTACAATTCTGGTTGGAAAAGAACTCATGGGGCTGTAATACTCGTCTCACTTTATAGTCCAAACAAGGACATGATGGATTTGAGTGACATCAGTAATGCCATGATTTCTTGGCATACAAAGTGAGATGAAAATGGTTAATTGAAGAGAGAATTTCATCATCTGCTGCTGTGAAAACAATGAAGGAGAGGGGAAGAGAAAATAAAGAGGGAAACACATGCTGACTATAAAACATTAACACAGGAAGAGGCTAAATACTGCCGATTGATTTTCTCTAAACTTTTTTGTGGGTATATTCAGAATTGTTTGGGATTTATAGATTCTTGGTTATGCAGAAAAAATAGAATTTCCACAAGGCAGTATGCCTGAAGTTGCTTAATAATGGAACTTTTTATGTGCATAATGCTTTCTTTAATCAACTTGCTAGGTCTGGCAGAAATATCAGCTTTGCAGAAGAATTTTATTTCTAATCTCACTTCCTGTCTCAGTGTTGAATTTGCAAGCAATTCTTTCAGATTATGCTTAGAGCAGTGTGACACACAGAGAAGTTGTCAAAGACTTCAGTGTTCAACAACAGTGGGCTGGTTGCTAAGGGAAGTGATGCTTTTGGGTGGAGAGGGCTCAGCTTCTATGTCCCGTGGTATATTTATAGCCCGTGGTATATTTTTCTGTCTACAAAATATCACAATACCATGTAATATATATTAAAGCAGAGAAACAGCCCCCCTTTTATATGGTACATCAAGTTGTGTTTCAGAGTTAATGTAAATGGTCTGTCTAAACAAATACTACCCATACGATAGAATTTGACACCTAAAACTATGTTTTTATTTTGAAATAATGATAATTGTATTTCTGTAGCCGCCTGCTCAATGGCTTTAGAAGCTAAAATGACATTTTTGCAGTTAGCTGTGTAATCTATTTTGAGTTGCACTTGTAGGTGCATTGTAAACATGTTTCCCAGTCTTTTGGCGTAGAGTGCAAAACTCAGGATTACATGCTATTTTCCCCAGACCCTCTCTTCTTGTGTGAGCCTTAACTATGGCTAATTATAATACTGTTAACTACAGTTAATGTGAATCCAGGGTTTGCTCTATTTTTTAAAAGCCAACTTTAAATCCCGATTAAAGATAAATTACGTTAACAGCTGTGGAGTCATGGGGATCAAAGCAGAATAAGAGCAAATGTTTTGTAGGATAGGAAAGGGCCTCACAAAAGTGCAAGTCTCATAGTGCTCTCTCTTCCTCATTCACACACACACACACACACACACACAGACAGACAGACACACACACACACACACACACACACACACAAACACACTTATTTAAATATGGAACAAATGAAGCTGTCTTACACCAAATCAGACCATGGCTGGCATGGTTCTCTAGGATATCAGGCAAGAATCCTTCCCTATCCTATCTGGAGATACCTGGGATTGAACCAGGGACTTTAAAAAATGCAAAACATGCGCTTTACCACTGAGCTCTGGCCCTTCTTTTAATGTTATTACACAACTGGTTAAGAGATGGGCAGTGGCTTGTGTGCACTAGTGCATGAAGTTATTTGGGGCTTATGTATTCCTCACCTTACCATAGGGTTGAACTGCAAACTTTAAAGCTCTTTTGGGGTGGGTGCTCGCAATCACCAAAATTGCAAGCCATGTAATGACATTTCTCTCTTATATATAAAATCATAAGCATGTTGTCAACTGCAGTCACAGGCAGATGGTAGTTCAGACTTCATTAAGACAACCTGCTGGGCCATCATCCTAGGCAAGGTGAGGAGAAGGAGGGATATGTAGAATAAAGGTACAGGTCCAGGAAAAGTGAGGAGAAGGGAACCAGAAGGTGGAGGAGTGAACAGGCAGACCCAGGCAAGCCTTGGAGGTATGGTGAGCTGAGGGTGAGGTTTTTTTTGAGCAAGGTATAAAAGGGACAGGGTTGGTGAGGGAATGGGGGGTAAACAGACTTGGCAAGTGAAGTGATGAGGGGTGCATCCCCTAGTTATAAATAAATGTATAAAATGAGATGTTAGTGCTTGTAATATCATTTTTTATTAGTGCTGTTAATATTCTTAATACCTGTTTCTCACAAAGGAAGCTAGTAGATTTTGAAACGGCATACCTGCATATATTCTGTTAGCTAATGAATTGATTTTGCAACTATTGCTCTTAATTATGTATGTTCTTAGGACTTCCGTTTGTGTGCATGTGTTTCCTCTGCTTCCCCCCATGTTTAGACATTGAAAATGAGCCTTATGAAAAGGAGAATTCCCCCCAGAACAACCTTTGATACGAATGTGAGTTGTGGGTTGTGCCAAAGGCTTATATTTCACATTTGCTTTAGACTCCACGTCCGAGAAACAAGCGCCTTCCTGCTTTCAACAAGACAAAGTCTGTGTTGTGGGTAAAAGGTCCTCAAGGTATTCTTGACACTGCCATTCCTAATGGTTCCTTGTCATTTGTTGATCCATATGTATGGCTATGATCCTTGACCAGCTCCCTATCTTAATAGGAACAACCTGTGATGAGAAGTATATGGAGTCTTGAGATGTATAAGAAACCCATTCATCCACACACACAAAAATTGACCCGAGGGCAGGACCACCAAGAATGTACGATAAATGAGTCCCCAGGAGTACTTCAGATGTAACAGTTCTCTTTGACTTGTTTTTACAATATTTTTTTACAACGTTCCTTATTTTATAATTTTATATATTAAGGTGAAATTGAAACTAGAGTGATGATGGCACACGTTAACATTTGGGGGGATAAATTTGAGAATCCTGGAGTGTACCCACCCAAACATTACAGATGAGAATGTACTGAAGCATTAATTCATACAAAGAGTTTTATTCTGGGTTTGTAAATTAACGTGATATTCATACTTTTCAATTTTTGTTTGAATATTTATAGGAGTTGTGTTTTAAAATCTTTGCCTCTTGTGCACCCCACTTATTTCTGAATATCTGTCGTTGGAAAGAACGAGTAACAAGTGAATATTGGATATAAAGTTTACAAATTCTTCAGCTTCTTTTTGTACACTGTATTGGAGTTCCAGAGGATGATAGCAATAAAGATCTGGTTTCTATGAAGACTTGGGATTATAAGGAACTATAAAAATAAGCTGTGTTTAATGGTCTCTGAGATTTATGAATCCAATCTCTTCCTCTGGGAACTGGACTGGCTTCGTTTTAAAACTGTAACTCTCTGATTGGCAAACGTATTTTCTCCCTATAGTCATAGATGGTATCTGATGATGCCAGAACCGAGGAGTAGTAATAAAACAAGAGGCTTTTAGTGGGGGGGGGGCACTGTTTGCTGCTAAGATACTTTTGTAAATGTAAAATTGCCACTGCCAAGCAGGCACATAAAACAGTAATGGTGAGAATCCTAAAGTGATCAGTGGAGTCTAGTTAATGGTCTGTTAATTTGTGGCAACGTAATCTCACTTGTTTGGATTGACATTCTTGTCTCTTCATGTTTTTTCCATGGGATATTGAAGACATCAAAAGTGCTTCTTTAGCTCAGCTGAGCATTTCTTTTGTTTCAAAAGAAAATATGGGATTGTATTTAACTAAGTTTTGCTCAAAATAAACCCACTGAAATGAATGAACATGACCAAGTTGGGTCCATTATTTCAGCAAGTACTTTGATAACAGCTTAGTTGAATAGCACCTGTGCGTTCTTTTTGTTTGTTGGTTTGTTGCTGGAAGCCTCAATTTCACCACAGTGAACATATAAAAAAACCTGTACGGAAGTACTTCATTTCTGTTCAATAAATGGAATTGTTAAGAGGTATTAGTAAATACATGATTACCCATTTTTGCAATGTCATTCTTGAATGATTTTTTTTTACTTCGCTATATGAAAAAGTAGAATTCCACAGACCTGCAGTAGTTCTTACGTGCATTCTTTCTCTCATGCACACAGCCAGATCCATGTACATGCATGTAAGCAGAGCATTCAACTCCATTCATTCATTCATACATACATACATACATACATACACACTCTGTCTCAACATCCCTCCTGTCTTTCCTAGAAATACCAGGGATTTTTTTAATTTATGAGAAGCAAATAACAGTTTCTGAAATGCCCAGTGAAGTTTCATGGGGATTTCATGTCTGTCCCCCTCCACAGTCACTGGATACTTCAGCAACCTGGGAAACAAATTAATACTCCATCTCATTTCTTCTTCACCCAACCTCCCTGGAAATACCAAAGATCCCTTCTCACTCCATCACACTCCTTCAGTGTGTTTCTTTCTTCCCTCTAAGCATGGAGGGAATAGATTGGGGAAGGCAGGAGAGATGCTTTATTATCTCCATTGTACAGGCAAGACAAAGAAGAAATTATTTGCAGAAGCACAGCTTCTCCCACTCCTTCTCTACTCAGACACATTCCCTCTTTGGCAGATAATGCACCATGCAATTTAGCACCCATTTTTCTAGCGAAAGGATCTGTTTCTCTCATCCCATTTCCCTTCTTGGATAATTCCATGCTAAGATTATTATACAGCTAATCCTTCAACACCTAGAACATAATTAATCAGAACCATCTGATTAAAAAAATACATTTGAAAAAACACCCAGTTTCCTATTCTAAATTGCAAACTTCATCTTCACTTAACTACTACTTGCTCATGTTGCATTATTATGTTTATCTAGTTTTAAAATCTAGAAATATGCAAGGGTTGCCTAGTCAAGTCAGTTAGTACTTTTTTTAGGATGTAGTGTGGGCTGCAGTGTCTGCATTTATCTCTGGGGAGGAAGTAATGAGAAGTTATGCAGAGTGGCTTAAGGTAGGTGGGAAGGCATGCAGTGAGAACGTGGGGGAGAGAGCAGAATGAATGTGGAGTGGTGAGAGGAAAGGCCGCAGCTGAAATGTGGGAGAAGGAAAAATGAGATGATTACTTGGGGAGGAAAAAGATAAGAGAGGGGGAGCTGGTTAAAGTGCATCAGATGGGAAAAGACAAACATACTGATGGTTTTGGTTAGTGATTTGAGACAGGAAAGGGAGAGTTGATAGAAATAAGTCGATTCGAACGACTGAGGAGGAAATAGGGAGGCAAGTTTAGGGTCTGTGAGAAGGATATGAAAACTAAGTATTTAACAGCATGGAATAGATTAGGAATATTTTAATGAAAAATGAGATTAATTAGTACTAGGTTTTCTGGCCTTTTGAAATTATTATATTAAAATTATAAATGCAAACTATAAATCAGTAGGATTGCTTGTATGCATTGTTTTCTTCATCCCCATTTAATTCCACCAGTCTTATCTTAATGGCATCCCTTCTATTTCTGGTGCTGGTCTCTTATGTAGACAAAATGGCATCATCCTAACACACCATGAAGATATTGGTAGGTTGGGTAAACCACAAGGTTTGCAGAAGTCCCCCAAAAACTCCCAATGCTGTAGGGGAAAGTGTCAGGAGCTCGTCCTACACTCAAGTAGGACCCCGGTAGAGACACATGCCCGACTGGCATGTTCCCTCCCTCCTAGTCGATTGTTCAGGAGCTTCAAAAGCTTTCTTCTGCCTGAACATCACAGCGACCGATGCCAACAGAGATCGGCACACTTAGAGAGTCTTCGCAGCTTGCGTAACAGACCTCAGCAACTCAGCATTTCGTCTAATCTACTTTATTTACATATAAACACACACGGAGCACTGCAACATGGCTCCCTCTCTCTCTAGCATCAGACAGCAAAGAGAAAGAACAAAGGATAATAGTCCCACTTCATGGAAGACAGTAACACAAACATCCTGTCTCCGTCACTTCCCACTCTGTGGAGTCAAAACATACACTGTCATGTGATAGACAACAATCCCATGACTGCAGTCACAGAGCAGGAATTCTAACAGAAAGAACCCAAGGGGTGGGGAGTCCCCAAATAGCCCAATAAGGACTGAACATTCTTATTGGCAGCAGAATGATGGTTGACTCTGGAGGGACAACATGGAAAAACAAAAACTGGGTGAGAGGTGGAATGGAAGATGGCAAGGCTGGCTAGTGAACAGGACCATTCCTTATACTTTCAGTCTTCTCTCTATTCAAACCCACAGACAACTTGTTTGAGAAAGCAAAATGAGCAGGGGAAAAAGAGGGAAATGAAATGGAAGGAAGAAAAAGGTATGGGAAGGGGAAAATAAACAATGCTTAATGATGCACCAGCATACGTGCTCATTCATTCAAAGTAAACCATTATTTGTTTTATACTATGTCATACCATGAAGCATGAACAAAGCCAATATGTTCCAAATTCTGAACTGCTTGCACAGAGGCACAACTTTTTGATATATCTTGCACAGCTTTTAGTATAGTTGGAAGTGCATAATAAAGTATTTGAAACTGTGTGGTGGAACTGTATGGTTGAAAGTACTATAATCTATTCTGGAAGAAAGATAGTTTGGAACCTTTTTCCCTTGTAGTCATCTCTTAAAAGAATAGTCCTTACACTATTTTCTTTGACAGATTTAGGATGTGCAGTTTTGGGGCACTTGAGTAAGAACCTCATAAATTAAAAACTTTATGAATGGTTGCCATAGAGCATATCCCTTTACTTTCAGTGTCTGGGAGCATTTTATGCATGTTGCAATTAAGAATAAGTTGATAAAAATGATTACACTTTTTGGGAGGAAGAAGTCATTTCCAGTCACCTGTTATTTGTAGCCCCTCTGAGGTTAAGGGACATTACAAAGCAACACTTTTCAGTTGGCTTGGCTTAATGTTTTATTTATGTCATTTCTCAGAGTTTGTGTAGATTCCAGAGAGGTTGGGGGGTCATGATGTTTCTATATTCCAGTCACTCAAGAGGATAAATATTCTATGAAATTCAAACCAAAGGGGTATGCTGAAGGCGAAACAAAAAAAAAAAAATTTGTTTAGGCTTTGGTGATTTGTTACTATTGCCATTTCCCCCCCCCCCCCTCAGCCTTTTTTTCTTGGCTAGGGAAAAGGGATATCTTTTCCAGAGTGGGATATATTTATGTCACCTGACCCAACTCCGCAGTAGCGCGCACAGTATATGAAATCTGTAAAATATATTTCAGAGCTGTATTTAAAGTTTAGGAATAACCCTATTTTTCCATTTTTTGATAGAAAATGATAGATTGTAATGAAAACTCTGCAGTAACAATGCCTAATTTAAAATTAATGCATCAATTGGTAAAAAGAAGATTAACATCCATAATGTATTTGGGTTGTTTCTTTCATTAGACCTTCTTATTAGTTTATGTGGGGCAGGATCAAGTGGAATAATAATGCAATATTGGGAATGTTTGAGTTTGTCAACTTTTCATGCATGTGAGTAGATGAGGGAGAGAGACTGTGTGTGAGAGAGATAATGAATAAGTGTGTTGGAGTTCTTTGGTTACTGGTCATATGTAGAAATACTATTTTCCATTATAACTCTTCTCTTTTTTTAATCTCCAAACATAATTACTAACTCTCTGTTTGATCATGTACTGGAAATTCATAGGTGAATTATAATTTTAATTTAGTTTAGTGGAAAGTAGACTCATAAAAAATATAGTTCCTGTTATCTACGTCTTGAATTCTCTTTGAACAATAACGGCAATGATGCAACAACATGGCTTGTTTGCTAAAGTGATATGGAATAAAGGAATCATATTGAACTTTTGTACTATGGAATATAAATTTTTGCAGGTTACGTTTGGGTGAAAGGAGGAATAGTGAGAGAATATGCAAAAGGGCACAGTTGGAAGATGGTGAAAGAGAACTGTGTTGGGGTCAGAAGTAGAAGAGTAATTAATCAAATAAGAGTTCTGAAACCCAGAATCCATGTAGCAGATAACATTATTATTGGAATCCGAGTGTCCTGTTCTGTGAAGGCGCTCATGGAGCAAAGGAGGTTGGTTGCTGCAGCACCAAGGAGTTTGCCTGTTGCCTTATTTTGTGCTCAAACTATGGCCCCACAATTGCTCTGGGGTAGAGCTGGAACTCACCATGGGGTTTGTTTTTCCGCCCCAATACCAACTCACCCATAAATTCCAGTGAGTAGGGCAGATCAATCAGGGTGGGATGGGGCTCCTGAAAGAAGGAGCAAGGCCACTACTTCCCTTTGACACCCATGCCCTTTAGGAGATGTGGGAGATAGCATGGAGCATTAGGGTGTGAAGAAGTGAGTCTTCTTCCCTCCCTCTCAATCCTCTTGCTCTTCCCTGCTTGCATGATGTGATATATTGTTTAGATAGTGAACTGTAATTCTTCCTAGGGAAATTGGCTCATAAATGTTTCTGCAGTCCAACAATTTTTGTGGGTAGCACCTTTTGGATTGTCGTTTCAAGATAACCTGCCTTTTTGTTATGCTGAGGGTTTATTGTGCTCCGACTGCACTCCCTTGTCTGATTACAATTAGCAGGTTTATTATCCCATTACAGGTCATGGGGTCATTTTTAGCCAGCTGCTATAAGAAGTTCAACTACTCCCTTCACGACCAAATTAATATTACTAAGAGTTGGCTGTTATCCTGCCTTAAAACTCCCTCTAGGAGTGTATATTAGACTCATAATTGCTGTTCCTGGTTCTTGTATAATAGATTAAAATATAACCAATAAAATTTGCAGTGTAAAGTTGTGCAATGGGCCAACAACAAAAAACTCTCCCACTGAAAGTCCAGCCCTAACTGCTTATGCAGACATTATTGAAAATCGCATTCATGTGCATAACTACAAAATCCTAATGTGTCAAGAGTTGGAAGCAACTTCAATGGTTGTAGTGTGTGAGAGGTCTTTTGGCAGTTATGCTGCAATGACTGAGGACTGTCCATAAAGTATGCCATGCTTTCAAAGACCCTTTCAACCCTGCTCTTCCTACCAGTGATATTTTAACCATCAGCCAATTCCTCCTTTGCTACCCTTCCCCTCCCTCTTGATGTACGACATACTTTAAGGCAGGCCCTTGTGTGATTGTACCTGTTTTTTTGTTTGCATTTGGGTTAAATAGATCAAACTGTAGAAAACTAGTTTGTGCTTTTTGTATAACCTTTAAAGTTAACATGCACGCACAGATAGAATAGAACAAGCCGAATATTTTCACAAATTTAAGGAGGATGCTGAGAGGAATTAAGAAAACAGATTCAAGATTAAGCTTGACACATGGGTGAAATTTTGTAGACCACTTTAACACGAACTGTTTCACATATGCAAATTTTATGTATCCCATCAAAAATGGGTTCCAGACATTTTACCCTTTCCAAAGTTAATCTTGTGAGAGGGTGATTGCCTTGCCTTTCGCCAAGCATGGGAGGCCTTTGGTGGCCAATAGGTTTCAGTCCTATACACACGTACCCTTGGAGTAAGTACTGTACTGTTGAATGCAGTAAAGCTTCCTTCTGAGTAAGCATGCCTAGATTGCACTGTGAGACTTACAGCCCATGAATTTGTCTTAATTTCTTTTAAAGCCATTTTTTAGCCATGACTACTTACCGTATATGCTGCTTCCAGAATCAGAGGCAGCATGCTTCTGACAACCAGCAGCTGGGGAAGAGTCCCTGGGTGAGGGCTGATGCTCTCATGTTTGTGGGTTTCCCAAAGACACCTCAGAATCAGAATGCTTAACTTGATGACCCTTTTTCCCTGATCCAGCATGGTGGTTCTTATGTTAAAAGAATGGTAGTAGAATCTTCCATGTCTTGTACTGAACCTCAGAAAGTTAAAGGCATGCTCTTTCCTAATATTTTTTCACCTATGCAAATGTGGCTTAAAGCTTTGTGCGACTATGTTCAGTGCCATAGCTGCATGATATGCTTGGCTGTCCACACAATGGGGATGGAATTTGTAAAAAAGTTGGAAAGGTGTACTTGTATTTCCTGGGTTGTTGTTGTTGTTGTTATTTTTATTATTTTAAAAACTATGTATTTTGCACTGAAGAAGTGGGGGCATAACCATCTCAAAGAAAAAAAATAAAACATGGGCAAATGTTGCACTAAACAGCAGATTGTTATTTTTATTTATTGGTTGAATTTCTATCATCCTTTTGCCAAGGAGCTTAGGGTAGCATTCATGGAATTTCCCCCATTTTATTTCCCAAAATTCTACTTATGGGTAATTATTGGGAAAGCTCGGACAAAGTAGGATGTGTGGAGTCAGCCAGGAGGATTTAAAACTACAAATCTCAGTGTTCTTGGCTACAAGGGAGAGCTGCTAAGCATGATAGGAAGCAAAAAAAGGAGAAATTGTTGTCCTCAGCTTTCACTTATAGCTAGTTCTTCACTTTCCCTTTGCAAGTTAAGTGTGGGCAAGAGTAGAAGTTGAAGTCCAGGAAGGCTGGGGGTGGCAAACCAAATTCCTGGGCAGAGGTAGGTTTGGTTCCTAATTGGCCCAGCTTTTCCAAAGTGCACAAGTTTGTTTGCACTTCTGATTCTACATTATGAAATTTTGAACCAAACTGACTTGCTTCAGATACCTGGGAAGATGGCCCCCTGGAACACTGGCTTTGAAAGGTTTACTTTGCTCATATCTGACGTCATTCTGGAATGCTGAAAATATGAAGCAGATCTCTGCCCTGTCACATTGCTTTAGTTTCAAAAAACAGCATTCCAGTGGTCACTAAACAGCTTACAAAGAGCTTATCAACACAGTCATGTGTTTGAAGTCTGAAAGTGCTATATTGTTTTGTGCACAATCCGCATAAGATGCACTTTCAGAACTGGATACCCACCATGCAATTTCTTAACTGTAGCGGTTTCATGACTGCCTTAGCCTACTCCTCCTCTCCTTTCAATGTGAGAATTAATATGCCTGATTATTTTGAGTTAGAGATAGGGTTAGGAGAGGAAGAACAGATCAGAAACATCTGCTGAGCACCTGTGCTCCTGGTGTGACTGGAGGAGCTGATGGAGCTGGCACTGATCCCTATTAAGCTCTAGCTTGCCTGGTAGGACAGAGTCCCAAACTGTGGCTCCCAGCTGTGGAACCTCTGGTGTCCTGCTCCTCCAACCATAGACCTGGTAGTAGGGGGAAACCAGGACCCAGAGCTTAATGGAGGCACCTCTTCTTCTTTCCCCTCTCATACCTAAAAATTGTACTAACTGAAGAGCTCTCTTGTGGAAAAACAATAAGGTTCAAATGTATTTATTAAGAGATGTGCATCTTGCTTTATTTTAAAGCAGTTTAATGCTGACAGCTCTGTCTAACAAACTTATGGAGCGTGTTGATGAAGTCGCTTAATAATAATAATAATAATTGTTGTTGTTGTTGTTTATATGCCGCCCGTCTGACGGGGTTACCCCAGCCACTCTGAGCAACTTCCAACAAATTAAACCACAATAAGACATCAAACATTAACATTTCCCTATGCAGGGAAAGGCACTTCTGCATAAATTGAGAGTTCTGCTTGGTAAAATGAGTGTTATTTACACTAAACTTAGTCTTGCTGAGGTGACCACCTTCTTCTGTTATAGAATCATCAGAATTGTAGAGGGGCCATAAGGGTCATTAGTCCAATCCTGCAAAGCAGGAGTCTTTCGCTCAATGTGGGGCTTGAATCCATGACCCTGAGCTTAAGCGGTCTCATGCTCTACCAACTGAGCTGTTTGTATAATTGAAACCTGCATCCTCACCTTATAGGTTCCGTTTTTATCTCTACATCAGAGGGATGGTTGCAGAATTCTAGTGTGACTAATGAAGGTAGATTAGAGTAAAACAACTTTGCTGCTAAAACTGGGCAAGTGACCAAGATAAGCATAGTTCTAGTAAAGGTTTGGAGAAATAGCGTGCAAGATATTCTAGACTCTCGCGTCCCCCCCCACCCCCACCCCCCATACTTGCCTTTCAACGGTTAGAATGTCAGTTCCAGTGGACCAGCAGTAGAGTGGGAGCACATGTAATGTACCTACATGGGGCCATAGACATGGCTCTTGGGATGCATATGTTTTACATCTTAAAATTGCATTGTGGCCAAGGAAAGCATTCTTTTTGCTTCTGAAAAGTGCCATTGTTTGGCACTCGTAACTGCAGTCCAACTGACACAAAATCTTTCCCACACTTTTACTACATTTTGAAAACATTTTAATGCATTAATCTTCTAAATGCAGGAGCAGATATCCTGATACTCTTGCTGACTTCATCTTGGAGGTTAATCTGAAGAAAGATGGGAAGGACTTGTCCTAATAAATCTTGCGACAGACTTTGGCCGCAGGACATTATGATAAACCATGGTTTATTGTTACAGGAAAGAGGCTAGGAGAGTGTCAGGTTCACATGAGCCCCATCTTCCACTGTAGGTGCAAGAAAGAGTAGTACATCTAGTTTGTGTGTAGACGCCTGAATAATTGTGAGCATACAGGGGTGTGGAGAAATCACCTTTTATAATGTGTTCACTGAGACTGGGTTTGCTTTACATATAAAGTACAGTGGTACCTCAGGTTACATACGCTTCAGGTTACAGACTCCGCTAACCCAGAAATATTACCTCAGGTTAAGAACTTTGCTTCAGGATGAGAACAGAAATTGTGCAGTGGCGGCGCAGTGGCAGCAGGAGGCCCCATTAGCTAAAGTGGTGCTTCAGGTTAAGAACAGTTTCAGGTTAAGAACAGACCTCCAGAACGAATTAAGTGTTTAACCCAAGGTACCACTGTATAAGAGTTAATTATGTTTGAGGGGTTATGTGAAGGGTTAAGTTTCCAATATTTATAATAACAGTAACTTTATAAAAGTGATTGCAAGTCTTCTAGAAACAGTAACAATATTTACTTTCTTTTTCCTTATAGTCAATAATAATTAAAGGAAAACTTTTTTACTTTTGTTTGCTTATAAAGTGAGCCTGGCTGCTTTTGTAACACAGTGCTGCAGTTATTGGGTCATAGGTTAAGTTGTTGGTAAACAGCATAGTATAGATAGTATAGATGGTGCCAGCAATTAGAATGTTTTGAAATATACAGTATGTACTATGCTGGGAGTGAGAGTAAAATAGGAACCTCCACACACAATTGGTGAATCAACAGTAGTAGGTAGAAGTTGCTTCTCCGCTTAACAGTGTTTCCCAACCTTGGGTCTCCATCTGTTTTCGGACTACAATTCCCATCATTCCTGACACTGGTCTTGCTAGCTAGGGATGATGGGAGTTGTATTCCGAAAACAATTGGAGACCCAAGGTTGGGAAGCACTGGCTTATTGGGTGTGGTAACCCTCTACACTGAGGAATAAGGACCACAATAACTTAGAGCTTTGAACCAAATTGAGGGGGGGGAGGATATATTTTCATGCTTTTTGGTGTGTACAGTCTGAATCTACATCTATTGTAGCCCGTACATTATTTAGACAAGTGAGATGTAAATAAGCATACTCAACTTATCTTGGTCTGAATGCCATGCTACCTTTGTACAGGGCTTCCTGATGAGAGGAACGAGTGGGACAGAGGAAGTGTTCTATATTTTGTTACTCCTCTCTGTTTTTCAAGCTTAAATTTCTAGCCGAGTTTGAAGTCAACAAAAGTAGATTGTTTACTTTCTTGGGTGGGCCCTGCAGACAGGCTAGTTGTATAAGAATTTATTTGTGGACTTAAGCTCTCTTGGTATCTTTCAGACACAAGGCACCAAACCTTGCTGGTCCCCTATAAGCAGTGGCTGTTAAGTTATTTACATCTCTGCTGACAGATCTATTTATATGAAACAAAATTGGATATTTTAAACCAAGGCCTATTCCTCCCCAGGCAGTCTTACAGAAGTTGATGTTTTTGACCAAAAACTTCAGTGATGCCTTTAAATATTGCCATTGGGGAACTTTACAGGTCTTGGCAATGATGTGCAATTCTTACTGTAGTTTCAGATGAAGCCAAGGGGAAACTGGAAAACATGGTACTAGCATAAATGTAGAAATACCGTGGACAGTTTTTGTAATATCAGTTGTGTGCAAGAATGTACAAATGTTTATGTCCTGCGGTATAGGGGGAAATACTTGAAGGAAGTAAGCTTAAGGCAGAGGGATAGTTCACACCTACGTGGCTGTTTCTTCATGATGATCTTAGGCTCATGCATGTCATTGCTCAGACATAAATGTGGGATGTGTTGTATGAAGTAGAAATACATATGTATATCAATGCACATAAATGTAATGAGTAAAAAATTGTGTTTTTGTTCAACCTGGATTGTACACAGGTATAATATTTTTGTACCTAAAAACTTTCCACATAGCTGGTAAAGTATGCATCTGACAATAAGAATGCACACAGCTGAGGTGATTGCATGGAGCCACAGCCATATAAACTGACCCTTATGGATAGACTTTGACATATGTCCAAAAATTTGGTAGGGGCTGGAATTTCTGTAAAAAGCATACGTTTCATTATGCATGTGCTACTCAAAATCTAGCAATTCTTGGTTGTGTCAAGAATTTTAACGTCAGATGAAAATGTCAACATAGCTATTACAATCAACACCTCCTGATGTATTGATGCAGGTAACTTGAGACCAAAAATATTTTACCGCTGGACAAGCCTGAAAAATGTGTCTAAATAAGCCATTGCCATTATTACACTTCCAGCATCTATCTGTCTTAGACATTGCCTTGCTATACAGACATTGTGAGGTCTAATGTACTTAAAATTTTAATTCTCTGGACCATAATAAAGATTGATTGATTGATTCTCAAATTCCAGTTTACGGAAACATTTCATATAGATTTTAAAACAGTTTCCCATTCTTTAAACTGTATGATACCTTCCAGTTCCCTATTCTACACCTCTGAGTTCTTTTGCTGACTTGTTTTAAAGCAGCACATCAGTGAAGAAACTTAATCCTGTTTTCTGTCTGCAATGCAGTGTAACCTGGAAAATATTGTTTTAACTATTAGGGGCATTTGGCAATTTTGTTGTTTCTTGCAAATATTAAATGTGTTGTAAGCTGAAGGACAACAGCAAATTTATGAACATTTTTGGCAGAATGTTAGCACATATTGGGGTGGGGGGAATTGTCAAAGTACTTTGCAGCTATGTAGTATGGTACATTGCAAGTATGCAAAGGGAAAAGAAAAAGACAAATTACTATGGATAACTTATGATGCCCACCCTGAACTTGTTGAGATTATAGAAGTAAAGAACTGGAAAGAAAACCATTTCTAGCCCAACCCTCTGATCTGAAGCCAAAATAAATTATTTCCTGAAGGTTGACAAAACAAAGTAGCAGCTGGTGAGGCAGTGTGGACGGAAGTCCATTTGCTTTTTTGGCTTCCTAACACAGTGGATTCCTAACTCTTACCAAGAAAGAGAGTAGAATAGCAAGGCATGAGGAGCTTGTCACAATGCAGCAGCTGAGAGTGGAGTGAATTCAACACTCCTGCTGTCCCATAGGGAGCCCACCTTTCCCCACTACCCTTTCCCTCTTGGTAAGTTCCAGCAACCCGCTGTGTTGGGAAGCCAAGAGAGCAATGGAGCCCCACCCACGTTGCCCCAATGGCTGCTACTTGCAAGAGACAAAGTACATCTGCAGTATGTGTCCTTGAGATTTTTAGATTATCTAGAACCCCAAGGATTTTTCAAACCATGTGGGAAGGGAGAAGTCTCATTTGCAGATTTAGCTTTCCTGGCTGCTACAGCAGATCTCCTTCCCTGAGGCAGCTGATCCCATAACCCAATGCTCAGTCCCATCTGTGTGTTGGCTTGCTTTGCTGGAATTGTGAAGGTAGAATTCATGTCCTGAGTTTTGAAGGAGGGAGATGAAAAGGTTGTGTTTCTAGACCTTACTAATGATCAGAATATGTTGTACCACATGCGTTCCATTTCAGCCTTTTTTAAAAAAAAAAAGAAAATCTGTCTTGGAAGTACCTTAATGCATTAAAACTCACGCAAGGAATGTATATGATAAATTGAGTTGGCTAGATCTGGTTTCTGCCATGGGACTGAAATGTCCAAAGTGAAACAGTTACTTTAGAGCACATGCATTGTGTTATTCTGGGCTGTTAAGATGGTTGTATAAACATGTGATTAAATGTATTCCAGCGCAGACAAGAGTGGTATTCACAGCTGGGACATCTTGGGGGGGAAAGAGTTCATAGTGCATTTCTCTTTAGCTTTTCCATAAGCTTTCGCCTCTGCACCAATGTTATGCCTCCTATAGCTAAAGAAGTCGCCCCACCAACAAAACAAAAAGCCACACCTTTCATTATCTTTAAATATCACGAGTGGCCACATTTCTCTCGTTAAATGATGGAAAATGGAATACTGCCTGCTTTTGACTTGGTAAGAATAGAGCTATGCATGCTCTGTTGAAAGTATGGCCAAAAGAAACAGAAGGCAAAAATGTTGACAACAGAACATTTTGTCAAGGAAAGGAATGCCTTGTTCAAATCTAAAATTTTGTGTCCCCCCCCCTTTTTTTTTATTCTGAAATATTCAAGATCATAAGGTATTGTAGTTCCAGCTGTGAAAGTATTTCAATGTTCTATGAATGCTGAATGTCTTCTTCATTTTCTGAGGAGGCACTTGCAGCCAAGTGAAAGGGGTGTGTGCAGTTGGATATTGTGCCGGAAAGACTATTCAAATATGGTGATTTTGCCACGGCAAAGAAAAATTGAGGATTTTTTTCTGTTCATAGATACTAACTGATATTGCTCCTGTTAATTTTTTAATAAAAAGATTAGTGCAATCTCTTGAGGAGAGAGCACGTGTACAAATTCAACAGGGCTTTGTTTGTTTGTTTTGTTGCTATTTTGTTAACGTTGTTAATATTGTTTTATAGATATGAATGCTGTAGTACTTTGTGAATCCTATAATAGGATTTTTGGTGTAACTGTTATGTTTAGCTTATGTTTTAGTTGTTTAGTTGATAGTGCTACATAGATGGTGATTGTTTTATCTGTGATTTGTGATTGTTCTGCTGATGATTTGTTAAGTATTCTAGACTATTTATGCTGTATTTTTGATGTTCCATTATGCTTATCTTTTGTTTGTAAGCTGCTTTGGGATTTATTTGCATAAAAAATGGCATAGAAATAGAATCAGTCAATCAAGATATCTATTGCTTCCTATCATCAAATGAATAAACAAAAAAGTATCCATGTCACAGTTCTTCAAGTCAAGCCAGTTGGCTGCAGCCCTTCCAAGCATTGCAAGGGAGAATGGCATGTAGAATATCTGGTATAATCCAATAGTAATGTCCAACCTGCAGAGCATGATATTGAGGCTAAACCTGGGGGTAGGGAGGTGCCTGTGCATGCAGGTTTCCGTAAATATTTGTAAATTACCCATGGGCTGGTGCTTACATTTAACAATGTGATATTTCATGAAAATAAGTTATTGAATAATTGGCTCCATTCTTCAGACTGAGCACCAAAATTATCTTCATTCTTGATTCTGTGCAATTTGGATTTATATCTGTAACTTTTAAGAAGATTAAACCTCTTGCCTTACCTATACGACCTGCTGCTTACTCTGTAGACAAAAACCTCTGGAGGGCACCAGGTTGGGGAATGCTGCCCTAGCACCAAGATGATGCCCTCAAGTGTGTTCTAGGCCCCAGAGGTTCATGAATATAGCATTTCAAAGTCAAGTGTTTTTTTTTTTAATATCTCATGTTTCTTTTGAACAAATTACATTGATTTTTAAAAAATATGTGTTTATAATCTCCTAGAAATTAGAGGTTTTCTTGGGGGAGGAAATAGAACTCCCCAACCACAAACATGTAGCTGAGAAGCAGAGGCCAAGGACCTCATGCCACCAGTTCAAAATTATTGGGTTTTAATATTTTGATGTTTTAAATATAGTTAAAACTGCTTTGAGCATTGGAAAAGTAGATGGCTTAAATAAAGGCCGTGTCTACTTGAAAAAGGATAGTTTCCTCCTTCATCTTCTCATCCCTCTAGATGCAGCATACAGTGGTACCTTGGGTTAAGAACTTAATTCATTCTGTAGGTCTGTTCTTAACCTGAAACTGTTCTTAACCTGAAGCACCACTTTAGCTAATGGGGCCTCCTGCTGCTGCTGCGCCGCCGGAGCACAATTTCTGTTCTCATCCTGAAGCAAAGTTCTTAACCTGAGGTAATATTTCTGGGTTAGCGGAGTCTGTAACCCAAAGCGTATGTAACCTGAAGCGTGTGTAACCCGAGGTACCACTGTATTACCAACTTCTTACCTTTGCTTTGGCATGTAACTTTTAACCTGCCCCCATACATTCCCCTTTGCTGTTTTTCCATAGCTCTTTGCCTTCAGAGATGTGTTATACACGAGCTTTCACTGACTTTAATTTCAAGAGCGACCCACAGTCAGCTGGCTCATTCTTAACTGCATTGAGCCTTTTTGCCATCCATATATTAAAGCAACAGAAAAAACAAATCTATATTTAAAGCATTCCAGGAGCAGAAAGGTTACTAGCATACACATGGGTTCAAGGGGCGTGTGAGAGAGATATATGGGGAGAGCTAGCACAGCAAGTTCTCAATTTCTGAAACGGACGTTTCTGGTCATTTAGTGGAATAAACAATGACTACATAATATACTGCTCATTTCATTGTGGCCTTTAAAGAACTTCTAATTATTTTCAGCAGCAGGCTGGAAGCTTTTACAACACTGCAATTGTGGTAATCTGCAAATAGAAAACTGTTGCTGAACTTGGTGTTTTCATTCCAGGAGCCTGCTAGTTGACATCCTTCCTCCAACCTTTCCTGGCACATCAACAATGGTTGAAAGCTTTGAGCAGGCTGTGCTTCACAGAAATCATTTGCGTCATTTTGTACAGGGCTTTGTGGTAAAGTGTGGTAAAGTAAAGTGTGTCATGAAGGGCCCGTAGGTTAGTGGCTGAGCACATAATTTGTATTTTCTCAAGTTGTATATCTCTGTCTGACAGCTTGGAAAACTACTACCATTCAGAGTAGACAGCACCAGGCTTGATCAACCATACGCGGGTGGCGCTGTGGGTTAAACTACAGAGCCTAGGACTTGCTGATCAGAAGGTCAGTGGTTCGAATCCTCACGACGGGGTGAGCTCCCGTTGCTCGGTCCCTGCTCCTGCCAACCTAGCAGTTTAAAAGCACGTCAAAGTGCAAGTAGATAAATAGGTACCACTCCGGCAGGAAGGTAAACGGCATTTCCGTGCTCTGCTCTGGTTTGCCAGAAGCAGCTTAGTCATGCTGGCCACATGACCCGGAAGCTGTACGCCGGCTCCCTTGGCCAATAAAGCGAGATGAGCGCTGCAACCTCAGAGTCTGCCACAACTGGACCTAATGGTCAGGGGTCCCTTTACCTTTAAAGCAGCTTTTGGCATTCATGCTCCTGCCTCCGCACTATGTTGCTTAACCAGAAATGATTTAACAGTTCTAGAGCAATGCAATTTCATCACCCACTCCTAAGGTTATCTCCCCTTCCTCCCAGCATTCTGCATTCAGAATTATTGGAGTACATATGGTTTCAGTTGGGTAAGTTCAGCGTAGTTGAAAGAGGAAATAGCTGAGCCTGCAGTAGTAAGTGTAGGATTGAATTAGAAGCACCAGGGCTTTTGCCAGCTTTCTATTGATAAACGCCTTGCTAGGCTCCCCCCCCCCTTTAGCCTTCCATCCTCTGTCAGGATATTAAGAGCAGAGAACGTTTTCAGCATGCCTGTTTGATCGATGACACAGAATTCCAAGTCAGTGATGGGGAATACTAAAGGCAAATAGGATGAAAGCAGGAACAAACACTGCTGGTGACTTTAAGACGCAGTGTCTGTTTCTTTCTTCTTCTTCTCTCTCTCTTCCTGTAGTAGATGTTATCTTCAGGCTATTAGTGCTGGGAGGATTTCTTTTTTGGTGGACCTAGTAAACAAAACAGAATTTTCCAGCCGTGCTTCTGAGCAAACAATAGTGAATGAAGCTGCAAAGCTAATCCTGGGAGAGTAAACCCACGGAAGGTTATTAAAGAGGTTGACACTGGGGAATGTTGATGAGCTTTTTACTCCTCTCAGCGCTGGCTTTTCTTCGACCATGGACTAATGGAAACTAATGGACACTTTATATTTATTTCCGCTTCATTCAGAGTCATGGTAAAAGACTTGTAAAGCTTCACCTCTTGCCCTGCTGCAGAGTTGCTGTAACAGATCAGAGTGTTCTTGGCACAAGCAATGCCCTCTCCCCACTGACAAAAAATCCCTTTGTTGAAATGCTTGGTTTGGGGGGGAGGGGTCATGGTGATATTTAATATATATATTTCAGTAAAGCTGGTTTTAAACATAAAATGAAAGAAGTTACTAGTGATATTCAGACAGGAAGACTTTGCATATAGCCCCTGTATTTGGCAGGCTGAGTATGTGTGTTATGTTAGAATCCTTGTTTTATGTTGTTAGGTAGCAGGCTGCTTTAATGTTTGAAAGGGCTTTCTATTTTTAGTACTTTGGCTCTTTGTTGTTGAGAGCTATTTTAAAATAATCATTAGAATGGTGCAACTTTCCTTCCCTGTTGTATCCTTGCACCTGTTACGTAGACAGAAGGAAGAAGCCGAAGGGGGGAAAGTGCTTCTGCCCCCCCCCCCAAAATGAATTAATGCAGTTAATAGTTAAATATTTATCTTTTTAAAAATTGTGCACGCATTTGGGAGAGCAAATGAGACATGCTGAATAATGATGATGTTAATAATAATAATAATAATAATAATAATAATAATAATAATAATAATTTTATTTGTACCTCACCCATCTGACTGGGTTGCCCCAGCCACTCTGGGTGACTTCTAACATACATAAAAACACAGTAAAACATTAAACATAATAATAATTTTATGATAATAATAGCAGCAAACCAGTACCCAGTTTAGTAGAGGTCAATGAATGTGTCATCATGTGGTGTTTCAACGAACCATTTCACAGTAATGGGGAAAACAGGAAATAGTACATTGATTGGTATGGGATGTGTTTCTGTTTTGTACCACTGGCTGCTATATTTCTTATTTTTACTGCTTTTATTAGTTCAGCTTAGTTGATTTTTTGTTATGGTATGTGGGTGCTTACATTATTTTGTTGAATTGAAATAAAGCTGTGGTCAAGATGCATTAGAATATTGATTTAGATATGCAGTTACATTAGTAGTAACTGGAGGCAATGAGACATGAATATCCTGTTAAATGAAGAATTACGTAATATTCCAAAAGTACACACACCAAGTAACTTATTAAGTAACCCTAGCATTAAATAACTAAACCAATATGAGAACATAAATTTCTTAATGGGTGGCAATTCAAGTATCATGCAAACCATGGTTAACTTTGCTTTGGTGTGATAACTGAATGCAAAGGTGGACCTAGGGGAGGGTGACTGGTTAGGTTACACTGGGCACGTTGCTTCTGAGGCGCTGCAACGATGAAGTCCAATAGAAGGGGGGTTGCCAGATTTTGGTGTTGCACAGGTCACTACTGAAATCTGAGATGCAAAGGGCTGCCACTGTTGAATGGATAGCATCATGGTTTGCAACTGGCCTGCAAACTAGAATCATAAGCCAGGGTTTGAAGGAGGTTGGCAAACCATGCTTTGTGCTAATGATGTGGTTGGACATAATGTCTGATTTGACAACCCACAGTTAAAGCTACTGTACGGTGGCACCTACTACTAGATACAAAAATGGTGAACTAAGGGAAAATGAAAACAAAGAAAGTAGCTCAAAGTTGTGGTTTGACATCTAAACCATGTTTTGGGTGTGTGTAAAGTCTGAATTGATCCTAAGCCAGATTGTCTCCCATGGCAGATCGCAAATTGTGCTTTATTTCCATGACCCAAAAGGCTTGACATCCAGTTATTGCAGTTCTAATGATGTTTGCATTTGTGTATAATTTCTGTCAAGTTGTAAATGTTTATGGTTAGAGACCTCTTTTCCTTCCTATAGTTTGTTAAACTGTTCTTTATATGATTTATTCTAAAAGCACTAGTTTGCGCATGCTTTGGGAGGGTATATAATAGAAATAGTAATGTGTGGTTTCTAATTTTTACAATCTAGCATAGTGTCAAAACCACCAGTAGCTTAAGGAAAAGCACATGTCTGTACACTCAAAATAAGACCATGGATAATGTGACTATGAAAACTAATGGTTAAGAGATACAGAATTACAGGCATTGGGCTTCATAGAAAAGGAGGTTGAACAGGAACCCTTAAAGGTGCTCTAAAGATGCTATTTTGATTGTTACCCAATTTGACCTAAAAGTGACACAAAGTGGAATATAAATTCCTTTCTGAAGACCCAAGAAGCTGGAGTCACTGGGCGTGTTCAGACGTAACAACCATCCGTTGTTTAGCACGATATGAACCACCTTGGCGTTGCATATTTGCTCCTCTTCACTTGTATGCTGCTATCCCTTTCTCTACCTCCCCCCCACCCCAGCTCTTGGGAAACCTTTAGTTTGCTCCTGTACTTGCCCTGCAAACTAGGGATGGAGGTTTTGTTTGCAGGAGAAGCACAACCCAGGGAGCATACAATTTTGAAGGTCCTTTCAAGGCTTGTTCCTTTTATTGAAGCTAGCCTACTAAAAATGTCACTCCCTGCTTAAGATATCTTGAATAAATTTGCTTTTTGGAAGATAGATTCAATAGAAAGTCCATCCACCCAACATTAATGATTTGAATTTTCCAGTTCATGATGTCCCCAGTGAATCCCTTAATCAGTGTAATACTACTTAAAAAAGCACTATCATTTCTCCAGACTTATATTTATAAGAACGTTTTGTATGTTCTTTAAATAAATGAGATTGAACAAAGGTGGGAGTTGTTACAGGAAGACTGGATGCCACAAAAATCAAAGGTGCTGTTAATTTCAGAGAACGTCTATTTCGTGCTAATTGAAATATTCTGGCAGGAGCTTTCCAACCTATCACTAAAAAAAGTTCTTCAGAAAATGTCATGTTTATATAAAGAAGTGTTTTAGAGAAGAGAGCTACTTAGCTTTACCAATTAGTCTGGAAGACTGTGTTAAAGGCACAGGCACTGAGAGATAATAGCAAGTTGAATCCTGAAATATGTAGCTTTAAAATATGTAAGCCATATTCAGCTAATTAATAGGGCTGGACTCTCCTTTTTACAAAGTCACTCAATATAATGACATTGATAAAAAATAAAGTGCTATGTTGAAGATAGATGAGTTCCTCGTCACATACCCACACACCTCTAAAAGGCAAGGCATCAAATACCAGAAACCATTTTTGAAATGGGTTAAGGACTTTCTAGATGATTATATTGCTTTCTTATGCTGTGGCTACCAGATATTTTTAGCAACATGCAAATAACATTGTCCGTAGGAAATGCCTCCTTTGCAGGGCCAGGAGAGGCCGCAGTTCCATAGCATCCAGTGTGCTAAACTGAATGAGTGAGAACTTGGTCTTGTTAATCAAGACACTGCAATTGTAAACCCTGTATAGAATATGTCTGTATGAATTCACCAATGCTTCACAAGATTAGTGAACTGCAGCACAGTTGTCCCCCTTCCAAGCACAGTGCCATGGGATAGGCAAACCTGTGGTCCCGCTAAGATGGCAGCCAGTAATCCAAGAAGTAACCAGTTGTGGCCCTGTGCTCAACCAGTTTGAGGTGTTTTGTTTTGATTATAGTCAAGTGGCCTATAAATTTTACGAAAGAAACAAAAGCAAACAGCAGCATAGCCAAAAGCACAATATCTACAAAAACAGTGAAGTTTGAACACTTCCACTGCTTGGCAATTCCAAGTCCTACTTTAGTAACAGTGCCCCCACATAGACAATTATCTGAGCACTCCGTGCAACAAATTTCTATTGGTTGTATAGTTGTAGGAAACCAGTTATGCTCTACCACCCACAATACAATTTCCATGTCACAAAGGAAGAGGCTTGTGCTCCCAGCATATTGCGGAAACTGTATAAGATGAAGTCCTGAAGAAGTGAGGGAGCTGAGCACAATGGCATTTTCTGTTTGGGAGAAACTAAAAATGATGCTCTTCCAAATAATCAGCTAGTCGTGGAAGAAAGCTTGTGGTCTGACATAATCAAGGATTTTTGCAAAGTTTCAAGGAGGTCAATAGCAATGCTGTAGTTTGGGGGCAAGACAAAAACAGTGCCTTATTCTTGACAAATAAAGTGGACTTTAACCACGCAGGGAAATGCTGGCTTTGTTGGCTGTATTTTGCTTAAGAATAACATAGTGGAGGTGGCACTTTTCCAGGATTTTGTGGTGTCGTCTGGAATTCTGAGCTAAGGAAGAGAGGTTTTGAATTCCATTATATTTTTTTCTTGTGTTTCACATTAGTCATTTGCCATGAATAACATCGAGAGCCAATTGTGACCATATACTATATATTTCATGGTACCAGTTGGAAATACACATTTGAAATCCCGTCAGCAGAAAAACAGTGAAGGTGGAAATTAAAGTGGGGGAAAGTTAGGCATGTGCCCCCCATTCCCAGTCACTTTCTCTTTGTATCTTTGGATGCGTTGCTCATTAGCAACTAGCATAGTTCTGTCCACAGAAGGAGTTGATAAATCTTTCTCTCTATGGTAACTGAATATGGTAAGAGATGTAATTTGCTTCAATTGAAGGAAATTCAACTAAATGTCATGAGAAAGGTAAAAGGCCAACAATAGAACTAATAGTGCTGTCATTCAGAACTCGTAATGATTCTCATTTTCAGAGGGGATTGTTGTAGGGTCCTCATAGATAAAAACTTTTGAAAACGTATCAACTAACAATATCAGACGATTTAAGTTGTTTTGGTTGGACTTTCTTTAGTATAACGAGTTGGGCCAGAAGGTGATTTAAGACTCCTTTCTAGTCCTGTAATTGAATAAATAGCCAAGATTTGTTTTTGGCTTATAAGTATACAGCACCATTTTCTTAAGAAGTTTCCATCAACTTTCTTGATTCCCCGGGCTCTGACTCAAGTTAAACGTTTTTTCTTGTGACCTTGGAGTCTTCTTGTCATGCATCAAGGTGTCATATAAATACTTTAAATAGGAAGGGTACAGTACACACTTACTGGGAATAAGTGCAGTTGAAAATGCATAGCTCTCTTTTTAAAAAAGCTACATTTTAATTTGCACATTTAACAAAGAAAAGGGAGGGGGGAATGATTAAAGAAAGGAAAAGAAGAAAAAGAAATAATATATGAATAATACTAACCAGTTCACATTATGGATACAGTAACTATCAATGCATGCATTTTAAGTTGTACATATAAAAGAATTGATATCAGCTGTCTAGTTGTCCAAATAGGTATCCACAGGAAATTGACGTATAGATGAAATATTTTCAAATGTAGCCAAAGCAGAGAGGGTCTCAGACCATTGTATGATAGATGGTGGGCATTTATCCTTTCAGGCTCTTAGCAACCATAAAGGCTTTACAAAATCCACTTTGATTATCCTGCCATTAATCGCTATACTACAGGAATCTAATTTAAATCTGTATGAACATGTGCAAATATTAGGGATTTCACCGATACAAAACTGAAGCATGTAACTACTAGACAAGTCCTTATTATGTGCCTCAATGAGGCATTCTCAGCATTACCATGCCAACATCTTATTTGTATTAGGCAGTAACTTCCTAGGCAAATGCTGTGGTGTCCAATATATTCTAAATATTATTAATTTTTGCGACTGAATCTCAATTACAAGTCTAAGGAACCATTCTGTATAGATTCTAAAGCAGTTTTCCATTGTTAAGGCTCTGTGATACAATCTAATTCATTATTCCACACCTATCTGAGTTCATGAAAATTTACCTAATGATATCCATTTATAAGCAGTGCTACGTTTATAAGCAGTTATAAGTTTAGCATTCTGTAAGGATCCAACAATTTAAAAGATGCTGAAGTGTTGAAAGGAGAATGGGTCAGAAACAGACACCAACAGATGTTGTAATTGAAGATACTGCCATTCTGCTTTCATTGAAATCGATATTTACACTGTAAAATTGGAAATGACAAAAAATTATCCATCTGAATCTATCAGCTCATCTAATATATATATGTCCCACATTCAGCTCATTGCTTCCACAAAAAGGTTGCCTTTTGCTTTCAATTCGGGATTACACCATAAAGTTAATTTGTGAGCTTATGGGTCAGCTTGTAAGTGACAACCCAGTTTACACCACATCTCTCTGGTTGCTAAAACTGAAGCTGGTATAGGTACTTTCTTTTTATTATACTTTTTTTTTACCTTTTACATAGACCTCAAATATAGATATCCAAATGGGGTTGTTAAATAATCCATGCCTAAATTACTCCACATGGGGTATTCTTAGCAGGAAAAACTTACCAGTGATTTGTGCATGGGACAGATATGCCTTATGATATAAACTAGTATCTGGAAAATTAAAATCTCCTGATATTGACAGCAGCCTTTTCTCAAGTTAAAAATAAAGTGGAGAATTATCCCCAATAAACTCCCTAAATATTCTTAATAATAATGCTAAATTAATATTTTGAATGCATGTTCGGGTAATATATAGTGAAATACTACAAATATGTATATTATTTGTGGCAGAATATTCATATTAACTGAATTAACCTTACTCCAAATACTAAATTTAAGTGATGCCTGCCTTTCCAGATCATTGGAAACCTCCTTTATCAGCCTGTTCAAATTCAATTTAACCATTTGAGACATATCTCTTGGAACCAAATTGCTATTAATACAAATATTAATAAACCATCCACAAATAAAACTCAATTCTACTAGTTCACGAATAAAAACATAAATTTCCCTATACTGTCTGATTGTACATGCCATTGGTTGCATTTGGTTCTTATTGGTGGAGGGTCTGCATGGGTTTCCCCCCTTTAAAACAGAAAGAGTACTTGCATGGGTTGGATAATCCACCGAGTGTGTTAACACATACAACTGGTGTTGTGGGAACTATAGTGACAGCTGTAAAGACTTCTGGGAGGTATTTCCTAGAGGCTAGCCAGAAGTGAGATACGACCTAAAATGTGCACATGAGCATTAACTCCAGAAGTTACACTTAATCTTGTTTACTTTTTTAATCCAGTACTCTGTTAGACCAATTGAAACAGCTTGAGCTGTTTTGTACTAGGTGTGATAGTTTTTGAGAACAGTGTGCCTCTAAGTTATAGAACTCAGCTCAAGCAAAATCTTGTTGTTTATTCCCATGAAGATTTTCTCCTCTAGGGAATCGTAAACCTCTGTTAGAATTTACTGAATCTGTATATTTTATGAGCACAGTTCATAGGCTTGTTACGTTATGGGCTCCATAAAAGGAGAGTTACTGTATATTGTTATACAGCTTTGCAGTCTCCAAAGCCGCTTAATGCTTCACATGTGATGTAATAAATATCTGTATGTCTGCAAATAACAGGATTTGTTTTGGGGAAAATGGAAAACAGGCAAGTATCTAATCATGTGTGGACAGTAAATTTATTATCAACCAGTTATTTGTCTTCACTCATTTTTTTATTGTTTTGTTGGGATTTAAACCAAAGGATTGCTCTTTCTTTATTCCCTGTGGAAAGCTGCTGCTCAGCTCAAGAACCAGCTTATTTCTTCAAAAGAGAGAAAATAAGAACCAACAGTTTCAATATATTAATTTATTATACATTGTTAAATGCCAAATTCCATGCAGAATTAAAGAAATCCAGGCAAGCTATGCCTGCAGGCTTACAATCTGAATGAAACATAAAACGTGATGAGAAAGAAAAGGTGATGGAGAGGCTAAGGGAGACAACACCAGGTACAAAAAGCCAAGACAAATGGACACATTTTTAAAGTTTGGCAATATTGGGGGGCAGCGAATCCCAGCACTGTATTGTTGGGAAAGGCCTGTAAAGGAGAGTTAGAACTGGATATCCTGGGTTAAAGAAATGACTTGTCCCTGAGGACTGAAGCATGCAATACGTTTTATAGTAGAGCTATGGAAGAAAGATAAAGAAAATACTAAAGTAAATACTGGTAGCTTATAATGAATTTGATAGGGTAGGAGAAAGTGAGGAAAACAGATAAAAGAGGGGGCAGACAGAGAAGATCAAACTGGTGCCACTGGTAAGTGAAAGTAGGTGGGGGGGAAAGGCCAAGAGGATCACTGTGATCAAGATGGGACAGCTTTTTCTTATCATACAGAGGCATCTGCATTCATTACCCAAGTTGGTTTTAATAGCCATAACCTACAAGAGCCTTCTGTGTGTGCAGACCTTGTGGAATTGGAAGCGGAATTAAGCAAGAGTCCAGAACAGTGCGTTTTGCACAGGAACTGTTCTCCATAGATTCTTTTCTACCTACCCCTACAAGTTGTTTATTACTTTCCCAACAATTTATTGTATGTAGAAGTCACTTGAATAAATATATAGAACTTTGAATTTACCCTTCTCCCCCCCTTAAGATTGCTATTGGGCTTCCTTTTCTCAACTTTTTCCATATTCTTGTATTCAAGAATATTAATTTTGCTTCTGATATATTTTCTATTACCAACCACTACTAATTACTGTGTCTATTCTCAAAATGTTTTAAGCTGCTCCTCACTCGTATTCATTCTCGTCTTAATTGTGATAAACATCTACCCAGAATCATCATCATCATCATCATTTTAATTGGATGCCGCCTTTCCACAGTTAAAACAATGCTCAAGGCGGCTTAAAATATGAACTCTTAATATGAACAATGAACTCTTAAGTGAAAATTTAGCCAAATGCTGCTGTAGTTTGAAACACTATATTGACTATATTTTAAAAGAAGTTATTGTATCCTCAAAGTGAAGGGGCCAGGGTTGGACATCGTTATTTGTGAAGCTTCAATGTCAGCCACTTTTAGTCTCCAGACATTCATGCTTCCTAGCATAAACGTGTCGTGCCCTCTGTTTCTTGAAATATTATTTTTCCTACAGTTTTCGTCCTGGTTCTGGCAATAAACATGTGGTCTCGATTTTCCCAGCTGTTACTTCAAAACAAAACAAAAAAATCCTTACATTATTGTTCATTCCAAAATGTTTGAATGGGCCAAATCATGGTGTCATTATGATTTCTAAACACACAGGTACATGGGGTGGTTGAGTTTTGTCTCTATAGTTAATAAATATAAATAACATTGTGATCAGATGAACACTCCACTCGAAAAGGTTATTCAGAGCTGAATTGGAGCACATATTAGAGAATCAAGGAATGAATCAAGTGTGCTATTTTTTGTTACAGTGAGAACTTTTTACTACAGAGATGTAAATGTGGCATTAAATTTAAATGTTTTATTGTGAATAATGTGCTCTTTAAAACTGTAACTATCGTACGCGACTGCACAAATGCCAGTCAACAGATTTTGTGCTATCTGTTTAGTCTTCATTGTGGTACCTTAAAAGGGAGGAGACTGGTGGAATTGGTTGATTTTAAAAGTTTGTGTTGTTTTTATAAGTGGAACTGTTTTCAATTGTTTTAACACTTGTTTTATTGTTGTAACATTTATTTGTTTTGTTATTGTATTTTTAAATTTATTCATAAACTGCATATATGACAAAAGGGCTTTTAAATTGTTTAGAACTAGAAAATGAACAATAAAATTCATGTATAATGAAAAGGTGCAATAACAATTCCATCAGATCATTAAAATATCCTTAATACAATAAGACAAACCTGTTAAAAAGCTTATTCTTTTAACCCAATGAAAAAAGATAAAACAAGTTTTGGCACCTAAAAATGTGTGTAATGATAGCACCAGGTGAGGCTTCCTAGGGAGAGCATTCTACGAGCTGGAAGCCACCACTGAAAAGGCCCATTCTCATTTTGCCACCCTCCAGACCTCCTGTGGGTTATTTGTGACAGCACTGACTAACAGCTTGGTTTGGGTGTATTGTTACAAAAGCATTTAAGGTTACAGAAAGGTTGTTTGGACATGCCATTCTTTTAATGTCAATTACCTGCAAGTCTAAATTATCATCATCCTATAACATCATTAGAAAGGTAGTAAACAATGCAGAGCACAGGTAGCTTTTATTATGTACAAATTGTGGTGTTTTGAAATAGTCTGGTTGAGAATAGAGAAATGGAGTTTAAGATCTATTATCTGAATGATAGTGCCTTTGAAATGTCCTGAAGCTCTGGCCTCCCTGTGGGCTAGGAGTGTATAATAAATGAAAAACTGACCAGGCATTTCAGATAATCTTAGTGAAAAGGTGCTGTTTTACAGATTGCTGCTACCTATAAAACCATAATGGCTTCAGGCAATGTTCCTAGTCTCGGTGGAGATTTTTGAAATTCTTTCTGTTTCCTTATATGGATTGGATTCCTTTATTGAGGCATAGTCAAGGGGCTTCAGTGAACTCGGAGTTCAGAGTATGTGCATATGGCTTTGATAATAATGGATTCTCTCTTCCCCTAAGTGAGATGAAGGATATTAAGAAGTCAACATGAATGGAATGGAGGATATTCCAAGAGTTTGACGCCGAGCCACACATGACAAGACAATTTATGCTACTACCGTTTGTAATTCTAAATTCTAAATAAAATTATCAATCATCAATAAGATATCGATTATTGCATGGTTGTGTTAAAACCTATCAAAATCCATCAGTGATGTGTCAAGGCTGCTTTTGTTGCTTCTGTTGCTGCTATTTGCTAGTTTTCTTGTCCACCCTTCACATGAAGTCCCAGAGCAGTTTGCAACAATTTAAAAACGCATTATTAAGAACAGTTAAAATAGAATGCAGTCAAGAGAATAGCAGGTCTTAAAAATTCTATCTCAGGTGTCAAAGACCACAGTAAACAGGTGTGTTTTCAGTATCTGACAAAAACTACATAATGAAAAGGCCAGGCACATCTCTCTGGGAAGAAAGAGGACCTCTTCTTATCATCTTAACGCCCAAGAGCATCTATAGGGAATGAGGTTGCCTTTCAGATATTTGGGCTCTAAGTCGTTTAGGGCTTTAAACATTAATGTGAGTGAGCACTTTGAACTGGGCTCCAAAATGAACTGGCAACCAACGCTATGTAGGATTAGATTCTTTGTAGGTTCCTGGCAGTGCCTAAGGGTTTCTGGTGACTTTTGCAACAGGTGAAGAAGAATGCGAAGTTTGTGGGACAGGCACAGGTCCAAAATCAATAAAGCCGCCCTCAAGTAGAAAAGTAGTTAGACCGACCGAAAAAAGTCGTGGGGGGGAGGGGTATTATAGGGCTGGCCCTAGAATAAATTGCACCTGAACAGGGAGCATGTTTGGCTCCCTACTCACTTCCACTTAGTTTTGCAGCTTTGCCAAATTGTGTGGCTTGTGCAGGTTTGCAAAAACCTAGTGGTGTAATAGGCCTTACTGCTCCCAGGCTTTGACAACAAAAAGCGTCCAGAACTACTTTTCAGCAATTTCCTACTTTGCTGCCAGTGCTTTCCTGTTCTGTTTTGGACAGTATGTTTGTATTTTTTTCCTCTTCAGTCGGAACTTGCTGGAACTCAGTCCTGGCACTTCTCAGGTGGGCTCCATTGCCATGCTAAGAGAACAAAGGCCTCAAGGCGTTCATAGTGAGTTCCAGCTCCTCTTTTTCTAGAAAAGTAGCACTGTGCTTCTCTCTCTTTTTTGAGATGCTTCTCTTTTGTGGACATGTTACAGAATAACTATAGTTACAGAATAACTATAACCTGACTGCTTATAGTATTAATAAATCCCAAAATCCATTTTAGGGCAGTATCTTTATTAAGCCAGCCAAAATTACTCAGGCTAGTGTGCAAGCTTCCAAATTCCCCAGAACTCTTCATCAAGCTAGATAGTAAAAATGAAAAAGGGGTGGGGTGGGGAGATTGTTGGGCAATTTAGCTGTTCCTGCATCTTCAAACAGAATAAGTATTATATGATTATACTCCATTGGTAATAGAGTGCCATTGATCCCTATATAAAGCTGGCTTGTTTGGAGACAGACCACTCACCAAACTACTTTCTGCTCACATAGGTAGTAGGTTTCCCAGCCTTAATACCCAAGTTCATTTAAATATATATAAACACACCTGGAGATCTGAATTGGGATTGAACCTGGGATCTTCTGCATTCAAACTTCTATTGCACCTCATCCCAAAAATCTAAGTAAGTGATTAAAACCCTTGAAGGTTTTATAGTCTGAGGGGTAAAAGGGTTGTCAGGTCATCCAGTGAATTCATGACTGAAGGAAACATGGAATCATAGCTCATGCTCTTTACCCTGATGCTGCATCATGTTGTTCACACTTGATTCTTAAGTTGCTTCTTTTACTCCTACAGTACCATGTTATGGTGTGCTGTTTTATTTTCTACTCTGTAAAGCCTTATTCTACTGTTCCTAGAATTAAATGCTGCTTAGTCCTCAATGCATCCTGCCAGCATATGCCACGTAGGATTTACTGGATATTTCTTTTTTTTAAAAAAAATAAAATAAAGCATTTATATATCATTTTTCAAGTTGTATCTAAATGGTGTAAATAAACCTCCCAAAGCATACAATTTTTGAAAAGCGATGTGGCATCAATAAAAATCAATACAATAAACAGGAGAAGATAGAACCCTGTTCTTTGTGAAGTAGGTGATCTACTTGAGGAGTCTTGGCTGCTCAAGAGTATTCGTTGCTCTTTAGCACTGCCTGTGGAAAAAATCAAGGTAAAAGAGAAAGCCACGTGGTTTGGTCAAATTGAATTTGACATAGGCCAGTGGAGGCTCATTGTATGTAACTCTTGTTAAATAGGGTCCCTTTCAACTCTACAGTTCTGTGACCCTAGGGTGTCATATGTTGAAATCTGTTCACCCAAGGATTCCACTAAATTCTTTATAATTTGATTAAAAGTAGAAACGGCACTTGTAACAATAGAGCACAAAGCATCACAAGCAAAATATTAAGATCTAGTTTCATATGAGTGTTTCCTTTTAATAAAAAAATTAAAGAATGAATTAGCCCAATGAAACAAAAAGCAGGTACACTTTAGTGGCTGAGTTGCTAGCTTTATTGGATGGGGAAATTCCTGCTTATAAATTCTCTTGAAACTTTGAATCTGGAAACTTTCCAAGCAGTGTAGGGGAACTTGTTAAGACGTGAAAGGTACCAGCATGCTTTTCAGAAGGTTGCAAGTGGCACGTCCCCTTTGCTCCTAGTGCCAAGCTCTTTGAATCATGCACCTTATTACTGTATTTTAGATATATGAGTGAGTCTTACCGCTTTAGAACTGGGCTAGTGAATTGGCGTCATCATGAATGTTCTTTATTAGGATACAGCTAGATGGCAGCATGACCCACATACATAAAGTGTGGGTGGGGTGTTTTTGTTTTGGCAATTTAAAGTCCAACGTGGGCAAGAGAAGAGTGCTGCCCCCTGTCTGTAGTCATCCCCCCAACGCCTTCTATTTGAAAGCAGTTTTTCTCCTAATAAGTGACATACAACACCAAAGGAAAAAACTACTTGTAAACAGTGATCGGTGATGAGTACAGCTCATCTACTCATGTAGTTCTTTGAATACCTCTGCTAATTTACGGGGATTCAGCAACAGACCTGATTTTGCACGCGGAAAACTGCAGTGCTGGCCTGTCTAGTTTGGCTCTTAAAAGGTCATAGATCACTTATAGCCACAATCTGTAGACAACCATTTTTTGTTTGTGTTACTACTAATTACTTCCCCCCGCCCAATAATACTGCAAGATAGTTTACGGAATGGAAACATCTACCTCAGTAAATGTTCACATTGGAGAGATATGGCTGAAAATGTTTGAGTGCATAGAAATGTTGTGGGAAAGGAACATTTTCTTTTTTATGTTTAATTTCTTATTTAGAGTTAGAAAAATATTTAGGAGAGGCAAGGGCAAGTGAAATACTAATGAGAGAGAAAATATATTCTAAATATATTGCCTTTATGTGTATTTAGTGCTCCATTAATCCTCCCCCCCCCCCGTGTAGTCTTGTTATTTTGTTTAAACCGTTACTGTGAAAGTTGCTCCTGCGAAAAATGCTTTTGTCCCTTTGCTAACATGGTCAGAAATATTGCAACAGCTTGAAAATGGGAACACCTCTAATAAATCCCACTCTATTTTCCCTGGTCACTCTTGCTCACAGAGCTGTACAGCTCCTGTGTCCATCACTAGGCAGTGCTTGCAGAACTCAGCAATGGGCGATACGATATAAGTGGGGAGATCTCCAGAATTGCTAAAGAAAAGCTGATGTGAATGAAAGTGATGGTGAAGTGCTCATCTTCCAATTTAAGTGCACAATCCAGGGATTCTGTATGCAGGCCAGTACAATGTGTCATTCTCAACAGGATTAGCATGAAGCCAGTAGACCATGGGTAGGCAAACTAAGGCCCGGGGCCCAGATCTGGCCCAATTGCCTTCTAAATCCGCCCCGTGGATTACTGTTTTTACATGAGTAGAATGTGTCCTTTGATTTAAAATGCATCTCTGGGTTATTTGTGGGGCATAGGAATTCTTTCACCCCCCAAATTATAGTCTGGCCCCCCACAAGGTCTGAGGGACAGTGGACCGGCCCCCTGCTGAAGAAGTTTGCTGACCCCTGCAGTAGACCAAGTGAAGAGGCACCATAGAGAAATGACAGAAGAACCTTTGTTACAT
The DNA here is from genome assembly GCF_964188315.1 of Podarcis muralis. NCBI lineage: Eukaryota > Metazoa > Chordata > Lepidosauria > Squamata > Lacertidae > Podarcis > Podarcis muralis. The sequence continues at coordinate 38,877,377 of NC_135656.1, read as the reverse complement.
GGTCATTTCGGCATAGCAGTAGGGCTGATACGCCCTGCACCATGCCACTGAATAAAGACACCCACGCACTGCTTTCAAAGCCTCAAGTCAGTTTATCTACTGAGTTGAGGATGCTCTGAAACACAGTCAGTTGGTGTTTTCCCTCTGAAACCCTAGGAAATCAACTTTCTGTGGCTGACCAAGTCACAGTTTGCTAAAAATATGACTTAAGCTTCCTTGAGGCAAGGCAGAAAATGAAGAATAAACTTATTATCCTACTGAAGAAGCCAGATCTACTCCTACGGATTAATTCACAAAGTGTTTCATAATGCAGTTTTACCAGTTCGCCTTGCTGACTGCAGAACTTGGCATAGTTTACGTGTGTACGAGTGTCTTATCCACTTCTCATGATCACTGCACAGAACTTGAGAGTTCCCATTGCTCTAGGGTTTGGCAGTAGCTGCAGATGAGTAAATGCGTAGAAGTTTGAGATGCTAGGGGAAGTGTTATTCCCAGCTATTTAAAGAAGAAAAGACTGCTTTAATGTTCTTTGTTTTGTTTTATTTTATTTTTTAAAGCTGTGAAGAAGAGTGAACCTATTCCAAGTGTTTTCTCTCCCCCTGTTTCCTTTGTGTGTGTGTGTGAATGATGAGAGGTAAGTATGAGATTGAAAATCTCAAGCCTCCTTGATTTTCTCTCTGTGCACAAAATGGAATATTTCTGATCTTTCAGGGTTGGATCTTAATAGATTGCCAGAACATAACTTCAGAAATCAGGAAAATAAGAATTTGTTTACAGAGGTACCTCGGGTTAAGTACTTAATTCGTTCCAGAGGTCCGTACTTAACCTGAAACTGTTCTTAACCTGAAGCACCACTTTAGCTAATGGGGCCTCCTGCTGCTGCCGCGCTGCCGGAGCATGATTTCTGTTCTCAACCTGAAGCAGAGTTCTTAACCTGAAGCACTATTTCTGGGTTAGCGGAGTCTGTAACCTGAAGCATATGTAATCTGAAGTGTATGTAGCCTGAGGTACCACTGTATTTGTTTAGTGCATGTTTAATGCAGGCCTGGCCAGAATGCAGGCCTGGGCAGGATGCAGGGGCACAGCTGAGGCTCTCAGCCTGTGTGTGTCTGCGTGCGTGCCAATGTGTGGGTGTGTGGCAAACTGGGTCTTTTTCTGGATCTAGACCCGTCAAAGAAGTGTGTCAGTGAAACGCATTGCAAACTGTGTGTGAGAAATCGAGTAAGCAAAAACAGAATTCCACAGCACCATCTGGTGTCACGGTGTTAGAATGCATAAACATATAAAGTGTTCTTGCTTTGGCAATGTAGCTGAGTCTTGGGACCCACCAAGGCGACGCTGTCTCTTCCAAGGTTGTATCTTCACACTGCAGCTCCAGTCCAAATAATGTGTCAGGAGAGCTATGGCCTGGCCAGGACGGAGGACTCTGCATGGTTTACAAACCCATTAAAAGTGTAATAACAGCAGGGCCTTCAAACTTTGTTGTATCCACATCACCTCGTTCTACCACCTTCTGTGCACTGGGAGAGGAAGGCCTGAAGTGAGGCTTCCTATGCAATTTAGAACCCTTTGTGCTTAGGGCTCTGAGCTCCCAAATGCCAAATAAGAAACAGCCTGTTTTTTAGAGCAGTGAAATAAATATCATTATCATGTAATGAATGTCAGAACAGTTGGAATAGTCTTAGTGTTCTGAGGGGGAGGCAATAATAGAAATGGGGGCTGATAGTGGTGCCCCTAGGAATGTTCCACTCTCAGCAATACTCTAGTTTCATTGTAGAGGATAAAGTTGGGGTATGCAGATCTTGAAATGGGACTTTCTGAGTCAGGGGCCTAACCCAGGACTGTATGAAAATTGGTCTCGGGTATCTAGTTAGGTAGAAAAAGGAAAAGGCCTGTAAACCATTAGCTATTGTGATTGGCAGTCAGAGTGAGGCCTCCAGATTGACTAAGGGTAGATGTTACACAGTGGTACCTCTGGTTACATACTTAATTCGTTCCAGAGGTCTGTTCTTAACCTGAAACCATTCTTTACCTGAGGTACCACTTTAGCTAATGGGGCTCCTGCTGCCACCGGGCTGCTGGTATGCGATTTCTGTTCTCATCCTGAGGTAAAGTTCTTAACCTGAGGTACTACTTCTGGGTTAGCGGAGTCTGTAACCTGAAGTGTTTGTAACCCGAGGTGTTTGTAACCCGAGGTACCACTGTACTAGGAGTCTGGCCTTCCATTGCTTAATGGAGCAAACCCTCTTAGATGTCTGCACTTAGAGCTCCGGTAAAAGGTAAAGGGTAAAGTAAAGGACTCCTGGACAGTTAAGTCCAGTCAAAGGTGACTACGGGGTGCGGCTCTCATCTCTCTTTTCAGGTCGAGGGAGTCGGTGTTTTTCCACAGACAGCTTTCCGTTTCGTGGCCAGCATGACTAAACTGCTACTGGTGCGTGGAGGACTATAACAAGTGCCAGAGCTCATGGAAATGCCGTTTACCTTCCCGCAGCAGCGGTACCTATTTAGCTACTTTCACTGGTATGCTTTCAAACTTCTAGGCTGACAGAAGCTGGGACAGAGCAATGGGAGCTCACTGCTTCACTCAAGGTCAAGACATAGCTTAGACTCTCAGCTTCATAAGAGACCCTGGAGCTGCAGGTGTGGCTATTGTTGTGACAGAATGGCAGCCAGCCTGCACTCTTGCCCTTCAGAAATTTGCTCACTATTTACAGGATTCCCAGTATGCACACATTGATTGCATACAAATGCCCCAAAGCGGAAGTGTCCACAGCTCTGAAATTCAACATCTGCACGGGTTATAGTGCTTGGAAGGTGCTAATTACTCTATGAAAAAAACCAAAGTCTCTTAGGTAAAGGTAAAGGTACCCCTGCCCGTACGGGCCAGTCTTGACAGACTCTGGGGTTGTGCGCCCATCTCACTCAAGAGGCCGGGGGCCAGCGCTGTCCGCAGACACTTCCGGGTCACGTGGCCAGCGTGACAAGCTGCATCTGGCGAGCCAGAGCCGCACACGAAAACGCCGTTTACCTTCCCGCTAGTAAGCGGTCCCTATTTATCTACTTGCACCCGGGGGTGCTTTCGAACTGCTAGGTTGGCAGGCGCTGGGACCGAGCAACGGGAGCGCACCCCGGCGCCGGGATTCGAACCACCGACCTTTCGATCGGCAAGTCCTAGGCGCTGAGGCTTTAACCCACAGCACCACCCGCGTCCCCAAAGTCTCTTAAGCTCCCCTCAAAATAAAGTTAACCTGATTTCCCAAATTGAGAACTAAACAGCCTGTTTAAAAATAGCCCACAGCACAGCCCACATGAGACTGCACTGCATTCAGACTGCAAGGAGTGCAGGAATCACATTTTAAATTCCCACCCCCCAACACACATAAAACTCCCTTGACAAGAAAAGTTAGCATATGAAAGAAAAGGGATCTGACCTAGATTTTCTCTCTCTAACATGCCGATTTCTCTGAACAGGGCATTCAGACACGTGTTTCCTCACTAGGGATAGAGGAAGAATCCATTTTAAGTGGATTTATACACAGAATCTGACAGCTGTAACATGATTAAGCTTTGCTGTCACTGGATTGACTCTTATATTGAGCATTGTTTTACATCCAAGCTGCTCATACATTGCTGGGTATTTGAAGACTGACCAATATATCCAAAATTGTATGCAAAAGTATATCTAATATACATAAGTCTAAAAGTCAAGCCCTATGCTTACCTATACTTCTACAGTGTGCATAAATTGTTCTGCCTGTCTGTCTATCCATCTATCTACCCACACTACCCCATACACCCCAGAATATATGTGTATATATTGAATAATTCATGTAGTATGTTGGAATTGTTCATATTTTTTATGGACCAATGAGGGTGCCGGGACTCATTTCTCATTGAGATTAAGGAGTGAGACAGGAAATGGATAAGCTCAGCATTGAGATTTACAGAAAACTCCCTATACTTCACTTTGATATGGGGTACTGTCCAGGATCCATCTATGCTATGAAATAGTACAGTCTGTATTACATAGGGTGTTTTGTTCAAAGTGGGGTTTCTTTCTGTGAATGTTTTCCGAAATGATCTCTGTTCCAGTGATCAAGTCATTGTTTATAACACTTGGACCCTTTTGGTGTCATTTTAGTCTTGGTTAATTTTTTTATAGATTTCATTTATTTCAGTTGAGTCTGTGTACTGCATCAGTGTGCATAGGATTGTGGCAAATGTTTTTACATATGTACAGTATTTCTAATCAGCTTGCTTATTAATGTGGGGTGCTTATTTTAATGTATAAATTTGACTATGCTTTTTTTTAAAAAAACTTGCTGAGTATCTTCATGTAAAGAAACATTATTTTTTTCCTAGTCATAGTGTGGGCTGAACATAATAAATGTGATTTATGCAAACTCTTGCCAAGAATGGTTCCATTGATCTACCCTAACATGCATGATTCACAGTGTGCCTGACTGATAAAACTGCTCCCTCTTCTGTTCAGTCACAGTTATTTCTATGACTCTAATTATTATTCAGAGTGAAATATTTAAATGTTTATGCTACAGAAACAGTTATAGAACTGTATTTCAACAGATTTTGAATGGGACCCCAGATGAGTTGTTTGTGGTTTGATCAGAATGTGGTACTAGAATTTTGTGAGTTCCATTTTAAAAATAAAACATAAAAATATGACCTGCAGCTTCTTCTTACACTCTATTTTATGCCCACATTTTGTTTGAGTACCTTACACTGTCAGTCTGTTTCCAGAATCCTTGTCTATGTCTGAACTCACTTTTCATCCAGTTTTGTCTTGTTGATTCTTTGCGTATGTTTCTGTATTCAAGTCTGCGACAGTTGGGCAGATGTTGAGGATCATCATTCAGCCCAGTGTTGACAGAATTATTTCAGGCCACTGTAAAAGAGCATATTGTATTATAGGTCAGATGTATGCATTTATGTTCAACATGGTGAGTATTCTGCTACCCTCTGGAGAACATTGTGACCCCCAGGGTTCCCTCGTGACCTTGGAGAGGAAGTAGGGATCATTACCACAGGGTACCTCAGATACATCAGAACAACTTGAGGGACAATCCCCGCCCCATTACAATTCCCTCTCTCCATGGTTGGGAGGATAGCTGAGATTTGTTGGGTGCTTCCATTCCAGCGTTAACATGAAAAATGCCATTCATCCTCTCCAGCACTGAGCTTTTATGCTGTTTCCAAGTAGTATGATTCCAAGAATGTTCCCATAAGCTTCTTGGGAGATGAGAGCTTGGAGCTCAGGAGAAGAACCTGACTTGGTGCTGTGCTTCGTAAGTGTAGTACATGATGAGAGCCAGACTCTACTATATGGGGGAGAGAGTGTGTCTTAGCAGTAAAAAATTCCTGGGAGGTCATAACACTCCTAACCTTCAGGGCTCCCCAGATTTGTGGCTGTCGGTTGGGGAAGTGTGCGATATGTACTTTATGGTGGGTGTCTTGGCATTTGGCTACCATGGATCTCTTTTGCTTTCTGGAATAATTAGAAAATCAACCTCAGAGCTGGTGCCTCTTGGGTGATTCATTCATTGATCTCAATTGCTCTGCTAATTAGGTTGTATTTCTTGATTGAAACTCATATCTGAAGATCCGCTCTCCTCTTTCCTTCATATTGTTTCATGTACTGCAAGGAATCTCTGTTGAAGTTTCCATGGATCATTGTTTGTGAAGAAACAAATATATATATATATATATATATATATATATATATATATATATATATCTCCTTGATTTGTCTAATCATAGATTACTGTTCATTTTTCACAGCTAATCTGTTTTCATATTTAAGGTTGCTGAAGCAGTATTTTGCTCCAGTAGGCTTAGGGATTGTTATCCTTTCCCTTATGTATTAGTGAATGCGGTCTAGTAAAGTATCACGTCACCTGTAGTTATGTTGTTATTTTAATTTAGTAGTCATCTCCCTGGTGATTAACTACAAACGGATGAGCATCCCTTACTGTGCCTAAGCTGTCTTTCTTTGTGAGATGATTATATCATCTCGAGACAAACCTGTGTGGCCTCAAATATATATGTATTGCTAATTGTCCTGAGGCAGTTGAATATCACAAGGCCTTCTTTTCTACAGTGGGTCTTTCAGGATTAATACAATTGCTGCCTTTTTCATTCCGGGATCTGAACATTCTATGTTGGGATTTGTATTGATTCCGCTAAGAATGATTAGTGAGCACAGACTGTATTAAACCATAAAACCAGAGAGCTGCGGCTGCTTGGTCTTAAGAAAGAAACACACTGAAAGTATGAGATTGTTAGGGCTAAATGGTTTAACAGATTATGACCCTAAATTGTTAAAATTGCCTCACAATTAGACTATTTTCTGCTCAGGAAGCTTTGTCCTGCCAGTTTGCAGAGTGTCAGCTGCAAGAAACAGAGTATGTTGAAGACCTTCGTGGCAGCCACAAGGGTTTCCATGAATAGCATTTCAGCAAAAACCAGGAAGTGCAGAGCAGTCGTGCATTTTTCTACAAATCCACAAGGCCATTGATTTATATATGCTGTGCACTGTGCAGTATCTAGCATCTAGCACAGATGACTTCGGGATAAGCCCAGCTTCCATTATTATTATTATTTTAAAATAAATCTTGGACGTATGGGAGGAACTCAGCACTGCACTATGTCAGTTGTTCCATCAGTGCAAGAATTTCAGCCAGAGGTGCCAAGTTGCACCCAACATGGGGCCTATCATGTGTGTGTGATGTCACGCAATGTGCATTGGGAGGAGGCCACCACAAATATATAGATACTTGTCCCATTTATTATTGGTTACTACTTTTTATTGCCGTTTTGTTTTTCTGGCTACAACTCATGGTTAGTGTGGAAAGAGCTTAACCATACATCCCAGTACAGTCAACATGCTTAGCCAAACCTTGGCTTAGCTCAACTCAGGGATCAGGGGGGAGAAAAACAACTGTGAGCTCCTTTCCTGGAGCCCACACACTCAGACAGTCTGGTCCTGGTAAGCCATAGTTTGCCCTACTATGTTGTGTGAGTCAGGCCAATGTGTCTTTTACTAGGATCCTTGGTTTGAACATAAACAGTAAGCTGGGATTCTGTAGAAGCACAGCTGAACTTTGTCACAATCCTTTTCCTAGCCATATGGAAAAAGGAGAAGGGAGCATATGAACTGCACTTGGGCTCATTGAGGATTGTCCATAGTTTAACCTCAGAGGTTATGTGTTTCATATCACTTGAAAAATAAGGATGCTAGTGTAGATTTAGGAAGCTGGTGTTAATGTTAGCTTTTAGAAGTTTTAATACTAGCAGTACCATCAATAAATTGTTTGGCCATGGAGAAAAAAGCATTTTCAATGAATAGAAGGTAGTCCTTTTGTTTTTTATGTCTTTGTCTGCTTAACCAGCTCATAGAATATCTTTGTTTAATACTTAAGGCAGAGTGCATCATGGTTCTTTAACTTCTTGTCAACAAGATTAGTCTATAAACTTACTAGACATTTGGTCTTGTATTAATGGAATGAACAGGTTTACCTTACATAATCCGGATATTCTGGTTTATTTCAACACTAGGTTTGAAACATATTTGTTTAAAGCAGAAAAGGGCGATTATGAACCTTCCTGGTTTTGTTGGTATTACTCAGTGAAGCTGTCAACATTAAAAAATATACAAATTATGGGCTACATTCATTGTATTTCCAAGACACTAGTTTCATTCAGATATCTTTTTTCCAGGTACCAAAAGGCTATCTGTGTTCATATGTGTATACATGCTCATATATTTTCTGTTTGGTTTGCATGCAAGTCAGTACTTTCCATTGGCTGTTAATTTTGGCATGTTCTTTGCAAATAGTAAAGCACCCAGGTGTGCTTGATTCACAAGAACTCCATTTCCGACCCCCAATCTTCAAGGTTTATAGAGATCTTGCTACACACCACCGAGAAGCAAATAGAAGATGTTTGCTTGAGCCTCAATCTTACACTCAAGTAGCAAGCAGTCTTAGCAAACCCCATGGTCAGGCTGATATTTGAGGGCTTCTTCATAAATGCTGCACATGGAAACAAGAATATATGTAGATAATGCAAATCAATCTCTGGACAGAATATAGCATTTATTGTATCCCAGCATCTCTTATAATTTGTCCTTGTACACTGCTCATAACAAGGGGAAAGTTTATGCCACACTTGCTACAGTATGCATGCTATTAGATTAATGTCAATGAAGGAAATTGTCGTGTGCATGGTTTGTAAAACATACTTGTTAAGAATGGGACTCTTTATAGTAATAGTGTGTGCTTTTATTCTCCTTTTTCAGGTTTTTACTTCCCATGGACCAACTGTAATTATGCCAACTTGGTTCTGTTCCCGAGAATGGTTTTGTCATGTGGGCAGATTTGATGAAGCAGGAAAGGTAAGCACTGTGAAGACGAGCAAAACTTTAAGTGTGGTTTAATGTTACCTGTGCTGGACTCTCGAGTACAGCTGGCATTCCCCTTCAAATAGAGAGTTGAGGTTGTACCTGATAAAGATGCCCTCTTGGCTCCCATACAATAATTGGAACACAAATGAAAAATGCATGAGCAGACAAAAACTAAGGGGTAGATCTGTTTCCATGAATTTATTTCCATAGTGTTAAAAATGATAACATTGTCATTAGCAGCATTGCCAGTGGGAGTGTGTCCAAAGGTGCTGGTACTAGTATGGAACCATTTATTGGCTGTGTTCACATGTAACGCTGCACCAAAGCAAGGCTTAAAGCAAAAGTGCTGGCTTCCATGGAGCCTCCTCCCCAGTTCCTTTAGCTCAGTGCGGTATGGGATTGTGTTTAAGCTTTCTGCTCCTTAACCCTGATGTGCAGCTGAGGTTTCTTCTTGGCTACAGATCATGGTCAAGGTGCTGTATGAAGAAGTACCAGATTGAAGTGCCAATGAGAAATGTGGTTCTAGGACAGAATTTCCCAAACCTGGGTCTCCAGCTGCTTTTGGACTACAACTTCCACCGTCCCTAGCTAGCAGGACCAGTGCTCAGAGATGACAAGAACTGTAGTCCAAAAACAGCTGGAGACTCAAGTTTGGGAAACCCTAAAGAGAGATCAAATGACATTCCAGCCACGCTGATGGAGTGGACCTCTCTTGTCTCCTCTTTCACGCTGATGCAACCAAATGGAACGCTCTTGGCAGAAGATGGTTCTAGAAAATGAAAAGCCAAATGATGGAGTGGGCCTCGATATCTCATATTCTCCTGAAATGTAAAGAGGTGGGATATAACCTGACCATGTTTATACAGTGGTACCGCAGGTTAAGTACTTAATTGGTTCCAGAGGTCCGTTCTTAACCTGAAACTGTACTTAACCTGAAGCACCACTTTAGCTAATGGGGCCTCCTGCTGCCGCCACACCGCCGGAGCACGATTTCTGTTCTCATCCTGAAGCAAAGTTCTTAACCTGAAGCACTATTTCTGGGTTATTGGAGTCTGTAACCTGAAGCGTATGTAACCTGAAGCATATGTAACCTGAGGTACCACTGTACAAAGATAGACTTATTGCCTGAACAAGTAGTGCAAGCTTTCTCTTCATAGGGGAAACTAAGGACACACATGACACTGAGGGACCATGCTTCTTCCTTAGAAGCCACTTTCCTCTCTAGGGCAGAGGAAGACTGCATAGTGTTCTTCCACCAACTACACCCCTAATATTAGGAGGGATGCCTCACCACAGGAGAGAAAATGCCACAGAAATGAGAAACACCCCCAATTTACCAGATGCTATGTTAAGTAATCATCTCCTTTCCTTCTTTTAGTATCCAGCAGAGTAACTTGCAGGTGTCACGTTGCTGCCAATAAGTATAGAAACAGACTGAAACGTCTACATTCCGGTATTGCCATGCACCGAAAAGTCTCCATAGCAGCAACCTGCTTTTCTCATTTGTGACTAAATCTGTACACCTGCTCTTCAAATGTTAAAATGAAAGGCATACACCAGAGACATGAAATAAAGATCTTATTACGTAATACACTTAGAATGCATGATCAAAAGCTTTTTGCAGATCCCTTTGATAGCATTTCCTCCATCTACATTTATTTTAAAGCTGTAGTGGGTCCTTCTGCAGCTAACGTGTGATTCCCAAGTTTCAGAACAGTGTTAATTTATTGAGAGAGATGGCAGTAGCTGCAGCAGTCTTGTGACATCTTAAGAACAAACAGATTTATTGTGAAATAAGCTTTGTGGATGATGAAGCAGACTCTAATCTACAAATGTTTACACTACAATAAACCTGTTTGTTCCTTATACAGTCCCAAGATTTCAGGTGGCAAGGTAAGGCTCCACTATGTCTTTAAATAGGTCAGTAAGGAGGACTGTTTTGTAGAATTGATAGGAGTCCTTTCCTAATTTACGGGAGTTGAGTTTTGCGTGATAGCCTTGATTGAGAAAACACAACTTTTACTGCTCAGTAAAATAAAATAGGTGTAGTTCAATAAGTGTAGCTTTTTGGGGATTTTGAACCATTTCCATTCTGAATTGTTTACCTTTCTGGCCTTCCCTCCTTCTAGTCAGCCTCCGCTGGAGACTGAGTAATTCAATCACTCCTGATGCAGAAAATTCTTGTGCTCCTCAGAGGAGGATGTTGATTTCCCCACAAGTCATTGCTGTAACCTTCTTTTCATTTCAAAGGCATGCCCAGATCAATAACCCATGCAGGAACATGAATGGTGGGGATGGTATCCTTTTTCGTACTCTTACGTGCTAAAGCAGAAAAGAAAAGTTGAGTATTCATAAGAGTGAAAGATGCCGCTCTTACGAATTCAGAAAGAGTGCTTAGCAGAGGTGTGTGAAACATCGATCTTTGCTTGAGACTTTAATGCATTTTATCCCCGGTTTTCTAGACTTCCCCATGGCCTATAGTTATCTGCCAGAAGTTCTGCCTCTGGCTTATGCGATATCTTCCCTCATTATTTCCAGACTTAATGTTAGGCAAGTCAGTTTTCAAAAATCTTCAGGACAGAGTAATTTTTAATGAATCCCAAGAACAATAGTATATTGGAAGCTGGTAGTGTTTCAACTGCAGCCTGTGAATTAAGTGGCTTTGTCCTTAATTTTGTTTCTCTCCTTGCAAGTAACCAGGAAATAAATCTACAGAGCTAAGCTGCAATATGTAATTCGGTGAGGATTCTTGGAATAGTTTCACTTCTGTTTTGTTAGTCAAAGTGGGAGAGTGTTGTTGTTGTTATTTATTATTTAAGCCATGAAATGGGAGGGAAATATTTGGTTCAGCTTTGCCTTTTTTTTTTTTTTAAACAAGAAGAAGCTGAATTAAAGTATTGTAAGGTTGTCAAATGATTTGTCAAGGGGCTCTAGGGAAAAATCAAGACAAAACGCAGACTCTGATATTCTTGGCACATTATGGGTAAAACTGAACAGAGATCTGTACTTGAGATGCGTCCAAGAAAGAAAGTGCTGGAGCCAAATAAATTAGGCTTATGAACTGCTTTAAAACAAGCCCTTTTAGCGACGTGTCTTGATAACATGTTACTAAGCATGCTGAGGTAGTCACTGAATTTCCACCGCTTTCCATGTTTAATTAGAGTATTGTTTGCCAGTGCTGTTCACATATTTCTGTTTGGGAGACTAATCCTTTAACTTTATTTCCCAAACAATGCAGCAATTATAACTTCATCACAGATTTCCTGTTTTAGGATCAGGTCAAAATGATTTAAAGGCCTATCGGACAGGACAATGGGGTTCAGTCACACAGCTAGCAAGAGGCTTAGCAGGATTTGTATAATTCTGGGGGGAGCGGTTTTTAAAACAGTCTAAGCATGAAATTAATGTGCTGGGTCTCCGGTGAGCATGTCTCTGCTGAGATTTAAAGCACCTATGAAACTAAAATTTTGCTACAGGCCCAACACAGGCATGCATACAAATACGCAAAGATAAGCAACAGTGAAGTGAGGGCTGTACCCTCCTGCAATTGGTTTACAGGTGGAGCAGATACATGGTTAGAGGACATGCAAAGGAGACTGTCACTGATCAAGCCTCTGACCCATCCACTTGACTGTTGTATGCTTTGCTTCAGCTTAAGCCAACTGTTTTACTGAGGTCAGATATGTCCTCTGCCAGATACACATTGACCTTTGTATCTCTACATTCAGTCTGTGTGCTGTTATCATTTCCATGGACTTAACTTGGACTGTCTGAAGCACATTTGCTCCTTTCTACAAGTCAATCTTAGACTCGATTCTTTAATTCTAATGCTTCCAAGTTGGTAGTATTGGACTGAGTTCCAATCAGTTCAGTGGGGCATTTAGGATTTCAGCATTAATCTATTGAGATGAATTTTTGTATTATATATCTTTTGAAGGATTCTTGGTATGAATCAAGTTCGTGTGATGTTACTATTTGCTGGGCAACACATTATTCCTCTCCTGATAAGTCTTGCCCACAAGCATTCAAGAGGCCATGGGTTGTAGTCATCTAGCTTTTTAACTCAGACAGATTAAAAGTATTGCTCATGACTAACTTAGGTCCATTAATTTCATTGGGTCCATGTGGGTGTATCCAGGCACATGTGCTTGCATCTGGTGACACTGCACTTTCAGTATTGGGCTACATGGCCAGTGGGTCTGGTGCTTAGCTGCTGAACCATTACATATGTAAGAAATACGCTGGCCAAGTGTGGATGCGCAGGCTGAAGCTACTTCCTCTTGGAACAAAGAGAAAGTTAGGTTCTGCATCTAGACTTGGCCAACATCATTTCTCCCCTGGCTACCTATTATATGCCAATTTTTATTGGGTTAAAAATGTTTAGGCATCAGCACCAGATTTCTGAGCACTTGAAATATTTCTAGCTCTGCCTTCTGCAGTCCTTTTTTTTTACTGCACTCATCTACATGGTCAATGAAGAATTGCACAATATGGAACTTGATGAAAATAATTGCATCATATGTGTGTGTGGGGGGGGAGAACCTTAAGTACTCGGTACGGTATGTAGTGTAATGGAATCTACAAATAGGCATGTGACCTTGGGTAGCAAGCTGCTAGATAATTAGAACCAGGTGCCTAACTTGACTTAGCTTGGAGCGTGACATGAGGAACAGAAGCAGGTTTAAATTTTGCAGTTGACACAAAGCAACACCACAGAGTTGAGCACAGGGGAAGCATAAATCTAGCTAGATGGTAGGTTGAAGGAATTCTGGTTTTCTCCTTCTGGCGGTTATGTCTTCTTTCACCCTCCCACAGCGCAGTTTTGTTACTGCCCACCGTGTTACTTAATACACCTATTAATACAAATTATAGAAACCTGAATACAATATCTTTCATGTAAGGGCTGAAGCTCAGAGGTAGAGCGACTGCTTTGCACACAGAATGTCCCAATCCCCAATCTCCAAGTAGGCCCGGGAGAGACCCCCATCTGAAATTTTGCGAAAGCTACTGCCATTACTATCATTACTGAGATAGATGGACTTAATGCGTTGTACTCATTAACCATTATTTGCATCTATTAAAAGTTGTTGTTGATTTTTACTAGGGGCTCTGCTCCTGCTTGCTCCACTCACCCAACCCCATCTACCGCCATGCCAACTCCCAGCTCTTTATCCCTTACCCCCAAGTCCCACAGCTCCTTCCAAACCCGCAATCAGAAGCAAGCCAGCAGTAAATCACACTGTGCAAGTTGGAGTGAACTCTTTATTAGCAAAACACGATCTGCGCAGGAGTGTCAGGCCTAATGAGCACAGCAACTCATCTCCAGTAGGTCTTGCCCCCATGAAGCCGTTGCTGAGACTGAAGGTCCCTGCCTCTCCAAGGCTGCCTAAGTCCCCTCCGCTCCAGGGTCGTCCCCCCCAAGCAAAGGGAGACAGCAACTGCACATTTCCAATCTCTCCTCCCCCCTTTTCATGCTTCTTCTGGTTCTTGGAGACAAGGGAGAAGAGGAGCTTGTCTCAGCAGGAGGGGGAGACACCTGTGCCTCTTCACCAGCCGGATTCATTTTCACCTTTTAGCCTCCCTTCTTCCCTGCTTCAGCTTTTGCCTTTGATTCTGGACTTCTTTCTGCCAGACTCCCAGCTCACTAAGCCTCATTACCCCTTCAGCTTCCTCTTCTTCCCTGTTTTCTCCCTCGTCTCCCTGTGACCACTCATCATTTTCCCACCACTGGTAAAACCAGATCTTTAATATTTCTAAACAATATAATTAACTGTGCCTCTGGCAATTCATACCCTCTTATAGGTTTAATCTCATTTATTGCAACTTTCCAAAATACCACAATTTTAGGGCATTACCAAAAATATGAATATATCAGCACGCAATGCTCCACACCTCCAAAATGTATTAGCTACGCTATATGTAGTTAATGGGACTGAAACTGCCTTGGTCGTGCTGGTCGATGATCTCCAGTGGGCTAGGGACAAAGGTGAGAGCTGTTTCCTAGTTCTGCTGGATCTCTCAGCAGCTTTTGATACCATCGACCATAACATCCTTCTGGACTGTCTAGAGAGGCTGGGAGCTGGGGGCACTGTTATTCAGTGGTCCTGCTCCTTCCTCCTGGGCCGTGTTCAAAAAGTGGTGGTGGGGGATGAGTGTTCAGACCCCTGGGCTCTCACTTGTGGTGTGCCTCAGGGTTCTGTCCTCTCCCCCATGCTTTTCAACATCTACATGCAGCCGCTGGGAGAGATCATTAGGGGGTTTGGGCTGGGTGTTCATCAATATGCGGATGGTACCCAGCTCTACCTCTCTTTCAAATCAGAACCAGTGAAGGTGGTGAATGTCCTGTGTGAGTGTCTGGAGGAACTTGGAGGATGGATGGTGGCTAACAGATTAGGTTGAATCCTGACAAGACAGAAGTACTGTTTTTGGGGGACAGAAGGCAGGAAGGTGTGGAGGATTCCCTGGTCCTGAATGGGGTAACTGTGCCCCTGAAAGACCAGGTGCACAGCCTGGGAGTCATTTTGGACTCACAGCTGTCCATGGAGGTAAAGGTCAATTCTGTGTCCAGGGCAGCTGTTTACCAGCTCCACCTGGTACGCAGGCTGAGACCCTACCTGCCTGAGGACTATCTCACCAGAGTGGTGCGTACTCTGGTTATCTCTCACTTGAACTACTGCAATGCGCTCTATGTGGGGCTACCCTTGAAGGTGACCTGGAAACTACAACTAATCCAGTACCTCTGGATGTCCTGATGCATCTTCGTTAAGATTGCAGTTGATAATATGCAGTTGTGAATTTTTTGTTGCTGTTTGAGAGACTACATATTTTGTTGACTACCGCTCAGGTGCCCTCTTTTGATTCCCAGGGCATGGTAGGTTTCAGTGTGCTGAAAGCAGCGCCTTTTTAGACATTTTTTTGCCACTCCTGCCAACCTAGAACAATCTCGTCGTCCGATGAGTCTGAGTGCCAAACTCACTTCCATACTTATTCAGGAATATATTCTCTTAATTCATTGTCCCAATTGTGTTGATATGTATATTTTTTTAATGTGTCCATAGTCATAATACTATAGATTTTACTCCATAATTGTTGTTTCCATTCTTCTATCATTAGGCTTTCAAATTAGAAAAAGTAATTTTAGAAACCCAAAGTCTGGGTCCATGGCACTCCTAGATGTATGATTCAGCCTTAAATTATAGGGTAATTGCTGCGGGCACCCTGACTTTTTAGAGAAGAAGCGTCTCTGCATGTATTTGGCATTAATTGGAGGCCAAGAGCATCCAGCTGAGATTTGGAAGAAGGAGAAATGCCTGAATCAGAGTAAGAAGGCTTCCTTAGAATGTTGTCTCAAAAAATGAGGAGAAGGGAGGTAATTAGATCTAGAGGTTTGGTGGGCATGTTGGGAGTTGGCATGACTGCCATCCATCCCACCCCAGTTGGGAACTGCAGTGTTTGCTTCATATAAGTACTGAATTCCAAGTTCTTATTTGCAGTGCCTCTGAAGAGGAACTGTAATTTCAAAATGCATTGGACCAATAAACCCTGCAGTGGGGGGGGAGAAATCAGCATTTCTCAAATTCAGTACCAAAGGTTCATTTAATACATATTTCTCTTAATAATCTGAAGCCAAAGGAAAATCAAGCAAAGTAACACAATGTTCTAATTATTTTAGCAATTTCATTTTGTACAGGCATTAAATGATGTGTAATAAAAAGCTAACATGCTCCTCAAATAAATATTTAGCCACCTAGCGTGTGGATAGGCATGTGGCGATTCATTTTCATTCTGATGCCACAATGCTTGAATAAATACTCCATGCCGAGTAAATCAGTTATTTATTTACATAGCACCATCACATGATAGCTTGGTAACAGAGAGTGGGATGAGAAACAAACAATATTTTGAGAACATTTGACAATTATACGGGCTGTTTTATAGTCTCAAGAGGCTGCAGTGTTGCTAAATTCAAACAGATGTTGTTTAGTCATCACCTTCGGTTATATGAAAACAAGAGGGCAGGGTTTTGAAATGGTTGTGTGGCTTAATTTGCAGCAGAATGGTACTGGGGCATGCCCATAGACCTACCCATTGAAATGGACTCTAGCATCCTGAAACGATATTGCACATTTGGGAGACTATAGGCATCCTCTCCCCACTTTGCTAAAATACTACTTTAATGGCAAAGGGACTTTTCTGATCAGATCTCTCTTTCTCATTCTCAAGAAGTTTTTGTGATGAGATGCTCACTCAGCACTGTGTTGTGTGGATGTATTTGGACATGCCACCTGCTTCTTAGCAATCTTACGACAAGCAACTGGAGATCTGGAAGGTTTGCCATTCACAGTATTATAATTTCTTTTACAGGGAGCATGCAGGTGTGCTTTTGACATTGATAAAGTACAGCAAAAGGCCTATTACATTTGATCTTTGGATGTCCTGTGCAAGAGTAATGCTCTATATTAAATTAGCTTTAGGGACTGTCTCTAAATATCCATTAGATAGGTGTATGCATTGGATTTTTTTAGATGTCATTGAACACAATCACATAATATATCACACAGGATTCTTACTCCACTTTCCTCGGAGTAAACCCTATTAAATTCAATACAACTTTCTTCTGAGTAGGCACAGTTACGCTCGTACTATTACCTGGAAAAAATGTGGTGTTTTTCCCCCCAGGGCACCCCAGAAGACCTGCTGTTCTTTTATGAACATCTCCGAAAAGGTGGTGGAGTCTTTCGAGTCAACCAGCGCCTCCTTCTGTACCGTTACCATCCACAGGCGGCAACCCATTCAGTCCTAGAGTAAGATATGTTCCGTATCAAACTGCTTGAAGTTTTGGATGGCATTGGTGGGTGGGGAATCCTTCCCCAACAAAATATGCATGTGGGTTCGTATATATTTGATCATTTGTCTGTATTCCCAAGCCATTTGCAAGCATATGTGACTTGAGAATGTTGGCCTTTCTTTTATTTCCTTATAAGCTACGCACCCTTATGTCTCAATACATCGTGGATTTGAATAACTTTTTTTTCCAGTGGCCCTGTGATTTGGTTCTGGTATTGCTTTGGCTTAGGCAAATCTATTATTCAAAGTTTGAAACCCTGGAATGCAAGGCCACACTGTTTAGGGGGTTTTGTTGCAGGGGTGAGGGTCATTGCTGCTGCTGCTGCTGCTTTTTTGTATTTTTATTTTAGTTCTTCCTGTGATTTATGTGGAAATTGTTCCGTTTGGTTGCGTATTTTTTAGTGTTTATTGTTTATGACGACTTATGTTATAGTTACATTTTTTTTTAACGTAAGCTGCCTTGAGCATGGTGTGAACTGTGGAAAGGGTGGCATACAAATTAAATTATGTATGTATATATGTATACTGCTTGTTATGCTAAATGTGTAGTATGCAGCTATGTCTGTGTTTTTTCTTTATCACATTATAAGCCTGTGTGGAGAGAGGAGGAATTGTCACCCAGACCACATTGTGCAGGGAAAGGCTTATTTTTTCTTTACCCATCCATGATCAGGAGAAAAATCCCTCACTCACCCGGGCCCAACATTGAGGTTGGGGAATAAATCTCCCGGTGTCACTTATTTAATTACAGACTCAGGAGGGAGTGAGGGTTTCCTTCTCATAGCATCTGGGGAGGAAAGGAATAAGTTTTTCCTCTTCCATGTTGCCATGATAATCTCTTGCCCCTTTGAGCCTGTATATTAAATGAAGGGGGAAAAGAGACATGGTTGCTTGCTACACAATTAAAATAACATCTACTTTGACTCTCACTCTCATGTTGAATTCCTTTTCACTCCACAGTCATGTCTTGATCCCAGTATTTTGGATTTGGGACACAGGATTGTTGTTGTTTAGTCGTTTAGTCGTGTCCGACTCTTCGTGACCCCATGGACCAGAGCATGCCAGGCACTCCTGTCTTCCACTGCCTCCCGCAGCTCGGTCAAACTCATATTCGTAGCTTTGAGAACACTATCCAACCATCTCGTCCTCTGTCGTCCCCTTCTCCTTGTGCCCTCAATCTTTCCCAACATCAGGGTCTTTTCCAGGGAGTCTTTTCTTCTCCTGAGGTGGCCAAATTATTGGAGTCTCAGCTTCAGGATCTGTCCTTCCAGTGAGCTCTCAGGGCTGATTTCCTTAAGAAATTCCTTCATGGATCACTGCCTTGTCGTGGCGAAGGGGCTTGAATAACTCAGAGAAGCTATGAGCCACCCAAGAGGGACACAGGATAGATTTTAATTTTTTTCAAATTTGAATCCTTCCTGTCAAACATGCCTATTAAGAATGCAGGTTTGCATTGGCCCTACAATAACTTTTGAACTGATTGTTTCTTTGGTTGGGGCACTTTCATTGTCTTTCTCTCTTTCCTGCCTGGTACCCTCCAGATGTATAATTTCAGACTATAACTCCCACCAACCCCAGCTAGCACAGTCATAGTAATCCAAAACATCTGGAAAGCACAAAGTTGAGGAAGGCTGTCTTGGAATGTATAGTATAGGCACTCTGTGTCCCTCTAGGTAGGACTGGGGTTAGGGTAGGGCTGTTTTCAGTTATATGAACTAAGACAGGGTTTCCCAAACTTAGGTCTCCAGCTGTTGTTGGACTTACAACTCCCATAATTTCTAGCTAGCAGGACCAGTGGTCAGGGATTATGGGAACTGATGAGACCCAAGTTTGGGAAATTAAGGAGATGGCTTAATAGGGTAGAAAAAGACTCTACCTTTTAGAAGCTTTAGCTCAGTCAAGCTGAGGAACACCTCTGATTTTGGTCACACAAGCTCAGGGACTGTCTATTTCTATTGCTCCTAAAGCTTTGCAGTTTCCAAGCTCTGCCCTGTTCCTTGAAGCCTTAAAGAACCAGCCTTCGGGGATTTTATGGAGCTTCCACAATCTGTGCCCAGGGCTTGAATAAAAAACATAGGAACAGTTCAGCTTTTGTGTCATTTGCTTAAATGCCTGATGAAACTTTCCCCTGATGAAAACAGAAACTTGCAAAAGGGGGGGGGGGGCTCAGCATTTAGTGGGGTTCAGTTAATGTAGAGGTTGCTCAGCACACAGTTATGTGAGGTTTGAATCATGAGCTTCAACTGCATTAGCAGCATAATAAAATATCTTTCTGTTTATTCAATGTAAATCTGTTTTATCTCAAAGGTGCTGAGCAGCATACCCCAGTATCTGTAATATTTTCCATTAAAAATGGAGGGGGGAGAGAGATTTTGTTCAGAATGACTATTGCTTCACAGCAGTGATTCTGAGATATGCTTGCAGTTGTGCTTGTTTATATATGGAAGTAGCTAGTTGTCGCGTGGAATGAGAAGGTTAAATAGAGTAAATAAATTATTTTCTAGGGATGTGTTTGATTCCATAGCTTTCGATATGAAGACATTGGAACCACATAATGAATGCAATGTAGATGAAGAACTATGAAAGTATTTCCCTTTTATTACTAGCTACATGATGGAACTATATTTTTGTTAGTTTATTAGACTTTTCCTAACCCTGTATTTCGACATGTCAAGCTTTTTGGAAGCGCATTGCTAGTTGCTGTGGCATTTTTAAAAAATGTATTTTTGGAAGGGAATTTGTTCCGAATTAACAGCAAGCTGTTACTGATTCCATTTTGCAAGGTTGTGTGGCTCAGACTCCTCTGGAATACGGCATACGTGGAGAATGTGGAAATGTCATAAAGCTGCTTCTGATGGGGTATTTGGACTGCCAGCTAAGAAGCTTCATGTTATCTGATATGTTTACATGCATGTGTATGTAATCCAGATTAATTTCAGTTACGAAGTAGGATCAGTAGAAAGTTACGAAGTCAGGTCAGAAGTGAAATTGCCAGAGAAAATGGAGTTTTGTCCTTCCAACCTACCTAGAATTCGACAATGGAGTTGTCACCAACTTTGATGGCTTTAAAAGAGGAAATAAGACAAATGAATAGAAGATACAGTGGTACCTCGGGTTTGTTTTTTTAAAATGGAAAATTTGGGGAGCTCTAAACAAGTGTTTTGGCTTCATAGCATCATACCCATAGAAGTGGGGGGGGGGGATAAAAAAGGGACAAATTTAGGGGGTCCACAAAAAAATTACCCTCCCCAATATAGATGCATAAAGATTTCTAAAGAAAGGTAGATACAATGGTACCTCGGGTTAAGTACCTACCGTATTTTTCGCACCATAGGACACACTTTTTCCCTCCTAAAAAACAAGGGAAAATGTGTGTGCGTCCTATGGAGCGAATGCAGGCAGGGAGGCAGGCGGGAAAAGCCCTCAAGAGCCGCACACAAGCTTTGTGCGCTCTTGCG
Source organism: Podarcis muralis (assembly GCF_964188315.1). Taxonomy (NCBI): domain Eukaryota; kingdom Metazoa; phylum Chordata; class Lepidosauria; order Squamata; family Lacertidae; genus Podarcis; species Podarcis muralis. Next base: position 38,856,653 of record NC_135656.1, on the reverse strand, counting down.
GGCTTTTCTCCAGGAGGGAGAAGGGACTGACTGGCCGCAGCAGTCCCTTCTCCCTCCTGGGGGAAAAGCCCCCAAGAGCGGCGCCCTCTTTAAAGGCTGTGCGGCTCCTGCAGGCTTTTCTACGAGGTGGGGGAATCCCCCCACCTCCCAGAAAAGCCAGGAGAAGCCACACAGCCCCTTTAAAGAGCGTGCGGCTTCTGCGGGAGGTGGGGGAAGCTGCAGCAGTTCCTCTCCCACTTTCCTCCTTCAAAGCAACTACGGAGGAGGGAAGGAAGGGGACCATGGATCCTCCGCTGCTCGAGGCTTCAGCAGATTCCCTCCTCCGTGATTGCTTTGAAGCGGCAATGTGGGAGGGGAGCAGCTTACACTCATGTAAGCAGCTCCTCTCCTACTTTCCTGCTTCAAAGCAACTACGGAGGAGAGAAGGAAGGGGACCATTGATCCTCCGCTGCTCACGGCTGCAGCAGATTCCTCCTCCGTGATTGCTTTGAAGCAGGAAAGTGTAAGCAGCTCCTCTCCCACTTTCCTCCTTCAAAGCAACTACGGAGGAGGGAAGGAAAGGGACCATGGATCCTCCACTGCTTGCGGCTGCAGCGGATTCCCTCCTCCTCGGCTCCCTTTGAAGCAGCAAAGTGGGAGGGGAGCAGCTTACACTCATGTATGCAGCTCCACTCCCACTTTCCTGCTTCAAAGTGGAGGGAATCCACTGCAGTTGCGAGCAGAGGATCCATGGCTCCGCTTCCTTCCCTCGAAGCAGGGTGCGGGGGTGCAGGGGGAAAGACGGCAGGAAATAGATGCCGGGCAGGAAGACACAACCACACTTTGACCACTGAAAGTCCACCCCAGCCTCCCCAGATTTCCACTGAGACGGCCAGGCTAATCTCGATGGCCATAAGTCAGGCTCAGCATTATTAACTGGACTTAGATAAGCCATGGTTCCCCTTCCTACCCTCCTCTGAGGCTCAGTTTAAAGCAGCAAAGTGGACAGGAGCCGCCCGCTTTGCTGCTTTAAATAGTTTAGTGCAACATTTGATTCAGAATATTTTTTTCCGTATTTTCCTCCTCTAAAAACTAGGTGCGCCCTATGGTCAGGTGCGCCCTATGGAGCGAAAAATACGGTAATTCGTTCTGGAGGTCCGTGCTTAACCTGAAACTGTTCTTCACCTGAGGTACCACTTTAGCCAATGGGGCCTCCCGCTGCTGCCGCGCCGCCGCCATGTGATTTCTGTTCTCACCCTGAAGCAAAGTTCTTAACCCAAGGTACTATTTCTGGATTAGTGGAGTCTGTAACCTGAAGCGTCTGTAACCCGAGGTACCACTGTATAATTGTAGATAATTTGGCTGAAAGTGTATTTAAGACAAAGTTTGTGACTCGTAATACCCGTAGCTTACAGCCAGAGTTGAAGAAATAAATCTTTGTGAAACTGAAGAACATGATTTGTTTAAAGAAAGGTGTGTCAGTTAATCTTTTCAGCAAAGGTAGCAATCAAGTCTAGATCTTCAGTGTACTGATCACAGTTTGTCAAAGCCCCCAGGCCCTACAGGCAGAAACTGCGTAGTATTTGCCTTATTTTGCAACTCTCATTACAACAAAAAAAGGGAAGTTCATGTCTGATTGGCTAGTGGGAGTTCTGAACAGTTTGGTGACGTCTAAATGTAGGAATTAATTACTGCTTCTCCCCCCACCCCACCACCCCATGAGTAATTCCCACAATTAATTTACCCTACAGAATAGATTGCTGGAAGGCAAAAGGAATCTGTGAAGTAGGAAACAGTCTCACTCCCATAGTCTTCTATGCTTAGAAGCATGGGAATACATTATCAAATGACATGTTCTCCGTGTTTATAGAATCTGAATTCTGGTGTGCATAGAAACAATTTGACAATAGTAGCAACTTGTTCCTATCTTGTTAAATATATAATGGTTATCCATTTTAATGTTTCGCCTGCGGTTGCAAGCATGTTACAATATATTTTAACATTTACACAATAGAAAAGAAAGCTAAAATTTGTCAAGAAGCTTTGCATTGTTAAGCTCACCATAAAGCTCATTTTGAGTTATCCATTAGGCCAAAGTAGTTGAAGGAGGAGGTGACAGTCCGTGGTTTTCACTATAACGTTAACTGTTTTTCTACAGAAGAAGGCTGTGTGTGAAACAGACAGAAGCCTAGTAGAAGAATTTGTCTTGAGTTTAATTCTGAATTACTAGAATCAGACTCATTGCTAACAAGATCAGATGAAATTGGGGGGGGGGACACTTTCAGGAAAGGGCAGAAATAGTAAAACAAAACAAAATTCTTTTTCATTGGGAATGTGAGATAAAGCGACTCAATTTGGCACTCCTTGAGCCTTGGATTCATGTTGCTTCTGGCTATGAAATAGTAGTTAATGTGAAGACTGAAATGAACCAGTGAGAATCTTTTGTGGGAGGTGGCTTCTTATGTAACTTTTAAGAACTGCTTTTAGTTTCATTTGTTTCGGGCGGTTTCTTTAATTGCTCTTTGCAAGTTGCTGCATCTCCTTTGCACCTGCCTTGGCGCTGGGAGTCTGGGAAAGTGGCATTCCCTTATCCCCCAAGGCAGGAATCCCAGCTACTGGCCCTGGGAACGGCCCAGCGTACAAGGCAACCTAGGTGAACCGGAAACCTAAAGGGGAAAAACCCAAAAAACCCATCTCTCTTTTGACACTCCTTAAGCTACGTGTTTTTTAAAAATCTATATTAGTAACATTAACTTGTGTTCATTACAGGTTTTCACAAAGCCCACACCTGTAATAATCATATAATTAGCCTGAAGGCACAGTCACACACTTCTCTGCATGAACCCAACATCCACCCACTGCTTGTCCTTATGACACAACCTGAAGCTATGAAAATATTCCCAAGGTAAAGTTCTATGATGTAGACTTTCTGATTTAACTCTCCCACAAAGGGGTGTGTAGGAGCCGGAGTGGCAATTCGCTACCTGCATGAGGGCCAAGCTCACTGTTTTAGTAATAATGCATGTACAGTGGAATGCTAAGATGCTTGGCTGCTGCTTTCTTAACTCCCTACCCATGCAATTTTAAACATCATTTTGCTGTTAAATTCACCCCTGCTAAAAGGAAGGCCTTTTCTTTCATTTTAGAAGGGGATTTGAATGCAAAACCCTTCCTGATTCAGGAGAGGATTCACATTGGAATCTTGCTAAAATGAAGGGATTCCAAGGAACCAGTACCATTCTTTGAAACGTCAAGAACTGCTGTTTCAAAAATTCAGTGGAAGAATTTTGCTCAGTGGGGCGCAATATTCTTCCTCCTGATTCAGGGCGATTTCTCTTCCTCTCACTATGTATTTCCAAATGACACAGACCACAATGTTTGGTAGCTTTCTGCACCCCTGCTGCCTTCTGCTAACACAACGTTGGATGAAACCCTTTTCCCCCCATGACAACAACTTGTGTTTCCTAGGCCAAAATTTAGTAATAGTAGTTTTTTTGTGTGTTTTTTACTGCTGTGCTTTGGTTTGATTTGCAAGAACTGTACATAAATCTAAAGATATTTGGCTTGATTCTGTGATCTGTTTTTGTACCAGGCCAATATTTTAAATAGTTTTACCAAGTCTTGTTGAATCATAGTCATTGGACCTATTTTTATTCAATCAAGGGGCTGGAAAATGTGGTGAACATGTGTGCGGAGAATGTGCTGGCTGAGAAGTACAGAGCATCTTAGTTCTATAACTTACTGTAATGAAAATATAATTGGCACTGCATCAGCACAATTCTTACATATCAAACCATTCTATATTTAATAGATCACAAATGGACCCATCAGCCCTAGTCCTTGGTTTTCATAGCTGCTTGGGAATCCAGCCTCGGTATAAGTCTGGATTTGGTGGCTGACAGATATTGTAATACAACGAGGCAACCATTCAGAAAGAGTTTTAGCTAGCTGGATTACTGCTTCGCTTCCAGTCGTTCTTTAAAGTTTTGCTCGGCATTCTGTGTTGTCTCGTGTGTGAACATGTAGAAATGCTTTTTATGCCTCGTATTCTAGTTCAGAAGCACTGATGATAAAAAAGAGTCTATTTCTTTTCGCTTACAGATAATCAGGATTGCTGGCTTTCTACCTCACTGCTCACAAATTTTGGCCACAATCTAACAACAGACAGTGCTTACGTCTATTGATCCCAGTGTCTTTAGAACATTTAACTCTGTCTTAGATTGTGGTCTTTATTGTCTGCAGCTAGTTTTTAGTTTATGTATGTTTTTAGTTCTGCGCTGTACTTTGATCTTACATTTGATGTGCATATTCTTGGGGTTGTTCTGAGGAAGGAAGTTTTATAAATAAATACATAAAATTATCATTCATAATATTTCACAGGTGAAAAAGCAACCAGATGCCTACTGCTGAATGATTTACAGCTGTTATATTAGGGGATATCTGCATTAAAGATCTGAACCAGTCTGAAACTGGTTTATATGCCATAGCTTTCCCCAAAGAATTGTGGGAGTTGTAGTTTGGGGTGTGTGCAAAAATCTCTTTTGAAGGGTTTCACAGCTTTCCAGAAACCTTCATAGAACAGGGAACCCCTTCATAGAACCTCTTGTTTTTTGGTTGGGAGATAATGTGTTGAATTGCTTTTGGAACTGGCTCAAAAAAGTGGCATATATAGAATCCTAGATTTGGAAGGGTCATCTCGTCCAACCCCCTGCTGTTAAGATTCCTGCTCCGTGATTGCAGTCATGGGATTGTTGTCTATCACATGACGGTGCATGTTTTGACCCCACAGAGTGGGAAGTGACGAAGACAGGATGTTTGTGTTACTGTGTTCTGTGAAGTGGGACTATTGTCCTTTGTTCTTTCTCTTTGCTGTCTGATGCTAGAGAGAGAGGGAGCCATGTTGCAGTGCTCCGTGTGTGTTTATATGTAAATAAAGTAGATTAGCCAAAATGCTGAGTTGCTGAGTTCTGTTATGCAAGCTGCGAAGACTCTGTGGATCCCTAAGTGTGCCAATGTCTGTTGACATCGGTCACTGTGTTGTTCGGGCAGAAGAAAGCTTTTGAAGCTCCCGAACAGACGACCAGGAGGGAGAGAACATGCCAGTTGGGCATGTGTCTCTGCCAGGGTCCTACTTGACTGTAGGATGAGCTCCTGACAACTGCAATGCAGGTATCTTTTGCCCAATGTGGGTCTCAAAACCACAACTATGAGATTAAGAGTCTTATGCTCTACCAACTAACTGAGCTAACTCACAATATTTTCTGAAGCGGATAGAAGACATCCAAGTTTATTTGGGCACATAACTTTCCTCCCTGATTTCATACTTACTATGGAAGAGTTCTCGAAATAGGAACAAACAGATTTCAGTAGGCACAAAGTACTACAGCAAGTATGCTTTCAACAAGAAGACCAGGGAGGACTGTTTGGTAAAAAACCAGCATGTTGTAATTTTTTGTTTCCTATACCCATTCTGCAAGCTGAAATCTGATGTGTGAGGCTACAGAAGGCTATGGTGACCATTAGGCATTTGAGACCCGTCTTTCAACTACATCTTCAGTATCCATTGGTGACTGCATACACATTATTAAGCTAGTCCTTTTGTTCCACTGATGTGCTGAGTGGCAGTCCTACCTGTAAATCTACTCACAGTTCTCTCCAGTCACAGGGAGAGCAGCTAGCAGTTGTTGCACTTGGTTACCACAACAAAAGCTAATCCTATATAGCCCTTGATTTTAGTTTGTCACTTTTTTGGCAAAAGTAAATGTTTTCGTCCTTCAGATAGGCTTTAAATTCTTGTAGCTTTAGATTTTTAAGTGCAGAAAATTATTAGTTTTTTTTATGACTGCTTTGATTTTGGGAGTGATGTGTTTGTGTTTGTGTATTTTTAAAAGGCAGATCTGGCTCCTTTTAAGGACCTAGAAGAAGGTTCTAGAGTTTCCACTACTGTCTAATCTTGGAATGTCGGGCAACATTTGTAACCTTGTGCATTAATTTTTTTCCCCTTCTGGGAATCGTGTATCCTATAAAAACTGATTAACAGACATCTGTCGACAAATGCCAGCAGCAGCTAAGCTCCAAATCAGAAGATCTTGTAACTTTGCGGTTATTATTTAAGAGATTTTTTGCATCAAGTCCAAAATTCCATTGTTAGCTAGAGGGGCAGTAAACATTACAACCCTTGGTCTCTAGACACTGTTGAAATTTCATGTGGACTGGCTGTTCCAATTGGCTGCATTTATTTATGAAGAGTTTCCAAGTTGTGACACCCGTCGTGGTGATGAAGTGCTAAACTGCCATAAAAGGGTCATGTTGCACTTGCAGACGCGAAGAAACAAACGTTCACTCAACTCCTGAGATCCAATTAATAATTCCCATCAGAAATCAAAACACCTTTATGCTCTGCTTATTATTCCTGCCTTTACGATTCTCATGTCATAATTAGAGGGGATGTGAAATCTTGACTCGTAAAAACTACGCATGTATTCAGTGTTTTGCAGTTTAGAAGAATATTTCCTTAAAACAAACTTATTTCCATTAAAGCATTTCCAGAAGTTTCAAATACTTCATAGCAAAAGTACTTTCTATATGGCCGTAAAGAATTAACACCTGGGCTCTGCCTTGCATGGAAGGAAGGATCCTTTAAATCAGTGTTTCCCAACCTTTTTTGGGCAAAGGCACACTTGTTTCATGAAAAAAATCTTGAGGCACACCACCATTACAGCCCCGTGACGTCAGCGCGCAGCGTCACGCCGGGAGGGACGCACGAAAGTGTAAGATTCAATTTTTTCCCCTCCCCCTTGCCTTCCTTCTGTGCCAACCGCCAAAAAGCCAAGAATCGCGGGACCGCCGGCGGAGGGGGGGAGGGCGAGCGGAGGCAGCGGCGAGCCCCGTTCCTCCCCATCCGCCCCATTCCGTGCAAGGAGCGCGAACAGGTGTGAGAAGGGGGTCAAACCTGCGGGTCGGCGCCGGGGAACCTCCAAGCTTTGGGGGTGGGGGGGAGGAGGCAGCAAAACTGGGAGCCGCAAAACAAGCCAAATGTAAATAACCACACATTCTTCCCCTTCCCCCACTCTCTCTCTTTTCCCTGAGTCTATTTCAGATAGCAAAGAGGGGTATGGTACCTCTCATATCCATTTTTTGCAAAGCACCATGTGCATAGAGGGCATTATACAAATTAATACATAGAAAAGTGTCTGTCCCTCCCTGCAGTTCAACTCCCTCTCTTTTTACTAACAGCACATATCCATTCCTTCTGCTGGTGCAACTTTCTCACCATTTCTACATAGCAGCATTTATAAACCAGTGCCAGAGAAACTGGGTGAAAGGAAGGTGAGAGGGAAGAGATATGAATATTTATGTGTGTACGTATATGTATACATACATACACCTACACAATTACAGGTTTGAAGCCAACTTAAAATAAAAAGAGCTGGTAAGCAAAGGAATCCGTGGCGCTTTCCATGGGATCCGGGGACATGTCAGCTAATACTCTTCCCTTTCTTCTTCATTTGCTTGTCTCTGCAGCAAATCTCGAGGGGGAAGGGAGAAGGGCAGGAATTGCATAGGCACGAGAGAACGGGGGAAATCCCGCATGCAGGATTTTGGTGCCTAACAGCCCCCCTCCCTCTGCAATTGCTCTCGTGCTCCCCCGCCTCTCCTGCTGGCTACCTCTGGACCCCCTCCTCGTCCCTAACGTAATTCACCCCTTCCTCCCTGACAGGGAGGGCGGGCCCATTTTGTGGTTCTCCTCAGGTGCTCTCCCCTCAACTGGGCGGCCACTCAGAAGCAAGGCACGGAAAAGGATCCCGAAGCACCACCGCCACCCCCCCCCAAACACACACAAAAACCCCGCCCTGCCATTCCCCTCGAGCTCGCGCGCTCTCTCTCCCTCGCCTCAGGTGCCTCGCACGCGGAGCTGAGGAGAGCGTGGCCTGGGTGGGCAGCTCTCGAAGTCGCGCGGCGCGCGGGGCCTGAGGGCGGGCGGGCTGCCGCGACAACGAGAGGGAGCGCGCCTGCGTGTGGACGCGCCTATGTGTGGCAGCCGCCAGCGGTGGGAGTGGCAGCCGCGTCCACCTGGGGGGAGAACCGTCGCTGCGCCCTAGCGCACCTTCCTGCCACCGCCCTCCTCCTCTTCCTCCTCGCTCCCTGCACCATGAGGGAAGAGGCGCCGCCGTGAGCTGCTCGGCCGCTTCCTCACTGTCCTCCAGACGAGGCATCCCCCTCGTCGCCGCCGCCGCCCATCCCACCCTGGGATGAGCCATGAAGCCGCCTGGCAGAACTTCCCTCCGGAGGCAGCAGCAGCAGCAGCCCTTCTCCGGCCGCCGCTGCCTCCTCCTCCATCCCAGCAGCCGCCGCCTCTCGAGCTCCGCTGCCGCCGCCGCCTTGCTTTGCCCAGCTCCATCCCCCTCCTCTTTCTGGCGCTTCTGCTTTTCTGCTCAGGGTCCCCGAGGATCTCCGGAGCCGCGGCAAAGGTGTAAAAGAGCCGCATGCGGCTCCGGAGCCGCGGGTTGCCGACACCTGGATTAGGACCTAATTTGACTTTTACAAAAAAATAATAATCTTTTGAATTTTCCCCGCGGCACACCAGGCAAGGTATCGCGGCACACTGGTGTGCCGCGGAACACCGGTTGGGAAACACTGCAATGACTTAACATTGAGTACTTTCAGCATTTACATCAAAGCAACCAATGTTGCTTTGTATCGAGATACCTCACACTGCGGTCCAGTTGTATTACTGTATCCAGTTGTATATGTTTAAATAAAATCAAAATGATTTATAATCGGGTGCAGGATTACAGGCCAGGTAATTCAGAACATTATGCTTTTTGAATAGGTGTATACGGGTGGTGCTGTGAGTTAAACCACAGAGCCTAGGACTTGCCGATCAGAAGGTCGGCGGTTCGAATCCCCGTGACGGGGTGAGCTCCTGTTGCTCGGTCCCTGCTCCTGCCAACCTAGCAGTTCGAAAGCACGTCAAAGTGCAAGTAGATAAATAGGTACCACTCCGGCAGGAAGGTAAACGGCGTTTCTGTGCGCTGCTCTAGTTCGCCAGAAGCGGCTTAGTCATGCTGGCCGCATGACCTGGAAGCTGTACGCCGGCACCCTCAGCCAATAAAGCAAGATGAGTGCCGCAACCTGAGAGTCGGTCACGACTGGACCTAATGGTCAGGGGTCCCTTTACCTTTACCTAGATTATGATTCTAACATGTTTAAGTTTCAATGTCCCTCTTGCTAGTTCCTCTCCATGCATCTAGCCCATCACAGATTGTTTCTCTGAGTGAATTTACACCCATGTTTTAGAAGTTCATTGGGTATGTCATGGACATACAGGATAACATCTGTTGGATCTTCACATCCTTGTTCTTCCTATACACAAATGGCAAAGAGCAAATGCTCTCAGACATTATTTTGAAAGGGGAGAAATGTCCCCACCACTAGTACCTCTACAAAACATCTACCACATCTGCCTTGGGATATTGCTGGCACTGCTTTATTTAATCTTGTAGATCTCACCACTGGATAGAAGGACAACTATGTACTGCTGTTGTGATCCTGTCAAAGCCCTGGTTTCGCTGTGGAATAGTAAGATGGAAAGGGCCATCTACACACCACTCCTAAGCACCATCTCTGGCCTTGGGGAGTCTGGTTTAAAACCTCCTTTGCTGTGGGCAATGAAGCAGGAGTGGTGTTGGTTAGAACAGAAGTCCTGGTTCAAATCTGACTCAATAGAGCCATGAGTGCATTCCATGTCCCTGCCACATGGCAGTGATGGTAGCAAACAGAGCTCACCTCTCTGCCACATCACCCAGCAGAGCTTTTAAAATCCAGACCCAGACCTGTAAGAGATTTCTGAATCAGTTTGAAGAGGAAATGGCTGAGGGCTGTGCTAAATTTGCTGTCCCTATTGGTTCAGGTGTGTTGGAGGTATCTAGACTAGAGCACCTTCAAATTACAACTTGTGGTATTGGTTTCAGTGGTTGCAATCCAAGGATGTGGACATGGTGTTTGCAGTGGCGAGGACTGACTGTGTGTTCATCATAGCTCATATAATCAGCAGGTGAGGCCTTGGTGGTGGTGCCAACACTCGGGACTGACTGGTTGGTGGTGACCTATTCCGTGGTGGTTCCCTATTTGTGGAGCTCTTCCCTAGTGAGGTGCACCTGTCTCCTTCATTATTGATTTTGCAGGGGGGAAACCTTAAAATGGCTGAAAGACACTGTTCCCGGCAAACCTGAGATCACTGTTTAAGAATGTTTTAAGCTGCTTCTTAGAATGTTTCAAAACTATGGGGGTTGTAGCGTTTGATCATTGTCCGCTGCCTTAGGGTGCTTTGGAGGGAATGGTGGGATATAACACAGTCAATCAATCAATCAATCAATCAATCAGTGTGAATCCACCTCCATTCAGTGGCTGATCTGATGACAGGAGCATGAGTGAGGCAAGCTACAAATCTAGTTTTGACTAAAACAGGTATTGTGCCTTGGAGACTTGTAAAAACATGTGTTATGGGATGATCCATTACTTCACTTGTTTGTGGTTACTTTTTACTCAGTCAGGCTCGGGCCTGCATTTGATGCGATACATGAGGTGATTTGTGTGTGTGTGTTTATTGATTGTGTGGCAACCCGGCAGTGATGTGGTGGGCAGGAATGAGTGATCACTCCTCACATATCGTGCACTTCCATCCTCTGCCCAGTTGCCATTTTGCGCATGAAAGCTCGTAGCATAAAATCAACCAGAGAGTAGTTCCATCTTGAACGAGGCCATGTTGAACGAGGTCTTGCATAAATTCTCTTTGCCCAAAATTGCATTTCAGTGGTTTGTATTTTAACAATGTTGATAGTTACTGAATGATTTTGGAAATTCAGATAATTCATAACCAAGTGTTACGCTATTTTGCACAGGTCTTCTGCAGATTTAATAAAGGTTTAGCAGTGATTAATGACTTGGACATTCTATCCTGCCAAATTAAGGTCCGAAGGAGAGGCCTTAACTGTCAAATGTGAAAGTAGGATTTCTGTTTCAGCAAACCACACATGGGTTCGTCTTTTCAGCTCTAGAGAAGTCGTTTTTTAAAGGGTTTGGCTAGCCTACAGTGCAATAATCAATCTTTCGTCCCTGGAGACCAGGCTGCTACAAATCTTACTTTAGGTGAAAAGTTGAAGAATTTGATTAGTTGGTCTCATCCCAGCTCCCCTTTTCCCACATTTAACAGTTTGGCACAAGTCACAATCTTTTGTTATGGGAGGCCCAAATTTGAAACAGTGGGGAAATTTCTGTTCAGAATCAAAGTATCTTGACAGCAGTAAGTGTGCTAGCTTAGACATAGTCATTTTTGTATCTAGCTAGCTCTGTTGATCTTGTAGTGACAGAAGCATATTCCTCTTCAGGGTGTGCAGTGCTTCCAGTGGAGCATTTTTAAAAATTATTTTTTCATTAGAATATACGGATTTAAGAGTCCTATTATATCAGACCAAAGTCTACCTGATCCAGCTTTCTGTTTCTAAGTATGGCAGCCAGGTGCCTCTGTGAAGCTTACAAGGAAGGCATAAAGGCAACACCTGTCCCCTGTTGCTTGCCTCCAGTAGACCACATCAGACAGCCATTGGCCCTAGATTAGCTTTTTCTTTTTCTTAACCATTTGGCTGCCATTTTGTGTATGCTTTCTATTCTACCCTGCCACTTGGTTCCTTGAAGTTCCAAGATAGCTCACAATCATACTGCAGTAAATAATCCATCTATTTAAATGATTTTGTGAACACAAACTAAATTAATAAATGATGGTTGGTAATTGTGAGAACAGACTTAGAGTGTTGTCCCCCCCCCCCACCTCTGGATTAACTAACAAGATGCTTAATGCAATTCTATGTAAAGCCTACTCATTTGTGGTTTCCACTGTTCAATGAAGCTTACTCCTGGATAGTTGTACATAGCATTTCAGCCTAAAAGAACATGCAAGGTTAATTCCACAATTTCCCATGTGGCCCAAAGAGATTTTGAATTACAACAAAGAGCCCTTTCATTTAAATGTTTGCTTGGGGTTTACTAATTTATACAGTCGTACCTTGGAAGTTGAATGGAATCCGTTCCAGAAGTCTGTTCAACTTCCAAAGCGCGGCTTCTGATTAGCTGCAGGAAGCTCCTGCAGCCAATCAGAAGCCACAGAAGCCCCGTCGGACGTTCAGCTTCCAAAAATAGTTCTCAAACCGGGACAGTCACTTCCAGGTTTGTGGTGTTTGGGAGCCAAAATGTTCAAGAACTAAGCTCTATTTAAGCACAATAGTTTGTTTCCAGTTGTGTCCATCCACTCATGGAAAGCTTTCTTTCAGCAGAGGCTTCTTTGAACACAGAAGGAGGAAGCTCTTTTGACAGATTCTTCCTTCCCTGTAGAACTGCTTACACCAGGGGTCAGCAAACTTTTTCAGCAGGGGGCCGGTCCACTGTCCCTCAGAACTTGGGGGCGGAACTATAATTTTTTTAGTTTGCCTACCCATGGCTTACACCCTTCCCCCCTCCTCAATTTGCCCCAGAGGATTGGGGTGCTTTCTAGAATTGTGTGGGTGGTAGTGCATGGCTGCTGCAGGAGAAAGCAGGAGTATGCCAAAATCGTCTCCTCCCCACTATTGGAAATAAATTTATTCTACCTAACAATGACAGGATTATTTTTAAACATGATTTGGCAACTTAGTTAGAATATAGAGAAAGAATCCTCAGTGTAAACTAGTGTTCTGTGCTATGGTCATTTTTCTTTATGCCATACTAGGTAATAACATTCTGAAATATTACTTTTATGGTGGGAATGATTACTTAAGAAAACACTCAAAGCATGATGGAAGACAGTGAGAAATGAGCCTAATCAAAACGAGCATAAATTCTTGCAAACAGAACTGATTTTACCAAATTGTAGGGAAGGGATGGGTGGAGGGGAGAGAAAGTACTGCCTGCCCTGGGTCTGTTGAGGGTGCTTAAAATTGATAATCCTAACCTATTCTCTGCGTTTGCAGATGTTTCCTTGTTATGGTTGCAAAGCATGCGGATTCAACATTTCAAATAGGTCCAGTATTTGCTTATGTTATCTGGTGTTTATATGTGCCAAATTGGAATTTTATTTTGAAAGTGCAGACATAAAAATACACTTGGACAAAAAGACATCTGCCAGCTTGCTATAAAGCCCACATTTTAGCAATACTGTCAGGTTTACAGTGCTATTAGTTGGCTTTCACTACAATTTATTCTCTGGCTCCTATACTGTCAGTGTGCTCATTTTGTGTGTGAAAGAGAGGGCAGGGAGAGGGAGAGACTGCTTGATTTCCATCATCTTTAAAAGATCTAAAATGTGTAGGTTCAGAAGGAATATGCATCCATGAATATACATATATATATATATATATATATATAGGAAGAAATTCAGCATAGTGCTAAGGAGATCGCTCTGGCAGCAGAAGCATTCCTGCTTGCCTGCTGGAATGATCGGCCCTCTCCCACACCCCCACACCCCCACTGTTCCAGGGGTTCTGCCCCCAAATCAGTGATGAGTGTGTGGGAGGAGGGGGAGGAGGAGAAAGAAGAGGGAAAGCCCTATTGTACTAGTGCAGGGATGTCCAACAGGTTGATCGCAATCTAGTGGTAGATCCCCGGGAGGTTTTGGTAGATCATGGTCGATCGCTGGTTCCCTTTCCTTAGCGTTGGTTAAATTGAATCCAGCCCCTCCCCTCCCCTCGCCCTGCCCTCCATCGTCACACAATCTGCGGAATGTAAGATGGAGTTTAGTCAGCAAGTGAGTGGCTGTTCCTTTCTCTCCCCAAGAACCCCCCAAAACGGGGCTATCCTTCTCCCTTAAAAAAGGTCAACAACTTTGACCTGAACCACCCAAAAATGGAGGTAGATCACTGCCAGTTTTTAATTCTGTAAGTAGATCTTGGGAGTTGGCCACCCCTGTGCTAGTGGAAGTCTTTGTGCAAGCTCCCACTAGCAAGACTAGTTGGTTGGTTAGTGTATTGTTGCAGGGTGATAAAGAGTTTAGAGTTGCACTTCATATCCCAAAATGTGGTAGAATATAGAAGGCCCCTCGCACTGCACCACAGCCTCAACCCATCATTCACACTCTCCCTCTCATATGCGCGCGCACACACACACACACACACACACACACACACAGTACATGCATACACACCAAACCTCCACCATCACAAAACTGTCTGTCTGTCAAATTTATTCCATTATGACTGTGTTATCCTTTCACTTATTGAACACATATTTAATAGACTAAGAACTATGACTTCCATTTGATAACATAATATAGGGAGCAACAACTGAGGACGGAAGGGAGGTGCTATTTGGGGGTGAAAGGAAATTTAGCTCTAAGGCCCTTCGTGATAAGCAGTTCTTACACATTTCCTAAATAAAAAAGAATTTGAGTGCTGAGTGTGTTCAGAGATGGAGTGGGGGGTTGTATGTGTGCACGGCTGCACACTGCAGTTTATGGGGAAAACAAACCAACTTTTCAGGCATATGAGCAGAAGACCAAGTATTAGAAGCCCCCCCCTGTTTTTTGGTTTTCCTCTCTGAAATGCCTTTAGATTTTTTAAAGATCACCTTATAAAACAGACATCCATTAAGTTCCAGAAAACACGCAGAGTATTAACTTGTGCAAAACTAGCCCTGGGAAAGAGCATGTTTTTAAATACATGGTCCAATTAGTTCTGCCGCATTTGAGCACTTAAAGAAAGAGCAATTCCAAAACACCTCAAGTTGGGGGATGCTGAATGGATTGTGGGCGTTTTTTCTCCCCATGGTCTCTCTCATGGAATGAAATCCTGTTCAGTTTTATTCCACCAACATCTCACGCACAGCGATTGGTGTCAGTTTAATAACTCTTGCCAATAGTGCCAATTTAGAAACAACAACCCATTGCTGAAAAATGTAAGTTTTTGTTCATTTGACATTTGTGCTTAGGGTTTACAGAATTTTATGATTATATTTTGGTTCGGGTCAATAGGGTGTTTTCCCCTCTTAACTATTTTTTAATTTCAGTTGTGTTGCATTTAGCTTCCTTTTCTTAAAAAAAGAAACACCAAAACATTTTCAGTACAGTACATTCCTTAGGATTATAGGAAGCTTCCTTATACCAAGTCAAACCTCTTGCTCCCTATTGCCTCTGCTGACTGACAGCAGCTCTCTGGCAGGGGTCTCTCCCAGCCTTCTCTGCAAAGACCAGGTATTGAGTCTGGGGCCTTTTGCATGCAGAGCAGATGTTTTGCAACTGAGCAATGGCTCTTAAAAGAACCAGTGCAGCGTATCAATTCCTTGGTGTGATCTATGTCAGATATTTCACTCTCCCAGACAGCTCAGGGATCTTTCATACAATGCCTGGTGGCCATCCATCCAAGTTGGATAAGACAACAGCAAAGAATGCCTTGGGCATCCTCCTGCTCCTTTTGTTCAACTTTTGGCAGCTTTAATGGTCTTAATTGTAACCTATTTCGCAGCTTCATGTTCCTATGATCTGAGCAGCATGGGCTGATCATGTCCTAAAACCTACATGTTGAGAGTCTTCATCTCCCAGAGACATTGAGTTTACTATTTACACAAGGAGAATGTTTCCCTGGTGACAGCTTTCGGCTCCTCTGGCAATGTTGCTGGTCCGTTTTCTGTGCGAGTGTCTTTGGAATGCACTGTGTCTCACTGAAGAGGAGTCTTGGTCTCTCACTCTTTCCCTCTATTTCTCAGGGGAACCATCTGGACACACCGTGTCTTGTTTCTGGAAGAGAGAATCCTCAGTCGGTGGACTTTCTTCACCATTTGGAATGCTGGCAAACAGGGAAGAAAGCTCTTTAGGAGCTTGACTCCAGCTAATCAGAAAAAAGTGAGTTTACAAGGGAAAATGCACATGTGAATGCCGCTTAAGAAATTCTCATTCTTGCCATATATTTTAATATTCATTTATTTAAGTTTCATCCTTCCACTTATTATCTCGGTATGAAGAAATACATAGCCATATTTACACTGCTGGTGGGTTTTTTTAAAATGCTAAAATAGGTTTCAAAATGGCATAGCTGAGACGAGATGCCATCCTAAATGCCCCATAAAAGATACTTTTGGGTGACACTGGCCTTGCTGTGTCAGGTTGCCCTGTTTATGTGTGACTTGTTACCCTTTCAAGCATGCACCATGACTGCAGTTGTAGGCTTGCTCACATGTGAACACTGAACACAGGTGCAAGCTGTGCCTATACATGTGCAAATGTTTGTGTAAAAGAGCACACACTTCTAGAAAAACAGCACTGCTTGCTTTGATGCCTTCCCGGGAACAGAGCAGAATAATGCTCAATAAATAGCCAACTTTGTTTAATCTCCCTGCAAACAAATCAGGACAAATTCTCAACAAACAGGTTGTCTGGAAGCAACCCTCCTAGAATCAAATGACTTTCCCCCCTGTAACTAGCCTTGAACCATTAATGCACTCCCAAACAAATGCGGAGAGAAAGCATGAGAAAGAAGACATGATAACCTGTTTAATCAGCAATCCTGAGACCACCCATCCAGGCAACGGGAAGGACACATACAGCCCACAAAGTGCAGCACTGCACATTTCGTGAAGACAGATTTAGTTAACAGAGAATAATGTATTGTCATTAACTGGAGTTAAAATGCATTGGAAACCAGGCCCTGAAAGCAGACAACAACCAGTGCATTGAGTCTGTAATTTCATGGATTATATTATTATTTTTATTAAGGTGGGTAGTGCCTAAAGGTGTTCAACACTATACAGAACATTTTAAAAGACAGGAGTCCTGCCTGCAGGCTTACAGCCATTGGTCATCTGTAGAAAAGTCTGATTGTAAGAAATACTAAAATTAAACTATACAGTGGTACCTCGGTTGCATCCTGTCTTTGACTGACTTTTGGATTGCACTTTCAGTTGAATTTTAAAATGTATTAATGTGTAATGCAGTTAATGGTAATAGCACATTATGAAAGCCCCATTTAAAATACAGGGGTGCCTCAGGTTACATACGCTTCAGGTTACAGACTCCGCTAACCCAGAAATAGTACCTCGGGTTACGAACTTTGCTTCAGGATTTGAACAGAAATCGCATGGTGGCGGCGCAGCAGCAGTGGGAGGCCCAATTAGCTAAAGTGGTACGTCAGGTTAAGAACAGTTTCAGGTTAAGAACAGACCTCTGGAACAAATTTAAGTTCTTAACCCGAGGTTCCATGTATAGCCCTTACTAGGATTTCATCATAACTAACCATGTGAATACAAGCATACAGTGGTACCTCTGGTTACGAACTTAATTCGTTCCAGAGGTCCGTTCTTAAGCTGAAACCCTTCTTATCCTGAGGCGCGATTTCGCTAATGGTACTTCCTGCTGTGCGCGCGCCTTCCGCTCACATCCTGGGGCAAAGTTTACAACCAGGAGCAACTACTTCCGGGTTAGCGGCGCTCGTAACCCAAAACACGCGTAACCAGAACCGTTCGTAACCAGAGGTACCACTGTATATAATAAGGGATTGAAAACCACCATAGCCGTGTGCCTCCCAAGGCAGTGTCTGGAAGGAAGAGGTAGGAAATAAACAAACATGCATGCATTTCTGTCCTGCTTTGTTCAAGCTAGACGCAACTCACAGCACCCCTTATCCAGAAATGAAACCAGACTGTAGAATATTCTGCTTTTGAATATCCACTTCCCACCTCTTAGTGACAAAGAAAGCATACTTCCGTACATTTTCCGGATGCCAGCTGAAACTCAGTTTTGGATAATCTCTCAAAAGCAATGTCATCACCTGGAATCTGTGAAAATTGCAGTGAGGGAATATGCAGTTGGACCCAGCTTGTCGCTTGTGTTCTGTGGAAGCTGCACATGAACCCAGTTCTCCTGAATGCTTGTTCAGTGCTTTATTTGCAAGGCCACCTTCCTTCACTGTAAACTTAGCATTGAGTGGATTATTGCCAGCATGAGAAGCTTAAGTTCTGGACACATGCAAATGATTACTACTTTTTAAAGCTGACTGAAGTCTGTGCACTCCAGAATGTTGAGTCACCATAGTCACTTGAGTGCAGTTTGCAAAATGGTTTGATGTTGCTATGGAAATTTCATCATTTTCCTCCATCGTTGTGCAATGCTTTCTACAAAATCCCCTGATTTGCTTTCATTTATCTTGGATTCCAGCTGATGCAATTGTTTCAGAGACAGTGGGTGGGGACGGGGATTCAGTCTTACACAAGGCAAGACCTCTGGACACAGCAAGCCAGCTCCTGGGACCACTTTTTCCAGCCTGTTGCTTGTTTAGCCCCCTCGCTTATCGGTTGAAATTCTCACTGGTGTGAGCAAGTTACAACTTCCAAAACTTGGCTTGCAGTTGGCTTCTTAGTCCCTGATAAACTTTGGTGCCATTTATAGAACTGCATGCTAGCAACTCAAGGTTGCCACCCACTGAGAGAAGCCGTGGTGCAAGAACAGAATGATGCAGCTGTCTGTGGTGTTTCGCCATCAGGCGAGTCAGCTTTTCCCCTTATTACAAAATGGAGAAGCTCTTCCTAGCGCTGGTGTGGCTCTGATTAACTGAGATGCTGACATTCTTCCAAGCTGACCTTTGCATAACATTTGCTTTGGCAACACTTAAGGCCAGGATATTATTTTGCTTGTATCAAGGTTGTAATTAGTCTCTTTTCTTTCTGCTTTATTTTGCTATGGAAAACAGCTGGCAGCATTAACCCTTACATTTCTGATTGTTGTTTTATTTTGATGGTTGCCTTTATTGCAGCTTTTTAAGGGAAACTGCTTACGACACACACCTCCTTCCCTAACATGTAGCTGTCTAAACAGGAGAGCGTTTCACTAGATTTCTGGTCAGTGCAACCACTCACATGTGTGTGAGATTAGCTTTTTGTGCTCAGTGGTAGAGATCTGCAGGGTACTGAGCTTTCAGAAGAGTCCAGTGCATGTTAGAACTTAGGTCCTTCCAAGTGAAGCACATAAGTTCTTATTGGATCAAATACATTGGGTCTTTCCTCTGACCAGAGTCCAGCAGACACAGAACTCCTGGTTTGGGTTTGGCTGTCCTTGCCTCTTCCTATCCGTAATCCCTGATCATTACCTTTTCCCTCTTTCTGTTGACGTCAAGGTTGCAAGGTGCAAGGGGTTGTTTTTGTTGTGCTAGCTCCTTTGTCAAGCACTATGCGTTTATTTGGAAGCCATCCCATGCTGACATTCATATGCTGGGCAGCTGACCATGAAGATTTTGATGGCTCAGTATAAATAGTAGGGTGGTTTTTTTGGAATGCATCATGAGTTCAATCCTGGTCTTTTACAGCTGCTCAGTGATGTAAACACCCATCCCATTGCGCACTGGTGGCTGTGTAGGTGCCTTTTCATGTCTGAGGGTAGCCTGGATAGGAGAAGAAACTCTAGTTTGAAGACCCTGCTGAACAACAACAGGAGGAATCAACCTGCTTCCCACCCGCTTAGTGCATCAAACACTACAAAAGACAGAGACGTGTACCCTTGCCAGTCAGGGCACCTATGTCTCCCACACACCCTGTTAAATGGGG
Organism: Podarcis muralis; assembly: GCF_964188315.1. Taxonomy (NCBI): domain Eukaryota; kingdom Metazoa; phylum Chordata; class Lepidosauria; order Squamata; family Lacertidae; genus Podarcis; species Podarcis muralis. The sequence goes on along the minus strand of NC_135656.1, from coordinate 38,837,120 downwards.
ACCATTTTCATGGACCAACCTACATAATGCCATGGAGTGGTGCTTTAACGTTCAGTTTTATGGGCTTCATGTCTGAGCAGTTTTAAGGAAGCCCAGCTTCCTAGCTGTACCTTTCTTAGATTCAAGGGATTGACAGGGCAAAGTTATAACATTTCTGCAAGAGTGAAGCTGAACAGACCCTTTTTGTTTTTAAAAAAACACATCCGATTCACCTCAAGGTTGCAGCTGTAGATAGAAACCCAGATTTTTACTGGATGCTTAAAGGGTCTGTTTTGTCTGCTTTTTGCTTGTCAGTCCAGCTTCAGCATCGTGAATGTTTGGGTTACTTTTATGAGCTTATTCCCCTTATTGATTCAACGCAAGCAGATTTAATGAGAAAAGCACAACATAAGCAACATAGGCTACACATATGGGAACGTGCAAGTCCATAAAGTTTTCTGTACTGGAGATACTATGCAATTGGATTTTTTTCAGACTTGTTTAAAGTTTATTCCGTGAGTTTATGGATAAAATAATGCATATCAGAAGGACTGTAAATGCTGTACACACTTCCTGGGCTTTTGCCCAAATGCCCAAATGTATCTATGCAAGCTCTGGCCCCAACACAGGCAACCAGCTACTCTTAAGATCTTCGTGCAGTTATGTTGAAGGTCTGAAGAGTTCAACTGAACTCGAGAGCAGCTAGTGCACATGGAGCCTGGGTTTCCATGCACATATATATGTACCTGATTCCTGAATCCTTCCACATCAAACAAAAGGAGTGGGGAGATTATGGAAGGAAGTTGGACTGGGCAATAAGAAATAAGAATAAGAAAACATGGCCATAGTTGGTAGTTTCTTCTGCAGCAGACAGTTTGCTAACCTGGTCCCCTTCAAATGCTGCTGGACTCCAGTTCCCATCAGCATGGCCAATAGTCAAGGATGATGGGAACTGTAATCCAATAACATCTGAAGTACCAAAGGTTCCCTTCTCTGATTTAGAATCCTGGTTTCCACTTCCCCTCCCCCCAAAAGCATGGCTATTTCAGATGATTTTGCAGTTGGACCGGAGGCAATCAAGCTCATTGGTGTCTGCCAAGAGCAGTGTCTGCTCAATATACCAGACACCGTTTTTCACTCAACATGAGATCGTATAGGCATTGCAGGAGCTGTGGAATTATGACCCTTTCCCTGGAATATTGTGTTTTCTGATTGTTAGAACATTTGCCTTCTTGGTATATATTATGCAATACTTCATGCAGTCTTCATAAAAGACATAGGGGCCTACTGATGGGAGGGAAATAAAGTGTTTAGATCAATCCTAGTATTTTGAAGTTAGCAGTTTGTGTAAGCCCTTACCCAGAGTTCTGTTTATTGCATAAACAATTAGGCATAAATTCTTGCTACATGATTCTCCCCCCCCCCCTAATTAAAAGGTAAATAGTGATGGCACAAAAATAAGCATCTTAAGACTAGACCACCCATGTGGGATATAGGTTAGTGCAGGAAGTACCTATTCCGAGACTGTTTGTGCACTATTTTAAACAGTTTCTGTGCTACCAAAGAATGAAAATTATGCATACAGAGGCCTCATATTTAGACTTCCATACATCTGATTGTGTATTGTAGGTTGCTTTCACTTCTTTTTACTGACAGAAATATTCATCAAGTGCTATGTTGGGTTTTTGTTTTTTTCAATGTTATGCCAAATATTAGTGCTCTAACTTCAGTTTTGTAAATTGGATCTGGGAGGCCTGGATTGTGGCCAAGTTGATCTCTCAGCCTCAGTTCTTCCTATGTAAAAATGGGAATAACAATGACGTGTTTCACAAGTGCTGGCCCTTAAAAAAAAAAAGTGCACCATTAATCCAGGCAAAACTGTATAGAAATTGGAGGCTTCTCTTTCACCTGCGTCAAAAGGGAGTTTCTTGTTATGTATTCAGGTACTACAAACCTTAAACAAACACACCACTATTTGCATTCTATATTCATTATTTTCTGGTTTTTATTATAAGTCGTCTTCTCGGTCAGATCTACAGCAATAAATAAGGTAAAAAAATTGAGTGAATAAATACTAAACATACAAGCCTAGATGGCAAATCAAGACTTCAGAGATGGCTGTTAACGCCCTTTATTGCACTGCTCGTTTAGCCTGATCTATAAATACTGCATTACTAAACTTTTTTTGTAGATCCCTGTGTGGTTCTGCAAAAACATCATGTTCCATCTTGGAGTTATCACACCATCTTAAGCGCTTTACTGTTTCGTTGTAAGTTGTGTGTGCATAAAAACAAACAAACCCAGAAAGGCGAATATACAAATACTTTCAATAAATTGATAGAACCAACTTTAAGTTGAAACAGTTTATTCCCTCCCCTGATAGATGTGGCTTCTCTCTCCTTGGTTTTGCTTTTTTTCAGAATGCATTTTCTGCAGGACTAATATTCTTGGCTCTGGGTTGAGAGCTCATCAATCTTCCATCCTGCTAGCAGATGGATTTTAAACTGCTAAAGTGGCCACTTTAAGCTGGGCATAGATGCCCATGGGAATAGTGTGTGGAAGGAGAAATTTTGTTGATCTTGACCATTTTTAGCAACTTGGTAGGGGTGCTGTGTGTATGGTCTCTGACATTTGGGCAATAGTTAAGATAACTTAAAGGCCAGGAAATGAAGAGATTGAGCTGTTCCTGTCATCACTGCCCATCACTGTACTGTGTTTTACATGTTTTCTTTCACTAGGACCTGGTAATGGCATGGAGGAAATAGTTTGGTTCATTAATTTTAATTTTAAACACATACAGACACCCCTGCCTCTAGACTTGCTTACGTTATTCAAGTAAATATGCTCATTGCTGCCTGACTCTTGTATACAAGCACATTGTTGCTCATTGTGATTCACGCTCACTTATTATGGAACTATTGTTTTGTACTACTATTAAAACAGCCTAGTAGTGCGCGCGTGCACACACACACATGCACACACGCACAGATGTGTGCAACAATTAAATGAAATAGGTTCAATATCTCCATCATTGCTAAATAGCACTTGATCAACTGTTGCCCTAATTTTTCTTTTCTTTCTGGTCTCCTTTAGGTGGCTGCATTTTGTGATGTGGATACAAATAAAATCACAAAAGGATTTTATACTTATGAAGAATCTAAGGTTGGTAGCTGTGCTGATAAATGTATGTTCTGAATTTCTGTCTGATCACTGTGGAGGAACGATGTCTAATAATGCATCAGCATCAGCTCTTTAATTCTTAATATAGTTGTTGTGAGAGAAGTTGCAAATCCCGCATGGAGAAGCATAAATGTTGCAGTCAGAAGACGTAATTGCTATTGGATCAAAATATACAAAATCAGAAAATGTAACTGCTGTTGCATATACATATACAAATTGGGATATATTGCTAAAATTCTCTATGTTGCCTGCTTTATTTGGGCTGCAAAATTGGGAACCACTGTAGAATTTGGATTTATATGTCAGCCCCTTAGCTGTTGAAGTAGAAAAGGAAATGGTAGGGTGCTTTGTGATAGATGTGAAAGGGGGGGGGGGGAATCATCTCAGCTACTAGAAAGAAACACACGGCTCCTGTTTCTAAACTCGAGCAGAAACTGCTTATATTTTTTTCAAGCTGGTCTTGCCAGTCATGAAACCTGGAGGCGGGAGGTGGTGGTGATGGTGGTTTGCTTTTTTTTGAAAGAGACATTTGGCTTCTAAGGATTCTAAGCCCATGAGATCCTAGACTTGAGCTAGATTCTGAGAAGGGCTGCAGGATGGGAACAGATCCCACAGCGCATTTGGCAAGCAAGGGGACATCCATGCAAGCTGATATTTCATCTTGTAATATGAACATTGATTTGAGATTATTGGCCGGCTTAGCGCAGCTTTCTAAACAACCTTACAAAGAAATGGAGGTTTTGGTTTGTTACCAAATCGGTGGCCCATAGTAGAATGAAGGGCTCTCTGTCCCGTTCCTGAACACTAGCTGGCAGCCTTCACTCTCCTTATGAATGGCTGTCATCTTGGGTGAGAGTGAATAGTCAGAAGAGAATGAACTATTCAGAATGAAAAGATTGCCTTAGAAATACAGAATGGTGAAGAATGAGAAGCAAAACTAAATTTCTAAACAGAACATTTCCCACTAGGAAATCCAGTTCCTGCTGATTTTCCTCCTCTTTGCCAGACAGTTACCCTAAATGGGAGGCTGTAAAAATAATACAGTAGAAGAGGGGAAACTGGTTTTTTTTGGGGGGGGGAGAGAAGGTAGGTTGTGAATTAGCTTCTGTTATGTCAATAAATTAGGCCAGCTAAAGGAAGAATGCTGCTTCTGGGGCTGGATTCTGCTCATTCTGGCATCAATGGGAATTTGATGCCTGCTTAATGAGGGACCAGGACTTCATATGCAGAGGCTAAAACAATATTTTGAGGAAAGTGAGATATCTATGGGGGTATAATTTATATCTTTTTTGGGGGGGGGTAGGAGCCCTAAATGCTGCTTCATCTCAAAATGGCAGTCCTTGAAATAGGAGTATTTCCACTTAGCTCTGGTGAGGATAAGCTTAGGAGAGCAAAACTAAATTGTTGCATGTGAGCCATGTTGCATGTGAGCCACTGTAGCGCACAGGGCAGTTCGCGATCAAAGAACCCAAATTAGGCCAGGAATTATGCCATTCAGTTTAGTGGGCTGCAATGCAGCTATGGAATACAAGCTAAAAAGAAATGTGCTTCTCTCCCCATAGGAAAATCCCAAGCCCAGAATCCCTATCCTACATTTCAGAGATGCTTCCCCACCTTTCATTATTTGTGTGAAGTTGGTGAGTATAATTTCATTCTAAGGCAAGCGTGTGGAATCCACACCAAATTAAAAGTTGCGCCTTCAGTTGCAATAAAGCACGCATTGAATAATTATTCCTATTTGGTTTCGTTTGTCCCAACTTGGGGCAATTTTTTGTCCTTATATTGGCAAGTAAAAGGAAGTGTGAAATTGAGGGTTTGGGCTAGGGCTGCACCACTACTGACTTTATATTTTTTGTTGGCTGAAGCCCACCTGGTAAGCCAGTGCATTCTTTTCTGCCTTCAAGTGGTGCTCAGTCATGTCAGAAACACACAGAAAGAGGAATGCTAAAGTTTTAAATTACCTAGAAAAGCACCATATCAAAACCACTCACCCAAGCAAACTCATTTGTTATTGAGAGCTGCAGCTGCAGTTGCATTTTTTTTTAAAAAAAACCAATTCTTTATAAATAATGCGTCCTTCCTCCCCCAACCCCCTTTTTCCTTTTGTGTCTTTTCTATCATAAGCCCAGGGACTGTCTTACGGTATTTCTGATCTTTGTAAGCTGCTCTAGAAGTCCTCTTTTTTTACCGAAGAGGAGAATAAAAATGCATGCATTAATGAAATAAAAACACCTCCTTTTAAAAGGATGGATTTTAGGGCTCACTTTTCTGGCGTTACAAGGTGTCTTTTCCTAACTTCGTGAATAGTGACACTAAGGTGGGTGAGGGAAGCTATGTCATTAGCCACTACAATTTTGCCTGCGTTGCTCTAAAATCTGTTTTGTTTTCTTGAGAAATCAGCAGGGGAGGAATGATTTACATGGCCCCTGTGGTTTAATTCTTGCCCTGCACTGTGAGAGGGAAACCACTACCTGTTGTTGTTTAGTCGTGTCCGACTCTTTGTGACCCCATGGACCAGAGCACGCCAGGCACTCCTGTCTTCCACTGCCTCCCGCAGTTTGGTCAAACTCATGACTGTAGCTTCGAGAACACTGTCCAACCATCTCGTCCTCTGTCGTCCCCTTCTCCTTGTGCCCTCCATCTTTCCCAACATCAGGGTCTTTCCCAGGGAGTCTTCTCTTCTCATGAGGTGGCCAAAGTATTGGAGCCTCAGCTTCAGGATCTGCCCTTCCAGTGAGCACTCAGGGCTGATTTCCTTAAGAATGGATAGGCTTGATCTTATTGCAGTCTATGGGGCTCACAAGAGTCTCCTCCAGCAATAGCATCAATTCTTCGGTGATCAGCCTTCTTTATGGTCCAGCTTTCACTTCCATACATCACTACTGGGAAAACCATAGCTTTAACTATACGGACCTTTGTTGGCAAGGTGATGATTTTCATTAAAGTTGCATATCTCTCCTTAGTGATGGGGATGTGATAGTTAACGTTGTGCAAATTATCCTGCTACTCATAGATGGGGTGTCCTTCCCCCCACTCTGAACATTTCGCCTAAACTGGATCCGCTTATTTTTCATCTGATGTTGCCAAGCAGAACTAACGCAGCAGCACCAGCAGGCAGGTAGTAGAGTTAAACCAAAATGCTCCTCCTCCTAGGTAAGAACTGATGCTAGTGTCCCTGATTCAAATCTTATAATAGACATAATTTCACAGCATGGCATTAGGCAAGTCGCAATTTCTCAGCCTCTGCAGTATGGGGGATAATGCATACCTGCTGTCCAGGATTCATTTGCCATAGTGTATGTGAAGCACTTTGAATACTTGGAGCATTATATAAGGTTAATTAGCATCAATTGCAAGAGTGGAATGGGTGTTGAGAAGTGGGAAGAAACGTTGTTTCCGGGAGCCTGCAGAAATTCATGGAAACAGCCTCTCCCACTCTCACCCACTCCCACACCACACTGATGTCCAAAAACTGCCAATTTCTATTCATTCTTATGTATAACACATGGAATATTGTTCATCACCTTGGTTTGGTTTAATGGAAATTTTTAATCATTTGTCTATAAAACGTTGAAAAACTTTCCCAACCTGTTTATATCACCTATGAAACGTGATTAATAGTATACTAAGACACAGATGGTTATCGAATATTGGTAGAATGCCTTGGAGATGAGCATAGATCAATTCAGAGAACGCGCAAGAAGAAGGCCCTTTTTTAATTACTGCTTAAAACTTCAGTTGCATTGAGAGTTACCCTTTGCATTTCATGTCAGGAATTTTTAAACTCCCCTTTAAAAAATGCTTCACAGCAGCTAAATGACTTGCCAACTGGAAATGCCTTTCTTCTGTTTCCCCTCCGTTCTCACTTTGCATGAAGCAGACCTTGTTTTGCTTCGCATCCAGTTTGAGATGAAAACCTCACCCCGCCTCTCTTTACCAGCAAGAAGAAGTGACTTGTGGTTTCTAAAGGTTGGAAGAGTCCCCTCTTTGCAGGCCTGATGGCAGAGGAAATGGTTTCTAAACTGGTTAAAACTTGCTGAGAGAAGTTGAACTTTTGTTGCTCTATGGTGATATAATGCAGGCTAAGGATAAATCCGAGGATTCAGACCGAGATGTATTTCTGGGCCCCTTGAACTTTCGTTTCTGCACAGGCCACATATGAAAGAGGAGATGAAAAACAAACCCACCGCACGGCTGTGTATTTAATTTCCCCCAAATACATGAGCCCTTCCTCCTCCCCAGCCTCTGCTGACACTCCTGAAAGAGATGAAGGGGGAGATGCAGCACACAGTGAGCCCCGCAGACAAAGGACAGCAGGGAGTGTTTGGAGGGAGAGGGGCAAAAGAGGGAAAAATGCCACAGGCAGGCAGCCTTATTTAATGAGTAGCAGGAAGCCAGAGTAGCCCTGCGATGTTGCGGCACAAAAGCTGCAACCATTATAAGCTGCATTTAAATGTCAACATCTTATCTAGGAGATAGCATTGCAAACCAGGACTTTGCTGCATTGGGCAAGCAACGGTACAGTTGCTTTGCAATGTTCCATTTTGGACACCACAGTTCAAGAAACATGCTGGCACCCTGGAGAGGATTCTGAAAAAGTTGGGACATACTAATGAAAGGGAATGAGTACTAAAATTGCTGCAAATAGAAGAGACGCAAGTTCTCTGGTAGTAAAATAAAGTCAGAAGGTAGAGGCAAGAGAGGAATTGGACATAAGTGTTCATTTGATGAGAAGCAGCATAGCTTGTATATGATAGATGAAGATAAAGAGGACTTAGGTTTTTAAAATATTTTTGGCAGATGTGGTGGTGTGAGTTGTTAGTTTCAGTTTTAAAACATTCCCCAGATTCAGTGTGGTGTTTGCTTTCTCTACCCTCCTTTTGTTTGATCCCTGCTTATGGCCCACTGAGCCATGTATCATAAAGCTTAACCTTGTAGTATCCTTGGTTGCTGAATGATCTGACCCAGAGCTTTCCAAACTGTGTGTCGTGACACGTGGGCTGGGAAGGGGTTAGTTGAACCTCCAGTTTGCTAGTAAAATTGAATTACTGTGTCGTGAAATGATGCATGTCTAAAAAGTATGTAACAGACATGAAAAGTTTGCAAAGCTCTGATCTGACCTTTAATCAGGTGCCTTAAGTTCGTATGGTTTTGGTGTACCCAGACACTCACATGACCCAAATCAGTCCTGGATTTGGTCACATCTATCGTCTGTATTTTTAACTGCAATGTGCCAAACGTGGAAGGCAGTAGCAAGTGATTGATGACTGATTTGTTGTTGTTGTTGTCGTCATCTGGGTTATGCACTCACATGTGACTGCCACATTTATATTTTACTACCAGTAGGTTAAAAAGCATACACAGCATGGCCAGCCCATTTCTGGATTTATCAAGTTCTTCCAACCACAGTAAAAACTATACAGTGGTGCCCCGCAAGACGAACGCCTCGCAAGATGGAAAACCCGCTAGACGAAAGGTTTTTCCGTCGCGGAGGCGCTTCGCAAAACGAATTTCCCTATGGGGTTGCTTCGCAAGACGAAAAAATCTTGCGAGTCCCCGCGGGTTTTTTTTGCTTTCCCCCCACTTTTCCTAAGGTGCTAAGCCGCTTATCAGCTGTTCCGCTGATAAGCCGCTTAACAGCTGATCGCGAAAAGCCGCTAGACCGCTGTAGCGCTAATCCGCTAAGCTGTCAATGGGCTTGCTTCGCAAGACGAAAAAACCGCTAGACGAAGAGAATCGCGGAACGGATTCTTTTCGTCTTGCGAGGCACCACTGTACTACTTAATTACATAGAAATCAGTGATAACTCCTTAGGAGGTGCCTGGGGAAGAGGGTCTAGTGAAGCCTGGATAGCCAGCCTTGTGCATCCTGAACATCTCTAGCACTTCCAGCGTTGTTAGCCATATAGTCTTAGCAGGGTCCTGGTCCAGATGCAGAGGAGTCTGTACCAAGTGCATTTCCTTCCAAACCTTCCATTGCAGGTTAGATCTCATGGAATGCTTTGCATCTCGATCCATTAGCTATGCAGCCCCAAGCCCAGGGATGAGATCCATGCAACCCTGCTGATTGTCATGAACCCAGCTGATCCTGCTCACCAAATGCTGGCATAAGCAATGGCTCCTCAAGGGCAAAGGCAGAAGTCTTTCCGAGTCCTGCTACAAAGTCATCTTTTGAATAGGAGATGGCAGGGATTTATACCTAAGGCTGTGTGTGTGCAGAGCATGTGCTCTGCCATTGCTTCCCTCCCTTGCTAATGGGCGGGGGAGCAGGGGGACATAATTTTTAATATCTATAAATCGTAATTTCCAAGTGCCAGTTATACTGTTTTTCTTCCTGCCACCACCCTTCCTTTCTGCATAATTTCCACCAAGTTTCCTTTTAAATATTATAGGCTAGATTTTGTTTTGTCACATACTTTGCAGTATGAAAGTAGCTGAATCCCCCCCCCCCCCCCGGCCAGTTTTTATTCAGCATCTCCTCCCTCCCCCTCCCCCCATCTGCTTTGGGCCTCAGAAATTACGGTAGAAGCTTAAAAGCACAGAATGACTAGACACTCACTCACTCCATTTATCTTGCCAGTTCAGAAGTGGAAGCTATGCCAGATTACTGTCATGTAGTAACAAGGGTGTGAACTACGAAAAGGTCACAGGAGTGTGTTGATCTATAAATAGTTAATGCAGCACTGGCTGAGACTAATGGAATTGTTAGGTTTTATTAATGGTTTAGTATGAGTCTATAACTGGGCCCCTAAACTCCAGGGCGAATTGCACCCCTATAGATTGCAGAGCTGCACCACAGGAGTGGTGGGGTGCAATTTTATGGGCATTCGCCCAGGTATGTGGAGTGTCTCCATGACAGCACAGAATGTGCAGTATTCGGACTTAGGGGGCTTGCAATTGACTCTTAGTCAATCATGACAGGGAGGAAAAGTGGCGGATGGTAAAAGGAGAATTTGACAGCTTAACTGGCAGGCAGGGCCTGTTTAGGGGTTTTTGAAGCAGGATAAAGCAGTTCAGTTTCCTCACATGGGAGGAAGGTACCCAGAAAAGTGCTTGAGGTGTTTTATGGGCAGAGTAAAAGTGGATAGCCATACTAGGAAGAAATAGATTTAATAGAAGCAGTTCTGTGTGGGGAATTGTAAGTAAAGTTATTGTGTAAACCCGAAACAGCGTTTCTTACTGAAAATAAGTATTGTGCCTTTAATAGTGAAACCATCAAGCTTCATCCCTTGTTGAGTTTGTTGATAAAAATACAGCTTGTGTTTCCATTCTGCCCCAGTTTTGGTTTGCACCTAGTTCAGTGAGTAAGTTGTCGCAGGAACCCCAATATCAAGAGTCCTTGCTATGGAATTACATGCTACCACATGTAGAGAATCCCTGAATTGTCAGTTCTTATAGACAGGGAGCGACCAAGGCTTTAAAAGGTCAACAGACTTGGTCATGTTGCCACACTCTCATCTTCACTGAGTTTCACTTCACAAGGCTATCTGGCTTTGTGTCACCAAACTGGCAGGCCTCACTAAGTTGTAAGGTCTTTGTGAATAAGCTATTTAGCAATGGAGAATCTCATGAAGACTCTGTCTTTGAAGGAACCTGGCTGTCCTGGCAAAATTATCCAGAAGCAAGTATCTGCATTTTGGGCTGAGAGAAATAGGGTTTTTCCACCCCCAGGAATGAATGGTCTGTCAGAGATTATGTGTTAAGATGTGGGAAACAGGCTCTCGTTTAGCTTTGGATGGCTGTAAGGCCTGGGCTGTTTGCTTTGGAAACAGTTTAAACCTATGGGTGGAACTTCTGCAATTGCCAGCTGTGCGGCGCACCTTCCATCCTGAAAGCAGCTCCTGGCTAGCTTGTTTTGGCATTCTCTTTAAAGTCTTCCTTGGTAGGAAGAATTACCCAGTGCACACCCTACTGGGTATTCAGTAAAAAAAATATTCAGCACGTGAAGGCAAAGGGTTTCAGATGGATCAAGCAGAGAATGTTGCTCTCCATGTTTCATTGTGCATGTCTTTAAAATCTATCCACTTACGAAGCAGAATATTTTTTTGCTGTTGCCCTTAATCCAGTTTGACTCTGCACTACTTTTGTGTTTGGTCAAATTCAAAGTGAGAAGTGCACAATCACCACCCAACTTTTCCAGTTCTTTGTTCACGCAGTTGAAGCTTAATAATAGGGCAGATTTTTGAGGTTGCACAATGTCTTGAATTCTGTGATTCAAAAGGTTTTTAGGTTGAAGATATTGTATGCAGCTCTGTAAGGATTGTGTTAAGAGAGAAGGCTCACCGTCGCATGCCATGGTTTAATACGGGAACACGCTTTGTTAAGTGGTGGATATTGCTTTAGGATCTTCAAGTAGCAACTAGAATCCAGCTTTGTATATGCTTCCATGCAGGTATGTTCTCCTGACGTCTGTGGAATTTGCATGCACTTTGGGACTATCGAATTAAGGCAAAGCTTCATGTTAGTGTCCTACTTTTCAAAAGTGTTACATTACCCTTTATTCATACTCAGAAGCAGTAGCTCCTTTGTTGTTACTAATCTTAATGATGGAGTATTATTTAAGGCTAATCCCACTGGAAACATAAATTACAAGCACCCTGAAATTAAAGGCTCAAGAGAAATGCTGAAGTTGCGAATGATGTCATCTGCTTTTCTTGCCAATCACAAGGTTGGGTGGAGGGTATCATCACATCAGACTGTGCAGGTTGGCAAATAGGCACAAAGTTCCTCTTCGTACAGTAGGTAGGATTTGGAGGAATCACCAGTAGCCAGAGTTAATAGTCCAGTTGCTTGGTGAAAGCAGCTCTTAATAAAGAACCCATTCATTATGCAAAATCCACCAAATCAGCAATATGTTGAGCTGTCATCAGAATGTTATGTGTTTAAGTCGCTTGAAAAGTAGCATCTGTGGGTCAAAAATTTAGTGTTGCTATTGGGTCGTGTGTCCCCCCCCCCCCCCGTAGGTCTAGGTCCTCATCTGCAAGACAGTAGTTCCGGTAATAGCAATATTTGTGCTAGGGAGAAAGATTTTCCTTCACCTTAACCCATCTCGGTCCATTTTTAACCTCTACCCTTCGCTATCCTACTTTGCTTTTATGCACTCTGTTCAAATCACTATCACCATGAAAGCTGGTGTTGCTCACTTCCTGGTCAAATTAAGGACCTTGCATTCTCCTTGTCCTACCTATTACCTAGTATTGAATCCATCGTCGTTGTTTGGGTATACCAGAACATCAGGTGCTGGGACATTTGCTCTTACCTGTTCTGCAACAGATAGAATCCCACCCCCCACCCCCAAGTCATTCACGGGAAGGGATAGTGCCTGATCAGAACTGTGCTACAGCACATTCTAAGGTTTATGCTGATACTGTTCAAGCACAAGGAATCTGCCTTTACAAAGCATCAAAGCAGTGTAAGTCTTCCCTCCCCCTACATTACTCCATAAAGGACATGGGGGGTAGGTCACAGAATATGTAGAATTCTATATGTCCAGGGGGTGGGGGACAGCAATGTCATTAGCATGTGCAAGTGTCAAGACTCCCCAGATGTTGTTGGACTACAACTCCCATCATCCCTACCTAGCAAGGCCAGAGCTCAAGGATGATGGGAGTTGTAGTCCAACAACATCTGGGGACCCACAGGTTGAGAACTGCTGGTCAAGAGGGATGGGAGACCTGATGAGCTCTGATAAGCCAGTATTTATATGATCCATTGTACTGCCCCTGGCTATGGTCTGTGGTCATTTCTTATCTGGAATAATGAAACCTCTATTAATAGATAGTAATGGTTATAACGTGGATCAAATTTATTTCAGACTTGCATCCTCCACCCAAATATCCTGGACTGACAATAAACTCCCTTCAGGCTTACCAGTAAGATATGCAGGTATCCCCCATACAATGGGAAATGCTCAAGTTTAAGTCCTTAAATTATTGGACTTTACAGTGTGATTGTAGTCGAAATGTTCCTACAAGCTCAGCATGTTAGGAAGAGAATCCTACACACCCGTATTGGAATCAGTTCAACTGACAATGACTGTTGCTGTGACTAAACATTAATATTGTATGCTTGGATCACGGAAATGATGTGGTTTCATGCTAGAGGATTTACATAGTTTCGGGGCAGGAAAAGAAGCGAGGGTTGAGAAGGAAGAGAGAGCAAACTATTATCGGTATCTCTTAGTACAACCTTTAACTTGCCCGCATCAACCCAGAGTGACTTACAACCAACCAAACAGACCAAAAGAAAACCAACCATATACACTCCTGTAAAGAAGGATCTTTGAAATCTAAGTATGTCAGACAGATTCAACTAATTGATCTTTTGTTTTGACAGGATTTGACAGGTGGACAGTTTGAGGAAAACTTGAAGCTGTTGAATCTGAAGGAAGCTGTGGATTATTATCATTTTAACTGAAGAATGTGGTGCACTGGAAGGCTTTATGTTGCTAGACAAACCAGAGGAGATGCTAGCCTGTTTCTGCCCCCACCTCCAAAGGAATTCCTCAAAACAGGTATTAGTAAATTAAAAGGTGAAATACTACTTGTATTTCCTTAAAAAAAGGGGGGGGGGGACAGCTGATGGTGGAATGACAGCAAAGCTTAGTATACAATCTAAACTCTGCTGTGAATGCTGCTCTCGATCGGAAGGTGTACAGAAGGAGTTTCCCACAGAGTTGCTAGCATTTCAAGGATGTCACTCCTTTGCACTATTCACACATTGTAAAGGAATAGCAGGATGAGATCCTGCTGATCCATTACAACCTGCACATTGGGGGAAATGAGACAAGTCACAACTTTGATGATTCCCCACCCTACCCCAGCTAACACATTGAAATGTCTAACATTGTAGGGGACACACAACCAATTGTTCTTGCATTGGTTTTTAGAAGGGTGCATTTACAGTTGACCTATGTATCAAGAAGTGGTGAGGGCCTGTGTAATTCCAGCATGGGCAGGAACAGCTGGAGGCTCCTCTAAGGTAAAGCCTTGCTATGCTGTGTGATGCATGTGGTTTATATGCAGGCTTAAAGAGGCTACACATTATCCTCAGGCTAGGTAAAAGTCGAACGTGAGAATTAGAATATAATTTTACATAAATGTGATTGGAAATGGTCTCCATTATATTTTTCCCCCTATTGTGAGATTAACTAGTCATTTAGGGCACTCCTGTTCCATAGTAGTGAAGTCCATTGTGATAACAAGAACTACTTCTACATAACCTTGCTGGTTGTTCCTCTGTATCAGAGGGAGGGGCTCACATTGGTTCTCCAGTCTAGACAAATTTATTTTGCACCATTTTTGCATAGCCAAAAATGGGAGGGGAGGGGAAAAATAACATTTCCAAAAACATTCTTTGGATGCTGCTCACAGCAGCTTATTGCCCCTGTAGCTCCAGGTAGGATATTTAAAAAACATCCCCAGGCTTTTCAGACGCAGTTTTAAACCTTCAGACTGTTTCTGGGCTGCTTTTCTGGTATTTAGCTTTGTTTTTTTGTAAAGTGCCCTAGGAATATAACTGAAGGGTGCTATATTATTATTTGTAATATATAATAAACTAAATTAAAACAGTCAGTATCTGAACACTGCCAGAGAATGTTAGTGTATGGCAGGCTGAGAGTTTTCATATCAAATTGGTGGTGGGACAGGAGAGTCAGCTGTACTTCCTGTTTATAGAGGTAACATTTTTCCAGTTGAAATCACACAATGAATTTAGGTTATGATCCCATTGTTTTGGTGCCCTTCACACATGCCAAGAACATCAATAGTCCCTTTCCTGAACATCATTGTGCCACTCTGCTCTGCTAACATACCAAGTGTACAAACAAACCTTTTTGCTTGGTGTGTGTGTTTCTCTTCTTCCCTATACAGCAAAGCTGCTAGCTGCCCTTCTATGCACAGCAACTGGAGTTGTGCATTAGTTCTTCTTACAAAAACAGTGGTACATAATTTCATTTGACAGGATAAAGTCCCTTAGTGCATACAAATTGCCTTTACTGCATTAAATATTCACTGTAAACCAAGCCAACAGCTGAAGAAGATGGACTATACAGGAAACGCTGGTAGGATGATCTTTCCAATAGATGTTTAATCCAGTTTGGGGAAAGAAACACAAAACATCAGCATACATACTGAACATGAAATACAAGAGAATATCATGTGGCCAAACTGCCATCTTGTGGTTAGAGATTAAGGAGTGACTAGAAATATCGACTTTTGTTTTGTTAACATACATTTGAGTTTAAAACCCCTTCTGCACACAGCTTCTGAAAAGACGCTTCCACAATCCTGACTTTTCAAGTTGCTGTGACAGTAGCTCCTTCTGCTGTTGTATCTACTGCTCTGAAGAACTTGTTTTCCTAATATTGACTGTTTTCAATTATGTGCTCTGCAGAAAAGAAGGAAGAGCCGTGAGTTACTAACAGCTTATTTTGAAACAAAATAGATTATTCAGTTCCACAGATGTGGTGTCAAACAGTTAGCTTAGGCATCTTAAATCTATGCATAACAAATTGAGTTTCCTTATGGAAGGGATGATGCTACTGTACTGTGTATACATCAGTACTGATTAGGGCTGGGTGGTACCTGGTTTTTAACATCATGATATATCAGCAACTAAATACCACAATTTACTGATATATTACAATGTCTGAAATGTATCTCGGCTGCTTCTTCCTTCCCACCTTAGGGGAGGAAGAAGGAGCAGAGATACATCACCCAGCGCCACACTCCTCTGGCTTGTGTGAGCAAGAACATTGGGAAGGGGCTTGATAAGGTACAGTGGTGCCTCGCAAAACGAAAGAGTTTTCCGTTTTTGAGTCGTTCCGCAAGACGAATTTCCCTATGGGCTTGCTTCGCAAGAAGAAAGCCCATAGGGAAATCTCCGGGGACCTCTTTTAAATGCTGGCGGTGGGGAGCAAAGCCTTTCGCCCCCCTCCGGCCTTCAGAAGAGGTCCAGGAAGGCCGTCGGGAGCCGAAAGGCTTTGCTCCCCACCGCCAGCATTTTAAAAGCGGTCCGGGATAGCAGGGAATTGCGCTGCGCTTTCCCGCTATCCCGGACCGCTTTTAAAATGCTGGCCGTCGGGAGCAAAGACTTTCCCCCACCGCCGGCCTTCAGAAGAGGTCCTGGACCTCTTCTGAAGGCCGGCGGGGGGGGCAAAAGTCTTTGCTCCCCCCCCCCCCGCCTGCCTTCCCGGGACAGCGGAGATTTCTCCGCTGTCAGCAAGACAGCAAGACACTCCTGGCTTCAGCAGAGAGGGAGAGCTGCGCAGCACCCCTTCAGCGAAGCGGGAGGAGAAATGGAAGGGGCTCTGTTTCTCCTGCCACTTCGCTGAAGGGCCCTGAGCAGAGGGGAAGATTTTTTTTTTTTTTTTGTTCTCCCCCTCTAAAACAAGGTGCGTCCTATAGAGCGAAAAAGACGGTAAGTGAGCAGCTTCCCGTACCCCTCAGTTGATCAAGCCCCCCCCCCACTCCAGCTCACATGAGGCAGAGGTGGGGGGCTTCCTTAAACTGTTCCACTGGTGGTAGGCAGCCTCCCACCCACCCCTCAGCGGAGTAGTTTAAGGAAGCCCGCTTCCAGCTCACCTGAGGTGGCGGCAGGTGCACAATCTACACATGGCTGGACTTTTTGAGCTGCAGGTACATTGTGGCTCCCCAGCCACTGCCAGCACAGTGCACGCAGGGAGACGGGAGTGAGGTGTGCTCTATGTAGAGCCATGATGTATTGGCAGCTCAAAAATTGTGAAGCCGGTATCGTGATCTAGAAGCCATATCAGTTCCAGACGATTCCTTGATTTATCGCCCAGCTCCAATACCAATCATATTATTACAAATTATCTATTACCCCTGTTCAGAGCAACACATGTAAGCTCCAGTTGCTGATATCCAATACATTGTGGAGTGCAGCTGGGGCACTACGTAAGTTGCACATGTAGCGACTTTTGTATACCAAGATATGCCATTTTATTAAACTACTAGGTATTTAAAATATTCATTTGACCACTTCTCTTTATATTAAAGAGAGGGGTCTTTCATGGCTACAAGTTTATTTAATGAATTCAACTGTAAGCTTGCCCCCCACCCCACTAAAAAAGGTGAATCAAGGTCAAGAGAGTTGGCAAAAGATACACACATGAAATGTTCTTTCCTTATTTTATAAGGCATTCTGTGGTTCTCTTTGTGAAATGTGAGCTCTGAAAGCTGGATAGCACTTGCATATTTTTCATACACTCCCTCTGAAAAATAGGGTAGTAGGGGAATCAACCTTGTGTGAAAATTCCTCCAGCTTGTGGAGAGAGAAGCCTTCAGCTACAGCACAAAGAGATGCAGATGTGGCTGTCAGTCTTAGATCAGAGAGCCATGGGACCATTTTCAAATCTTTTGATACCGAGGAAATGCAAAACAGCTTTCAGGACTCAGCATTTTTTTCTCCTAGTTAAATCTTAACTTGAATATTTCTTTGTAATTGCTATTCCATCGTCACTTGGGAGGCAAACACAAACACACACAACCAGCAAATAGAATCATACTTAAACTATCACCACCAGTCATTCCTCAGAGAACAAACCCCAGCTCTGGCTTAGAGCAACAACTCGTCACTGCATGCCTCCATTGATGCTGCTGCTGCTGCACAACCACTTTGCCCTCCACCAAACCAGGAACACTAATGTATTGTTGTATTCCTATTGCATATTGTAGGACATTTCTGTCCCATTTGCCATTTAACAGGTGTCACTGTAACTGCCTGGACATTACTTCTTCCTGAAAGCAGTATAAACCTCAGCACAAAGAAACCTGGAATTAAGTGCATATTGGGGACAGGTTACGTACCTTACATTAATGTAAACAACTGCAGCGAGCACTGCAGGTTGGATACAGCTATATTCAACCAGTACTCAAAACTACTTTACGAAGAGCAGATGGGCACACACACAGGTCGCACTTTTCAAATCTCAAGTGTGAGAAGCAACTCTGAACGGGATACCACTTTATGGAATGTCAATATTTTCCTATTTTAGTTTAAAACCTCAAATTAGCATCGCTGAGGTTTGGTACTAAAAGAAACAACAGAGAATATGGCGTATTGTTTTCTCTGTCGCGGTTATCATAAAATTGTAGAGTTGAAGGGACCCCAAGGGCCACCCTGCAGAGCAGGAATCACTGACAGATAGCTATCCAACCTGTTTGAAAACCTCCAGGGAAGGAAAGTCCACCACTGCTGTCAAACAACTCAAATATATGAATGGTTGTCAAATGAATGTTGGTCATTGATTGTTCATTTTCTGCTGTTTTCTTTTGGCTGCAAATATGTATATATATACACTTGTTCATGGAAAATTTAAATAAATATTTTTTTTAATGGCTCAGTTCATACAATAACATTAAGCCAAGCTCACATGGCTTAGTTTTGCGTCGCCCAGTAGCAGGACGAGGGGTGGGCATGAAGGAGCCATGAGTTCTACTACAAATACCTGAGCTGCACATATCCATGTTTTGACTTACTAAAATCTCACTGGTGTTTCTGCAATTATTTTGGAACAAATAATCACCTAGCCTCCTCTCTTTGAACTAAAGTTGGGATCTAAGAGACAGATGCTATGATGTTCATATTTTCTTGTAAAATTCAGAGTGGAATTTAAGCCTGCTTTTGGAGCCAGCTGCACTGTATTAATTCATGCTCAAGCAGCTAAGCACCAGAAGTCTGGAATGCTTTCAAGAGAATAGAAGGGAGCTATAAAGCACTTGCTTTTTGGCAGTTCCACACATGCACATACTAAAGAGGGCTAGGCTTGAAGCAAAACTCTGAATATCCTGCCCTGAAATTGTGGGCTTTGCTAAATGTGCAGGTCACAAGTCGTTCCTGGAAGAATCCCCAAAAATATTCACAGTCAGTTAAATGGATCCTTTAAAATTTTTACCTTAGCTACTAGTTGTGGCTTGGGCACTTTCATTAAGTCACAGAGATAGTTGCGCTTATTCCTCAGAAATGACAATTCTGCATCCCTGTTTGGAGAGGGAAAATAGCATCAAGTTATACGGACAGATTCAAAGTCTATCACATCACAAGTACTTAAGTTAGCAAACTTTACTCCAACCCATTTAAGTAAACCTATGATGAATTAAGTAGTCCACAAACTAAGCAAACATAAATGCAGTTTAAATTCCCTACTTAATAAGCTGTCTGTTCTGAGCTCACTGGAGGCTCCATAAGGGCAGTAACTAAAGAGTAGGGAGAGGTTTTGATGCCACATTCCCCAGGAAATCTCTTCACTGCGCACCACACACACACACAAAGCCAGGAGCTGTGGAAAAGCCCCACTCAGGAGTGACAGCCCAGCTTCAGAAACACTGCCTGAAACTAATTGCTCTGGTCTCACTAGAAGCCCTTAAGAACAGCAATGATGGTGGCAAAAATGCTAGAGAGATAGGAAGAGGCCTCAACAGTAACATCACACAGCCTCGAGTGTTTCTCTTAGCAGCCAGCCACCAAAGGAGAGGAGTTAATAGATTTGTATTGTATAATTGTATAAGCTACCTTGGTAGTCAATTAGCTCAAAAGGTGGTGTATAAATCTACAACATAAGCAAATGCAGTTCAAGATCACTCCTTGCATCAAATGAAGTTTGTATTCCAGATTCATGTGAATTGAAAGTGGCATCAAACCTCCCCGGTCATCATTGTAACACACATTTGTCTGGTTGAATCTGCACTCCAACATGGAGGGTTAAATGTCAAGGGTTGGGAGTCAGCATAAGGTTGTAGGTGTGGTTGCATTAACTCACCAGTCAGTGTCACTTAGAATTGTCATGACCTCCTCTATAATATCCGGTTCAGCAATATCACTGTAAGTTATGAGCATTTCATAGACATTACTGGCTGTTGCCTTTCTTATCTGGAGGTAGAAAAAGGAATAGCTTTCAATTACTCTAAAGAGACTCAATGGTTGGATAAGAACACCCTTGTATCATGTCCAGAAAATCACAGGTTAACACTCTTATCTGTATGTACTGCTTGCTCTATACACATGCACTCCAGTCAACCAGCATAGTAAATTAGAATATACAATCACTCTACCTTTCAGCTATGTAGGTCCAGAAAACAGGATACTGGTTCAATAGCCAGATATGTCTAAGAGTGGACTTTAAAGCTGGGTTATTTGCTGTGCATTAAACAACAGCACTGAGGTGAGCCCAACTGCTAAACTGAGAGCACTCTTCAAGGAAGATGGTAGTGATTTACAAACACATTATGGAAGAAGAAATGCAAATAGTCATGAAGTTGGCCAACTACATTTACAGAAATCCACACAAGCAATAAAAGATCAACACCTCCAAGTTCCTAACCAACATCTCCAATACTTACAACAGGAAACGGATGACAAAGGAGGAGGAGGAGCTGAAACAGAACTTTCTCTCTCATGCTGCCTGGAAACTGGATCAGACCACAAAACCTTTATAAAAAAATAAGCAATGTTATTTCATCAGTGGCTTTTTTTCATATTACCACAGAGGAGAAATTGTATTATTGAGTCCAGAAAGGATGTGCAATGTAGAGGAGGCCTCTGCTGCACTCTATCAGTGTCACAACAAACTCTGCAGAAATATATGCATGGGGGGAAATTGAGTTTGGAAACCGTTCTTGGAGAGAGATGTGCCAGATATGAGGCTTTAAAAACTAAAAGGTGCTGTATACTCACCTGACACTACAAAAAGAAGTTCTCTTGCATAAAACAATAGATAAGCATTTGCTAAACTGTGAAGTTTCACAAGAGAAGTACTGCTGATTTTCAGCCTATATATCCTTAACAAAGAACAGGTGAACGGACAGACACTGAACCCAGAGAATGTAGCAAACAAAGCTTAACAAATCTTTCTGCCATGTCTATCTCTCATCATGCATCTGAAAGCTGGTATCGGGGGGAGGGGGGGTTAGAACTGATTATTAGAACTGCAAAAACAAGAAGTCTTATATCTTAAAAAAAGAAACTTTAAAAGTTTCCATAACACACACTTAGAAAGATTAATTTTATGTGTGTGTTTTTAAAAAACAACAACAGAGCAAGTGTTGTCTAGTTCTTCAGTTGAATCAATCAATCAACTATGATGGCAGCAGATTTGCTACATGAAAGAAGTGAACAAACTTGAGAGAAGCACCTTACTAAAACAAGTGAACCATTAGCAGCAAGGTTCTAGAAATCCCCATCAAGTCCTACAAAGACCTCAGAATGTTGGTTATTTCAGCAGCTAGCCTATGGTGGTTGGTTATTTCAGCAGCTAGCCTATGGTGGGGAGTATCTGTAGAGCAGAGGTTTTCACCTTTTTGAGTACATGGCTTGTTTGACCAACTGCCTTCTTTCTGCGGCACCCCTGTGGGGCTCAGCAGCCCAGTTATGTCACCCCTTGCCTGCAGAGCGGACAGCCACTCGCCCTTTTTCAAACACCCTCCCTTGCGGAGTGTTCCCTCAGCCTTCTCTCTTCTCCCCTCACCTTGGGAGTCCTCTGGGCAGCCACAGCTGCCAACCCTGGTCTCTCCCCTGCCCCAAAGAGAGAGGCCTCCTCACACTGCCCCACAGGGGCCTGGGAAGCACCCCCTGACCAGCCCCAGAGGCACCATTTGCCTGGGGAGCTTATAGCCAGGGCTGTTGCAATAAACAGCTGTGCAAACTTTTGGGAGGCAGAGACGCAAGAGGGCATCAGGGGAGGGAGGGAAGGAAAGAGGGAAAGGGGCCAGTGTTGTCCCTGACTATCATTCAAGGCACCCCAGGGTGCCACGGCACACTGGTTGAAAACCACTGCTGTAGAGTATCACAATCCAAACTGCCCTATGGTTAAGGCCATACATCAACAGACTAGGGATGTTTTAGTTAGCAGTATTTGCTTTAGAATCAGTACTCATACAAGGTGCTTCTAAATTCCGTATGGCAACAATGCATTGGCACTTTTAAAAAAAAACAACAGAGTGAAATCACAAGATTGCTTTACAATGGGAGGTGAGCTTTTTGTTACATTTTCATGTGCCCCCCGCCCCAAAGCCACTACACAAATGCAATGATAATTCTTTCCTCAATGCACTAGGTTATTTTAATAGTTCCCTAGTTATCCCTCTGCTTTGTTACAATTTTTCCCCCCAACTTACACTGCAATGCTGGAGCGAAGTTTCTGGATATCTTTAGATCTTCTGCTCTCTTCTTTACAGAGTGTGAGTAACTTCATAGGAAATGGGTGGCTGAAAATTTTAAGTAAACATTATTTCAGAGGGGACCAGTTCTCCTGAGTGTTGCAAACTGTGTTGGACGTTACATAAGCAATCACTAACCACTAAGCTGGCACAGTGGACTTCAGTTTGGGGTGCTAATATCTTGGCCTAGTAATCACATGCTGGTTAAAAAGGTAAAGGGACCCCTGACCGTTAGGTCCAGTTGTGGACGACTCTGGGGTTGCGGTGCTCATCTCGCTTTATTGGCCGAGGGAGCCAGCGTACAGCTTCCAGGTCATGTGGCCATCATGACTATGCTGCTTCTGGCGAACCAGAGCAGCACATGAAAACACCGTTTACCTTCCCACCGGAGCGGTACCTATTTATCTACTTGCACTTTGATGTGCTTTCGAACTGCTAGGTGGGCAGGAGCAGGGGCCAAGCAATGGAAGCTCACTCCCTCATGGGGTAATCGAACTGCCAACCTTCCGATTGGCAAGCCCAAGGCTCAGTGGTTTAGACCACAGCGCCACCCGCGTCCCTCCACATGCTGGTTAGTATGATATAAACCACTATTTTCTATGCCTAAAGCTTTGAATATATATATTTTTAATGTTATGTTTTAAGTCCGCATGGGAAAAGATTTCATATAGCTCTTAAACTAGTTTAGACGCACAAACACATACACCCCTGAACATAAAGCTGGTTCAATAAGATTAAGTGTTTCTTAGTGTGCATATTTAGTGAAATCTTATCCAGAATCTCCATTTGTAAGCAAGGCTGCACAAAGCTGCACATGTGTAAATTACCCCTAAGGAAACACATTCTATCTGTATAATATTGCTGCAAGGTAGAGTGCAGAATGGATTCTGCATTCTTTGTTTCAAGCCAGGTTAACTTTGTTAGCAATTATGCAAGGCTGTGCATAGACAGGATGGAATTTATTGGAAATTAATTCAGTTAACAGGAGTGCTTGCTGCTTTTCAGCACAGGACAATGGCAATATAGGGAATGAGGTGTGATTTCCAAAGGAAATGACAATACAGGCATTCAGCAAAGAGGCCAATTACAGCTGAGCATCTGGAAAAAATTTAGTGCATGTAGTCTAATGTGTAGGATTCTGCATCTGAAATAGACCTGCTTTGCTTTCTGTCATCTGCCAATTCCACATTTGTAATAACTAACTCTAACCTATGGGTGATCTCAAATAGCACAGCCTCTCCAAAGGAAATTGAGAAAATTCCTTCTCCTGTATGGGCAGCACTCCAGCAGAAACAGGATCAGTGAATAGGGAAAAGGGATCTGTCTAAAAGGTTCTGTGTTATGCAAATTGGGCACACGTGTTCCTGAAAATGGAGCTTTTTTAAAAAAGGTGAGCAGCATTTTTACCAGATCAATCACGACATCACTCAGGGTGGTCCCTAAATCAAGAGCACAGAGTGCCCCCCAGATGAGAGCCTGCACAGGTATGAAATTACTGTTGTTAAGGAAAGCACCCATCTGTGGACGAAGTCAAAGCGTCACCTGTAGCAATACACTCCATTAGATGGCACATTACTGCACCTTCGGCAAATGGACATGCAAGTAAACACAGAAAACTGCAACTGACACTCAGGTATAAATACTGGATATGCTACTAAAACTGGAAAGAATAGTTTCTCCTGCCCTTTCATTTGGTATCTCATAGGACAAGAGAACAACATGACTCAAGTATCTACTTTGAGATTTTGTTACGATCAAGTGTGCATGTGTGTGCACGCACGCACTTGAGGTAGTTTTACTAAGATACTGTTCAGTGGTTCATTGGGATTATTTCTACAAAGAGACTGACATTGCAGGTGATCATCATTAGTTCTGTTTAATTTGTAAACAGGATTTACAACTCAACTCTTAGTACGGCTTATGACCTGGTTTGCACATCACATTAAACCACATTTAAAACAAACTGGTTCAGTGTGAATGAGCTGCAGGCCCTTTGGTTCTCCCCATTCCAGCTTTGTTGCTGGGGAACATGCCATAGTCTGTCTTGTGTTGTCTGAACACAGGCTAGTTTGTTTGGAAGAAACAAATCACACACAATAAGCAAAAAACCTTGGCTTCTGATCATGACCCTGGGTTCAGATGACACACCCAGCCATACTATGGCTTGTTTTCCTGCAGCACAGCAGCAATTGGAGGAGAGGCAGGGAAAGAGAGGCTTTATATTATGCTCATTAGTACTTACTTCTCTTCTGTTAGAAAAATATCAAAGCAGCCATTGGCCAATATCTGGTCCAGCATCTTTAGCAACGGTACAGATACCCTATTGAGGAAAACACACAGAAGACAGAACAACATGTTTGACACCACTTGCGATGGGACTTTCACAGTTCAGATTAAAAAGAGAAACTTTTGCCAAAGTTCATACACTTCTGTCTTTTCATATAGCCAAAACTAGTTTGAGAGCATGACTGAGAGCTAACTGCACACTTAGTGTGATCATAAAGCAGTAGTCAGGTGGTAATACAGTCACACATGTTTGCAGTGCCCATATGACCATTCTCACTTCATAGGGGGAATCACACACTGTGGTGTTTACAGGGCAAAACTAGATGCTCTTTGTGTTGGGGTGAGAATCAAAGGAATACTTTCTCCCTATTTACCAACCTGCCGGATTTTTAATTTTTCTCCCAAAGCCAGGATCTGAAACCAGGTCTGCCCAGAAGGTAGGAATCATTTGCAAGGAATCAACATGCAATGAAAGGGATGGGGAGACGGGACTGTGCACCTTCCCTCCTGCAAAAACTTCCCTGCAAGTGCCCTCACCATCACATTCCTGCTATCTTGGCAAGTGTGGGCACCACACATTTGCAAGGCTACTGTCCAGTTCTGCCCACAAACAGTGCAGGTGTGAAAACTTGTGACGCAATGGCTCTCCAGTATCCAGAATCTAACACAATACTTGGTTCGTTTCCTAAACAAAATTTGAAATGGGAAAAACAAAGTGCAGAAGTTCAAACTTCAACCATTTTAGCTCCAGGGAATGGTCAGATAAGAGTCTGCAAGAGTTTGGCAAGGCTCCTGGATTCCTTTCTGTAATTTATACATTGAGACACACATCTGAATATTCCCATTAAGGAGTGGGGCGTGTGCCTGCACACAGTCATTTTCTGGCTGTTGGCCTACATACCCTTTCAGAATGTGATGAGGAAATAGTTTTACTGGCAGTGTTCAAGCATTAACATACACACCCTATCCCTCATCTGTTTCGAAAATTTAGAGCAGAGGTGGGGAGCATGTGGCCCCTCCAGATGTTGCTGGACTACAACTCCCACCACCCCTGACCACTGGCCATGCTGCTGGGAACTGGAGTTCATAAACATCTGGAGGGTCCCCACCTCTGCTGTGGGAAAGCCTGCCTTGGTTTAAGAACGCTTTGGTTTAAGAACGGACTTCCGGAACGGATTAAGTTCGTAAACCAAGGTACCACTGTATCCATATTAATTGTGCATGGTGACACTGCTCCCTGTCCTTGGGATCTCATGCCCTATATTCTTGGATGATCAGAGGCCTACAATTCATTTCCTCACCTATGTTCTAGAGCCTGCATCCCATGTTTCCTGATAACTCTAGTGTTTGTTCCTCCAACATGCTGCTAACTGGCTACCACTCCATTGGCTCCTCTTGCCTATGCACAGGAAATAAATGCCAGAAGGAACAAATGAGTTCTTCTGGGACTCATAGTTCATGAGAGAGCACATGTCACATAGTGAGGTGCACGTTTCTCTTCTAGAGTGCTTTGTGGGACCATAACACCAAGTTCAGAAATAAGCCTCCATTTGCCCCTTGATAATTAAGAGGTAGCCAGCAGCAGAGGCTTTGCTTTGTTCTCAGTGCTGTGAGAATACAGTGCCAAATTTGGAGATTAGCCTGTGACTGCTTCCATGGCTTGAACACTGAATCAACTGATATCATATCCTGTGTCAGGTGACAAGACAGGGAGGCAGAGGTGGGGGCCAGTTCTGGATCCTCAGGCCAGATCCAGTTCCCCATTCCTGCCATTTAGTTATGTAGCCTGTGCTCCATTCAGGAAAATATCCCCCAAATGCAATTTGGTTAGCCAAGTTATTGTGCCTTCCTATCTCTTATGCCTGGCAAATCAGCAAAAAAAAATTTGGCCCACTGACTTGCACTTCTGGCCTTAGGCTTTTTCATAACCATAGATTCCAAGTCAAAGAGAGTAGAATGAAAACTATAGTGACTTTTTAAGCGATTTATCTGGAAACACAGGAATACATTCAGGAATGTGCCCAACAAGCCCCTATAGAAAGATATAGGTTACCTGTCATTCAGCAGATTGTCCTCAAAGACCTTGAGCAGTGTATCACAAAATATGTTCATTGCATCCATATTGCTCTGAATTCCCTTCAGATAGCTGAACAGGCTCTGTGATGAGCACCTTACCTGCAAGTGAAAAACACTTCCAATAAACAAACATGAAAAGATTAACTTCAGCCTTCACTATATCTCCGAGGGACTTTTTTTTCAGACTGGGGGGCAGGGGAGAAGAGAAAATTGATTTTTGAGGTTTTAAAGTCGATAGGAATTCTACACTACATGAACAATAGGGAAAATGCACTTCAGCATCCTTTATAACCAAGGACCCATAACAACCTGGTAACATTGTGCCATTTCAGTTAAATAGGAAATGTAATTGGATGTTTAAACGTACAGCTAAATAAGCAAGAAAAGCAGCCAGTGGCATGACACATTTTGCATTTTATCCAGGAAATATGTGCACTGCTAACACAGTCCCTTCTACATGTGCACAGTGTTTATAACTGCTAAACAAACTTGGATGGAAGGGAGAAAACAAGGACTTCTTTCCACAGACTGCTACGTTTTATGGCTACTGGGGGATCCTGCCTATGTTTAGGACATTACCTTCATCCACCCTCTGTGACTAACCCTTAAGATCCAGACTGCAGTAAGATTCACAGGAACTACTGCACTTCTAATAAATTCAACACGTTTTGTGAGTCCTTAAAGTTCTTTTAATATGGTATAAAGGCACAAGAGAACAATGCCTCACCACCAGTGATTTTCCAAACAGTAAGATAAAGGCCTACTCAGCGATTCGTATTTCTTTTCCAGTGCAGGGGACCGGTGAATAGTGCATTACAGCCCATTAGGGCCAATAAAAGAGAGCATCATTTCTGGATTATTTCAGATGTTGACATATTGACTACCCTGAAGTGGCAAAAATATAGAATCCTGTCATTAGCATTTGGTCATGCTGGACTGGATCCAGAGCAAGTTATGTCCTACTTCAGTCCCATTAAAATCAACATGGAAATTCATACACCACTAACTTAGAACACATTAAAATCAATGGGAGTTAAGTGTGACTTAGGCTCCAACCCGGTGCATCTTTTCTCCACTGAAAGGATTATACTGAGCCTCTGCCTCTGTACTCTTTTGCCTTCCAGTCTCCTTAGTGCTGTCTCTTCCTTTCCCTTTCAAATGCTTTTAATATCCATTTGCAAACTTGACAAGCCATCCATGGGACAACTTGGATGCAGAGGCACTTCTTTAACAATACTAGAGCTCCAAACTGTATTCAAATACTGAACTGTATGTTCCCAGTCGGAAGTTGCCACCTCATCAATCTGAAAAGCTCATCTTGTAATGCATTGACTTAATTTCACGATTGGGAAAACAGTACGTTGACCCACAAGAACTCATGGTACTCTCCTACTTTTATCAGCCACTTGATTATGCTGTCACTTATACCAGA
Organism: Podarcis muralis; assembly: GCF_964188315.1. NCBI lineage: Eukaryota > Metazoa > Chordata > Lepidosauria > Squamata > Lacertidae > Podarcis > Podarcis muralis. Next base: position 38,808,993 of record NC_135656.1, on the reverse strand, counting down.
TACAACCTATGAGCCCACTTTCGTATCCTGTGTGACAACACTTTGTGCTGTTTTTCTAGACGAATCCCTCCTATGCTACATAGTTTCCTGCAGCTTTCACCTTTGGTTTGATCACTAATGGCCAAGATGAGAAGGTTGAATATGTCAGTTGCAGTTTCACAAAGCAAAAGTGAACTTCAGGCAGGATATTATTGCTGCTCTTCAATTTCCCATGGTTTGTAGTTCATGTTTTTCTATGCACTGATCTTTATCAAGTTATCAAAATACATCTAATGAAAAAATGCAAATGTGGCTGTTAGGATTAATCTCACAAATTATTTTGAAGGGAAAAATTGGCAATCCATTGTGCAGAATGGAAATTATTGTTTTGACAGAGCACAACAAGGCCTGACAGAACCGATACAAACTTTTGTGTCTAGAGCTGTTTTCTGACTACAACTCCCATCATTCCTAATTAGCAGGACCAGTAGTCGGGGGTGATGGGGATTGTAGTCCAAAAACAGCTTGAGACCCAAGTTTGGGAAACCTTGAGTTACATAATTTGAGACAGTGAGTTTTTCTCAGCTACAGCAGCTCCCTCATTGAAGAATAAGAGCCACTGTGCTGTATAAACTAAAAAGAATTTAAAATCTTTTGTTCGTTTCATAGTTCCATATACTTATCGGAGAGACATGAGCTAGAACAGTGTTTCCCAAACATTTGCTAAGTAAAGCACATTTGTTTCCCAACTTAAAATAGGAAGCACACTTCATTCTTACACTCCAAAGGTTTACATTGAAGAGTGCAAACCTGCTGTGTTCACAATAGCTGTGTCTTCACAATAGCAAACCTGCTGTGTTTCTGGGCAAATAACTTTTCCAGGTGCAGCTCCCCAAAGGCAGATAAATCTGCTGCATCTCAAGAACATAAGAATCATGCTGGAACCAAAGGTCTACATAGTCCACAATCTTAATTCTAACAGTGGCAAGCCAGCTGCTCCTGGGGAGTCCACAAGCAGGGCAGGAAGGCAAACATGTTCCACGCTGTTGCCCCCATATTGCCTCTGAACACAAGAGGTTTAAAATAGCTTTTTATAGCTAAAAGCAATGGATACACCTATTCTCAATTTGTCTAATCTTTTAAAAGCATCTAAGCTAGTGGCAATCACCAAATCGTGTTGCGCAGAATTCCATAAATTCATAAATGTGCAATTCATAAATCTGCACTGGGAAGGACTGACTGAACTGAACAAACTGATGCAAAGATAGGGTAGAATTACCTGGCTCCAATGGAGGCTAATGGAAATATTTCAGACATTCAGCGAGCAGTCCAATTTGTAGGTGGTATTTGGGGCTCACGGGAGCATTTTAATTATTTAATGAATGCATTTTCAGAGGCACACTAGCCCTTCTTTCATGTCTGGAAATTACTGGACTACAACCCAAGTAAACTGAGATATTCTAGGGAGGTCTACAAAAAGCTAATGATTCAACAGTGTTTTTGAAGCGGAACAGAAGGTTGTTCTCTTAAACAAGCAGGCAGAGCCAACAATAATCAAAAGAGCTGGAAGCAATCAAACTGTTTACACGTTTCAAAACTTAAGTGTAACAAATTCTAAAAACCCAACATGAAAATATTGGGGGCAAGAACCTCTGTATGACCTCTTGAAGTAACTCAAGGCTATTTCTCTGTCTGTGAAACTTGGGGTAGGAAAAACCTCATATTTAAAGCAAAATTAAATTTACTCTCCACCTCATTATGAAAACCCGCAAGAGTTTGACATCATGAACCGAACATTCAAGCATTCTACAAATGTGAAGGCTCAGCACACTTAACAGTGCTGGAAGCCTGATGGTCTGTTGTAGAAAGAAAAGGACCAGAATCAGGTTCAAGGACTCTTGCACTCGCATGATTCTGAGTAGTGATATTACACCACTGCAAAAACTCAAGGCAGTGCAACTGTGCATGAAATGAATGTGGACAAGGACATAGTGTTGCAGGGGCAGGATCAGAAAGGTGCAATGATTTCATGAATCCTGTGCTAAAAAGAACAAGGCTTCCCAGACACTAGTAGCTCAGCCTCATTGGTAAGCTGCTATACAGTAAGTACTGGGTGGGGAGACTTGCAGAACCAAAGCACATTACTGCAACAGCCTGCAAGGACATTGATGGGCAGATGGGATCGTGTTCTCACTGGCCAAACAAAGCTATGTGACTAAGCTGAATTTCACCAACACCCATTTGTAAATGGAGTACAGAGAAAGGACAGCAAGTAGGAAAGAGGAAACACTAAGCTGCCAGTCACTACCTGATGCTGATTAGGTGGCAATGGTGTCACAGCCCTCTATAGGAACCTATAGGGCTGCGCTGTAAGCTGCCCCACATTCTTAATTTACTTGTGACTGCCAGTAGTGATAATAAAAATCCTCCAAAGTTAGTTTCATTTTCAGAGGCAACTAAAGCCGGAAATTACAAGGAACACAGTGACAAGTAGAAATGCTTGTTAAAAGCAAAATGCAGTTGAAGTAATTTGCAAGTGAAATAAAGTTAGAATACCAATAGGTTTCTAAGGCTGTATGGCGTCTGACATTATCCAGAGAGACTGGCAAGATCGTCAAGTTGTGCTCAAACTGTTGTGCTCTTCTGGATTTCAGAAGCCTGCCCAAGAACAAGGTGCTAATTGTAATTTATACAGAAAATTTGGAAAATGGGGGAATGAAAGGCTATGTTTGTGATGTTTTGGCAGGCCTCTCCATGCCAGCATGACCTCAGTTTTCAAGAAAGGAGATGTTGGTGTGGGGAGGAACTGCAGTGTGGACTTCTCTCATTTGGCCTCGGGTTACCAGAGCTGTGCTGTAGCACCTTAGAATAAATGAAAAGAGGTATGTAGTGAAGTGATGAAAATTGCTATATGGAAACAAACAGAGATGAACTGAACCAGGCTTCAGCCACGCTAAACAGCAATAGGCTGGGTGCCTCCCACACTTTCATACCCCAATAAAAGACTTTAGCAGTACAAACATCAGCAACTTGCTTCCAGAAATGAACTACTACCTGAATTGATACATGGCTCTTAACATAGTCACTCTTAAGATAGACGCCGCCTACCGATCAAACATTTTCTTAAAATTCACTTACTGTTGATTCAGTCAATCCACCAACGGACACGGTCAGTCCTGTCAGAACATGGTATTGATAAGATGGCAAACTCAGAAGCTGTGTGATTCTGGGAAAGGCTTGCGATGGAGCATTCCAGTTTAAGGTTACTGCCTCGGACCTGTCAACAATAGAAAAGATGATCCCTTTTGAAGCAAGGGCAATAGAAAGCAGGTAACATAAGCCTTATTTCCTCCTGAGCACTGGTTTGTTTCACCAAAACTGCTGCTAAGCTCTGAAATTTCCATTTTTAAAGTAGAAAAATTATCCACAGAAATCAAAGCTGGCATCCTTTGACAGTAAGACTCAGAAATGCTCTTTGTCAATGCAGCAGTATAACCTTATTTCAATTCAAATTCAATTGAAAGTGCAATCCAAAATTCAGTCAAAGACACGTAGGGGGGCCACAAGATGCAGCTATGCCCCATTCTGTTGGTAGAGAGAGATCACAGCCAGTGGGACGGCACTTATAGTGCCACAGGTACACCCAGGGAAAGGTTGGCAGGTGCAGATGTCCTGCTGGGGTGGGGGTAGAGCAGTGAAACATTTTGGGTGAATACCAGGAATGGTGCAAGGATCTAGAATATCCTGGTCCCCTCATTCTTTCTGCATACAGACACCCAAAAGAAACCACCAACTACCCCAGTCCTGAAGCTCCTATAGGTAATTCTTTCCTGCTGACCACGAGGGAGCTATAAGGCAGGAAGCCAGCAAGTAGTAGCTCTACCATGGAATTTCTGCATCAGCACCATAGGATTGCGCTGCAAAATGCAGGAATGCTTGAGATGCCAAGTTAAATTGTATGCACAAAGTATGCTTTGCTTACATCAGCTTCTGAAGCATTATTTTTAACAAATCAGTAAGTAAATTTTACTTACTTTTGGAACTGCTGATAACTCACACCCTGTCCGAAGTCTGGTTACTGGATTAACGAAATGACCAAAGGTGGAAAATCCCACACACTTGATAACTTATGGCAGGGATGGGGAACCTGTGCCCCCCCCCAAGAGTTGTTGAACCCCAACTTGCTTCAGTTCTAATCAACATGGTTAATGGCCAGGTAGGATGGGAGTGAGAGTCCAACAACAGTGGGAGGTTCCCCAAGCCCCATTTATGGATCCGGCCAGAACAAAACTTAGGTTGCCTTCTCTAATAAACACAAATAGCCACTCTGAATCTCAAAAGTCTACTCCTAACAAGACAGAATGAAATATTCTCTTTAAACATATTTCTAAATAAAGAGTTCTTTCATGTTTATGGGCAAATGTTTATTGTGCAATTCTATGATAAACCAATGAGATACTAGTTACCTTGGAAATATTTTCTCTAAATCCTCCCGGTGGGGTATGTGTGGAATTGGAGGGTCGTCAAAGTACAGAAGTGTGAGGAATACAGATCCTGCATGGGCTCGAAATCGGTCGATTTTTTCAGCTGATTGCTGAGCCACACAGCACATGATCCGCTTGGAGCTGAAGTTTAGTACACAGAACACTCATTCATTTGGAACGACATATTCCAGAGAAACCTCTCCCTATATGACTACTCCCCGTCCCCATTAACATTTCCCATTCAGACCCTGCTAAGGATTCCTTCAGCAAAGGAAGTGAGAACAGCTGTGTAAAGAAGCTATACTTTTACTTTGCCCTGAGATTTACAAGGGGTGGTTAGACCAAATTTCTCTCCTAGCTTTGAAGACCCATGAAGCACATCTACTCAGCTTGCCTTTTTTTTTACAAGATTGGCAAAACAGCTGTTTTGACTGCTTTCCCTGTGCTGACTATTCTTTATAACTGTATCTAGCACAGTATTTTTAAGGTTTTAATTCTTTTATTATAACCCATATAAAGCTATAACTTTTTAAATGTATAATTATATAAAAATAGATACAGTGTTTCTTGGTGCAGGAAAGGCACAATATCTATCTTAAGCGGGAATAGCTATTAATGTAAAGCAGTTTAACAAAGAAGGGATAATCAGAAGCTACAATCTGCATTCCCTGTACTCACAACAGATGCAAGATAGGCTGTGCTCCAGTTCTTTCATTAGCAGTATTGATGGAAGTAACTGAATCCCATAGGTAGGAGGGATTACTGAAAGAGCCTTTTACAGAAACAGCTCATCACCTAACCATACAGCAGGCATTCACAGATTATATTTGCAAAATACATACACATTTGCATCGATTAGCTCTGGCTCAGTCCGTGCTAACAAAAGGGTCATTTCCATTAAACTGGTCATAGCAGCTTCTCTCACCCTGTTAAAATAAGCAAGTTGCCATTGTAAATTTATAACTTCTTATGGACATGCTTCATGTAAATCTACATTGCTTCTATGATCAGAAAAATATACTTTCACGCCACAGTCTCATATATCAGTGTGCTTTCTTCCAGGTCAGTCTCTGTGATATAGAATGCATACAGCCCTGGATGTATAACAAAAGAAGAGTACAAAACAAAGAACCATTCTAAGGGCCAAGTTATAAGTCCAGTTAATTGCAGGAAAGCAAATGATGTGATTCTTACTTTACTTCATTAGTAGACAGCAACTGTTGAGGAGGGTGAGCAGAATTGGGACTGCATCCCAGCTGGGTGTTAACAAAGTAGGATGTGGTACAGAGGGCTGCAGTGTGTGTGGAGGGGGGGGGGGTATCAGCAGAAAATGGGTGTCCCAACCTGCGCAAGCAGAAGCAACTTATTTTCATCTACACAGTGGGATGGCCCAGAACATTTCCTTCCTGATCTCAATAGAGAGTTTGGCTTCTTTTTTATGCATATGAATACTCCATGTGTTCACATAATTCAGCTAAAACCTGGTCTACAGATGCATTACCTCTGTGCTTCCAATGAGTATTTAAAGAACTATTAACCAACTTTAGTAACAGTCCTGTATCTTATCACAGTGGCCTGCCTTTTGTATTTTTGTACTTTTCCAAGGTGGAAAGGGGCAAATGCATATAAACTCTGAAAATGGGTGGACAAGTAAGTGAGAATTAGGCTACTGGGGGGTGGGGAATATAAACTGCATCATAGCGTTTGGCAACCTTTCATCAAAGAATACTTCTTCCTCTTTTTGTATGACATCTTACTATTAAGGTACTCATATCCAACACCTGAAGACAGTTTATGCGCTGGGACATGTCCAAACTGTCAAAAGGAATGTTAAGTTTGCATATGGAAAATACAGTTGGTTAGCTTTCCCACGAATCTTTTTTTTTTAAAAAAAGATCCAACCAAAGCTTTCTTCATATACAAGAGCAATTCTTTCCTAAACCTGTTTTATACATAAAATACATACTTTTAAGAAAATAAAAAAGAGCAGTACCAAGTAGGCAAGATTCACAAGAGTGCCCTTCCAGCCAGTTCTTAGGCCAAACCACTCATCTTTGTTGCAAGAAGAGGGGCAAGACCACCGAGAGCTTTCCCATCTTCAAGACCTCTCCTCAACCAACAAGCTTTATTTACTGAAGAAATGTCCACACCGATCTTTGTGAAAATATCTCCACAAAGCAGCTTATAACAATATTTAAAATCAAAACAGCATTGCAGTCTAATAATAATAATAATAATAATAATAATAATAATAATAATAATACCATTTCATGTCTACTCTTAAGAGCACAACAAAAGCAGTCAGCAATAAAGCAGTCAAAATCCAAAAGCCAGCATAAAACTGCAGTATGCATTAACCAGAAGCCATCAAGAAAATAGCAGGACTTCAAGGCCCTCTTAAACATCGACAGGGATGAGGCCTGCTGAGTCTCAGAAGGAACTGAGTTCCACAATTGTGGGGCCACTGGTGAGAAGCCTCTGTTACAAGGGCTGGATAATCTTAACAAGTGGGCAATGTAGCAAGTCCTCCAATGCCAATTGCAAGGTATATGTAGTTTGTTAGGAGCGCCACAGATTCTTCAGGGTGTCAAAGGATTACCTTTGACAAACCCTTTCAATTGGGCCTTGATATACATGGGCAACCACTGCAACTGGTATGGTCTAGGTGATGTTCCCATAACCTGGCCTCAGCCACAAGTTTCTGGTTGCAGTTTCCAGCCTTCACAGGCAACAGCACACAGAAAGCATTGCAGCAGTATGGTTTGGCTGCAGCAAATGCATAGATAACTGAGGCAAGATAACTATCAAGCTGGTAAGCCACATGTGACCCTTCTAGATAGGGTCACATGTGGTGTACCAGCTGAATTTATCCTAGCCACAGCTGCCACCTGAGCTTCCTCAGTTGGTGACAAGTTCTGGATCATTCCCAAACTGCTGGTGTGGTTCTTCAAGGGGAGTGCAAAAACACCTAGAACCATATATCCAGAGACAGCAGTTCTCTTACTCATACACCTTGGTCTTGCCTGGATTAAGCTTCAGCTTGTTCAGCCTCACCACCTTAACTTCAATGTTTGGCTGGGAATTTTATAGGTGCTGCACTGTAGTTTCAAGACTGATGGTGACTGTAATGTTATGTCCTTATGTTTTGATTAGTATTTGTTTGTATCCCACACTGAAACCTTGTGCTGAATATTTACAACTACATTTTCTTGACGCTAAAAAATAATCAAGAAGAATTTTAGACAGCTACATAGCTTATGTTTTCTAGGCACTGGGCACTTGACATGACGTTACACTATTTATTCTTAGATTTGGGGCTCAAAGATGAAGACTTGAGTTTATTACGCTTGTTATGTGGTTGGAATGGAATGAAAGCACTTGTTAAAGGGTACAAAGTGTAACGATTTATCTTATTTATTTGTAATCATGACTCGAAACGATGTAACAGTGGGAGAGTGAACACTGCACACCAACCAACTGGAATTCTCACACGAAACTATCAAAAAAGCTTGAATTTTGAAATTTTTCTGGCAGAAAGGAGGTTGTTTATTAATGACATTTAAATCCATGGGCTTCAGTGCACCCAAGACAGAGCTGGATTTATGCCATTGTGTTTATGTCAAATTAGCACTCTAGGGAATGTAGATAGTAGAGATAGCAACATCTCATTTGCTTTTAAAATGATATGTGCAAATGCTTGCAAAAGGTAGCAACACGTATGAGAGAGCCCAACAGCTGGTACAACTGCGCCCTCTGCTGTCTAATCACCGGCATGCAAGTTAAGCAGTCAATCTTGTTACTTGGGCTATAGATATGCCCTAGGAAGTATTAAAACAACACTAAAGTACCAGCAAATGAAAGTGAATGGTGAAAGAGATGGGAGAGTCTGTAACCTTCTTGCTCTATGAATTACAGTCATCCCTCCACTTACATATCCCTCCGCTTACATAAACTTTGGGATACGTAAGCGGCAAACCCGGAAGTATATTTCTTGGTTTTTGCCACGCACACGTGCGCAGAAGCGGTCTACTGCTTTGCACATGCACAGAAGCGCTCTACCACTGCGCGTGCGTGCACAGAAGTGGTCCCTCCGGCTGTGGAAACCTCGGGATCTGACCGGAACTCCAGAATGGATCCTGTCTGCAACTGGAGGTACCACTGTATATTTTTCGCAAGTGAATGCCCATCAATGGTATTCATGAGTCGGAAACGTAATAAAAGCCTTTAGCACACTTTTAGCATTTTCATTCTACAGGTTACATTTGTAGTTCAATAAGAGATACATTTGGGCGGGATAGAACTGAAGTGGCATCCTATTCCAGAATGCCTTGTAATATTTGCTGGGCTCTTTCTCTGAATCCTATCCACTTTTTGCCTTGATGGGACAATAAGCAACAACAAAGCCTTACCATACTCCAACATCACCCCGACTGTCCGTTGTGTAATCATTAAGACCATTCAGCAATATGTTATATATCTCCGTGACATTATTTCTGCATACAACTTCAGCTGGTGATCCTTCCCCTTTCACCCCTACTGTCAGGCAAACCCTGTAGGAAGAGGATATATACACACACACAAATCACTCGCGTATTAAAATTTGTGCATTAATAGCAAACAAAACTGCTAAACATACTTATGAAAGGTATCAATTATCGATGTTCATGAAATGTACTTTCTATGGATGTTATCCTAAAACTGTGGGCTTCTGGAAGTGCTCTACAAGCTTCCAACTCACAGGTGAGTTCCTGGCTCTCAGGGAACAAGTTTGATCTTCTGAGTGCAAGAGAGGGAAGGTGGTTGGTGGGTGAGGTCTTTGGGGAAAATGAAAGCAGCATCTTACTCCCAAGGGTGGCAGATTATCTGCTGTAACATGGACCCGGGGTATTATGGAAGGAATATGTCACTCTTAGGAAGAGGGAAATCTCTTAGAAGTGACTCATTCCTTGGGAGATGAAGAACTATCCAACTGTGCTGTGCTTACTCCTCTGAGAAGCAGGGGCCCTAGTAGCAGGTCTGATTATCAGAGACATAGGTACCTGGGTTTGTGGTGGCCATGTAGATCACATGGCGACTTGCCACACAGAAAGCTTTGAGGGAGCCACATTCCAGCAACCCACAGGGCCAGGCACACCCATAATCAAACACACGTACACAGAGACACATAGGGCTTAAGTGAGCTTTTCACAATAACCTTCTTCAGGCATTTCCAGTAAGGTGTGAGGAGGCAGTGGGGATGAACATGTTAGCTCCACCTGCCTCAGCAACAGTCTCTTCATCCGTCAACTCAGGGAAGGCAACCTTGTGCAGCAGGAAGCCTGAGGGAGGCTGTTTGAAAACCTGTTTGAAAACCTTATGGTCCAAGTTTCTAAAATGCATGGGGAGCCCCCACAAGTACAGGAGAGGCTCCCTACTTCACACGGTCATTTCCCAGGAGTCAGAGGGCAGCAAGAACAGTGAAGAGGGTGCAGAGGTAGTGCACCCATCCCTACTGTGATGACTTAACCCTTCCTGGTAACACCTAAGGAGGGCTTGTGTATACATATGCTGCAATGGATTGGTTGTGACCAATACAAATTACATGTGCAGCAGCCCAATCCAGACTGGGACAACAGTGGTGGGGAAAGGGGCGGAAGCCCTTCTATCCCCCACACTAGGACCTGATCCAGAGTGTGCCTTAGGGACTGAAATTTGCTGCTTTTCTGTTCCTTCCTGTGCCAGCAAAGAACTCAAGGTCATGTGGGTAAGGCCCCAGGAGCTAGACAAGGTTCCCTGTTATCTGATATAGGACAGAGTCTTAAAAACAAGGCCCACACTTTCTCCTCATTAATGGCACTCACATTACAGGGCAAATATAAAGGCATATACAAAACAAACTGTTGAACATACTTTGAAATAGCTTTTAGGCCATCTTTTCTGGATTCAGCAAAGCTCACATACTGAGGGGAAATGGTGGTGACTCCCTTTAAGCCGTCTAAAACCTGGAACAACACAATACAAAAACAGTATATGAGTATTGTACTCAGCTTGCTTGCGAGAAATTATCTAAAAAGCAGTAGAAGTTAAAAGTGGCTACACACACACACACACTTACTTTGCACACTTGACATGAACACACAACAAGTAATCTTGTGTTTGCTGCCAGGCATCTAGCTCCATCCTAAATTCACCCTCTGTTTGTGTGACAGGTACGGGATACAAAGACTGTCCAATGCAAGCCTCCTGATGCTCCTTCACTAACATGCTCTATCTGACAAGGAAGGATAGCCTTTCTATAAGGCAAAGGTGGAGAACTGGCCAGCCCTCCTCAGGCCATTTTGACAGCTGGGCAGGGCCACCCACCTGGCATCATATTCAAATGTATAGCCACAGCTACAAAGGAAGAATAGAGAGTCACTCCCAATTCTTCCTTTGGAATGTGGTGCCACAGCTTCACCAGTACAACATCTAATGTCATATGACATCATAGGTGGGTGTGGCTTCACCAAAATGGCCTATAGGCCAAATGGGAAGGACTGCTGGCCCTCATGGAGGTTCCCCATCACTACTGTAAAGATATAAAGCAAATTTGTCTCTTTCCACTTAACTCCTTCTCATAAGTGTGCATAACACTTGTTCTTTTCCCTGGCACAACTCTGAGGTTTGAATGTCTAACTATATATAAAAAAATCTAAGCATTTTATTGTTAGCTTTCCTGCTTCCCTTGCCATGGAAGAAAACAGTGACACCCCCAGGAAGAGTTGCCCTATGTGGGCTACTGAAGAGTGTTGCTGGAGAGCAATACATGGAAGGGGAAACATGTCACATTTCCTGCCTTAAGAAATGCACACATCCATATGTATTAGTACAGCAATGGGTAGACTTCAAGCCTGAGAGACCTACCCATATTTTTCGCTCTATAAGACGCACCAGACCACAAGACGCACCTAGTTTTTGGAGGAGGAAAACAAGAAAAAAAAATATTCTGAATCTCAGAAGCCAGAACAGCAAGAGGGATCGCTGTGCGGTGAAAGCAGCAATCCCTCTTGCTGTTCTGGCTTCTGGGATAGATGCGCAGCCCGCTTTCGCTCCATAAGATGCACACACATTTCCCCTTACTTTTTAGGAGGGAAAAAGTGAGTCTTATAGAGCAAAAAATACAGTATTTGCCCGCTCCACAATATGGCAATAGTTACCCATCGCCCATTGCTTGGTTGCCTTTTTTTGCCCTATTATGAATATGGTGTCTATCTCTCATCCCTTCAAAGAATCATTTCCACAAGAAACTAAGATTAACACAGAAACCTTGACAGAGATTTGGTTATAAACCACCAAACATGGTCTGCAATACTGTATTGTTGTATGTTCCTTCATGATATTCCTTTAAGCACTTACAAAAAAATATTAAAAATATTAAATCCCCACTCTCTAACTCACCTCCTGAAGCTTGCCTTTTAAAAGAAACCTAGGAAGGGCACCTAAGGCTGATGAAAGGCCACACCGAGTCATTTCCTCATGGCTCTGAAGGCCTGAAATGTATTGATTCACCAGTTCATCTAGATAAATACAAGTCATAGTATCATTAATTAGAAATTGGCATGGGGTGGGGAATGGGGAGATTGCGCCAAAGTCCTAGAATATTTGCATAAATTATTTCCAGAGAGAGAGAGAGAAAAGGTGATTTCAAATTGCTGCAGTCATTGTCTAGTCATTCAAATGATTTACTATGGAAATTTTTTACTGTTAGGAAAGCAGGACAGTGTACTCAACATGACTGTGCAGGCCTAATTTTCTTCAAAGTTTCATCCTTTCACAACTGAATTGAAGGATGTGTTCTAAGGCAACAACGAGCATAAATCTACTGAAAGTTCCAGCCTTGCATCTCTTGAGGAAGATGCTTCACTGGATTCCAGGAAGTGGTTTCCATACGCTGGAACCTGGTAAGAAGGTGACATTTCTGAAGGAATTTCTCTGCAGCACAGCTGTTGGAGGTAGTGCTTGGTTTTTAAAGTGAGAGATGCCCACATTCGTTCCTGCCTGGAACTGCAACTAACACTGTTATCTGGAAATTGTGTAGCTATGAAGGGGCTGGTTGTGATTAATCAATGCCAAAGGAAAGGAGTTCTGAAACAACTCAAATGCATTTCCTTTTTTTAATTTTTATTGCTTTACACTGTCTGGGGTTGCCAAGCCCTGATACTGATTGTAGAACCAAGCCCAATGACCCTGGCTCAAATTAAGACCACGTTAAGATGGATTTTCTTAGCACATGCAGAGGCTTATTACTTCTGCTTAAATCAATTCATCAGTATGCTATACAGTGGTACCTCGGGTTAAGTACTAAATTCATTCCGGAGGTCCGTTCTTAACCTGAAACTGTTCTTAACCTGAAGCACCACTTTAGCTAATGGGGCCTCCTGCTGCCGCTGCGCCGCTGGAGCACGATTTCTGTTCTCATCCTGAAGCAAAGTTCTTAACCTGAGGTACTATTTCTGGGTTAGCGGAGTCTGTAACCTGAAGCGTATGTAACCTGAAGCGTATGTAACCTGAAGCGTATGTAACCTGAAGCGTATGTAACCCGAGGTACCACTGTATAAACTTTAAGATGCTCAGAGAAGTATAGAATGGGAAAATACACAAACACACACCTCAAAGAGGCAATGTCTGCGAACATCTGAGAAACAGCACAGGTATTTTAGATATCTCTAAACTATTTGTGCAAATATAAAACACTGAGGCCTGAAGCAACACAGGCACCCTACTCTTGTCTATATGTCTTGTGAGAACACTCAAGATAATGAAATTTCATCAGCACTCATTTTAATTTCAAAGACACTTTGTTAGCAGCACAAGGAACCAAATTAAAAGGTTGCAGAAAACTCCGCATAGGCTGTTTCTTGATAAGTACCCAACAGTGCCTATGGGACTATAAGATGGCACTAGTAAGAAAATGTAAATGCGATAACACAATGAAATACATGATCTCTAAACTGTTAATTTAACAGAAATAATGGCTACAAGCTAAAGCAAGTGTTGAAGAAAAATACAACAAATTACAGAGGGAAGAAACTGCTGGAAACAGGGAGAATGAAATTATGTATAAAAATATCACTATGTATAAAAAAGAAATATGATAAAAAAGAAATTATGTATACAAATATCACTGCATATAAAAAAGAAATCTGGGCATCTTCATTTCCATTGTGAAGCTTGTACTTTGAAGATGTAAGCTAGATCTTCAAGCTATGACCAAAACCCAGAGCATCAAGCTCTGCAGGTAAATTATCATGCCCAACTGTGTACAAAAACTAACCATGTTTTGCTATGTTACTTATTAGGGTGGAGGCCCTGTAAATTCTTCCAAATTAGAGGATAGCTGTTGGGGTGTTGCTACCCACCAGCAATCTTACTCTAATTAATCCTATTTCCCTCCAATTGCATTCCTCTCCCTTTCAGGCTCTCTGCAGGGTAGGTTAAGAGAGAGAGAGAGAGAGAGAGAGAGAGAGAGAGAGAGAGAGAGAGAGAGAGAAAGTGGTAGAAGGCTGTGCCTGGGTGCCATTTGCTGGATCATGCCTGCCGGCACCAGCTGTTTTATGCATTATGCCTTTTTCTACTTTATGCATAAAAGGCTGTATTCAATGTAATGCTAATTAATGAATTCTGCCAGCACAAGGATTTCTGCTTGCACAATAAGGCCTTCTCCCTTCTCCTCAGTCCGCCCCTGCCCCAAATCTGTCCAAGATGTTTCTTCAAGCTTCCAGAGCAGATATGAGGTGGTTTCTGGATGTGTGCAGGGGGGAGGAGTCCCATTGCATTAGCAGTATTATAGCACTTATGGAACACCCCAAATACCACCATAAAAGCTCTGATCTGCAAATTTTCTTCCCATGTTACAAAACTTTATTAACTCTAACTCCACTGTAGAGAAGTAAAATGGTAGTGAAGAGCTGATTCAGAAGTGCACACTTTCACTGCTTTAATTCAAGTGGCACTTTACTAGGCATACTACAAACAACATTGTCTCACACATGTGCAAATCAGAATTCTTTCATTTCTCCAAAAGGGACAAGTAATGCTGCTGTCACCTCCAATTAAGTGCGCCTTAGAAGCCCACATAACTGGGCTGGTCCCGAGAAGTTGCTAACCACTGAGAAGTTTATTTAAGGACTAGTTCTGCTCCTGTAGGAAGTTTTCTAGCTAACAAGATCATCACAGGCTATCCCTTAATAAAGGCAAGAGACAAACATTATGAATCAGTACCTTGCTGAGCTGGATTTGCTCCCTCCTCTTCAATGTAGTAGTATTCATTACACAGAGCAGCTAATGCAGCGACTGCCGATTCCTAAGACAAAGGCAAAACTCTGTAACCATCAAAAGATCTTTCCTTTCAACTGTACTATTGTAGGAAAACCCAATGGATAATCCCTATCCCTATGAATAATTTTACTGTAGTTTGCTATGGGCCCATACATAAAACAGCTGAAGATAAGCTTTGCATTCCAAGCAAGGAGATTTTCAGTTCATGACTTGTTACTGCTTAGGAGATAAAATAACACTCCAAAGTATCTTGGATCACGTTCTCCATTCAGGTCTGTCTGAAGGCACAGTAACTAATAGCTCATGACTTATAAAACTGTTTTAAAGCTCATCAGTAAAATTTTATGGAGGCTAAATTAACAACCCTGAACCTAATTTTAGTAGACTTAAATTAAAGAGTTGAACTTGCAACAGAATTTACTTGATGCTTACTCAACAATTTGTTCTAATTTAACTCAATTTAGCACAAGAATAGATGCATGATGTATATATTGCCTTCCATACCTTTAAAAGCAAACACTAGTCAAACCAGCAGAGGTTATTTAGGCTTTAAGCTTCATTGTATACTCGCACAATGATCCCTCTCCAGAATAGCCTATGGGGAGAGATGGCATTCTGGGCAGGGCCCATTAGGTTTGGGTGTGGCTGTATTACAGCCAGCTTCCTAAATGACTGTAGCTTTTGCCATGAGCTATGGAGCCTCTCCTCACTCCCACAGATAGGTGGGAAAGAGTGGACCATCATTTTATTTATTTAAACGAGAAAAAACTATACAGTATCACGCAAAAGATTTTATCTTTCTGCACACGTCACTTATGATCAGGCAGTAAATTTACAACAACAACCACCCAGATGAATTCGAGTAAAGAGTATCTCAATTTAAGAATGTGCTTGGTTTAATCTTTTCCTCATTATAAATATAAAATTGATTACTTCAGGATGAAAATGAGGTTCTGTCCTTTCACAGACACAATTAATTTACACCACATGGAAATACAGGCCCAAAGTGCTCTTGTGTTCTGTTATATACAGCACCTGGGTAATTTAAGAATACCTTGAGAGCAACTTTCATAATACGAAAATATTAATGTTTTCTTTTTTATCAAAACAAGCAACAACAATACAGATACAGCAAACTGTACCTTTACTTGTTGCTTTGCATTGCTTGAAACAAGGTGGAGACTTTTGAAACTGTCATTTATCAGCGACTGCCATTCAGCTAGAGGGAAAGAAAGCATGTTTGATAATACACTAGTTACCTAAAATTAAACATTCCAGTATTCATCACCTTTTAAAAAACAGCAACTTTTAATATATTCAAAGGTTCCAGAGTGTGTTCATAAAAACTCCAGCTGATCTCTGCAAATTTAAGTGTGCATCCTTATGGATTTTTGTCCCGAAATTAAATGTTTTCAACTTTGTTTTCAATTTGCTTTTGAGATTAGTGCATCATCTATCACTGGGGTCCACAAAGGCCTTTTCCTGGCACCCAGGGTTCCCTTTCCCACTAAAACAAAGTTTGAGAGAAGCATTCTGTTATAGATGGAACATTCCGTTGAGTGGGGTAGAATTGCTGTCCCAGGTCTCCTGCAGATGACATTACCCTATACAATTTCCTCCATGTGCTGCATCATTTCACAGAAACACAGAACTGTAGAGTTGGAAGGGATCATGAGGTTCATCTAGTCCAACCCTGTGCAATTCAGGAATACTTTGCCCAAAGTGGGGCTCAATTTGGCCAATTCTTTTCTGAATTAAACTGAATATGACAAACACAGTCATAGCATCATGATGCCAATGACAGCAGGAGGCAACAAGCAAAAATACTGGGTCATGAAAGGCATGTTAGGACATTCACAGCCCTAAAGAACATCTTGTGACGATAGAGAATAAGCATATCTCTGTGAGCCATATTTTTGGCAAGTGAAATCAAAAGGGCTGTGCATTTGAATGCAATTATAATCTTCAACAGACAAAAAGACAGAATAAATTTAAGACATCAAAAACATCACCTACCTATTATGGGATCTCCTCTAAAAGGCATTTTTGAAAGTGATAACTTTTCAATTAAAGCGCAGACTGGAAGAAAACGAAGAGAATACAATTTCTGAAAACAGCAGAGAACAATCCTGTGTCAAAGATGGTCCTCTGAGTTCAGTGATCTTGTACACATATATTATACAGACACAGGGTCAAAGCTCAAGCAAATGTAATAACAGGCATACTGGTATTGCTACACAGTAGATGTGTTGCACTGTGAATATGCATACTGATCAGCACAAAAAGTATTTTAACAGATATTCTAGCACAAGGTCTATACACTTTAGTGTAGCTAAAGTTACTCCCAACCTTACCAACTGAAGCACACAGAAATGGCACAGGCAAGTCCCAAATTAAGGCTCCCTGGGTTTCTGCATACAGTGCATCCAAGTATTCCTTCACTTAAAGTTAGTGTGGAACATTCTGCTTGTATAGAGCTTTTTTCAAATGGAGCCCCTATGTGCAGGCTACATCAGAACCCCTCTGAAAATCATTCTTTTTGGAGGGAGACGTCTGCATTCCTTGATACCAACAAGCAAGAAAACAAGTTTTATGGTGGCTGCTAAAATGCCACCAAGGAGCACTACCAATATGGAACCTGTTTGTCTTTTATCTGCACTGCACTTTTTTTAAAAATTGGGGGAGGTATTTTTAGGGTAGAGTGAGCGGACAAGGTATGGTTTAAGGGAGAAGTTTGACCTTGGGTACAAATTGAAGGATGGATTGCCAGCGTGCCTGGTGAACCAGTGTAGCAGCTGAAAAAATGAGGTTCAAGATGCAAGATTCATTTCCAAAGTACATTTACTTATAGTCAAAAAACCAGAGAAATGCATAATACCACAGAATGCTGTATAATAAACATTTGGATTAAAAATGTGTGTGTGTGTCATGTGACGTACCAGCTGGCCTCATTAGTTCTCCACCTAAACCCCTGGAAAAGGAAAAAGGAAAACGTATTGGCTGAAAATCTCAAATCACTATCTTTACGAAGAATACAAAAGAAAGGAAAGGTAAAATTCTCTTTTCTGTCTTGTTAAGATTCAAAATAAAAAATAAATTAACTCTTCTATCACTTCATCTTGCTTTATGTGAAACCTTTTGCATGATGTGGCAGTGCAGAGGAAGAGGCAAAAGAGAGCAAGCTGTCCTATAAAACTCATCTGTCTCAAGACTTTGAAGTTCATCTCATAAATCCCACACGTGCTTTGTTTTGTGAAGTAATTCTTTGGGTTATCTAATACCCAAAATAAATTTATTTCATTGTATGGCCTTGTGCTCTTAACATTTTCATTGAGAGAGCATAGTGCTTCTTAATCCACTGCCTCTACACGATGCATTACACATGATCTATACAGATCATCACTCGGTAATGTGACTTCACTGCTGCTGCTGCTATAATTCACTTACACAACAAACAGAAATCAAATTACTCTCTTCTGAGAAAGTGTTTCATATCACTCCTATTTCTGTAAAAGAAATCTTCATTCCAGAAACAGATAAAGGAAACCATGGAAAAAAAATGTTTTTTATGTTCTTCAACAGATGGCTGACGACACTTTCTCAAAATCCAAGAAACCATGTCTCAGCTGAGCACCTTCAGGGCACTTCAGCTTGGTTGCTCTTCAGAAAACAAGTTCAGCTTGTTTAGCAGAGTGCTTGCCTATTAAAAGCTAAGTGGCTTGCTATTACAAAATGATCCAAAGCAGAATATTTTATATACCATTTACAAGGTATTTTGATATCCTGAAACTATGTTAATATGCTCACAAGTGAATAACTCAATTATGCAAAGTACTACGTTGAAGAGAAACATGATGCTTGTTTGAAGTCTAATTGATAAGAAAGGTACTATTAAGAATCTAATGAAACCGATAAATGCAAGCTTGCATTTTGTGAGAAAAAGTCAAATTATACCCTAGCCTCACCCTGACATTAAAAGAATTTACAGAAAGTATAACAGCCAGTGTGATACCTCTATAAATATGAACATATTATGAACTAAGGCAGATTAACCAATGTGCCAAATGAAGAAAGCTGTCTCAAAGAATGGTTCGTATTTAATATAGTCATTTTGCTCCCAGAAATTCTGGTCCAGTCTTACATTTCAAAAACATGGAAGTGAACATGTACTACACAGAAAGACAATTCAAAAGGTGCAACTAAACACACATCTGGTATATACTTTCCTCTCCCTTTCCAAACTCGGAATTGTTCTTAATAAAACAGCTGTGACATATATAATGGACCTGTATATAAGGGGGATAAATTCTAGAAGCTTGAAAGTGTATCAGTTGTTTCCTGTCTCTACATCTTTTCCCAACAGACTCTCCAATTTTGAAGCATTAAGCCTGCCTCTAGGCTCTGTATTTTCAGTTCGCTTCACCAATGTTCCAAATTTTAAATGTTACAAAGTGAAGCATCAAGAGAAGAAGGCTTTAAATTATCACAGGAAACTCTTGGCTACTTCATGGACCAATGCCATGGTGTTTACTGTACAAGACAGAGTAAGGAAGGTGTTGGTTAGAATTTTTTACCTTGCCTAGGGTGGCAAAATACCTTGAGCTGGTCATGGTCTCAACATGGCACCGATTGTCTGCCTGTTGCGCATCTCTTGAGATGCCAGACAGCCTATGCAGGTTGCTATAAGACAGGGTCACACTTTCCACTGGGCTGTAATTATGTATGGGCATCATAAAAGAATTTCTAAGACAGGCTGCTCCAGTCATGCCCTCTATTCCAAGCAGCAAGTTCTGCTGTGGCCACATGCCAGCCAAGCTATGCTTACGCTTAGGAAACACAGCACACCCATGCACAGAGTCAGTATGAAATCAGGCACCCAAGCTTTTTTTGTGGACTGCGTATTCTATGAGGCTTTTTCTTTATTCTTACAATTGAAACAATCTACTTGGCATTAATTCTCTTACCGATACAACTGACGACGGCAAAGCTGTAAGAGAAAACTGGTATTAGATACGGAATAAAGAAGTTCTATTTAGTTCAGTGAATCTCAAATTGCAAGTTATAACCCACAGCTAGTTCTTGAGTGGACCACACAACAATGGGACTCTGGATCCCAAAAGGTTATGTAAATTTACTAATAGGTCCCACTTCAAAATGGCTGAGAAACACCAATTTAGTCAAAACTCCACTCCATAGAAATATGTTAACTGTACACAGTATTTTTTATAAGAGTACAAGGATTAAGTTTTTGTGACATAATTCGGTATTGTTTCACCCATATTTGATCATACGTATAGATTTTATCACTGATGGCTATCAAAATAGCATCTATTTTCCTAATAATAATATTAGTTATACTGGTACTGCCCAGGAAGCTCCAGTAATAGATCCCACGTACATACAATATTCTAAGTGTAGGGTAATTCTCTGCATGTTTATGTTGAAGAAGAAAATTCACTTCATTTCAAATCTCATATAGACTTTTGTATAGTACTTTATGGAAAAAGTTAAAATATATATCCAAGTCTGCATTACTGGTGAGCCACTTCTTCTGTGAGCCAAGGAAATCCATTGGTGCAGGCAGCAGATTGAGAGGAGCAACAGAACGTGCCACCTGCCAGTTTTTGCAGGGCTGGCTGCAGATAGTCTACCTCCCTACTACCGTGCAGCTGTGCAGCTGCCATTGATATGTCCTATCAGCCACAGCTGTCGGGCTATGGTCCACTTTGGGAAACTCCCTCAAACATTCTGTGAGCTGCATGAAGGTGGGCATGACATCTAACAATGCACACATACCAAATAATTCTTACATTATCAATTTTAACAAAAGAAACTTTCCCATTTAAAGAGTGCAAAAACATTTTCTTTTTCATAAGACAGAATTTGTACCAACCTCCACATGAATCTGTTTAAGTCCTTCCAAGGCTTTTTCATCCAAATATGATGTAATGGGTCTGCAAAGTTAAAAGCCACCACAGAAAGCATCAGAGGAATACTATTACGAGCTTCTTTCTGTCACATGTGAGGGAGTCTTAGAAACCTATCTGCCAGTGGCAAGACATTATTGGAAAGTATAGATGCTTATTCTTCTCTCTGAAAACCAAGGTGACAGTCAAACTTCTAAAGCCACCAGCGTCCCTGACAGATGTCACACAACTGTCCAAACCAACATTAGGCATTTCTTCCCATATTACCTGTGAGATCATCATGTATTGACTAGTAAGTTTATCTTAAGGTTACCAGGTTTTTTTCAATTAATCTGGGGACACTTTTCAACTTCAATGGATTTTGTATGGGGACTGATTTGTAAATCCGGGGACTGTCCCTGGGAAATGGGGACATCTGGTAACCTTAGTTTATCTAGTATTACCTGTTTCATAACCAAAGCTCTTGAATATATTTATAGCCATTAAAATATTAACAATTCTAGCTTTTAACTCCCTTCCTAGGTGAAATTATGTTTTCTTAGATCTCTTAGCTAATTCACTGAAAGAAGTTCCAACTAATTCACATTATCTTTCCGAGGCACATTAATGCACCCTGGTAAATGCCACCCACAATGAAGAAAACCACTGATGTGGATAAGAAGAGTATGATGCTATTTTTTCTTATTTAATTTTCTACTACCCTCGTTTTCTTTCTGATCATAGTAGTCCCTAGTATGCAGAACTTAAATGCCAATATGAACTCTACCATAATGCACTGGGGGAAATGGTAGTCAACAACAATTCATCTTTGTATCCATGCCTTATTTATTTATTGACCCAATTTATAGACCGTGTCTCACTACAGTCTCAAAAAAATGTATAAAAACAATTCCATAATGATTTTGTCTTTTTACCTCTTATTTTCTTCTGCTAGTTTACTCAAGGCGTGAGTGATCTCAGCACAGGCCAGAATTGATCCGTGGCGAGTATGAAGATCTGTGCCAATTGCCAATGGCAGCAGTTTTGGTAAAACTGCAAGAGATTAAACATGAATAACTTACAAATTTAAAAGGGCAAATAGACAAGAAATTGTCCCCTTCCAGTCTGAAGACTAGATGCTGGATCCCTAATAAAATGACAAAAGTGGAGTAATAGCTGTCGCTTACTATTCACATTTGATAATGCTATCTTGAATTCATTTTACATACATTGAGAAGTTTGCAAAAGTATGTAAATGACTAGCATCTGCAGTTCCCTGGTTTAATTTCCCAAAGACGTTAACACATTTCTTCATATGCTAAATACAAAATCTTTTCACAAGCTAACCACATGTATTCTACTCTAATGAGACAAAAGCCTACAGTGTGTTAACATTACTCTTAAGACAATGAGTTCTGTATATACATTTAACCCATTATAGGATAAATTTCTCTCTCTGTTAGAGACACTTAATTACCTTGGTTGTTAGAAATATTCAGTTTGCTTCTCTATTAGGCACATAGGATTAAGGGCTTTTGCAGTAATATTCTAGGTGCTTTAGATCATAAGCTTGTTTTCACTCACCTTCATTTGCCATATATTCTGGAGCCTGTGGTGTGATATTATGCAGAGCTTTGGTTGAAAGATCCCGAATAACACTGAAAGATTGAGAGATAGGGAGAGAATGGGGTGAGGGATGGGAAGCATGCAGCAGATGTGCTTATAAGGCTGGCATATGAACTCAAAACACCTAGTTCACGAGTAATGACATTTCCAGTGTCAAGCTAAAGGCAGGAACTTAAAACTGAAGCTGCTTTCAGGAACATAATCAATAAAAGTTCCTAGGAGGCAGCAAAGTTTCTGCCTCGAGATAATGCGCAGTGCTAACCTCACTGGGCGCCCAGGAGGCCAGAATGGAAGATAGATGGCTTCCTACAACATGAATGAGCCTTGGGCCCGCATGCTCCCTATCCCTCTCCTATTTCACTTGGCAAAGGAAGAGGCAGAACCTTCTGCTCCTGATTTTAAAGGAAGCACAGTTCCCTGTGATATCTGAATTTAGGGAACTGTCATTTGCTTAAATTGGTGGTTTTCAACCATTGTGCCACGGCACCCTGGGGTGCCTTGAATGATGATCAGGGGTGCCACGGGCAACACTGGCCTCTGTCCTTCTTTCTTTCCTTCCCTCCCTCCTTTAATGCCTTCTTGCTTCTCTACCTCCCAAAGGCTTGCACAGCTGTTTGTTGCAGCAGCCCTGCTGCTGCCCCTGCTGCCTCTCAAGGTGCTGGCCTCATGTCCACCTCTAGCCAGTCTCCGTCTGGGGTCATTCTCTGCCCAGGCCCCTGTGGGGTGGCATGAGAAGGCACCTCTCTTTGGGGAGGGAGGCAGCTCAGACACCAGGGGTGGCAGCAGTGGCTGCCCAGAGGACTCCCAAGGAAAGGGGAGGAGGCTGAGGGAACTCCACAAGGGAGGGTGTTTGAAAAAGGATGAGGCTGCCAGCTCTGCAGGCAAGGGGTGACATAATTGGGATCCTGAGTCCCACAGGGGTGCCGCAGAAAGAAGGTAGTTGGTCAAGCGAGCCATGGACTCCAAAAGGTTGAAAACCTCTGGCTTAAATGATAGAGAACAATTTAGGTTCACAAACTGTGGCTCCTCACATGAGCAGGAGAGGAGGAGAGGAAAGGAAGATGTATGAGCTCAAGGCTCACAATTGCTTGTTGACAGGGCAGGTAAAAATGGTTCCTTGCTGCATCTGAACCACAGGCTTATCTCATTTCTTAGGGTCCAAACAACACATTTAAGTACTTGTACTTATTCCAGTCTTAATAATTAAGATACAAGTTTCACTATCACACCTGATTTTTATCAGCTATAGGTGAAAGTCAACAAATGTTAGCAAAATATAACAACAAATTGAATACAATAAAAGCAGTCTCACTACGAATTAATTTAGAAATCAGCTATACTTTTCTGATCAAAATACCAAATCCCCACATATTAACATAATTAAACTTACGGATCCCAGTGGTTGATCTTCATGTTAACCAGGTGATCAATCATTGACTGTGTATACTCAGGAAACCCAGCAATATATACACTGAAAGGAGGTGGAAAACACAAAAATTACAAACAGAAATTTCCTCCAAAAGTTATTTCAAAGTCAATTTCAAAAAGAACACAATAACCCCAAACTGTCCAAGGCTTACCTGTCGTGGCACAAGTTAAGGAAGGAATTTAATAGACATATATGTGAAGTCAAGATTGACACATATAAGCTTTTCATTTATGTTTGCCATCTCATCCCAAACATATACTAATATACTGCTTTTAACCAACACAGCATTATGAAAGCCAATGCTGAAATTAACTTTATATTAAAAACGCATGTAAGCAAAGGGGCTGGCTAAAATGAAGTGTGAATACGTTTTTGTAGAGAAAGTATTAGCATCATGGCCATTGCTGGGGGGGGGGGGGGAGATGTTTAATCAGGGAGGGAAATAAGTCCTTTCTCTGGCTTATCTGGGGTACATAACAGAGAACCTGGTATTTTTTGCTATTTTATTTCTACTGCTTAGTAAAATAAGGCTATTTCATTAGTCATAGTCAACATTAGTAAGAACTGGCCATCAAAAAAAGAAAGTGAAAGAAAATAGAACCTTCAGCTCTCCTCCAAGAATGTATGTAAAAATGCTAACCAACTTAGATTTTTGAAAAGTTTAAATTAGCAAGATAAATATCTATGGATAGAACTGAATCATTCCATTAATTAAACAGCACGATATCGAAAGAGTAAACTAAAAATCATGGATATTTTAAGGTCTGAAGGACTCCCAGTCTAACATTTTGTGCTAAGGCAGAACAACCTATCCTAGTATTCCTGAAACATACTGTAAATAAGCCTGTATCAACCAAATTATCATGGCAGGGCTGCTTGTGTAGGATTGCCATTTTCAAAAAGTAAAATTCCTGACACCCACAAGGTTGTTCATCTTTTTTGGGGAACAAATCCAAATTGGGGACCCCCCCCAAAAAAAATTAGTGATTTTAAGCTTTTGGAGCTGTTTCTGCTGCTTTTTCCATACGTTGCCATACATCTGGGTTTTCCCTGACATTTTGCCGAGTAGGCAAAATTCCCCCGACGCCATTTTGACACCTGAAAACCAGGACATGTCATACATGACGTATTGCAAGCCTATGCTTATGCAACAAGAATCTGTGTAGCTAAACATACACAGTTCACAGATGCAAGAGAAGGGATAGCATACCTTACAGTAGGCCAAACCCTCTAAAATTACTGATTGTTTATGAGTCATGGAAAAAAATAATTTACAATCAAGGCCCTGATCAGTTTTCTCCATGGAATGGGACATTTGTACTTTAGTTCAAACCTAGTCAATCCTCCAATTATGACCTGTTCATCCGGTAACTCGAAAGTACATAAGAAAAATGGGAAAGAACTGCCTTCCGGACCCATCACATTTCCTTGTTTTTGTTTTGCTATAGAAAAGAGTTGGGAAATTGGCTGCGTGTAGGAGGAAGGTGTGTACCAAAAAAAGCAAAGACTAAAGGGAGGGTGGAGTGCCATGGAAGAGTGTGGGCTGAACAGCTTAAGGATGAAAGGGACAATAAAAAAGATAATTTAGAAACTGAGTAAGTAACAAAAACAAAGTATGCTCACACCGCAGATACCTAAACAAGCTACTTTCTTCAAGGCCTGCAAATTGTCAGCCTCCCTTCAGTTCACCATTACTTGACTTGTATTCAGTAAGCACATTAGTTAATATGGTTCTGCTGGCCTTAAGAATATTCTTCAAAGCTGATGTACAGGAAACATTTGGTTTGGAACAGATACGCATAGTAAACACAGTGGGTTGGTAGAATTCTGGACTATACTACTTCAGACAGTAAGTGGGGGTCGTATTTTTTAACGCTCCCCCATGTTGCTTTTTCAAAACCCCTGCACGCAATGAACAAGCAGAGCCAGAAGGGGGGGGGGTGTACACACACTATACCAGGGGTAGACAGCCTAAGGCCCGGGGGCTGGATGCGGCCCAATCGCCTTCTAAATCCGGCCCATGGACAGTCCAGGAATCAGCGTGTTTTTACATGAGTAGAATGTGTGCTTTTATTTAAAATGCATCTCTGGGTTATTTGTGGGGCATAGGAATTCATTCATCCCCCCCCCCAATATAGTCCGGCCCCCCACATGGTCTGAGGGACAGTGGACCGGCCCACAACTGAAAAAGGTTGCTGACCCCTGTACTATACCTTTAAAGCACATTCGAAGCATACTGTTCCCCTCAAAGATTTCTGGAATGTGCTTTAAAGGTATAGTGTGCTCACAGCCTCTGCTAGTTTATTATATGCAGGGAGGTGTTTGTTTCTTCGTTTGTTGTTAATTGAGGGAACAGTCAAATACTAGCAATGGTAGCAGCCCAACCTCACCACATGAAGTTACCAAGGAGCTCAGCCTTGCTATCATTTTAAGTATCACTGTCAGCACCTTCACTCTAGGAAACTCCCATTTTCCCAAGGAAAACATACTAAGCATAGGCTGAGACACCCAGAACAAGAGCATCAGCACGCATATGGACAAGCGTCATCCAGGAGACAATGTTTACTTGGACTTTCAAAAAGCTTTTAGCAAAGCCCCTCAACAAAGATTCCTGAGCAAATGTAGAGAGGGGGAAGTCCTCTTACTGATCAGTAACTGGTTAAAGCACACTTATTATAACTTGACTACTATATTCTTGGAAGGGGTTCCTCCAAGGATCTGTATTGCAACTGGCACTTTTTCACTTGATTCATATTTAGGGGTTTCACTTGGTTCATATCAAGATGGTGAGATGTGCTGGTGGCAAAAAGTTATTTAGGGTGGTAAAAACAAAACAAGGTAAGTGAAGAGTTCCAAAAGGACCTCTCTAAAAAATCCCCGCTTCACATATATGAAGATGGGGTCTGAAGTGGCAATGACTGGGCAGGAAAGAGATCTTGGGGTTGTGATGGTCACTGTAGGAACAGATGCTAGACTAGATGGGCCTTTAGCCTGATGTAGCAGGGTTCGACTTATAGTCTTACATTCTTAAGAAGAAAACAACACCATAGACTGGCTATTCTCCTTGATCACATTCACTAGGAGTGACTTCTGTCAGTTTTGCAAGAAAACTCCAGAAATGTCAAATGTCTTCCTTTCTGCCTAGATCCTAACACAGTCAAGCCATCCAAGGCATTCCCACCAAACCGAAAATCTGAGACCCCTGATGAAAATAAGCTCCATGCCAGAAGCACTAGGAAACTATCTGCAAAACACATCCCAGTATAGGTACTTAGCTAACAACACTTATGAGCATCCATCAAGGGAAGGAATCGCCAACCAAATTATGCAAACAGTACCCTATTTCCTCCCCAGGTATTTATATTCACCACCATGACAAGGAAGCTTAGCACCAGTTAATACTCAAGGTAACGTTACCCCTCTTTGTTTCTGGAAACCCTCCCTCAGGTAATTGAGCCATAAAAGATATCTATATAGAACACAGTGTTCAACATGAGGACAACTAAGGTTGTCCCATCTACATTAAAGCTCCCTCTTATTTAGAATTGCCCACCATCTTATCCTTTCCCCCCAGGTTTTCCTTCCACACCATCATGTTACTTTTGTACTCAGTTCTTAATAAGGGTTTCAAGGTAACACACACCTAGGCAGTGCTTGCGATCCCACTTGAAGCCTCCATCCAAAGAGGCTAGTATAGTAACCTGAAAGGGCTCTGCTTGGCCCCTGGCCCCAATGTAGATTTACTGAGATAACATAAGCAACATTTGTGTCCTGCTGCCAAGGACAACCTCACAATCCAGGGCATCCCGCTGAAGAAGAAAAATTATCCCCGCCCAACTCAGTTTGGTGTAGGTAAATGCCCTATTTCTTGTAAAAGAAAAGGAAACACCATGTGGCACCCTTAATAGTGCCTCTCCTATTAAACATAAAAATCAGAGGGATATCTATGGACTTCTACTTAAAATTATTTTACAAATAGTGAAGAACACAAGCACTTCCAATTTCACTCAGTCTTCTCACACAGAACATTGCAGAAACATATTGTTCACAATGTTCTCCAATTTCCCGTGCAACCATAAGTAGAACAAGAAAGACTTTTTTAAAATCCAAAATTATCTGCGTCTCACCCATAAATTTAAGGCAGAGGAGGTGCTTACATTTAGAGACTCCTACCTTATATTGAGGAAACAATTCGCTCTGCTTCCAACCGCAAAATAATCAGCTGCAGTCAAAATGTCAATCCCATGTGGGAAAGTACCCTATCAAAGTTAGAAGAGAAAATCACATATAATCACATATAATCACAGTAGTAATACTGGGGAACATTTCACTTAGGTAGACACAAGAATACCGTATTTTTCGCCCTATAGAGTGCACTGGCTCATAGGGCGCACCTCGGGGTTTTTTTTTGGGGGGGGGATGAATAAAAAAAATTTATTCCCCCCCCCAGCCGCGGGGTTGGGGCGGGGGAAGCCCGAGCTTCCCCCGACCCCAGCCCCCAGAACAGGCTGCTATCCGCAAGCCTTGTGAGCCCGGCAGCAACTCCCCCTGGACGCGCAAGGCTTGCGGACACCTGCGCGAAGCACGGGGCGTCCTCCAGAGGGCGCCCCATGTTTCGGGCTGCAGGCTGCTGCCCGCAAGCCTTGCAAGCCCGCGGGAACTCCCGCCAGCTTGCAAGGCTTGCGGATAGCTTCCTGAAGCCTGGAGAGTGAGAGGGGTCAGTGCGCACCAACCCCTCTCGCTCTCAAGGCTTCAGCGAAAGCCTGCATTCGCCCCATAGGACGCACACACATTTCCCCTTCATTTTTGGAGGGGGAAAAGTGCGTCCTATAGGGCGAAAAATACGGTAATTCCCAAAGAATTTGTCCCATATTAGCATCACAAAAAACAATGGAATCCAAACCAGGAAATATACAGATAAAATGGTGTGGCTACACAGACAGGATTTGGTTGAGCTTTCAGTACCTCCCACTGAGATCTAGAACAAAGGCTGGGATCCATAAGGCCAAACAAATTATTATTATTATTATTATTATTATTATTATTATTATTATTATTATTACCCCACCCATCTGGCTGGGTTTCCCCAGCCACTCTGGGCAGCTTACAGCATATATTAAAAATTGTAACACATCAGACATTAAAACTCTCCCGATACAGGGCTGCCTTCACTAAGAATTTTCTTAACCCCCTTCCCATTTCAGCCCCCCATCAGCACCCAGAGTGTTAGGAGAGCGGCCCACCTCTGTGATACCAACTATCCCAAACGCAATGTCACCACCTGTTCATGTGACTCTGATGCCTTCTTTGTGCTGTTAGGGAAAAAAGCCTCTCCTTCTGGTGAGGCAGCTGGAGTTACCGGCAAGTCCAAGAGTGAGCCATCTCCATTGACTTTGCCACCATCTCCAAAGATGCAGAGGCAACAGCACCTGCTCAAACAAACACTGTAGCCTCAAACTCTATGAAGCCGAACAAAATTGCTTGCCCAGGCTCAGGATGGCAAATAGCTGTGCCTGCTTCGCTCTTCAGGAGAGCACAAGGAGTGTGTCATGTGTTGGATCAATGTCTTAACTTCAGCTTAGCCATGCACTGTAGATCTCTACCGTGCCTCATCCATTGCTAATCTGTAGAGACCCATGTTGGCACCCTGCACCGACCTTCATTGAGAAAACCTTTAAAACTTCCATGGGTGAGCTGGGGAGAGGCAAAACCTTCCACATGGTTGGTTGGCAGGCATTATCAGTCAGCCTACCTTCAGAATTTTAACTGGCCAATTAGAGGCCAGACTGTGGGGCGGGAATTTGGAGACAGACCTGAGTAAGCCTGTCTTCACTCAGGTCTGCCTCCAAAACTTAAAAAGACAGCTGTGCTGCCTTCCAGCAATGCAGTCGGCATCAGACATCCCACCCTCCCAACCTGTATATATTTGGCCCCGCCTGAAGGGAAGCATGGTGTATACGCATATGACTTTACAGTGGGCTGAATTGGTTGTTGTAGTCAAGGCCAGGGAGGAATTTCCCTGTAGACTAATTGTCATAACTTGTTGGCAGAAAAAAGCACTGGGTTGGATCCTTAGTCTAATCGGGGTGTGGGTGTGGAAAGGAGCCTTATCCCCTCTCTCCTCTGAATGAAAGTATCAGGGTACCCTGGCAAGTGTTCTCAAGGGGAAGGATTCTGTCCATATGCCCAGATGGGAGCTAACAGGCCACAGATCACCCCAACTGGCATTCTGGAGGGGTCACTCTTATTTGGTGTGCATCAACTGGGGGTGTTTAACCAGGATTGATCCTGAAGTAGTTATCAGACAGCAACAGGGTTAGCTGATCCAGGATACATATCCAATGCTTAAGCAAAACTCTTCTTACACTTGTAATCCATTTGGATGTGGCTATTTCAATCACAAAAGGTGTTCATGTCATTTATTGCTTCCTATGCCTCTATCATGGTGACCCCAGGCTTACTGCACCCTCAAAGGCATAAATTTCTCACTCCCTCACTTATCAGCTTTCCAACCTTTACTGCTGCAATTTCCCCCACCTCCTTGAACACTGTGACATCTTTATACAGTCATACCTCGGGTTACAGCCGCTTCAGGTTGTGTTTTTTCAGGTTGCGGACCACCGAAACCCGGATGTACCAGAACGGGTTACTTCCAGGTTTCGGCGGTCGTGCATGCGCAGAAGTGCCGAATTGCAACCCGAGCATGCGCAGACACAGGTTGTGAATGCTGTGGGTTGCGAACATGCATCCCGCACAAATCATGTTCGCAACCCAAGCGTCCACCGAGCTTCCTGGGACCTATCACTTTTATTTTACTTGTTTCTATTGCTCCTTCCAAAGTCCAAGGGCAATCTACTAAGCCAGATCAACATTTTAAAGTTACAGACATCACACTCTCATGTCTTTAAGTTAAAGTGTCAGTATTTGGGACAAATCTATCAGCAGCTCATCTTCCAACAAAACACAGCTAGAGCCACAGAGGGGAGAGACTTTCCTAGCACTAGACTTTAATTCCTTCCAGTCATTCATTTTCTATGAGGGCTTATATCCAGAGTACAGAAAAGTAGGTTCTCAGGATTAATAGTTCAGTATTCAATCCGCCCAGAAAAACCCATGTCTACTGAGAAGGTCCGATGAACTGGGAATGAGACTTAATGTCACATGGGTATAGAACCACAGCCCAACTCCCTAGCACACCTTTTTTGTTGCTTGAAAATTCACTTGAGTCATTCCTAATTATTGATATATAGGTCACAGAGTTATTATTAGTTGACCTTGTTTTGCTTCAGTATCATAATGAAAATTTCCCTACAAGAGGAGACAACACATCAACTAAAGACAAAGTTACTAGAACTAGAAACTAACCACCAAAATGCAACAAAAGTGAAACCATAGTTGATAAGGATGGATCAATTTTAGACCTTTTCATAATTATTTTTGTAAATAACTTTGTTTACATGCTTTCACCAGAGAACTATAAAAGTGTAAAATGGTCTAAAATGTAACTGTTTCAACCATATAATTGAAGTGCTTGAAGTAGAGAGTGAGACTTCCCATGCTGGGATGCCAGAAAGACAAAAAAATATGTCCACAGTAAGTCTTGCTCATAAAAAAAGAAATGTGAATACAGAAAATTTGCATAATATAGGTTTTATTGCTTTCCCAACACTCTGTCATGGTTTGCTAAAAGAAAGCATAGGTTCTACTTGCCACCAGATTTAGAATTTAGAGAGAGCTTACAATCTAAAACAAACTATTCGAGTTGTTAGAAATGTGGTAGAAAGACCGGCTTTTAAAAATAACTTCTCTAAAGGAAAGCACAATGAAGTAGAGCTGAGGCATAAAAAGGAGACATATGAAACTATCTATCTCATGAAAAAAGGGTTTCCAACTTCAGCAATCTGTCAGGAGAAAAAAGAATGGGACAAAAATGTCATCTTTAAAGTGGCAGCAACATACAGTAGTACCTCGGGTTAAGTGCTTAATTCATTCTGGAGGCCCGTTCTTAACCTGAAGCACCACTTTAGCTAATGGGGCCTCCTGCTGCCGCCACGCCGCCGGAGCATGATTTCTATTCTCAGCCTGAAGCAAAGTTCTTAACCCGAGGTACTATTTCTGGGTTAGCGGAGTCTGTAACCTGAAGTGTATGTAACCCAAGGTACCACTGTACTCAAAATGAGGTCATCCACAACACTATGTGCAACATGATCCACTCCCTCCTTGTCAAGGAAGAGGAGGAGGTGTTCAGCATAGCACTGCTGATTGCCCCATTTAAGTAGCTGTTGCAGTCACTTTAAATAGGTAACTCACAACAGTATGAGCAAGACAAAATTCCCTGATTGCTTGGCAAGTACCTCCCTAAGAGCCAGGAAGAGACTGCAATTTCACAGCAAAAAGTATAGTTGATTGATTGATTGATGAGCTGTCCTTTTGGAGAAAATGTCATGCTACCTGAAACGTGATCTTTCATTGTGGAACGCCCACCCCAGAAAAAATTATCTCAGCCCTTCAAGCAACTGTAATCAAGAAAACAGAAGGACTACACACAAATCTAACAATGTTTTTGCTTGCAAAACTCAGCAACAACATTATGTCTTCCGATGGAAAATAAGTCTTAAATCTCCCTTGTAGTCACGGGGAAAGTTATCTGGCTGATTCACGTTACAAAACTGATTAGGAAAAAATGGATCACACATATCTATCATAATTAGCAGCCATTTTCTTAGGCTGCAAGGAGTAATTTGGTACTCCACCCTGGGGAGGTGGTTCATTAGTATAGACTTCCTTCTTGCTGTCAATTTTTGTGACACAGTAGCAAATCTTCTCTTACAGCAAGAAAAGCAACCCAACACACAGGTCCTCTGGACTGATTTTATGGCATGTGAAATGAGCTGCTTCTTATAAACACAAGGCTCGAGGCAAATCTTTCACCACTCCCAAACAGATCCCAAGTTTCTTTCCTTTTGATTTAGAATAATTGATCTCCCCACTTTCTCAAGGCAACTAACAACAGTCAAAATACAAATAACTAACAAACAATTAAGTAATCAAATAAAAGCCCAGAAACAGTATGGCAAGTAATTAATAATAGGATCAGTTTAAAATACCAAAAATTATAAAAAGCCCACCTGCACAAAAAATTATTCATCTGGCAAACTCTCTGCAGGAGAGTGTTCCGGCACTGGGATGTGGCTACAGAAATGACCTCTTACACATGCTGATGAATCTAACACACACTCATATTGGGATGAAGCAAAGGGCCTCCCCATCAGAAAGCCACATTCCCCCAAGCATCCAGGCTTGAATTCTCGACCAACTTCAAAGGCAGCCCCACAAAAAGCACATTAAAGTAATAACTAAGGCATTGTGACTAGGCGTGACTCTTCCCCAGAAATGGGGGCAGTTGGTATATTTGCCTAAACTGGGCAAAGCTCCCTCCTTGACTGCAACCATTGTTCTTGAGAATCCAACAAAAAAACCAGACCCAGGAAAAAACCCCAAAGAAACCCCAAAAAGGAAAGAGATATCCATCAAGAACAAGCAAAATCTCAACATCAGGAGAAGCTGAACACTGACATACACAAAGCATCTTCATCTTATCTGGATTAAATTTTTATTCGTCAAGCAGATTACTCCTTAGCAGTAAGTAGTAAAACCATCTCTCTCTCCTGCCATGTTCTGCTCTCCCTATCCATGTAAGCCCATCTCTCTCTTTTGGTGTGATACCCATCTCTCTCTCTCTCTCTCTCATTTATCTTCTCCCGCCTCTCACACCCCACTTGCTGCAATTTTATTACTTCGTCTCTTTCTCTCTCTTCATCTTCGCTCCCAAATGATTCCTGTATTGCAACTGGAATTGCTGCTTTGTCTCAAATCCTCTTCCACTAGTTTTTAATCCAAGTTCTACCCACAGTAAATCAATGATCACTTCCGTGTCCTAGCAACACTGACAACTGCCTGCGTGCTGCTCTTCTGAATCCCTGGAGATAGTACCTCTGATTTTGAACTGCAATACAAACACTGTGTACAGAATGCCTCCCCTTATCAAACAAAGGACAGAGGCCTAATGACTTTTGCAAAAAGTAGTAGTAAAGGAAGGCCAGCCATTTTGGGAAGACATCGCTCTCATCCCTTTACTTCCAGGCACTCATTGCAAGAGGCTTCACTATCATAGCTACAATACATGGCATCCGCACAGTCAAATATGCAATAATTATTCTGTGACATGTCCACAAAAGAAAAGCATCTCAAAAGAGAAAGGAAAGCTTTTCTCAATGTATGTAAAGCACATCCTGAAAAAGGAACAAAAGAAACGATGGATAATCAAGTGTTTTGTTTTGAGGCAGCATCACTTCGTTTGTAATCACCATTTCCATAGTTAAATTACAGTATTTACATTGGGACATGGGACATGTGCCACAAATAAATTTTGGTAAGATCAGCTAAGGTAAAGCTGCAAGTTTGAGACCCAAGAAAACTGGCAACTTGAAACAGGATGAAGTCAGAGCAGGGTGTTTACTCAATCCAGTTCTAAATGGTGAGTACTTTTGTCATTACTATAATCTCTGGAGTGACAACACAGAGAGCAATTTGAACATTCTGCACCTTAGTCACAGTTCTTTTTGGGACACACCGAAGTCGATATCAGAAGTGAGAGCCAGCAGGTCAGATAAAAAAAGTAGTCATTCCTCTGCAAGCCATGTTTGACAGATGGCAAGATCCAAGACCATCGGAAAGCAGAGGGATTTGCATTCAGTGCTAAGTATAAACCCTGCTGCAAAAGAAGAATTTGAAAAGCACTAAGGAGCCATGGCTTTACCTGTCCTGCCCCTGACATCAAATGATGTCCGATAGTTTCTGGTAGGTCATGCCCACCTGACACCAAATGATATCAGGTGAGCATGACCTCCCACAAACTACCACATTAGCCAAACGGGCCTAATTTCGCCAGCCTGGTCTATATCAAAACTCCCCTGTTTGAAAAGCTGCATTCTCTTTCCAGTTATTAGCTATGTTTTGTAGAGATGAGGTATTATTCATTAATAATAATTTATAATTAGAGATTACAGGAAAATGTAAACTCCTATATAAACGCTAAGTATCAGCATTTGAGTAAAATGAGATGTGAGGTACAAGATTCTACCAGCAGCGCTATCAGCGTAAACTGCTGCATTGGCCACTTCATGAGAAGAGAAGACTCCCTGGAAAAGACCCTGATGTTGGGAAAGATGGAGGGCACAAGGAGAAGGGGACGACACAGGACGAGATGGCTGGACAGTGTTCTCAAAGCTACCAGCATGAGTCTGACCAAACTGCGGGAGGCAGTGGAAGACAGGAGTGCCTGGCGTGCTCTGGTCCATGGGGTCACGAAGAGTCGGACACAACTAAATGACTAAACAACAACAACAATTGGAGCGGTCTGCACACATTCAAGTGTAACCAAACCAAAAGGAATTTATGAATGTGACTCTTGATGGAAAAGAAAAATAATCAAAAGGCTATATTGGTAAAAATGAAGACCTTAGCCAAACTGCACCCTTTCTCACAATGCAGCATCATAACCAGCACTGGCATGTTCACCAGGCTGTTTTGCCACCTCAGTAAGAAGCAGTCAATGAAGGGTGTGGCAAAAGCCACCCCAGGGTGCAGACACATTCGAGGGAGTGTTTTAAGTTTCAGATGCAGTGGGAGTCAAGAGTTGATACTAAATGAAAAAGCTGGCAAAACTCTGAAGGCAGCAAGGATTGGCCACTCCAAGCATGAAGAAATACTAAATCACATTATGACCAAACAGAAATAGAAAAGAAAATCGCACATGCCTTTTGGAGTCTGAACTGTGGATAACTGACCAATAAAGGCATATTGGGATTGTGGTAGATAACTCAACAAGAACATTGCCCCAGTATGTGACAGCGGTGAAAAAGATGAATGCCATTAAGAAAGGAACAGAAAAGAAAACTCTCAGCATTATAATGCTTGTATGTTGCAAAGATACATGGAATACTGTGCAGAGTGTTGATAACCAAACCCCGAGAAGAATAGTATACAGCTACTTTTAAAAATCCAAAAGTATAACAGCATAGAGTTTTCGCACTAAGAACAAGGGCATCTCACAGGCCATGTAGAAAAGGATAATGATCAATGTTTCTTCTCAAAATTTTATGATTAATTATCCACTAAATTCACAAATGCTAGAACAGATAACCAGCAGTACTGGATATTATAAACCAAGCTATCTTCAAATCTTTAAAAGGCTGCCACACGGAGGATGGAGCAAGTATGTTTTCTTCCTGCTCTGGAGGCTAGGACTTGAACCAATGGCTTCAAGTTACAAGAAAGGACATTCCAGCTAAACATCAGGAAGAACTTTCTGACAGTAAGAGCTGTTTGACAGTGGAATAGACACCCTTGGAAGGTGGTAGACTCTCCTTCCTGTAAGTTTCTAAGCAGAGGTTGGATGGCATCTGTCATGGATACCTTACTTGAGAATCATGCATTGCGGGGGGTTGGACTAGATGACCTTTGTGGTCCCTTCCAACTCTACAAGTCTATGATTCTAACAGCATGGGGAATGTGGGTGCCAAAACCCACCAGAATATAGTTAACATGGTAACATGGTCCATATGGATTCAATATATTCCAGAGACTAGGGGTGGTATTGTAGGACCACAGAACACAAATTAATTTTTTTCCCTTTTGCCATGGTCTCTGCCTCTCTGGTCTGACAGGTTGTGCACATTTCTGGCGTATGTCAAACAATACTTGAAAAATGCTGAATACTTTACAATTGCTCCCAAGACTGCTAGAATAGGAATAGAAGTGTATACAGTTGGTGTAAACGCATACTAGGAACAATGTTTAAGTCCTCTCAACTTTTGAAATAGAAGCACAATACAGGATGGATCCATCAGCATCGCGTATCCCTTAAGAAATAGTACCACAAGAAACAGTGCTCCTAGTGAGTCTGTTACCAAATAACATTTTGTCCCCATGCTTTCAAACATGTTTCTAAAATGCTTTAATCTCCAAAAAGGCTTATCTGTTTCCACTTACCAATGTATACATATTCACTACTGATGGACTTTCAGAAAAGAAACAGTGCAAGGCTACAACCTTCTACATACCAATGGCAAACCATTTTAGCAATTTTGCCTTTTTTTTTTAAATCAACCTTTTAAATCAACTTCTTTAAGCAACCTCATTGAGGTTCCCTTAAGAGTGAAATTAATCTGACTATAAATTATTTACATTCTGGTCTAGAAATGTGCAAAACTGTATAAAAATCAGGGAAGTGGGCACCATTGGGAATTAGAAGTACTCTTCCTTTCCAACAAAGTTGTGCTCAACCCTCATTCTCCATTGCATTTATACAGCTACCCAACTACCACTGCTGCATCAGGTTAAGGAGGGAAACAGGGCAGAAGCTGTTCCTATTGCTCAAGAGAAATACCGTATTTTTCTCTCTATAAGACGCACCAGACCACAAGACGCACCTAGTTTTTGGAGGAGGAAAACAAGAAAAAAATATTCTGAATCTCAGAAGCCAGAACAGTAAGAGGGATCGCTGTGCGGTGAAAGCAGCAATCCCTCTTGCTGTTCTGGCTTCTGGGATAGCTGCGCAGCCTGCATTCGCTCCATAAGACGCACACACATTTCCCCTTACTTTTTAGGAGGGAAAAAGTGAGTCTTATAGAGCAAAAAATACGGTACTTCCCTAACAGCTTTTGCACTGTGCTGATTTTCAGAATGGTGGTATTTGGTATGCCGCCTTTTAAAAAGCTAAGGGCTCTTCCTCAGAATATACTCAAATGTCGTAATTAGGTTTTTAATAGGTACACATGAAGCATTACCAAGATCATTTTGAAATCATTTGTCCAAATTCACCAAACTCTCCCTTCACTTCCACAAGTGACAAAATGTCTACACTTAATTTTACGGTACAGTAGATTTACAAGAAATTAAATGAAGAGAGTTAAAAAAAAGAGAAGAAGTTACCATACCTGTCTACCAACATTCTCCTGGAAGGCAGCCTAAGAACAGAAAGAACAAACATACAAAAATGAGTCAGGTTTGCTTGCAGATAAATACTAGTTCATGAATTCAAAATAAACATGCAGCAGTATAAACGACCCATGGGCTTTATTTAAAAAAGTAAAGTCAGCTTTGCTGGATGAATATGCCCTCAAGGAGTTGTTGTCACTGCTACTTTATGTGCTAATGCTCTTTTAAATCTGCAGGGTGCCTGCCAACTGTTTAAGAATATGCATTTATTAAAAATAGGCGCACCCACAACAGTGGCCTTTATTGCTGACACAGGGCATCCCAACAGAAATGAAAAGGCAATGCCCTAAGAACTTAAGTACCAAGAGAGGGTGGTTTTCCAACATGCTTCCGGAAGGCCTGTGTGTGGTTAATGTGCATTTTCAGATTTCAAAGCTCATGAGCCTCCTCCTCTCAGAAGCTACATGAGGATTCTCTTGTCAGCAGCTTAGTTGGAATGTTCTTCCTTTATGGACTTCACTTTCATATGCTAAACTACCAGTATTTGTTATTCATATATATACATATATATAGAGTGAGTGTGTGTGTCAAAACTTCTGATTTTTAACAGTACACTCTAGCGATCAGGAGATAGGTATTGGAAAGAATTGGAAAGTGGTAAACCATAGGTAGTGGAGCATTTTTACATTAAGGCAGCCTGACTAAATTACACAGCGAAGTTGAGATTTTAGTACAGTGGTGCCTCGCAAGACGAAATTAATTCGTTCCGCAAGTCTCTTCGTCTTGCGAGTTTTTCGTCTTGCGATGCACGGTTTCCCATAGGAATGCATTGAAAATCAATTAATGCGTTCCTAGGGAAACCGCCTTCAGACCAGGTCCGGGGACAGTCTGTCCCCGGACCTCTTCTGAAGGCTGGGGGGGGGGGGACAAGGGCTTTTCTTCCCACCCCCCGTATTTTAAAAAACCCTGGGACAGCGGAGGACTTCTCCGCTGTCCGGGGCGATCTTAAAATGCTGGCGGGCGGCATTTTAAAATCGCCCCGGGACAGCGGAGGACTTCTCCGCTGTCCGGGGCGATTTAAAAGCCCCTGGGAAGGCAGGCAGGGGGGACAAAGACTTTTGCCCCCCGCCAGCCTTCAGAAGAGGTCCTGGACCTCTTCTGAAGGCGGGCGGGGGGCGAAAGTCTTTGCTCCCCCCCGCCTGTCTTCGAAAGCCCTCCAGGACAGGCAGGCAGGGGGGAGCAAAGACTTTCGCCCCCCCGCCCGCCTTCAGAAGGTGTTCCCTCCCCGCCACCCGGCTTCGGAGCATCGTCCCGAAGCCGGGCGGGGGGGGGGGAGGTGTTCCCTCCCCGCCGCCCGGCTTCGGAGCATCGTCCCGAAGCCGGGCGGGGGGGCAGGTGTTCCCTCCCCGCCGCCCGGCTTCGGAGCATCGTCCCGAAGCCGGGCGGCGGGGGCAGGAGTTCCCGCGCTGCGCTTCCCCGCTGTCCCGGATATTTCCCTATGGGCTGTCGTCTTGCGAAGCAAGCCCATAGGGAAATTCGTCTTGCGAAGCGCCTCCAAAACGGAAAACCCTTTCGTCTAGCGGGTTTTCCGTCTTGCGAGGCGTTCGTCTTGCGAGGTACCACTGTACTTTACCTGGTAGTAAAGAAAAACCTGTGTTCTCTCTGAACAAACTCAGAGCTGCCACACGTTTTTGTTTACTAAACCTTTGCACTCGCCCTACCTTTGCCAAATTGTAAGACATTGAGAGTAGCCTTTGTCAGGGCAGTTTCCAGGCATGAGTAACCACAGATGCTATGTTTACTTCACATCCTAACAGAACTTCACCATGCATTGACAGATGACCTTTGGTAAAATTCTCCTTACTACCCTATATGGTGATACAGGTGACACTGCTATCCTGAAGTGACAAGAGTTTATTCAGGAGAGGCTAGTTGTCTAGGTGGGTTCAAGCTCAAACACACCACAATGGATAGCTAAAGTACTCACTGGTATAAATTTAAACGGGAACAACTGCACAAAATAACAAAGCAGCAGTCTTGAAATGGCAGTGTAGCTCTATATTTCCAAGGCTACACTGGCTCTGAAATTAACATACTTTATCTTCACTTTTTTTTACGGGAATAGTAAGATTTGGACTTAGGCTGTTAGCTAACATTTTTGTAGTGTCGTGTTTGTTTGCTTGTTTGTTTGTTTGTTTGTCTAAAGATTTCTCAGCTGCCCTTCATGAAAAAAATCCAGAGAGGTGTGAATAAAATTCACAA
This sequence comes from Podarcis muralis, assembly GCF_964188315.1. Taxonomy (NCBI): domain Eukaryota; kingdom Metazoa; phylum Chordata; class Lepidosauria; order Squamata; family Lacertidae; genus Podarcis; species Podarcis muralis. Next base: position 38,769,010 of record NC_135656.1, on the reverse strand, counting down.
AACACAAATACTGTATAATTTTAAGGGTTGTATACAAATATTACTCAAATATTAACTGACCAAGTTAGTCATGTCCATTAATTTCAATGGGCCTACTCCCAAGTATGATGGCATTATAAAGTCAGTGTGCACTCTCCTTTGTACAAGCACAGCGAATCTCTACTAAACTGGGTACTTGGAGCAGGGCCTATAGAAGAACTTAAGATACAATAAGCAGCCTCTTATGGGAAGAGATGTTCTTTGGGGTATTTGGGTCCCAAGCCATTTAGGGTGTGAAAGCATCTTAAATTAGGCTCTGAAGCAAGCAGACAGTCAATGCAGTTCTTTCAAAAGAAGTTATGAACAACTCTGACCATAAGGTAAAGGTAAAGGTACCCCTGCCCGTACAGGCTAGTCTTGACAGACTCTAGGGTTGTGCGCTCATCTCACTCTATAGGCCGGGAGCCAGTGCTGTCCGCAGACACTTCCGGGTCACGTGGCCAGCGTGACATCGCTGCTCTGGCAAGCCAGCGCAGCACACGGAACACCGTTTACCTTCCCGCTAGTAAGCGGTCCCTATTTATCTACTTGCACCCGAAGGTGCTTTCGAACTGCTAGGTTGGCAGGCGCTGGGACCGAACGACAGGAGCGCACCCCGCCACAGGGATTCGAACCGCCGACCTTTCGATCGGCAAGTCCTAGGTGCTGAGGCTTTAACCCACAGCGCCACCTGCGTCCCGCTAACTCTGACCATACAAGCAGGCAAATTCTACACTAACTAAAGCTTCCAAGACACCTTTAAGGGCAGCCTCGTGTATTATGGTAATCAAGCCAAGGGTGTACCACATATTAGATCACCACGGAAGGCTATCCCTCTACAGAAAGAGTCAAGAGTTGATACTAAATGAAAAAGCTGGCAAACCTCTGAAGGCAGCAAGGATTGGCCACTCCAAGCATGAAGAAATACTAAATCACATTATGACCAAACAGAAATAAAAAAGAAAATCGCACATGCCTTTTGGAGTCTGAACTGTGGATAACTGACCAATAAAGGCATATTGGGATTGTGGTAGATAACTCAACAAGAACATTGCCCCAGTGTGTGACAGTGGTGAAAAAGATGAATGCCATTAAGAAAGGAACAGAAAAGAAAACTCTCAGCATTATAATGCCTGTATGGTGCAAAGATACAAGGAATACTGTGCAGAGTGTTGATAACCAAACCCCAAGAAGAATAGTATAGAGCTACTATAGAGTCAAAATTAGCAGAAAGCCAAAGCACTTTGGGTAATTGAGGCAATGTAGGCCTCAAGTATCACTGCTGGAACAAGGAGTACCTTCAAACTGCATACCTATTATTACAGGGGGAATTGCAATCCTAACCTGAACAGGATGAACACCAATTTCATGCATCTAATCCACCCATCCACAGTGCTTCAGTGACAATTTAATTAGCCATTATCTAACACACTTTAGGGGTGAAAATATGTGTTTATTCAACATACTTGAAAATCCAAGGTCTAGCTGGGTGTTGTTTCAGTACTACATAGAAGGTCACACCAAAACTAGGGCTCTCAATAGCAAAGTGATGTAGTATACTGTTCTCTTGAGTGAATTAGGAAGGGGAGGAGATCTGGCTTTTGAGCCTTCAAAAATGCCAAGGCCAGCTTATATACAGAGGACTGAGACACTCTCTTTTTCATTTCAACAGAGGGTGTTGACAGGGCCAGCAAAGCTTTTACAGTTATGCTGCATGAAAGTTTATTTTTAAGTTTGCCTAACTTAAAATAAATAGGATAAACTGCTCACACAACTTGCATTAAGCAGGAGAAACTGGCTTCTGGTAAACCTCTCTCCCTACCATGGAAGGTATTGCAAACATTGCAACTCAGTTCATTTCTAAATATCCATGAGGTGAATACAATTCCCACAGACTTCAAAAGAAAACTGAGCACCTATCTTGGGACACTTAAGTGTATTTTTAATTTCATAATCCGGCATGCCCATCATTTCAAAGTAACAAGCCTTAAATCACATAAATTATACTCATCAATTTGTTCTACACTCTAAAAACAACAATTGGGGGGAACGAATTCAGAAGACATATAAAACCACTGCAATACATAGATAAAATTTGAATGAAACTATGACTTCGTTGGAAAGGTAAGAGAAGGAATTGGTTAATCTCCCTCCCCACCCCCCTTTAGGTGTTGAGTCATTTTAAATCTGTCTTAGCTTGAATTGCTGGTAAATATCCAAAATGCTAGTGGCTACTTATTTCTGCTTACAATCTTTTGTTATGTCATGGGAAAATGCTACATTCAATTAAATAATAATAATCTACATAAATAGCAGCCCTTTAAGTTACTGATTCCTGATTTCACTATCGTTAATATGAAGGGTAATTCTACTTGCTGTATCAAATTAGCAACATGCCCACACCTGAGGCATGTGGGAATCACTATGTTATTTTATACACAGTCAGAAAATTTAAGTTCTTTAGAAAACTCTAGCCACTGTAGCCAGAAGCACCAGATCCCATGTGACAAAATATGGGCTTGCATGTTATTTCTAGGCACAGAAATCCATATCCAGCTTAGCATATGCTACTTGAGTTCCTTTCTCCTTATAGAAACCTCCCTATGGTTGTCAACAAGCTGCCTCCAAAGCTGCTAAGGGCAGCTTTCAGCATAATGTGCTACAAGAGCAACGTGAAGTAGGCAAAAAAACCTGAAAGCTTGCTGGGAATATGCCCACCTAAACAGGATCTTTGAATCCGAGCCATAATCACAAAGAATCACACAGAGTTTTAATTTGTCTGTTGGCCTTGGCTGGATCTCTCACGGTCAAATAGCATGGCTATCATAATTTTTAACTGTCACAGACAAAGTAGAAAAGAGATAGAAATGGGGAAATCATCAGAGAAAAGACACAAGTGCAGAGTGGCATGTCTAACACAGAGCCACTCTGCACTTGTTGTGCCACCGACAAAAGAGGATCTGTGTTAAATTCACAAAGGTAGGAAAGAAGCCAGAGCAATGGATCTCTACCTACTCCAAGGATTCATGAATACTGACATACATATAAACAAGCAGTAAAAATACATAAACATGCAAATGAATATGCACACAGTTGGTGCAAGGAGGTAAAGCCTCTGTTTCCTCTCCCCTTCCACTCATGTGTGCATGCACAGAAGCATTACATATGTACAGCTACACCTATTGTTGGTGAGGATGAGACAGAGTGAGGGATACCCTCATCGCCCTGACAAGCTGAAATGCTTACAGTGATGGAGCAAACTCCTTAGTGCTACACTCAGTTCCTCCCCTTGAGTAGAGTGGCTGTTTAACAATAGCTGAATAGGTGCTTGCACTATGGAAAAGCAAGTGGTCCTTGGTCCATACATGATCTTGCAGGATCCCAATGATGGTCTGATAGCGAAGGGGATGTAGTTTTTAAAATAACTAAGAAACTCTCGTATGTATTTTAAAGAACTGTATGAGATTGAAAGGTCCAGTTTCGTAGGGGAAAGTCTATGGAATTCATTGGTACAAAGTGGCTGGCAATGTCTTCTCTTAAAAGTGCTTGGCTTTAGAGATTTACAGGGGGGAAATTGAAATGTTAATGCTTTATATAGCATTTCTTTTTACATGTGCAAAGTGTATAGTCTGCTTTGTTTGTCTTGCAACAGCCAGGTGAGATAGACAATTATTTCCATCTTACAGAGGAAAAGCTGAGACCGCTATATCCATAGCCTTTATAAGCAGGAACTACTGGCAATCATTTAGCAACAAAAAATTGTATGAAAGTGAAAAATACTTTGACATATTTTATTAATTTATACACATACATGCAGTTGGGAGTTCTCAATCTCATAGAATATATTTATAAGTGTTACAAGCTTTCAATCTCATAGAATTCTTTGTTGCAAAAAGGAGTGCCAGTAGGGTTGGACATGAAAGGCAGTCTGTGTGTAGTGTTAGCCTGCAGCTATGATTGCAGCATAACCCATCGTGGAAGAATCTGTATGATTAAAATGCTGGAGTCTGATTTCTTCAATTAAGGTTTCTGATCCTCAAGCTATGAGATACAGTACAACCTGGAGAAGAAGCACTCAGCCACAATGGTTGTGGACTTCTGTATATGACATTTGGCCATTTCAAGCTGCCTGCTGCCATCTTTGCCACTCTCTGCACCTGCTGCTGCCCCCTCCCAACCCTGGCCGGCTGCAGCTGGAGGGTCTCTGGCCACAGCCCAGGAGGAGGAAGAGAGGAAGAAGGGGATTGTGGAGGGGCAGTTGAATCCTGAGATTGTGTGTGTGTGTGTGTGTGTGTGTGTGTGTGTCACACACAGAGGCGGGGGGGGGGGGGGAGAGACTGTAGGAGCTGTCCCTGTGAGAGGGTCACTTTTGTTGTGTAGGAAGGGACACTGGTAACCTCGCCCCCCCCCCCCACTGCACCTCCTGCCCCCAGTGTCACTGCTTGTCACACTGTAAACAGAGAGAGAGAGTGAGGAGCAGGAAACAAGGGAGTGCAGAAGATCAAAAAAAGAGGAGAAAATAGCCATTGTGAGATGAGACAGAATAAACATTAGCTCATGAAAATGGCCTCAGGCTTCTCCATTTGTGGAAACAAGGCTGGGGAGAAGAGGAAGTCAAGGGTACTGGGCTGGGGTTTTTGGAGGGGGTTTGTTGTGGTGCTGCTGCTGTTGGCTTTATTTTCATCTTTATTTTTGATCTTGTTGAAATTTATGTGGAAATTGTTCAGTTTGGTTGTGTATTTCTGAAGGTTGTATTTATTGTTCATTACTACTTTTGTTATGTTGTAGTTATGTATTCCCCTCATGTTATGATCTGCCTTGAGGATGGTTTGAACCGTGGAAAGGCAGCATACAAATAAATTTATGTTATGTATGGCAGCCATGTAGGAAAGGTGGGAAAACAGCTTTTGCACAGGCCAAATGTGGGCAGCTTATTTCAATACTGGAAACACAAAAGTCCATATAATCCAGATATACTAAAATATTTAAACTAGAAATCACCTTTGTACACTTTGTACACTCAGAACTTGAGTTAAGCTACAACCTGACAGACAGAAATTAAAAAAAAAGGGGGGGTAATTTCTTTCCAATTGGAAAGTAATTATATAAAACCTTTAACAAACTGATATTGCATGTTAGGAAAAGCTTCCTACCAGTAAACTGCACGGCTCAAAAAGGCCACAGTAGTGTCATAAAGTATCAGAAACATTTAGAACATATTGCAAACTCACAACTTACCGAGGCAGCTCTTCTGCAATTAATATCACGGTCAAATATAGCAGTTATAACCAGGGCACTGAAGACAGAAAGAAGGAATATATAAGAATAATTGACAATCGTAAGAATTTCAGTGTATTTTTTTTTAACACTCAGGCCACTGCAAAGTCAGGCATTCATTATCATGAGTAGCTGAGATCAGGCAGCCCCCCTTCCCTGTTGAACCTCTGGTGCTTGGTGACAAACTTTTCATTCAGCAGACATTTTGAGCAAGTTTTTTTTTAATCTTCTGCTTTATTTTTCATTATTGTATCCTTTGTAGCCATACTGTACAGTGGTACCTCAGGTTAAGTACTTAATTTGTTCCGGAGGTCCGTTCTTAACCTGAAACTGTTCTTAACCTGAAGCACCACTTTAGCTAATGGGGCTTCCCGCTGCCGCCGCACCGCCAGAGCACGATTTCTGTTCTTATCCTGAAGCAAAGTTCTTAACCTGAAGCACTATTTCTGGGTTAGCGGAGTATGTAACCTGAAGCGTATGTAACCTGAAGCATATGTAACCCGAGGTACCACTGTACATCACTCAAGGGTTGTATCCAATGCTATTCCTATGCAGCATAGATACACTGAAGCTAATGGACATGACTAACTTAACGTTAACTTAGGTTCATTAATATTGACAGGTCTACTCTTGAGTATTACTTAGCTGTATACAACCCAGAGGCTACAGCTTTATGTACTTAAAGTTCCTTGGAAGAATACTTCCTGTATTCTGTATTTTCTATACTTTCCATATTCTGGGGACACCACCACTATTTGACTGAGATCTGTCTGGATATACGAATTTCAGTACACAGTTTAAGGCACACTACAGCAACAATGAAGAAATGGGCCACAATGTAATTAGCAGGGTCTATTCTACAACGCTGTACAACATTTATTAATAACCTTGGCAAGCATACTTAATCTCCCTCTGGCTGGACGTAAACTCCCCTTTGTACCCGCAGTCTGGGGCAGGGAGATGTTCACAAGTGACATGACCAGAGGCAACCTGATCTGAGGGCTCATCACCAGGGCAGCTAGGACATCCCAACCCTCTGTGGACCCTTGCTGCTTATAGCAAGGTAGGCAAGTGTTGCACTGGGTAGACCAGAGCAAATAGTTTCTAGCCTGCCTTTGGTGCATCATGAAAGGAGGCCCAGATGCAGAGAAGTGACAATTTGTAGCCTGCCATCACCACCAACCCATTAGGTCCTATTTTAGATGCCGGTTAACAGAGCCAAGAAATCTTTTTTACTAGTTCTTCAAATATTGAGGGAGAGGATTAGGTTTCTGCCTGTTGTGGAATTGCCAAGTAGTATGTTATCTTTCGTATTGTCAGTTACTGGTAAGTCAAAACTGGCACTTGGTCATTAAGCAGGTACTATAATTAGGGGCAAGAAGGGGAGATGGGCTCTCCACAAAATCCACAACACCAGGTAGAAGGCTCATAGTCACGCAAGGAAAGCATTGTGATACACTAATGAGCAATTACACCATGAACCCATGCTTACAGCATCTGATTAAGCTATCGCCTCCCTTCTACTGAGGGAGTTTACATGAGACTCCACCAGGATTTCCCAACATAATGGAACAGCCAAAATGGGATTTCTTTCACAAGAAAGGAATAAAACATGTTTTGACATATCGCGAGTTAATTGCATCTGATTTCCAACAGGTATGGCAAAGAATGGCTCACTCTTTCAAGTGTCAATGATACTTCTTATGTAGTATCCTAAAGCATATTAAAACTTTTGTTATGACATTATATTTGCTTTGCATAACTCAAGAGACAAAAAAGGTATACTGAAACCTCCACAATGAGGGTTGGCAATGAATGCTATTAGTGTGTAAGTATCATATTACTGAAAAACGTTTTTCCAACAAATCTAATTTTCATGGATGCGGAAGTAAATCTAAGACAGCCATCTTAAATTTCACTAAATCAAGGTCATGGAGCTCATAGTACTATGACTCTTGAATGGAACACAGTGGACAAAAAGTCACGGAAATTTGGGTTCATACTGTGAAGCTAAATATCTGGGTATCTAAAGTAGTTCAAAAGTTCAGCCGGCAAGGAGCTTGTACATGATGATGCAGATTATTTCATAAAAATTAGATATGAAAGTTAGCTATAGCCTTCTAGCTTGTAAATTAGGTGCCACTGCTACTGAACACAGTAACATTCAAAGCCAGGAAATATCTGCCCACTTTCCATTGCAATCTGTTTAGTTGCACACCGTTTCACTAAACAAAAGTTGGTGTCACTGTTTCCATTTTGTATATTTAAGCCCCAACAAGTTTAAAGGGCAGGGCAGGGCAGGGCAAGGCAAGCAATCGAAAGTTTCGGTCAGGTCCCCCTACTTCCTTCACCTCTACTATTCTGACAAAAGAAGAGGCAGGAATAGGTGTGGTTTTCCAAGCCAGGCACTGCCCTGCTACACAAAAAGAAGGAAGTGAGAAACATTTCTATCTTCCCTACTGAGAAGAACTTATGAGCTGTGTGGGTGTCCACAAGTTGCAGAACCTTCTCTGTGGTAGCGTGAGTCTTAAGAAATGCCCAAGGAGACTTATCTGACTCTTGACACAGGTGCTTAGGCAAACACATGGCTTCTCAAAAAAACAAAAACAAAACACCTTTGGGATAGCTGGGTTTTATATTTACTGCTTTTCTGTGGTTTCAGTGAAGGTTATTTCCTCTTTTTAGGAATCACTGCTGTTTCTATTATATGGACTTGGTTTGAGAAGAACAGTAGGGTATATATTTACGGAAATGAATATATTTGATTAGTCTGTGTTTAGTTTTATGGTTAAGGACAGCTGAGCCCTGGAATGCCAAAGATGACAGATGAAGAGGGTCAGGCCTGCTTGATCCCCCAACCATTCATTTAACACCATTCATATTATCCTGGAAGTGTACATTAGCATCAGGGAGATGGACATGTTGCTTCTCAGGCTATGCAGCAATAAAATGCTCAGGTTCAATGCTGGCAACCAGCCAGTCTCAATTCTGAGCTCTAATAGTGGAAGTGGTTTTGGAAGGGTGATAATTTTTTTTTTTTAAGGTATCATGCAAGGCTCCATGCTGGCCGAAGCTCCTGAAAAAGAGCAATCCTGTTGGGCACCAAACTCACCATCAGTTACAGCGAGTTATTAACACCATTTCTGGTATTAATCCTTGAACAGAAGGTTCTCTGTTTCTCTCTGTTGGTAACCGCTCACATTACAGTTTGCCAAGTGGAAGCACACTTGCCCTCATTTGCTCTTGGAGATTGCCATGATCTTTACAGGTTTGCTAATTTGGGTGTACAAAGGAGCCACTGGGGTCAAAAGCAATGCCAAAGTCATTATGACAGAACTATGAGTAGGCAAGAAGAGACGCAATGTTAAAAGGCCTCACTGAACTACTGCCACAAATCCTTATTTCTGCAACGAAAGCCAGACACACACGTTGTGAAAAATGGAGTCTGAGAGTGCAAATATGTTACCCAATATGTAACAGATATTACTTTTAGCATGAACTAGTCAGACAACAAAATATATTCCTCATGTACAGGTTATTCTCAACATTTCATCAGAGCACAAGATGTAGCTCTGAGCAATATTCATATTTCCTGATTCTGCAGGCTAATCTTGCCCCAGAGTCAAGTGGCTCCATTTACCTAAGAGCCACACCTTTCTTTTCTTCTCACCAGGCAGTACTCCAGGGAAGACTAAACTGCCTGCACTCCCACAGTGTCATCAATTTCTTCTGAGCTGCGGGTTAGTACTGTTCTCAAGCGTAAGTAAAGGAAGAGCATTCATGTCTTCACAACAGTAGACCCCCTTTTCATTTTCATCAGCAACACAACAATACAATTATCTAGGGATTCAACCAACTAAACATAATTTTTAATGATCTTTAAGATTTATAGAAACCCAGCATACAACAAACCTAGCTTCCTGCGCAGGAGCATTTCAAAAAACATTAAGCTATTTTGTATACAACTGCTTAGTGAAAAGATACTGGTTTTCAATTACGGCATGGTTATAAGGAACAGCCTAAATTGATTAACCAAAACCACTGGAGGGCACCAGATTGGGGAAAGCAGCATTTCTGAATTTTACATGTCTACAATTTCCTTTTTCCCGCAAGTACAGAGATCAGTAACACTTTGTTCTTGCCCGAGTGCAAGTAGGAGCAACAGTACATGACCCTGGCTTAGGGATAAGCCCAGACTGAGGAGTCATTATTTGTTTTGCTCAAACAAACCTTGGCTTCAAATCCCTGGTTAAACCAGGGATTATGGCTTGTTGCTGCTGCTCACCCTAGGGGAGAAATGAAGCAACAGCAGCTTACTATGCCATAGAACTGCTGCCACAGAATGCAAAGTCCTAGAAGATCACACCATGTAACCATGAAAGCATTATTCCAATAAAATGTTGCATACTGTACATGAGCAGCAAATTAAAAATTGCAGGTGTACCATTCTATGACCTGATGTGCACTGCAATATTTCTTCCAATTAATAGCGGAGGCAAGAAGGCATGAGGACGTTTGCAAGATTCATATGTTGCAAAATCTCGAAGGGACACAAAAGATCTCAATAACTGCACAAATTAAGCCCATCTCAATGCCTATATCCCTTAAGTTTACTTTCAGAGAGAGTTACATGCGAACTATACAATGAAGTTCAGCCTATTTCAAGATACCGAATTATTCAATTTTGAAAGGTAGCAGAATTTGTTTCTGGCTAAATATATCACTCTTCTCAGTCAGAATGAGTGACACACCTAAAGTTAGAACTGAAGAGACAAGAAAGTAAAGGCATATGATTAGTGTTTCTGGCTGTAAACCAAGGTGTGCTAATACAGGTGAAACTGTGTGTCATCCTGTGAAAGTTCCTGATTCTCAGCATAGAGCTTCATTGCTCCCACACTTCATTATTCCAAGAGGAAAAGACAGATAAACACACAGCTTTAGGGCCTCATTAGAAGAAATGTATTTCTCAGAAATAGGATGTTGAAGTATTTTCAACTAGTGCACTGCCAAGATGGAAGATTTGTAGCTAAATGCCAAGTTGCCACCAATATATGCAGAATCTGGCTAAAAAATTGATTACATAACAACTGTGTAAACTCATGTTCCATTGATTGGAGATCTTGTGACATTTCTTCAGCTAAGATTGCTTGGGGTGAATTTTTCTTTAAGTATTCAAAAGAAGCAAAAAAGGATGTTTCTCTCAGAGTTGACATGCATGATCAAAAACTTTTAAAAATTGCCCCCAGAGGAATAACATTTATTTATTACAAATGCTTCCTTAGGTAACTTTTCATCTACAAAGTTACCAGAGCAGTATACAAAGGTAAGGAAAAATAAAACAACCGCCCCCCAAATATAATACAATATAAAGTTAAAACATCATAAACCCAAAAGACAATTTAAAAACAACAACAAGCAGAGCAGACTTGATAAATTCATTCAATGCTAGAATAAAATGATTTCCGAGACAGACATGTAACAATAACAGGTTCCAGTTTTACCAAATTATTTTGAAAGTGGTAGGGGACTGTTTTTGTTTATATTGTCTTGACTTGTAAGCACTACTGAAATGCAAATTTATTCCATAGTTCATTTTCTGAAATCTGCCCCATCTATATGAAACAGATAAACCAAGCATTTCACTGTAGTAACTTACCTTGAAATCTGATTGACAAATGGTCTCAGTTCTAAGGGATCATAGGCACGAGCAAAAGCCCAACATACATAACAAGCAGAATCCCGAACGTTCGAGCCGACACTGCAAGCTCCTCGCTTCTCATCGTAGCTCAGTCCTTTTAAAATCACAGGAACAACTGTGGAGAATTTTTGAAATGAGAAAAAATAAACTGCATGGAAGTCATTCAATGAGATCCTTGTATTAGAAGAGGAATAAGGACAGTTGGTGAATGATTTGTGCAGGTGGTGACAGTTCTGTAGCAAAGGGTCTGAGATGCTTTTGTTCCCCGTACCCTCATCCTGCATCAGTGGGGAGAGACAGTACAAACAAAATGGAGGAAGAAGGTGTGAAGAACTGCCTTGCTATTAGAGGGAAACTTAAACTAAAACTGCAGCAACAAACACCTCAACAAGTGGGAAACGCTCATTCAGGTGCTGGAAGGGATGAAGTGCACATAATCATTGAAATAAAATTGCGTTGTTTTTGTTTTCTAATTGAGAAATGCCAAGCATTGCTGCAAGGGATAGGGGAGCTTTCCTGAGCCTATTTTTCCTATATTTTGAAGGTCTGCATGAGTGCTTATGTAGAATAGCAGGGAAGCTCAGCTAGCAGTATCTGGGCTTTCTACAAGGCAGCTCAGACCTGGATGGAAAACAACTACACCTTCAGTTGACAATATGCTTCGAGTTTCTATTCTTTACAAAGGTAGTATTTCAATGATGGCTAAAACAAGAAAAATCATTAAAACAATCAGAAAACATAATCTCAGAAGTCAAAATTACCCAAGAATTGACTCAGTGGCTGCGTTCAGACATCATGATAAACCATTGTTTATTGTGATATCTGAATGCTTTGTTTTGTGTTTTGTTTACATTTATGGGACCTCATTTCAGAATAGACACACAATATATTCTATCCACTGTATCTTAAAACCTGCCATTAAATGCCATTAAATGCCATTAAAATGAAGTTAATGGAATTCAACCAAGCTTTGTATTTCTGATTCCCACAGCTGTCCATACAAGAGTTAAGAGCCTTCTGCATTGCAAGCCTAAGCATTATTACCCAGAAGTCCTTGGGAGTGAGCCCCACTGAACTCAGTGTCTGTTAACGTGCAGCAGATTGGGCTGCATGCTGTTTTTACTGATTAAATGATTCAAACAATATTTACAGTTATCTCAACACAGATAAAATTCTAATGCTACAATAACACTAAGATTAAAGTTTGACTGAAGAACCTTTCTTTCTAGCCTATCATCTGTCTAGTTTTATTGCATAAGAGGGGCTTTACTTAACTCCCTTCCTCAAGCAGAGTACATCTTGCTCCCTCTTGAGATGCAGAGTTAGCATATTCTGTACTTGACCCACTTCTACACCTTCTACTGGTGTTGGCAAGACTTGGCCAAACCAAAAGGTGGGGGGGGGGGCGTGTTGCAGACACCACCAATGAGCTGACTGGCAGTGCTGCAAACCCCTATGCAAAGTGCTCTGTAAGACAGCACTTTGCAAGAGGCTTATGAAAACGTAAAGATCAATTGATTGTTGGTGCAAGAGCCATACAGTCATACCTCGGGTTGAATGTGCTTCGGGATGAGCGCGTTTGAGTTGCGCTCCGCGGTAACCCCAGAAGTAACAGAGCGCGTTATTTCCGGGTTTCGCCGCTTGCGCATGCGCAGACACTCAAAATGACGTCACGCGCATGTGCAGAAGCGGCAAAAAGCAACACACGCATGCACAGACGTGCCATCGCTGGTTATGTTTGCTTCTAGATGTGAATGGGGCTCCAGAACGGATCCCATTCGCATCCAGAGGTACCACTGTAGAAGCAAAAAAGGTCACATGGTCTGTGGCTCAGACCTACAAGCCACATCCAGTTCTCCATTCCTGCTCTAATAGTTGCTAGACGCATGTAGTGCACAGTTTGGCCAAAGTTAAGTACTTTTGGATCTCCTTCATTTTAATGCGAGTTAAGTATCTGTTCAAATTTTCTCAGCAAATCAAACTGGTAACTTCTCCTTTCCTCAAAAGCATATGCCGTACTTATTATTATTTATCAGTTTAATGTGCAAAACTGCTTTATAATGAGCCTGATATGAAGCTGACTCAGGGCAGACCAAAGAAGGCATTTCATATTGCCCATCACTGTGCTGAGCTAAGGTTCAACTGCCAACCTTCTGATCGGCAACCTGGTTTAGACCACAGTGCCACCCATGTCCCTCAAAGAGGAATTAGATAGCAATAAAGAAAAAGAAGAATGTTCCATTATTAATTATTATTACTACTACTACTACTACTACTACTACTACTACTACTAAAGAGGAACTAGATAGCAATTTAAAAAAATGTAATAACTGGCTTTCAAAGGACCTCCTGTATTTCATTCTAATTTTAAGGAATCGTGCACAAAAGGTTGAAATTATATAAGGGGTGTGTAACACAATGAAACTAAGGACTATACAAGACAACAGCAAATACACTAAACAGCAACCCTACGGTCTTACAGTTTTTCTTTACTTTTTCTCTTTTGGCGAGGCTGAGGAAGCTTCTAAATTAAACCTTTCACACAGTTCCAATGGTCCGATGCCAAAACCTACCAACCACACAGGTTTCCCTACAAGGCTTTCTCTTGGCATCTGCCAGTCAGGTAATATAGTTCAAACATACTGCTTACTGAACAGTATGTAATTTAATCAACTGCTGTAGCCTACAGAAATAACAGCCTGCAGGGGAAATAAAAGTCACTTAACTCTTATACTTCCCCTTCTTTCTGTGGTGAACAAGTAAGGGCCGGGAAAGAGGCATAAGCTTTAAGGGGGGGGGGGGGAGGAGAGGCATAAGCTTCAAGTATTTCTGTTTTAGGAGGTACACATTCTGATGGGGGACACATTATGCCCCTTCTAGGGTAGTTTGTCCACCCTACATACACCCCTCCCCCGGAGACACCCTCCATTGTCTCTAAGGCAGATGATGCCAGCACAACACAAAACACAGAAAGTACACAACACAGGCTTGTAATGTGTTCAATTAAAATTGGGAACTTCCTCACAGAGATGAGGTGTGATTATGGTGTAGTGGCTCAGACACTTCACAGTGCAATCCTACTGTACAATGCCTTCTTACTACTAAATTCAGTGGAGCTTACTACCAGGTAGGTGGAGTTAGGATTGCAGTTTAAGCCACAAACTGGAAAATCTCTGGTTGGAATCCCACCTATGCAATGATCTCAATAGACAGCCTTAGGCAAGCTGCCCTCTCGCAGTCCTCACATCTGAAATGAAGGGGTAATACCGCTTTCCTAATGACTGCAACTATGTGAAGCACTTTTGAGACTTGAAAGCACTGTATATCAAGGTTTTTTGTTTTTGTTTTATTAGCCTCTCTATCAACTTTGACACCATTAAGTCGAGCATTCATGTCTGGGAATTAATACAAATCACTGTACTCTTGGTCCTGCTTTTTAAAGGTGTTAGCTTGTAGTAACTTTAGAGATTCCTTTGCATCACATGGCTTACAAGTATGAACCAGCAAATGCCTATGGTATCATATAGTATAGAGGAGTTCTTCATGACACATATAATATTTTTAACATGTAACAGTGCACTCAAAATTTGATGCAAAGACAGTCCTTTTCAAGGATAAGTAATCTCCTCCAACTCTTCCGACCAGCAGGAAAGACAATAGCAGAAAATTGGAAAAGGCATGAATAGAATCAGCTGCCACACATCTGTTATTTGCACCGGTGCAGAATAATGCTTTATTGTCACAGAACAGGGCTAGTACTAATTCAGTATTGGAAAAAGTCATTTTTAGCAGTGTGGAGCAGTGGTTAGAGTGTCACACTATGGCCTGGGAGACCGGGGTTCAAATCCCCACTTGGGCAGGACTGAGCGACCTTGGGGCAGTCACTGCTGCTCAGCTTAACGTACCTCAGAGGGCTGTTGTGAGGATAAATGGGAAGGGTGTGCCACCTTCAGGTCCCTGGATGAAAGGTGGGGTGTAAATTTAATAATAATGATAATAATGATGATTATAATAATGATAATAATAATAATGATGATAATAATAATAAGTGCCTAAGATGAAAAAACACGTCCTCTAAGGAGGACGAAGAAACTGCTTTTAAGAGGCACAAAATTACCCTACACGGGAAAACCACATCGCAGGACCAAAAGTTTGGTATTCTCTTTTTTGTTTGGTGAAAGAAAATAAAACAACCTGACAGCACTAAAACTGTCTTGAAAAATGTAGTTTAACTTGTTCCCAAGTGTGTTGAATAAACTGGTGAAAAAATGGATTTAACTGGTTATACAAGAACACAAAAAAGCCCCTGGAGGCAGTTTTTGAAAATCTGCTGTAAATTTTTTCTTGTGGAGATTAAACATTACTGCTACTGATATTACTGTTTACGCTGTACTTTCCACCTCAGACTTAAATAAAACCAGGGGGAAATGTTGGTTTTTCTAAGAAGTGTAGAAAGAAAAGCTCTATTGATCATTACACGATTCTTCATCT
Source organism: Podarcis muralis (assembly GCF_964188315.1). Classification (NCBI taxonomy): domain Eukaryota; kingdom Metazoa; phylum Chordata; class Lepidosauria; order Squamata; family Lacertidae; genus Podarcis; species Podarcis muralis. Next base: position 38,753,526 of record NC_135656.1, on the reverse strand, counting down.
TGGGAAACACAGATGAGAGGTGTCAGGCAGGAGATACAGTGGTACCTCGGGTTAAGAATTTAATTCGTTCTGGAGGTCTGTTCTTAACCTGAAACTATTCTTAACCTGAAACTATTCTTAACCTGAGGTACCACTTTAGCTAATGGGGCCTCCCACTGCCGCCATGCGATTTCTGTTCTCATCCTGAAGCAAAGTTCTTAACCCGAGGTACTATTTCTGGGTTAGCGGAGTCTGTAACCTGAGGTACCACTGTACTACATTTTGTACTTCAAGAAAAGGTTAGGCTTCTGAAGAAGCAATTCCATGTCATAATAAAGTTGTTGATTATGTAGGTCATGTATAGAACTCACCTTAAACAATGGTTTAGTGTGGCGTGGTTATTCCCCCCCCCCCATGCTTAAGCACTCTCCCCTCCCCTCTTCTCCTCCCATATATACAAGAGTGGCAATTCAGAAGCTTTCACTTCTGCTTTTAGCAAACCACAGCTTCCTACATCATCCCAACTGGAAACTATGGTTAAATATAAAGTATGATTAAACAAGCCAGCTTCAGAAACCATGTTTTAAAGGTGGCTTCTTTTAAACTAGCCATAATTAATGTCAGCCATAGTTTTTTTTCCCTTCAGATAACAGGACTGAAAGCGCAAAGATTTCCAAGATTGGGAGGTGGCTAAGTTCATTTCCATTGCATTAAGCCGTGGTATAGCAAAATATCCAAACATGGTGTCAGGGAACTGCCATCGGAAGGACAGGAGGTGGAAGGGCTCCCTGAGGTTGAGACAGACTTAGCAGCTGAAGAGGGAACCAGCAGGGGGAGAGGAGGGGCTCCAGGGGAAAGTGAGTCGGAGGGATGGCTCAGAGACACTTCCAGCGAAAACAGTGGGGAGGTTTCAAGACCTCCTATAGGGACACCCACTCCTCGCCGGAAACTGTCACGCCGAGAGTCCAGAAGACGTGTTTCCGTTAAGGAGCTTTTATGCTGGAAGAGATTCCGTAAGAGACCACTTTCGGATTCTGCTAGCGACTGACGGAGCCATGCTGGAGGGGCTCCGTCGTAGGCAGAGGTTTGAGGACTTGACCAAACTCTGAGGGACTTGCATTTTACGCACAAGCAGCTCATCATCCCATTACACATGGCCTAAGACAGTGTTTCCCAACCGGTGTTCCGCGGCACACTAGTGTGCCGCGAGACGTTGCCTGGTGTGCCGTGGGAGGGAGGCGGGCGAGTCGGGCGGCGAGAGGCGGGGCGGCGGCGGCGAGGATCCGCGTCGAGCCGGGGGCGGCTCCGCGGTGGTGGTGCCGAGGTTTCTCTCTCCATTCTCCCCTCACACACACACACACAGGAAATAACACAGGATCAGCTGACAGGACCCGGCCAATGGGGCGGCGGCGGGGCAGCGCGCGCAAAAGGGAGGAGCGCGAGACAGCGGACGAGGAGGAGGCCGGCATGTCCGGGCAGCAGCAGCAACAACAGCAGCAGCAACTCCCGGCGACGGCTCCTCAAGCCCCGGGCAACCCTACTCCCTCACCGGCCTCGGCCGCCCTCCTGCTCCACCCGCCGCCGCCTCCCCCGCCGCCGCCGGCCACCTCGGCCCCGCCGCCACCCCCTCCTCCGCCCGCTATCGCCGCCACCACCACAACAGCCGCCGCCGCCTCAGCTGGGCCCATGCCTGCCGGGAGCAGCGACGGCGGCAGCAGCAGCAGCAGCGCCCCGGCGCCCTTCCCTCCCGGTGTGACGCTGCGTGCTGATGTCACGGGGTGCCTCAAGATTTTTTTCATCAAACAAGTGTGCCTTTGCCCAAAAAAGGTTGGGAAACACTGGCCTAAGAGTTTATCAACATGTGTGACTTGCCTATATTGGTTATTGCCTATAACCAATGAAAGAAGATTTTGTCATTATCAGGGAAGCTGGGTCATAATGGGCGAATGAACTCCAGTAACTCAACTCTGAGGATTTCACTAGGTGTACTCTGAGCAATGCATTTTAAGCCTTAAGCAAATATAACTAGTCAGGAGTACCACAGAATTTCTTACACCAGGATATGGGCAGTTGACATTTTAAAGGATCAGAGGAAAATAAGGTAGGGTGAGTATTGAGGAAACCTTGGGTCTGCTGTTAGGATAACCCAGGACACATTCGGCAGCTAAGCAAGGTATGCTGGCTCTAACAATTAAGCTGCTTTGGAGGCCTGGCTCTCACATATCATGCATGACATACAGTGCAAGTTTTATTCACTAGTCCATTCTGTTGTTGCCCACTAAGAAGAATGTCTGCCTTTATCTAAGACACTGTCAAAATGTGTGTGTGTGTGTGTGTGTGCGCGCGCGCGTGCACACATTTTGTGCTGGAATGATGGACAGAAGTAAAATTTGAGATATATTATGTACATGAATGTACATGCCCAGGCTTGTGTAGTAAAAATGTGTTAGTTCTTCTCTTTTCTTTTTTGGTAATATATGCTATTAGTTATTTTGAACTTGGCAATGTATCCAGACCAATAAATGATCTTAACCCAGGATAAGCCCCTCTGTGTTATCCTCTCAAAATAATGTTATACTCAAATCAACTGTTCAAACATTTTCACAGTTCATTTCAAAACAATTCACACTCCTATTATCAAAATAAAAAAGTACCATTAGCTTTTCATGTGGTGGTAAAGATATACATAACCAATTTGACATAAGCAAAAACATTATCATAAACACAAGTTTTCAAATTAAAAGAATTGCTGTGTGATTAGCAGGTTGCATATATTGTACATGGAAAACTGACAGAATCCAGATTCACTTGTTGAGTTTCAGCATTCTTTTTTAAAATGCAGTCACCTGTACGTGTAGCCTAGAGGTATTAATGAGCACCTGTTCTATCCCACCATCCTTAACTTAACAGCATTAACTACAGGTTGCAACAGGACGCTCTGCTTTGAATACCATGAAGCACAGAAACAACTTCTGCCTTCCCATCACTATAGAGTTCAGAAAGACCTTTTTAATGTCATGAGAAAAGCATCATTTCCTTATGTTCTTTAACTCAGTTTCTGAACAACCGTCAACCACGAGCATTATAACATTTTCTAAATAAAGCTACGAAAGGAAAAGCAAAATCAAAAATCCCCAACAAATTTCTAGAACGTTGAGGTGCTAGCCAAAGGATTTAATTGAATACCGCCCATAGTATTCCATTTAGCCAAGTCCTTTCTCCTGCAAGCAACATTTAAATGTGCTTCCTTGTGCTGAATAAGTTCTGTGAATCTGCCAAAAAGTGTTTTTTGTTTGTTTTTTGTTTAAAAGAGAGATTGTCTAATCAGATACGACATTCTTGGTTCAGATCCTGTACAATACAATCTCTTCCAGGTTTGCTCTATGTCCCCTAGCATCTAGGAAGGCCACTTTTCTAGAGGGCATAATGTTCTGCCTTTTTATGCATGTGCAGGGGACCATAAATTAATTTATCTCCTTGGCAGCAACAAGTGACTCCCTTCAAGCAAAAGCCCTGGCCATGGAAGAGAACTACCCTCCTTTTCTGCAGGCAGAATGTGGAGGAAGCAAAAGGAGGCTCTCCCTTTCTTTTATACAAAAACCCATCCCAGTGCTACTGCCTTCTGCAGAAGCTTCCCAGGAATGGGAAGACACCAGCCATCCTTTCAAGTGAATTCAAGCCAAGCCAAAATTTGGGAACCTCTATGCTTGCGTGCTGAACCTGGGACAAACAATGTTTACACAATGTGCAACGGAAAGAAAAGGAGCAAGGGAAAGACTCCCAACTCATAGCTATTTCATTAAAGGCTATGTTGGCTAATTCACAGAAGTGGTAAGAGAGAGCAAAATGTCCTTCCACATGCCCTGTTTATTGAACAAAAATGTTGTATGTATATTTATCCTAATGAAGTGGCAGAAATGCACACCCACTCTTTGTAAAAGTTCTGAAATTACGGGGAAAATACAACTCCTTTCACCTCTTCCATGGAACATAGAAACCAATCTAAGTAATTAGCAGGAATTGGGAGCAGGACATATACATAAATAGGTAGTGTAGTGTATCAATGCTTACTGATCAGTACAAGTGGAATAAAATAAGTTTGGAAGCAAAGAATCCTCACCAACACAACTGTAACATGGTTAGTTTTGTCTGCTGATCATTAGCTGTGCAAGTCAAATAGTCTTAGACCACTGGTCATGCTGGCTGAGCTGTAGTCCAACAACATCTGGTTATCACCTGCCCTGTGGTTCTTTCATCTCAGTCTGCTTTCTTTTTCTATATGTTCAATATTCATTTTGCCTATTCTTTGCCAACCTGACAACAAGAGAGGTGGGGGCCATCTCTAGCATCATGCTTGAGAGACACAACATCTCTTAACACTCCATCTCAAAGTTTCATGGCTAAGAAATTCAGTGATCCTATCCAGTGTCCTTACAGCATAAAGCACCCTGCTAACTAAAGTTAAATAGGAAAAGCACTAACATACCAACATAAAGGTAAAAGTAAAGGGACCCCTGGCCATTAGGTCCAGTCGTGACAGACTCTGGGGTTGCGGCGCTCATCTCACTTTATTGGCCGAGGGAGCCGGCGTACAGCTTCCGGGGCATGTGGCCAGCATGACTAAGCTGCTTCTGGCGAACCAGAGCTGCGCACGGAAATGCCGTTTACCTTCCCGCCGGAGCGGTACCTGTTTATCTACTTGCACTTTGACATGCTTTGGAACTGCTAGGTTGGCAGGAGCAGGGACTGAGCAATGGGAGCTCACCCCGTCGCGGGGATTCGAACAGCCAACCTTCTGATCGGCAAGTCCTAGGCTCTGTGGTTTAACCCACAGCGCCACCCGTGTCCTACAGACCAACATACTGAGTCTCAAATCAGCCAGCAGCAAGCCCCAGCTACAAGTGATCCACAACTTAATTCTTATGTTCCATGTCAGAAAATTTAAGATGACTCAAGATGTAAACATTTTTCTATTTTCCCCCAATAGAAAACCTTTGTACTACCTAGAAACTAAGGGTATTATCTAACCAACTTGCTCTGACTTGTAACATGCCACCAAATTTGGAGATTAGAAGTCATTAGGAAGGACAAAAGAGTGTCTCAAAAGGCGTTAAATGTAAGTCAGCAATTATGCAAACAGGACTGAGAGAGGACACTTGAAAAGAGATTGTGTAATTTTTTTTTGCAAGTTTAGGGGTACAGCTAGCTCTTAAACTGGTTTCTGCTATTTATCCAAGGTAATACTGTCGTATAAAATGGACCTCCTGAAGGTGTAAGAAAGTACCATCAAGAGAAGATTATACATGGGAACAGACAACAAGCTGAAATATGGCTACATTCTTCTAAAGAAGTCCCATGCCTGTGATAATATTATTTTCTTCTGTAAAACTGAACTTCCAATATATTTCACATGTCTCCAGAATTTATACTAATGAAAATACTCTTTCTCTGAGAGGATGCAGTTTCTCAGACACATCTGAGAAGAACAGAGACTACCAAAACATTCTGAATCCCTTTCCTCAAAGCACACTAAATCCCAGAAGCTAAAGCTTGTTTTAAGTGATACAGGTCCTTAGCTACATAGTGGAACCTGTGTACTTTTAAGCACAGCAGCTTTGAGTAAAAAGAAGAAGAAAGACAGACACCACTTTTCCAAATGACACTCCAAATGTGCTGGCATTAATTCATCCCAAGTGCGGCACTGTTAGGAGAATAACAATGATAACAATCAGCGTTGCATCAAGCCTGGAATTATATCGCCTCCAATATGACTATTGCGTTCATCTTCTTTTAATGGGTGTCACCTATCAGGTGACTGGTCTACATGCTTATAATAATTATACAACACTAGATGAGAGGACAATAAATTCACCCCAACAATGGAAAAACAGCTGCCAGTATCAATTTGACCAGGACCAGTTATATTCATTAGTGAAGAAAACAAGAAGCATCCTGTCTCCAAGGCTCTACTCCCTGAACTTGCATATCCAGGTATTTTGCTCTATTGCCTCCAGTTTAATACAATGCCTGCTGCACCTGCACATTCTGCTCTACTTCAGCTACAGCCCAGTTGAGCAGGTCTGCCTAGCAGCTACCACTTCCAGGGAGTGGCTGGCTTTTAATAAGCTCTTTGCTGCACTAGGATCATGCCCAGAGGCCAACATCGCTACCCTGGCTTCCCTCTGATTCAACAGCACAAGAAACAAAACAGACAAACTTACAGAGTATACAGCAAGGGTTGTCAAGCCTCATCAGGTCCTTTGGGGTCCCAAGCACAAGTCACACCTGCCCAGTCATATCCCTCCCCCCGCCAACAAAATACTGAACCATCTTCAGGTCAAGAACAAGACAGGGCAAAGATTGACCTACTATTGTCAACTACTGATTTTCTAAGCACCAGTCCCTTCTCCAGGCCATTTAAAATTAAGAGCAAGGAGTTAATGAGTGAAGAATATTCAATGTGCCAACATGTGAAGTCAAAAGGGGAGAGGGGAGAATGGGGGGTGTGTGTCCTTAGTCAATGGAAAAGGCCAAATGGATAATAGGAGTAATGAAGCTGACAGGATGAGGCAAGCAACCCTTTTTTACATGCAAGAGGATTTTGGAAGGTAAACAGTGGGAAAGGCGCTTAGGATGAAAGAAAGCTGCAGTGGATGCTCAGGCTTAGAGCTGACAACTGTGGTCTGCAGTAATGAAGAAATTTTGAAAGGCAAGCTGTAGAACAATGGCATTCCGATGTTGAATAGAGACAAGTATATTTAGATGTTTACTACAGATCCTACTACAGTGGTACCTCGGGTCTTCCTGCCACCACACGATTTCTGTTCTCATCTTGAAGCAAAGTTCTTAACCTAAGGTAGTATTTCTGGGTTAGCGGAGTCTGTAACCTGAAGCGTCTGTAACCCGAGGTACCACTGTATCAACCCTATCCCCCATCAAACCATAGGTTTTATATATTTATTTATGGGGGAGGGGGATTATGAGCATGGGCTCTGGAGAATGTATTTGTTGCATGGGATGATCATGCAAGCTTTTGTGGGCTTGATAGTACAGGCAGTGCCCCTTTCGTGCAGGGGTTCTGTTCCCAGCCCCACGCGCATCGGCGGAGCACGTATAAGCAAACCCCCCACCCCTCTTCTGCCTTCTTCTGAATCCAAAACACCTGTGCATTGGTGACTGCATGTCAACTGGACACACCTAAAATAATTGTCACCTGTATATCAACAGTATATCCACCTTAAAAACTCTGGGGACTCTCAGTTGCCAGTCTGCTGTGAAAACACCTTAGAATTTATTTATATCATGTAGAAAGTAGATGCTAGAATGTATTGTTAAAAACAACAACAGATGATATCATTGTTCACATGCATAACAAGAAGGGAACTGACAATACAGTGGGGAGGAATTCACTCAGCAAAATGCCCTCTTAATACAAACATGTCTGCTTACTTGATGGAACAAACAATCTGCTCTCTCCTTCCTCCCATGCTGTTCTGGGGGTTCTCTCAACCCTCCCCCACAGCCAATGGGGCACATGAGAAGGGAGAAAGCACAGTTACACTAGAGGAAGTCCTTACATGGGTTTCTGCTGCTAATAAATCCCACCCTATATTAGGGGATGTTCACAAGCCTACACTGTGTAAGGCACAGCAGGGGATCTCAAACCAGGGCCTCCAACAGCTTTGTGTCCTTAACAGGCCACACAGACACGACCTGAAGGAAAAGGCAGGCCTCTAGGCTGTCATTCCAACCTGAAAAGAAGCAGCAGACCTCCTAGCCTACTGTCATCTGACTCTCCGAGTGAATCAGCAGGCTAGGTCAGCCCATTAGTCCACCCATCTTCTCTTTGAGCACAAGCATTGTACTTATTCTCCTGCTCCCTCAGATCATGATCACAATCAAGCCCTCTACTGCTTCCTTCAAACTAAATCTTCTGCCTGGCTCTTACTCTGCACTTGCCTATGACCAGTGAGCTTGACATCGATACCAGGAAAGGTCCTAGAACAGAAAATTAAACAGTCGGTCTGTGAACACCTAGAAAAGATGCTGCGATTGCGAAGACACAGCAGAAGTCTAGTGTCTATTCTGCTTTGGTCAGACCCAACCTGGTGTACTGTGTCCAGTTCTGGACACCACAATTTAAGAAGGATATTGACAAGCTGGAACGTGTGCAAAGGGGGACAACCAATATGATCAAGGGTCTGGAAACCAAGCATTATGAGGAATAATTGAGTTTGGTATGTTACCCTGGAAAAGGGGAGACTGAGAGGAGGTATGATAGTAATCTTCAAATATCTAAAGGGCTATCACATGGAAGATGGAGCAAGTTTGTATTCTTCTGCTCCGGAGGGTAGGACCTGAACCAATGGCTTCAAGTTACAAGAAAGGAGATTCCAACTACACACAAGGAATAACTTCCTGCCAGTAACAGCTGTTCAATAGTGGGACAGACTTCCACGAGAGGTAGTGGGTTCTGCTTCCTTGGATGTTTTTAAATAATAATAATAATAATAACAATAATAATTTATTATTTATACCCTGCCCATCTGGCTGGCCAGCTGTCATGTATAATTTAACTGAGATTCCTGCATTGCAGGGGGTTGGACTAGATGACCCCTGGGGTCCCTTACAACTCTACAATTCTATGACTCTATGAACCCTGAACATCTGATCTGGTGCCTGACCTCCAGTTGATGTGTTGGCCATGTGCATTATCCTTCTGATCCTTAACACCCTATAATTCCTTGGAATGGATCTGTGTGTGTATGGTTCTTCCATTTAGCTTTCAGTAGCAACCTTCTCAGAGACCTATGACGATGTACCTTTTTACTTGTAAAGGAGAGAAATTAAGGAACCGAGGGAGATCTCATATGCAACAAAAGCAGCTTCCTCTCTTCTTGACAGTTCTAGTGTGGGATGGACAAATACAAAATGGTGTATTGGACATTAACTCCAGCTTCCTAAGAATTTCACTCATCCTTTAAAAACCCATACACATACTACTTATGGCTCTAATGCTAAATTTTAAAAAGCGTGTGCAAAACATCTGTCAAAATAAGAGAAGCCAGTGAGCTGGAACTGGCATATCTGAATGCTGCACAGAATGCAAAATTCATAAATGTACTCATAAATGTACAATTCATCTTGAGTTGTTTTTAAAGTAGAGGGCACATTTTGCCTTAGTGTCCACTGTGATAGACCACAAGGAATTAAGTTGACGCTTCCGTTTCCAGTCCCATAACTAGTGCCGCAAGAAAATTTACACAAAAACTTAATGTAAGTCTGTGCTTCTGTTGGCTGTGAATCAGTACCCTCTCTACTTGCCTCTTGGCCGCCCTGCACGTAACTAGTTGAGACAGAATATAGATGCACATCCTACAGATGGATGGCAACTGCATCCTGCTGCAAGTGTTGTCCACCCACAGTTCATTACTTTCAACAGGGTGGGAAATTTGATGGGCTTCCAAGTGCACATCTCCATCCTGCCACAGCTAATCACCTATGCACTAAACAGAGGCCAGGTAGCATTGGCTCATTTGTTTCAGTAACCAAAATGCACTCTCTCTCTCTCTCTCTCTCACTCACTGTCTCTCTCTCACACCCCTTACAAACACTGCTGTAGGCAGCACCTTTCATGTGTATGGAGAGGGAGATTTTGCAAAAAAAATCTAATACTAAACAACACAGGGTTTTATATATAATTAACAACAAACACTTTCAAATTATGCAATTTGAAACAAACAATTTTGTGCCTTCACTCTGGGTATAGACTGATCTAAAAACCATATAAAATAAAATAAAAACCCTTAGACTTACTCATTCACAGCTATAGCTTTGTAATTTAGTACTTACTTAGTCAGCTAACCGTAGGGACGCGGGTGGCGCTGTGGTAAAAACCTCAGCGCCTAGGACTTGCCGATCGCATGGTCGGCGGTTTGAATCCCCACGGCGGGGTGCGCTCCCGTCGTTCGGTCCCAGCACCTGCCAACCTAGCAGTTCGAAAGCACCCCCGGGTGCAAGTAGATAAATAGGGACCGCTTACCAGCGGGAAGGTAAACGGCGTTCCGTGTGCTGTGCTGGCTCGCCAGATGCAGCTTGTCACGCTGGCCACGTGACCCGGAAGTGTCTGCGGACAGCGCTGGTTCCCGGCCTATAGAGTGAGATGAGCGCACAACCCTAGAGTCTGTCAAGACTGGACCGGGCAGGGGTACCTTTACCTTTACCTTAGTCAGCTAACCATGTTATAACTGTATACAAGCCACAAAGCACACTACCAATTCTACAAGCACATTACCAATTCTACCAAAGCACATTACCAATTCTACAATTCTACACTGACTGTACGACATGGCTCTCTCATTTTACTTACAATGGTACTGGATCTTAGAAGGTTAAGAGAGTCTTGCAGGTAGCCTCCATAATGCTGCCCTGCACAACAGTGTTGCTTGTGGCTCTATCCCAGTGTTAAAAAGGCAACAAGGATAGCCCAGAGCCCACAAACGGGGGAAGAGAAGAGTCAATGACAGGGAGAAACAGCATGACTGAATGGGGCAGAGTAAGGAAGCCCAATCTGCAGCCTATTATTATTATTATTATTATTATTATTATTATTATTATTATTATTTACAATGGTGTACTGACACCCCCCTTCTCTCACATGTGGTGGAGAGTTATCAAACAATAATAGTACAATCACCATGCAGTGTGTTCAGTGGCTGGGAAGTTGAACTACTGAACAGAGAAACTAAGCAAATATTCAGTTTCCTACCAAGGTGACTCCTTTCCATTACAATGCAATTGGCTGCTGATTCCTGGCAAGCTTTGGCAGGTTTCTACAGCAAGTAGGCTTTGAGTTAGTTCTGTCTCGCCGTTCCCAGGCAGAAGTTATCATGAGGACAACTGCAGGGGGGGGGGGAGAGGAGGAGGAATCTTGCAGCATTCAAGTATTCTCACACATCCACCACACACACACACACACAAAAACCAAACCAAGAAACGTCCCGTGCAGCAGCCTACAATTTCTACTACTGTTTTATAACCTTTTAAAGCCTTCGTAACGATCTGCTTCTCACTCAGAAATGGTTTAAAAGATCTTAAACTGAGAAACGTGTCTGTACCGTGTTCCGTTCCCCTTGACAGGAGATTATTAACTCAGTGGGAGAAACAAAAACTTGCTTGTTAGAGGGCACAAACATGACAAGAGTGCTGCTGCTCGATAGCTCAGATGCTGAGGTAACATGAAATGAAAGAGTAGATGGAAACACATGAACTGTAGCTTCAGGCTGAAGTAATATCAGGTGCATCTCTACACCCGCAGGGCTCGACTCCTACACTTTTAAGTCCCTCCCATTGAAACAGCCTCCTTCAGTTTCACTTAATCAAGCAGCAAACAGGTACTTCTCTCTCAACACTGACAGCAACAGTTTAACAACTCGGAACATCTTGGACCTCGGTTCCCAAACTCACAGGTGAGTGGACTTTAAAACCAGCAACCAAAAAAACAAGAGATTTAAAAGGAAAAGCCATCAACTAACTGAAGGAATGTTTAGCTAAGTTGTTAGCCTGTGCTTGTGTTTTACTGTCCTCTCAAGAAAGGCAACTCCTCTACGAGCAGGTGCATTTCTTCAGCAGGTTTAAATTAAAAAGCAAAAAAAATACTATTTTACTCTCTACCTAAAAAGAATCTTGTTTTTTGTACTACTATGACAGTCTTGAGGTTGAAAGCTTGAGGTTGAAACCATGCTTTATTTTCAAGTTAAAAGTAGATATTTTAGGTTCCTTGCTTAACTTATTATGTTCAGCTTATGTTGTGTTCTATTGGAGTATTTACTTCTAATAAATAAAAGGGGGGCTATTTCCAAGGTTTCTAACTTTTACTCTGATAGAATTCAACTGCTACATTTGTCCTAGTTCAGTCTTCAGTTATTGGAAATACTTATTTTATATACAGAGGTGGACCAAGGAGGAAAAAAACATAGTTTGAGAATGAATTTACACTTGTCTATTAGACATTCAAAAATGATTAGGGGCTTATTCTTATTAGCGCAAAATGGTTTTAAGCTATTTTTAAAGAATTTTATTTTTAATATTGGGACCAGATGTTTGCTACACAGATATATCTGAATCTTAATGACTCTTCCTCACAGTTCATCTTGACCTCTATAGCATGTCTGTCCTTTTGTTGTCCTCTATCATGCACAAATTGATATTTTTGCAAGAGTAGATATTTTAGTTTTAAAGATTAAAAGCCCAGAAGGGAAGAGCAGTCAACCACTGTAAAATCTAAAGTGAAATAAAACTCAGAAGTCTTGTTCTTGCAAAACGCTGGATAGGTGACAATGGCATGATCTTGAGTTATGCAATAATGCCACATCACAATATTTTAATCACAGCATGCCCTTCAAAATGCTCCACCCCAGTGAGGACTCGTCAGCCAGATCAATATCACCAAAAAGAATGCTGCAACAGCAGCCAAGCGTGTGCGTATTAATGTTCTTCAAAAATGGTTGCGCAGCCATTCATAGCATTGAACTATTAAGCAAGATAATTACACCATTGTCTGCAATAAAAAAAATAAATCGGAGCTGTCCCTTTGTATTTTTAAAAAAGTAAGCTACTACACAGAAGGAAAAAGCAACAATTACATTTATTCACTGAAAAATATTCCTCATTTTATGTGACGTGTAATAGCCATATGTTGCCGGTTTTGCATCTTTAAAGAAACAAAAAAGAACTGACAGACAAATGAAACTGCGTACTTTTTTCTGGTGATGTTGATCTTTGCTGCAATTGCTGGGTTCAATGATAACAGTAAAGGACAGCCTAGCTTAGCACAATATGAAAGAAACTGCAACCAGGAGGGTATGAGTAGAGCGCAGGAAATATCTTTTTACACCTATCCAAAAGCCACCAAGTGGCATTTTGCAGTGCAGTGATTTGCTTTGCCTTGCAAAAACAACTGCAGTTTGCTTCAAAAAGCTCCCCACAAAATTCTAATAAACTTCCCTATGTCCAATTAAATGTGTACAGTAATAGGAATGCTTTTTGCTGCAATTCTAAACATAATGTAAATAAATCCTAACCATCTAAGTAAACAAAGTTACTTTGTATCCAGTGTTTCCCATTACTACTTGAAACAACCGATGAAGCCAATACTTCCAGAAATAAGTTTGGTTACTGAATTTTCTGAGTTGGAATGATATACCTCAATCTAGTCTGGGAAACTCAGATATAAGGGAGCATACTTTCCCTCTAAAAACAACTTTTCCTTGAAATAAAAATAAAAATCCAGGATTGCTTTTCATGCACTTTAGCAAACATATATAGTTCCATACAGTGCAAATGTTAAATTATTAAAATGTGAGTCTACGTCCATAAAATAATATAGCATTCTGCACACTAGGAAAATGAATAAATATATTTATCTAGCAATATCAATATTGTGCTTATATAACATATTTGTATAATTCAAACAGTCAAAGTCTATTAACTTGGTAATCCTGGGGAATAGTTTGTTGTGACAACAGTAACTTAAAGCATTATTTGCTCTGGGACTTACAAGCTAGCACAAAGGTATAACTGGTACAAACTGAACTCACCAAGTCTGCTACAATTCTTCCGTCTTTGGTTCTACGCCATTACTCAAAATTCAACCTGCACTCTCCAAAAACTGGTTTGTTTGTTGTTGCTGAATCTCATTTCATAATAAGTAATGTGTTGATTTTCTAACAGTACTATCTAAATAAAGCTGTGCATGTATAGAAACAAAATAATTAAATTCATTAACTCTGTGACACGCTTATTTGAATTTAGAATTTTCCCAAACTGTGATTCTATTTTGTTTGTATTTCTATGGGTGGGATCCAATGTTTTCCTACCAGCAGCCACTCACACACTAAATGGCTGTTTCTGAAACAGATGGAATTTAAGTTTGTTGGACCTGCTGACAAACAGATAAAAATCCCTCTTGAGCATCCTTTAAGTAGTTCTTTGGATCCCAGACTCCGTCAGAAATCACTAAAATTTGTCCCTTAGTGCTTTACAAAGACTAAATGGTGTGCTTTTCTTTTAATAATCTAAACCAATGCTAAATCCATGCATTATTAGTTGAATAATATAATAAAAATATAAAGAAAATAAATAATCTAAAATGCTATATATCTCTTATTATTTTAAACAAAAACTCAACTGCTTATATAATTACCTGCTGAAGAGTCATGTCACACCTTCATGGCATGAGCTTTTTATCAGATATATGAAGCTGCCTTCTATGTAAATCTAATGAGATTAAAGACGAAAGCTCAAACTGTAATAAATTTGTTTATTTTGACATGCTATTGGTCTCTTGTTTTTATCATTACTTACAGTCCCCTCATTTGAATATTTCCCCATTAATTCATTTAATGTTTTAATTTAATTTCTAATTCAAACAGCAATGTAAGGAAGGTTTGGTTTTTAAAAAAATAAATAAAAATAAAAAGCCATCAGACTTCCCTATTAAACTAACAAGTGGTATTAGTGTAGTTTCGGGTAACTCAAGATACTGTATGTGGTTTTGCAACAGTCATCATTTTGATAATGGTGCTTACAGTTCATGATGAAATCATCACTTTTTAGATCTTTGCCATAACACATCCTATAAAATCATGAGAACATGACTCTGAGAGATTCTCACGCCTTCAGAATCAGCGAACATAATGGAACAAGTCAATACAAGCCCGTCTGACTTATCTGCCGAGAAAATCACCAGCCTGTATTAAAAGTATCCACTTGTTTCGGTTTCTAAGGGAAAGCAAGTTGATCGTGCCCCTATAAATCAGTGGATGCTTGACTCAGATTTATACCTGGCCATACGGGAACAGACACAGACACACACACACACACACACACACACACACACATACTTATAAGTAGCTGTGCAGCAAAGAATGCAAGGTCATTTCAACAGCAACACACTCAAACTTTAGAAGAAGAAGAAATTTGGGAGAGTGCGCTCTTCTAAGCATTCAGAATTTGGCTTGTTGTAGTGTGTTGAAAGTTACTCACACTAGTTAGTACTTAAATATTTGTTTAGGCTGCTTAAAAGCTTGTTTGCTCTATAGCAGAGCTAGGTCAGCTCTCCAGGATGGAGTCAATCCTACTCCACCCTACTTCTCCCCATCAAGGAATCTCTTCCTCTTTCCCCAACAGGCTGGACTGGATTGCACTCAAGCTTCTACTATTACCAAGCACCGCCCTCCCTCCTCCTTGTCTCCTCCACCTACAGTTCTCTCTCTCACTTTGCTTTCATCTTTCCCTGTCACATCCTAAGTGGATGTTCCACCACTGTTGTTTGAATGCGTTCTCTCTAATTAATCCAACAGGAATTTCAGGTAGTAGGCACCCCTGAACTTCAGGCTAGTTAATTAGAGCTCTACCTACAGACATGTGTGCTTTCCCTGAGGATAATCATGTTTGCAAAGGCATCTAAGAGTCTTCTACATTAGCTTCACTTTTCTCATGCTTGTAATTCATGAATATAGGTGAGCAATGAGACTGTCAAGTTTGCTGAGGGTGCCATGTTATGCAGGATGGTGAAATCTAAAGCAGATGATGAATAACTCTCCATTGTGAGTGAAGGGGCAACAAAATGGCAAATGAAATTCAATGTGAGTGCAAAGTAATGCACACTAGGGCAAGAGTCCTAGATTCACCCATAAACCAATGTGGTCTTAATTGGTTATGACTAACCCCCCCCCCCAAAAAACCCCCTGGTATTTAGGTGGACAACTCACTGAAAATCGTTAACTCAATAAGCAGTAATAGAGAAAAAAATGAATTCTAAATGTTAGGATAAGGAATTGAAATTACAACATTGGTAGTCTAATTCTTTGATATATAATTTATTTCACACAGTGTATAGTTGGTTTATGGAATTCACTGCCACAGGATGAGGTAATGGCTTCTAACTTAGGTTGGTTTACAAATTTGTAGAGGACAGGTCAAATAATGACTCTTAGATGACAGCTCTAGAGACCT
Source organism: Podarcis muralis (assembly GCF_964188315.1). Classification (NCBI taxonomy): domain Eukaryota; kingdom Metazoa; phylum Chordata; class Lepidosauria; order Squamata; family Lacertidae; genus Podarcis; species Podarcis muralis. The sequence continues at coordinate 38,737,530 of NC_135656.1, read as the reverse complement.
TCATGTTCACAAGACAGTAAACCTAAAAATACCAGATGCCAGAGACATGAAACAGAAAATAGTTATCAGCATCATGCCCTGCTCATAGGCTTCCAAGATGGAAATCGACTTTTTTGTTTGAACCAGAAGGTTTCTCACAATGTGCATTTGAATAAAGCATTTGACATATGTATTTGTTTCAGTTCTCAAATTCTAATATTACAATTTCTGTTTTGCAGTTTCCTGTTGCGTGCTGTTTTGTTCTGATGTCTCCAGAAGAAATGGCTTCAAATAATTATTTTTGAGAGTCTCCTCAAAGTTAGGAGTAAATCTGGAAAACTTAAGATATCAACCACATTTTATAAATTAGGGCAAGGAAAACAAAAAAGTCTAATCATTGAAACAGAAAGATGAGCCTTCTCAAAGAACGTAAGCCAAAAAAACCTCATTACATCCCAAGGCCTCCAGGAAAACCATTCAAGTACAAGTGTTTTCAATGCCCTTTCACCTGCAATGAGAAATCACATCTTTTCAACCACATGAAGTATGGGCTCTGCAAAAACTCAATTACTTTAGTGTCTGAGCAGGATCGGGTTATCAAGTGTCCAAAGTCAAATTCCTTGGAGACTAAGCAGATCAATCAGGCGGAACCTGGAGCGAAACCAACCTCCTCTAAACCCCTCTCAAATCTTGAATCTAAACCTCAATGTGCTTTCCCCAAAGATGATGCCAAGGAAAACATGGAGGTTCAAAACCAAGCAACAGGTAAATTAGTAAATGGGCAAACACCATCAATTCAGAAGGAATTAACTCTTGTCGGTCATGAAGAAGAAAATACAGCTAACACACAGCCTGGTCTTGAAGGCATTGTAAGACCTTCTGCCTTTGTCCCAGTAGGAGAACATCGTCACAGTAAAGACAGCATTGAGCTATCTCAGTTGGTGTCTCTTTCTGATTCAAACAAAGGCCCTTCAATCCACACAAAGTCAGCATTTCATGCTCCAAACAACCCATGGAAAACAGCGTCCACACTTATTGCACCAGAATTTACTCATAAAATTCCACCTACAAAAGGTTTCCCTTCCATTCCACCTTATATGCAGCCTATAATTCCCGAGTATTCACCTTCATTGTATGAGCATGGATTGGCCATTTATGCACCTTACTTTCTTCCTGGAAACTCTCATGAGTGTGAAAGTTCAGTGCTCTCTGTCTACAGCTCTCAAGATCAGAGACATTTTCTTCCTCACCCTGGACCACTTCCTAAACCAATAAATCCAGCAGCTTATGAACACTACCGTTTATTCCAGCAGTATCATCCTAATCCCCCAGTACCATACGGACTTTGTAGACCAACAGAATCAGCATTTTACAGGCTACCACACATTACAAGTCTTAACAGAGACTCTAGTTCTCATTTAATGGAAGAAACAACCTTGCTATATCCAGCTTCTTCAAGCCCTGCCAGGTTACAGTCACTGAATTCTCACAAAAAAACAGATGATTTGGAAAAAGAAAGCCCTATGCTACATGCCAAAAGTCATTCCAAAGAGGAACAAAATGAGAGAGAGAATGCAAAAATGAGCCCCCGTGCTGGAAGTGCAGCCACAGGGTCCCCAGGCAGACCCAGCCCAACAAACTTCACTCAGACAAGTCAAGGTTGTGAAGGCCTATTTGACCTTTCTAGCAGGTCTTCATCTATAAACAAGTACAATCAAACTGAAGAAAACGGCACGGCGTTCAGACCTGTGAGGAAAAGTACGGATGAATCCACTCAGCCTCTTACAAAGGAGGATAGAGGAAACACACCCAGGAGGTAGATATATAAAGTTTTATATATATATAAAAATATAAAGATATTTCTAATCTGTGTGGGGTTTCTTCAAAACACTAAAGAGAGAGAGCGAGCAAACATGCCCTTAGGTTACATCACACAAGGACTCCCGGGACAGTTTTTATTACATGTCAAACTTGTAAACCCAAGGCAGGTAGGACATATGCAGGTGGCAAGCAGTACAAGCCTAGCCATGTCTACTCAGAAGCAAGTCCTATCAAATTGAATGAGACTTATGTTTAGCCCCACTACCTGCAAGTAAATATAACTGAATTCAGTAAGGCTTACTTCTGAGTAAACTTTGTTAGGATTGCCTTATCAGCTTAGAGTAGGTTGTGAGAAACATTTGACCCTCCAAATGGTGCTGAACTACAATTCCATTCAGTCCCAGCAAGTATGGCCAATAGCCAGAGGTGATGGGTTCAGCAACATTTGGGGGGGGGGGGCAAAGGTTCCCTACAGCTGGGTTGATTTTTTAAAAAAAATGAAAGTGGACAAAGGGTGGATGAAATATGCTTGGAGATTACACCATTATAGTGGTTATTCAGAATTATAGTAAAATGATATTTGCTTTATTGATTTTTATACTTATCATTGTTGTGTTTAACATCTCTGCTGTTTTTCCTATTTGAATCTGAATGTTGCTATTCACAACCTAATGTTATGCACTTTTACTCAGAACCAAGTTCCACTGAACTAAACGGGGCTTATTCCTGAGTAAAGAATGCATAGTATAGCCTTAGATTATTGTTTTTCAGGTAGAGGAAGACATTCATCTATTGAATGTGATTAAAAAAACGATTAAAATTCTGTAATAATAAAATGGAGACCAATTAAAATGATAAAATACCAAGCAGGAAGAAACCAAGACAGTAGCACAAAGTAACCCATGTCGAAGCAACATACCAGGCAGAAAAAATAAAGCCATAGGCATGGCAAATGTAACCCTTCTTATTGTTGAAGGGGACTGAGCTAATCTCCTAAGGGAATGAGTTCAAGAGCTACAACAGCAAAGGCCTGCTTATGTCCCTAACACCTGCATTCATGACAGTGGTGGGCTATAGAGGAAGACCTCTGCTGATGATCTCAGTGGGAAGGCCATTTAATATGAAATAAGCCTTTTTGCTTTCCCATGCAACAAGACTGAAGGATGTGGTGAGCTCTCTCTTATTATTTTCCCAATCTTTAAAGAAGGACAGAAGATAATGGTCTCCTGATATGGTACAACATAGTGAACTGCCAATTTTGCACACTTTACTCTTCTCTGTTTGCACACACGAGGATCAAATCATGATTGGCACCATCGTATTACAGTCTAACCATGGGTTATGGTTTGTTTCACTTCAATAAATCACAACCAGAAAGCCCAAGAACAAACCTTGGCTACAGATCATGGTCTCTTTGGACAGAACAAACCAAAATCCCTGGTCCAAATGTAACACTAAGCCAGGAGTCATTGTCTGTTTCTCCTGTGCACTAACAGAGAGAAGCAAAGTGGATGAGATTGACATATACACAGTCAATCATTAACTATGGTTTAAAATGATGTGCAGACTGGACCACTGCAGCAACCCGCCAGCTTTCCAATAAACACTAACATTTATTATTTTATTTTACTTTTGAATTTATATCCAGACTAGACCTCCGAGGCAGAGAAGTGTAACAAACTTGATCTTATAAGTCCTGTGATGGATCAGCCTGGGACCATTTTCATTACAGAAGGATGGTCAAATGGGCTAATGTCACTCTTAAACAGCTGTTTGTATTGCAATATAAAATACTTGTAGAGCACACAATTTATTGTGCCCTGCTCTCAGAGACCTCAAACACTGTTGATATTTCCTTCTCAATATGTTCCAGGAGAATAGGTTGGCTGCAACAAATTATTTTAATTTATTGCAGTAAAAATGTAAGAATTGCTCATCTATACAGAGATTTAAAACTAGGTTTCTGACATGCAAACCAAACATTACTCACTGTAACAAATTTACTCCATAGCACAATTTCTTCTGATACCTTTTAAATCAATTCATTGCATTGCTTTTACTGCCACAGTATGTAAATCAAAATATCATACTAGCCCTACATCAGATTTTAATTACATAATGGAATTTTTCAATGATTTTTCTTTTCTTTTCTTCCCCAGTAGTGATGTAACTAATGAAAATGAAAATATACAGCATGAAAGTAATGAGAACGATGACCCTCTATCCAATTCTGATGACGACACAGGGATAGTACCACTTAATCTTTCCAAGAAGCCAGATGCAAATGTTGTTAATGAACATATGTACAAAAACGGTCTCCATGTGGAAAACCAAAACTTTATGGAACTTCAGGAAATGCCTCTGAATCTCTCCGTAAAAGACAACTGCAACATAAAACAACCCCTCCAGAGGTCATCATATGAAGCTGAAGACAGTGGACCTCAAAAAACTGAAAATGGACATTTGGAAGCTGAGGAATGCAGCCCTAAGGATCATATGGAGAAAGGTTCTTGTGATAAGGTCCCTACCGTGATGCAGAGGAAAGAAGTTCAGGAAGTTAGGACAATTGACCATTGTGATGAGCAGAAACAAACTGCAGCTGTTGCTCTTTGTCAGTTAGCTGCCTATAGTCCTAGTAAAGTCCAAATAGAGACTGCACAGAAAAGTAATCAGGACAGCAATTCTCAGTATACAGATTCAGCTCCTGAACCATCAGATACTCAGGACTGTCACAGTAGTCAAAAAGGAAAAGGACAAAAAAGGACCAATCAAAGACAAGTGGCAAAAGTGCAACAAGGAACAAAGCGAGTACAGACAAATGACTGCAGTAGGGTATTTACTCTGAGAAAAAGAACCAGAGTATCGTAATACTTCATGTTTAATCCACTACCAACTACATACAAGAGCAGTTGACAAGCACGCTGTCCACCAGGAAGCAAAGACAAGTTTCCAGTAACAATTCCTATTTTTCCAATCAGGCAGACTCATTTGATCCATATAGGTTGAAACATGTAAATATAAACTGTTCTTAATTTTGTATTTATGTTTTAAAGCATCCTGAATATTTTCTGACTGTATCCTGATTTTTTGAGTGAACGTTTAAAAGTAAACTGAAGCTAATTATATGTTTCAAAAATGCACTATGGTGGAATGACTTTTACATCCACCTTTATTACCAAAGGTGTAAACTATAAAATTAAGAATATCTTATCCATGACATTGGCGTATCATACGTTGCTTGTGACTCACATAATGTTCTCAAATCTTTTTAGTTTGGTTTTTGTTATTCAACATGCTTTTGTTGATTATTCTATAATTTAACTAATTGTGACAATTTCCATTTGCTTTTAAAGCTTAGTAGTTGCTGAATTCTGGACTTGGAAGTCTTCATATTAATTCTTGCTAACATACAGATTTGCGTCAGTTTTATCCAAAATCAAACAGCACAAAGCAAAGATGCCATCCATGAATCAAAATCTAAACTGTGCTGTCATGTCTTTTTATAATCCTACTGTAAATCCTTCTTAATCTAGTGTGTAGAAATGTGTGAAGCAATGTTGGACAGCACTAATACACTATCCTAAAACTCATTTGTCAGTTCAGCAATACCTACAATGGTTTGATTTCACTGATGTTACAGATAACATTATTCGTGGACAGATAACATTATTTGTGAAGAACAAGTGGGGTTCAGAGAAGGACACTGTACCATTGATCAACATTCTACTCTGAAACATACTAAAAAAATACACTAAGAATATTATGAATAATCTTTATGAAGCCTTTATTGATCTTTCTGCTGCATTCAACTCTATTAATTGAAATAGACTGTGGGAGAAATTTCAAATTTCCAATATTGACTGCAGACTTCTGCTATTCATCCAAGAACTATAAAGCAGCACAAAAATGAGGGTCAGAGTAGGTTTAAATGGTGCTATGCCTTCAAAACATTGCAGGGAGTCAAGCAAGGTTGTATTCTGGCTCCCGATCTTTTTAGCTATTATATTAATGATCTGGTACCATATTTAACCAGTAAAAACTGCCCCTCTTCAGTAATTAGGAACAGAAATATCTCAATCATGATGTATGCAGATGATTTAGTGCTCTTCTCTCTTTCCCGATTGAGCTTCAAAATTCTCTTGCAGGTGTTCAGCACATACTGCAAACAAGAAAGTCTATTTATAAGAAAGCCTATCTATAAATTACTCTAAGACAAGATTATGATTCTTGGCTAATAGAGTCCTAGGTATAAATGATATTTAGATCTGCCAGCTATAGAACAAACTTACTCATTAAGAGTGTACTCTTTAGTGAAGCCCTCTCTTGGAAATGTCTTCTTGGAGGCAGAAAAATATTGGGTCATTGATGAAGTTCTGTTACGACAAGGGAGAGCAGCTGTTTGAAACTGCCCTAAAGATATTTAGTAGCAAAGTTTTTACTCAAATGCTCTATGGCATTGAAATCTGGGGCTCTGATTCAAACTCCATTAAAGCTTTGGAAACAGTGAGGAATACGGTATATTTTTTTCAGAAGCTATACACTCTAGCATCAGAAATATCAGCAGCTGTTCTTCATACCAAACTCAGGTAGCCAACAATCAAGGCAAGAGCAGATTGCGCTCAACTAAAATATTATTAAAGGAATTGCTACTATGCCAACGTAGCATTTTCCTGCTCTGTTCTGTTATGGAATTGGGTGATAACCAACACTGGAAAGCAGCCTGTCAAGTTGTTTTAGACTATTATTACTTTCCAGAACTGGGCTCTGTGCTGACCCTGAATAAGAGCTAACTAAAGGATTAGCTCCTCTGCACAGAATCTAGAAGGCACCTGCAACTAATTAGAAACACCAGATTCCACCCCCCACCCCCCCCGGTATCCACTCCTGAGAACAGAGCACCAAACTCTCACCAATTTCCTTAAGAGAAGCCTATATTGAGCTGTGTTTCCAAGTCATGTTTCCTGTATGCAGATTTCATATCTGTGGTCAACCTCAGGTGGGAGACATCACTCATTATCTGTTAGCCTGACCCTTATACAGAAACCAAAGAGATCGCTTTCTGAAACCTTTGTTTACACAAGCAACGGGGAACATTGCGGCAGAAATGGTTTGGCTTCTTTCGAGTGAGAATAATAGCTTTCTAACACAGAGAGTGTTAGAGTGTTAGAGTGCACAGAGTGTGCAGCACTGGCTGCAAAACAAATCAGGAAAAAAGTTAGATAAAATAGCTACATGTTGTGCTGATTCGGAGGTTTAAAGTGAAATCAAGCTAGATTTAAGCTTGTTGGTGTCTCTGGTATCTTCTTTCTCTCTCTTACAACACAGATGTTGACATATTATGGATATATGTTCTGTATTGTTTTAGTAATACTATTGCTACAAGTTTGTTATGGCCTTTGGCTAGAACAGTAAGCTTATGAACTAGAATTGATGTTACTGGCATTACAGCATTGCAACTGAACTGTCATCTTAATTAATTAATTAATTAATTAATTAATTAACTATTTGTATCTCACTCATATGACTGGGATGCCATGCAGCCTTTGCACATCTTTAACAAACGGATTACTTAAACCACACCTTAAATTAAACTAATTCAAATCTTGAGGTTGGGATTTTCAAAGGAGTTTGAAATGACAGAGGTGGAGTGATGCTCCCACACAAATGCTTTCATTTCCTTAGACACCAAGCACCTGCTGAACACAAGACCAAGGGGATATTTATTTTAGTTCATATAAGAAAGTACACTGTGGTGAAGGAGTTATTTCTGTACTTTGCATCCATACTAATTTGTAAACAATGAAATAATGGCATGCTAAGCGGGGGGGTTTTGCAAACCAGGTGAGAGCAATTTTCTATTTCATGAGTTTTACCATGACAACTTTTCTAATCTTGCAGTAAAATGCTTTGTATTATACTTGCAAATTAAAATAAAAGTGTTTACATCGCCTTTGTTTTACTATGTGTTTTGTGATCAAAAACAAAATCCAAAACAAGACTACAAAAAAGAAAGCTTACATTTGTTCAAGTATAGAAATATTGCACATCTTCTTGTAGTTTATTGCACATTCTTATACACACAAACACACATTTTCAAAATTTATTTAGTCATTGAAAAGGCCCTCTTGCACATTCTCACTAAACTGACATCTAACTTCACAGGACACAGAGTCCACTTGCAGATTTAAATAACCAGGCAGTTCGTATTGGAGCAGACATCCTTCAGGTATCCTGGTCCAAAGCCAATGAGGGCTATGAAGGTCAATACCAGCATTTGAATTGGGTTTGGAAACCAACTGGTATCTAATGTAACTGTTGTTAGCAAGGGAACCACATGCTCCTTATACACTGCTCACTGTGGACTAACTGCCTTTTTCAAATACATTCCAAAGGAAGCACTCACAAAGAATACTGCAGCGTATCAAAGGCATTGCTGGTGGCGGGGGGGGGGGGGGGGAGGTAACAGACTCTGGCAATACTAGAATATGGGAGAAGGAAACAAGATACAAAAAGTAAAGCAAGTTTGTACAGTGGACGCTTGGGTTGCGAATGTGATGCACGTTTGCAACCCGCAGCATTCGCAACCCGCAGTGGTGCGTCTGCACACGCGCAGGTTGCGATTCAGCGCTTCTGCGCATAGCACGATTTAGCATTTCTACGCATGCGCGAAACCCGGAAGTAACCCGTTTGGGTCCATAACCTGAAAAAACACAACCTGAAGCGTCTGTAACCCAAGGTATGACTGTAATCCTGTGTAATAGCAGGAGATAAAAGCAAAGTCAGCAATATAAGGGGGGGAGGGGAGAAAGATACTAAGGAAAGAAAAATATACTTGCTAGTCTGTAAGAAATTCTCAAGACCAGAAGCTGACAAAAGTCTATCAAATCTTTCATGCATTTGATTGTGCTTATTACCTTGTATTGTACAAGTCATCTATTTTGTTTTGCTTTTGTTAAGCAGTATAGATAGGACCTAGTTAAATGACAAGATACTTACCATCTGAGAGCCGGGAGGGAAGTAACAACCCTCTTCTTCCTAATTCCGCCAGAGCCAAACATCCACCATGCCAAGCATTATCAGTTTCCTGGAAACTATAATTTTAGAAAACGTTAAGGATTGCATTCAAACTAATTTTTCTGAATTTAATAAGATGATATATTATTGTCTGAAAGCTGGTTGTACACAGTAATTGCATGCTTTCAAAAGCATGACAATAGCAACTAAATATTTCAGGCATCAAACAGTAACAGTAATATATTAAATTTTCCCCTAACTGCAAAACAATTTCTCCCAAACTGTTTCTTTTGACCCCCGTTTTAAAAATGTGCAACCCAAGCCTAAGCACATTTATACTGAGAAATAATCCCCATTATGTTCAATGGGTAAAGGTAAAGGTAAAGGGACCCCTGACCGTTAGGTCCAGTCGTGGACGACTCTGGGGTTGCGGCACTCATCTTGCTTTACTGGCCGAGGGAGCCGAGGTACAACTTCCAGGTCATGTGGCCAGCATGACTAAGCCGCTTCTGGCGAAACCAGAGCAGCGCATGGAAACGCCATTTACCCTGCCGCCGGAGCGGTACCTATTTAACTACTTGCACTTCATGCTTTTGAACTGCTAGACTGGCAGGAGCAGGGACTGAGAAACAGGAGCACACCCCATTGCGGGGATTTGAACCGCCGACCTTCTGATCGGCAAGCCCTAGGCTCTGTGGTTTAACCCACAGCGCAACCCTTTCAATGGGACTTTCAACTAAAATTAATATTCAAGGGATAGCAAACTTATTTATTTAATATATTTTATTTATTTATGCAATTTTTAAACATCAGAAACCAATGTAAAGGATATTCTTATTTCCATTCTTCATGCCCATGTGTTTTTTTTTAAAGCTAGTGTTTTCAATGAGAGTTTCCACTCCTTAACTCATATACATCTGCTATAATTGTTGTATCCATATCCTCCTTACTACACCAGAGCTAGATGTAGTTCACTGCAGTTTGCATGGTATTTGGAAAACATTCTACACAATGTAAAGTGGTACCTGAAGCAATCTAAGACAGATCCAACTACATCATCAGCCAGCTCTTTTGGTAGCCTTCCAGTCAGTCTCCCGATCCTGCAAAAAGCAGTAATTCATGAAGGCTTAGATTCAACAATGCACAGATTGTTATTGGTCACATGCTACAATGAAGCTGGTATCATCCTGTGCATTCTTTTAGACCTTCCAGAGTTCTAGGAACAGAACTTGTGGCCCCTCTAATCTTGCAGGTTCTTGTTTACACAGCTTTTTGGGTGGTCCTAATAAAGATTTTGCCCAACTGTGGAGTTCTTTCCTCATAGACCAGCATGATTACTTTTGCTTTTTTATGTACCTTGAATAATACACTATTTAGCCATTCAAGGAGGAAAGTGCAACCAAAGGAAGATGATTTTCTACTACCTAAAGAGGAATTTTGCATTTTGGCGCCTGTCCTCCAACCACTAGGTAAAACATATTTGGCTTCAATTTGCTCTTACCTAGCACACCGCCCAAAATTAATATCTGGCTTTAATAATATAAATACTGTTATGCGTCACTTTACATCTGCTGTCTGATTTATCAGGAACCTGTGTGTTTTGCTTAAGGCATGAGACACATCTGATTTTCAAAGATGGGGATCAGCCATTGCTTCTTCATCTCATCCTAGGTGTAGCCCGATACCTGGAAGCACCTAGTAGAATCTAAACTGATCTGTAGCCTCCATTTTCAGACTGAGTCTGAAGTGCAGAACTCACTTCAACACTCAGTCTTTGCATTTTCTGCTTCTGTTTTCCTTGTCCACCCCCACCCCCCATACCTGCTTTGTATAACATCCAGGCCAGAAATCCAGGGCTAATCAGTGGCCCTTCAGATGCTGAAAACTACAACTCCCAGCCTCCCTAGCCACTGCATGCTACAGGCCTCAAGAGACATTTGCCCTGACATCAAAAGTAAAGATGATGCTTCCTTACTCTGAACTGGAGCTCATTTTCCTTTTAGGTATTTAAGAATGCTTTAAAGAAAAGAAAACAGTACCGCCTCTAGAATCAGCTGCCCAATATGGCTGCTTGAGGGCAAACCTCCCAAAAAGTCCAGTAATTAATTAGTACAAAGGGAAGATTTGTGGACTTGGAAGCCTAGAAAACAGGAGGTAGGTGGAAGTAAGAGCTGGCACTGAATTCTAGGTACTGAATTCGAATAACCAACCAACCATGTGGCTTTAGTTAATGGATATTTACATATTAATCACTGTAAAGCCTATTTGATTTGAGGATACCTACCCTTTTGCTGCAGACCATCTGACAATGGTGTCCTTGTCTTTCAGTCCAATCAGCAATTGCTCTGGAAAAACATATGTTTTTGAAATATAAATCACAATAGGAAGCTAAAAGCATCCATAGGTCTATATTTTGTCATAGGCCTTTTCTAGATCAGGCTCCTTATCCGGGGGGAAATAAGTGGCCCTCATTCACCGCTTCACTAGTTCTAGCCACATCAAGAGATATCCTCAAACCCGTCTCAATGAAAGGTATTTGTGGTGCCTTCCTCCTGAGGGTGGCATTGGAAGGAAATAAAAGCTTTTCTTTATCTTTGCTGAAGAGAATACAATGGATGGTGAGCAGACACCTTTTTATTCAAAAAAGTGAGGGGGAAATATATCTTTTTAAGAATGATAGAACATTCAAAACATTGTAAGAAGGAAAGGATGCACAACGCAGCACAAAGTGACACTATCAGCAACCACCGGCAGAAAAGGGAGGCAGAGAGAAAAGCAAAAGTCAAGAGCACCTACAAGAATTATAGCACTATTACCCCATAAATGTTAAAAGAGACCTTGGCTTAAATCATTTATATTCTTGCTTTGCAGGTTAACCATAAGGAGGAAGGAGATCCTTAGAAGCAAACAAAGAAACCACAGCTGTATTTAGTGAAGCCATCCCATCTGAAGAGATAAGCCTGCACAAAGTGATTTCCTCTCCCTCTTCTCTCCCTGTGTGCCCCCACCTTACCCAAATCTGTTCTGCAGGTTTCCCCCAGATTAGATGGGGGGGGGGGGGTTGCAGGGAGAAAAAAAGAAAGGCCTGCTATATAGCCAGAAGTCCTTCCACTAATGGGATACAACCCTATGTTCACACTGGCTATGGTATCAGACCTTACACTGCTTCCCATTTTCATCAAACACACCTATAACATTTTCAACCTCTCCTGGGATGTCATATTCCTCTTCCTCCTCCTCTTCCTTGACAGCCGTTGCATTTATTGCTTCCTGTGCAGCAGGACTACTTTCAGAAAACTGCAAATTTGCAGCTAAAGATCGGAAACCCCGTTGATACCTAGAAAGAGAAACTTGGAATAGTTATTATATTCCAAAAAGGTCAAAGAGTTTTCTCATACATTATATGTATCCCCTTCAAAAACATCAATGTAGTGTACTTCAAAAATGTAAGATATTAACTTTCAAATGCATTTCTCTTCTGTAGGGAATAGCACCTAGCAGCCACAACTTAAGGCTTCTTCAATGTTCCTCAGGGAAGTTGCCTGCGGTCAGTTGCTGCTTGCTTACTGTTGCATCACTTATTAAAATAATGAAACACTTTTAATAACAAAAACACTCATCTGTTTATTTCCAAAGGAATACAGCACATTAATTCAAGCAATGACTGCTCATATGCCTAATGGCATAAATATCAGGGGATTCGTACAAGCAATATCTAAACCATAACTTTTTTTTTTAATCCCTTTTGTGTCCTCATGAGATAAGTACTCATTTTGTTTATTAAGACTGTGAGAATCTCTCAGACCCCAAAATATATACTTTAGGCATACTCAACATCTAGGGTGTGCCCCATGGAATTTTTGATATTCGCCCCTTCAAATGGGAGTTTCAAAAGGGTTTCACACGTGGCAACAGATGGGTGAGAAAAGTTCGAATGTTACTACCTCTAGGCATACAGAACTAGTGCACTTCTTTAGATCCAGCCATAGAAAATAAAGCTCTTCAACTCAAGTGTTTGAAGAAAACCTTATGTTTAAATTTTGAAAAATTAAAAGCAACAGCAAATTACAGCAACACAAAATGCATTTAAGATGCCAAACTAGGATCTGGGTTTTGCAGTAAAAAGATCGCAATCTGCAACAATAAACACTTTTCTTAAGGTAACTCTTAAAGGTAAAATGTCCAGCTCCACTAAGGATAAAAAATGGACTGTATCATCAACAGTGATACCAGGACAAGGTACAACATGCTTTGTTGGACTGGTAGGACTGTAGCTGGGCTGCCAAGCAAATGCTTTGCATGTACAGGTGTCTCAATATCAATCCCCAGTATGTCCTCGTAGGGCTAGTAAACATTCCCACCTGAAACTCTGGAAACTGTTGCTAGTCAGTTTTGACAAAAGGAAATAGACAGCCTGGACTTCATTTGAAGCTTTTTCCTATGTCTGTTTCCAGCTAACACAACAGAAAAAGCTAAAAATAGTAACACATTAATGAAAAGAGATATAAAAGGGGAGGGAGCCCCCCCCCCCCAAGTAATAAGCAAAATGAAGAAAGCATTAATTGGCTGAGAATATAAATTTCCATGAGATTGTGACTTTTTTAATGCAAGCAAAGTGTGAATAAGACTGGAAATTCTGTAAACTGGTTGGATTACACTGCACACATCTAATTCCTAACTTTATTTTGTTTTGCTTTTGAAGGTGGGGGGCAGGAACACCATATCGCCTTGGATTTTAGTGGACCTGAATTTATTCATGGAAAGGTTATTTAAATCCAGAACAAAATATGCAAAATACTGAACTGATAATGTAATACAAAAAAATACAAATATAACGTAATAAAGGGAAGCAGTTGCTTCTATCTCTGGAATACCCATGTATATTTAAAACATAACTTCTGATCACCAAATGAACATGTGGTGATCTATTACTCATCCGCCCCTAACAATGAAAGATAGTTTTATAGTTCACCTTAGTCCAATAAAAGGAAGAGGCAAGTAAAAACATGAGTCTGAAAAGAACAAACCTCCACTTTGCCACCTTTGGCTTAAGAAATGTCAGGCCAAGTCGCTGAACAAGTTTCACTCCCAGCTTGCGAAGGAGTGTTTGGTTACTTTCAGAGAGCTTGCAGTTATCAAGGCAGTCAAGCACTGTAGAAGCTGCAGTGAAGAAACGTCTTGTGAATAAATGTGACATACTTTTATTTTTTCATATTACTTTAATCCATGATAGACACAAGGTTCTGGGAAGTTCTAACTCCAAGTCTAGCAGGACGTTTATCTATATTCCTTTAGAAAGCGTTAGTTATGATATTTACAGCTTTCAGCATACTTGTCACAACTCAGTGAGCATGCATGTGTGGTATAAACTCTATTGGCCCCAGTTAGGATCATGCTGAAAGATTAATAAAAAAAATATATAATAAATAAATAAATAAATAAAAATAAAAAAATATTTTGAAGGAAAACATTTAGCTATAAACTTTAAGCAACTTGTGGTTTCAGAGGAGCAAATCCATACATTTTGTAGAAGGCTTAACTAACCTTTCCCTCCCTTTTTCTAAATGAGTGATTAATTCTGAAGGGAAATAATGTTGAGAAGTATTTGAGTTGTTCTCATTAAACAATATCTTCCCTTTTTATAATCCTTAAACATACTGGGTGATCTCCAAAATCTTGCCACTCATACAACGGCACCTGCCTTTCCTCTCTACTTGCTGCGCGCGCATGCACCCCCCCAATCTGTTCCAGAAGACATAGCAACCTTCCAAAACAGATTTGTGGGTGCACAGGAATGTAGGGAAGAGGAGAGGAAGGGCAAGTTGCATTTCACAAGTAGATGCCCATTCCACCGGTGGGCACTGGATTTCACCCATTGTTATAACTTTCCCTCAGGATAATTATTTCCAGTTTTATGCTACTGTTTTAGTTTGAAACAGGCATAGGCAAACGTGGCCCTCCAGATGTTTTGGGACTACAACTCCCATCATTCTAGCTAACAGGATCAGTGGTCAGGGATGGTGGGAGTTGTAGTCCCAAAACATCTGGAGGGCCACGTTTGCCTATGCCTGGTTTAAAACCTTATTTTATATTTTTTTGTTTTTGTTATTGTTTGTATGATACTGAATGTGGACCACCTTGAGAGGGCTTTTGAATAAACGTAAATATATTTTTGCCTATCTCTAGTTAGATGGATTTTAAAAATATATTTTATTATTACCAGAGATACATACTGGGTGTGTTGTGGATTTTGTTACAATGTGAATAGAAAAAAAGTACTTTCTTTACTATCTCTCTAGAATCCTTCCTAAATATAAGAGAATGAAAATATACTTGAGGCGAAGATGATACTACTAATAGCCAAAGGAAGAGGGGGGAAAGGCTGGTTATATTTGTCACCTGAAGCAATGCTTAACTATGTTAAAGAATGTCCCTAAGGCTACCATATTAATAGAAGAACCAGAAAACCTGCATAGCTCTGTAATTCAGTTAGCATTCTTCCAGAATACATAGTAAATATGCCGATTTTAAAAGGTGCTGTGGATCTCGTTCAGATATGAAGATGGCTGCATATCCTAGCTTGCTTTGAAGCTGTTAATGACAGCTTTCTAATTCAGACAAAATGGAAAACTAAAATTTATGAAAGCTTTACTGGTTTGTTTGTCAGCTTGTGCAAAAAGGGCTCATTTTTATGTCAGTTTATTAAGCTGCGATACGATCATCTGAATTCAGCCACTATTTTCCTCTGTCCATATAAATACATTGATGCTTATGGCTACAAGTGTCAATTTTGTTACTGAGCAGTGATAAAATGTCACTGGTCAACAGAGGCACTCTTTCAGCAACTATCATACTCACATACATATGTTTTTGTAGGAATCAATGTAAGAGATGGACTAATATGTACAGAAAAATAAAGCAATTTAGGTATTGTAAGTCATGCCCAAATCCACTATAAAAGTGTAAAAAGTTGGGCACATTTCCACCAAAGGGTAGCACTTAAGTTCATTGACTTGGATTGGAAAACCATCAACAGAAGCCAACAGAAATTGACTTCCCTTCTTCCACACTCCTCCCAACAAAAGGCCCCCTAGAACAGCATAGGATGGGACATAGAAGCCTCATATTGGACAAAACTTGCCCGAACATGTTGCCTCTATCCACTTCTGGGAGATTTTTTTCTTCCCAACAGCACCCCACACTCCATCCCATGTTGTTCAACAGGGGCCCACAACCTCCACCAAAGCTTTTGGGGACCCGGGGGCTAACTTTCTTTCCAGTTCACAGTTCTCAGAATCCAAGCAGATGCTTCAAAACTCTCGCTGTGAAACCAACAGGACTTAACAATGTTTTTGTTTTATTATGTATTTTGTGTTCTTATTTTGTATTTTTATGTTGCAAGCCGCCCTGCGATCTTCGAATAAATGAATAAAATAAACAAGTAACTTTGGCTGCCTTATGATCATTGTCATTCTCGTAACGGGAATTAAGATATTTATAATATTACGAAGTTTCTTACCATACGGCAAACAGTCTTCCCTTTTGCCGTGTTTAAAAAGTTGTGCCTGGAAAGTGAAAGAAAAAAATGTGTTACTAAAATGATGGAACAGGAGGAGACGATCCTAAAAGACAGGGTTTTTTGTTTGTTTTCTAAAGAATCAATTTTTCAGGCTTGATACAGAAGCTGTAAGTAGAATATAGTCTGGTTTGCACGGAACATCAAGCAAAACCATGTATTAGCACAAACGTGTGTTTCCAGAGATGAAAATGTAGCCACTTCACTCCTCCCCTGGTCCTGGTCCTCTCACATTTCCAATGGCCAAACCATGGTTTGGCTTAGCATGTCTCCAAATCCAGGCTTTTGATCTGTCTTGCTTCAGATAAATCCCTGTTCCTATGGGACCTTGTTGCATTTTCAAAACATATCCTAAATTTGGGGAAATGCAAGATGTAAAGTAATCCTATAACCTAAGCAGCTTAGTTTGCTACAGATAAGAACTTCTATGCTGAAAGACTTTCTATCTTCTCCGTTCTTGCCTTAGCAATTTCTGGATGCGTAATCATACAGCCTAGCCAAAAGGAAACTGTCTAAACTGGTTTAGTCTCATATTTACCCACTCTCTACTTTGGCAGAGAGCTCTACCACCCTGCTAGTTCTGTAGGACTTAAAAGCCCTCATGGCTTTGCAAACCTCTATGATGCATCTTCACCACATAAGAAACGGATGGAGGGAGCAATACAAAAATATGCTCATTTGGAGTCCAACATACAGGCAACAAATGTTGACAGCTCTAGGATGCCAAAATGGGAATCACCATAAGAGAAGAAAAAACTAGACATGACCAAAATGTTTAAGATAGCAAAGAAAATATGAGAAGCAGAATCTTAACATTTTGATGGCTCTCGCTTGGGTTTTATTCTCTACTGCTCAGGGGCCAGATGCAATCTGAGTCTACAATATATTGTTATACATTGTTATGATTTAAGCAATTTCGCAATCTTCACCTGTTTTAGTCAGTAAACCTGTCATCAAATGTAAGCCTCAAGACTGTGAAGCTATGACACACAGATACTACACTTGATCTTAGCCAAAAGGCCGAGAAGCGATGCTATGACACACACTAGCCAATGTCCACCCAAACTGCACATTTCTGGCTACTCCCAGTGCTCTTGCACAACATGAATTAACCGAGAAACAAAATAATAATCATGGCTGCTATCTGGGATTTTGGACTGGTAGCAGGTTTAGTTTGTTTAACCAAATGCACTGAGGATACAGTCATTTGCAATGCAATCTAAACTAGCCTTAGAATGTATATCGAAAGAAAGAAAGAACTTTTCTCCTTCCCTAAGTTATTATATGTAAATATGTACATGGACGCGGGTGGCGCTTTGGGTAAAACCTCAGTGCCTAGGACTTGCCGATCGTATGGTCGGTGGTTCGAATCCCTGCGGCGGGGTGAGCTCCCGTCGTTCAGTCCCAGCTCCTGCCCACCTAGCAGTTTGAAAGCACTCTTAAGTGCAAGTAGATAAATAGGGACCACTTTATAGCGGGAAGGTAAACAGCGTTTCCATGTGCTGCGCTGGTGCTGGCTTGCCAGCTGCAGCTTCATCACGCTGGCCACGTGACCCGGAAGTGTCTTCGGACAGCGCCGGCTCATGGCCTCTAGAGTGAGATGAGCACGCAACCCTAGAGTCGGACACGACTGGCCCGTACGGGCAGGGGTACCTTTACCTTTACCTTTATGTACATGGAACAAGAGACACTTATATGTATGGATATCCTGAAATTTTATACTACTGCAAGTGAACACCACACTTTCCCCCCCTAGCAGTAGCACCCACCATCGAATCATACAAGTCACCATGGGTATGGCTCAATAGGACACAAAAACAAGCTCTATTGGAGCTGAGGAGAAAGCATTTCACAAGGGAAACTGTGCAAGTCAGTGTTGCAGTCTGAATGATAGTGTTGTATTTAATTATGAAAGTGTGGGCTGGATCGTGCCAGAAGTTTCTTAAACTAAAAGAGCAATGACTAAAGCAACCCAAAGAATATCCCTATGAGTTATTCATTTTTACCCATTCATTTAAACGTTCAGAGACTCCAGACTGGGTACTTTATTTTAGCCTATGTTTTGTCACTTCAGTAGGAAGGAAGCCTTCCAGATAAATATGGCCAGGAGTTAAAATTAAAGGAACATAGCCCAACCCTAGAAGTATTTCCTCCTATGGAACAACTATTTACAGACTTAAGTAATTTCAACTACAGTGCATATGCAACAAAAACTCCCCGAGGCTATGCACCTGCTTTGTTTTAGGTTTTAATGAACAGCATTTCATGATCTTAAAAGTAGCATTAATGAACACTACATTGCAACGTACAGAAAACACCTTGAGGATTAGGATCAGTTTAAGGCTTTTAAATAAAAAGGATGCTAGTAGCAGAGGACTTTCAACAGACCTTGACACTTCCCTGCTAACAATGTTAAAAATGCCAGCTATATTTGTGCCAGAAAGAAGGGTCCCCCCCCCTAAAATCAGGAGCCTGTAATATATGTAATATTACTTAAATCTTTCGGAGCGCTAACTCAAGATCTTGACGGAGCTTTTAGAGAGATGTTCACATCATAAACATTGTTGAGCAATCACCAGACTATATAGGGATTTTCACCTGTGACATAAATCCATGAAAAGAGGTTAAACCAATAGGCTTGACTGCATAAAATATGCTATCATAGACATGATTCAGAATACCTTTTGGTTTGTCAGTGTACATAATCATAAGGCCTTGGCTGGCTGCAAGTCATTGTCAGGACTCTTCTTAAGTCTGGGATAGCTCACTCAGTAGACCATGAGACTCTCAATCTCAGAGCCGTGGCTTCGAGCCCCACATTGGGTGACAGCATTCAAGGGGATTGGACTAGATGACCCTCATTGTCCCTTCCAGCTCTACCATTCTATGATTCTAATCACCAGTTGGAATTAGTTCCACATTCCGTCAGTTAAGATGGCAATATGTACGCAGGACTCAAGGCCAGAACTAAAGTCCCCTAGGACCTCCCAACGTGTCCTTTCATTCCCAACACGAAGTGAATCAACTATAGGGCTATGAATCACATGCTGAAGTATCAACTTAACATGAGCCCAGTGTAGAATAGTTTATCAGAATAGACTTTTCGCATTGCAGGCTTACTCTCTCATTGAGATCATCAGTTAAGGCTAAAGAATATGTCCCCCTAACATCTGATCTGCACTTGGAACAGACACGGGAGAGGATCTTTTCTGTGACCAAGCCTAGGTTCCCTGCTAAGGCAGCCTACTTTGCTCTCTGCAATAGTATTTTGCAGAAGCATAAAAAAATAATAATATCCTTTTGAGAAGGCATTTCATTTGATTTTAATTTCTTCCCAAATGTTTTAGGACTCCCTTGTCTTTTTAGAGCCGTGGCTTCTCTGGAGGAAACTTTTACTGGCTAGGTGACTCACTCTCTCCCCTACCTCCACCTGTAACATGGGAGTAGTACTTCTCAAATTCATAGAGTTGTTATAAAGAAAAACCCAATAAAGTTCCTAAAGCACATACACAAAATAGTTGGTTATCTTTGACAATAACTACAGGAGTTCTATACTTAGTTACAATATAGATGTGTTTTAGAGTTTGGGTGAATAATGACAACACAATGGTACCTCAGGTTACAGATACTTCAGGTTACAGACTCCGCTAACCCAGAAATAGTACCTTGGGTTAAGAACTTTGCTTCCGGATGAGAACAGAAATCACACGGCAGCAGCGGGAGGCCCCCATTAGCTAAAGTGGTACCTCAGGTTAAGAACAGTTTCAGGTTAAGAACGGACCTCCAGAACGAATTAAGTTCTTAACTCGAGGTACCACTGTAAAGCAGAGATGGGCAAAAATAGTCAGGGTGGAAAACCATAGCATGGGGATATACCTAGTTTATTTGCTTGTACGACCCTATCCAGGTGCATTCAAACTACATTCCACAGAGTTCAACAAGGCTTGGAACTCATTTTATAGCATAGATGAGAGAGAGGTGGCGCTTTCATATTGACTCTCTCCTGAAGCAACAAAAGGTGTGCAAAGGTCTCAGCTGAAGAAACCTATTTCTAATTAGGAAGCCAATAATATGTTTGCTTTGTCTTGTCTTCAGGAACTTTAAAAGGCCACAGCACATTATGTTAAAAGCAGGGGAAGGTGTCTATTATATGCCTTGGGCATTCCAAAGTTACACCACGTTCCTTCCATATTAATGGGGGCACATAACATGTGCCAAACTAACCAGCCTGCTGAGAGGAATGCAGCTCTCTCCCTTTTAAATAATTACACCACCTACAAATTAAAGAAAACCATTGGCGTATCCTAGCGACAGAAGTGTCAGATCTGGTTTTGTTGCTTTTGAAATAACATGGTGCAAGGTACAAACAAGAACTAGTTTCTTAGTAATCAGGGTAAAACCTGACACACCTCCTAATTGTCTGCATAACCCACTTTGGTTTTGCCTTTGTAAGATGTAAGAATCAGCATTACCTCTGGGAAATCTTCCCCAAGCTATACAAATCATCACTATTTAAGACTGGCATGACTGCTTGGCAGCAGGTACATCTTGCTGCCAAACAGATGGGAATTTGCAGTTACCCTCTGGCTCCAGTAAACTATGAGCAATGGGCTGTGCCCAACCTTAAGGGAAGATTGACGAGAGCACAGTCAATTGCTCTTCAGCACCCCTCACAGGTCAGACAAGCAATTCACTGTCTCTAGTCCCATTTGCCCACCACACATTACTAAAATTGCAGGAGATATGCAAGTTTAACAGTTGAGGAATGATTTCAAGAGGAAATCACCTGGGTCAAGGAGGAGCCTATACCCAAATTAGGACAAGTTTCATATAAGCCACAGGAGGCATGCACCTGCCAATGCACTTAGGCTGACTACTATTGAATCCGGAGGCTCTCAGCTTTGGTTTTCTTACATGAAGGGAACTTCCCATTCCCTCCTTCACTCTGTAGCCCCCTGCACCACCTGAAAAATTTGTCCAAAGGACTGGGGGACCCCCATGAAGAGCATGGGATGGGCCATGATGTTGCTAGGAAAGGGGGAAAGTGACCATACTTAGGCAAGTACTTTGTGCAAGCAGAACCCCGCTGCTACAAGCAACCTTCATCCAGTTCTGACCAGCTTCCCACTCCCTCACTTCCCTCTTTAAGGGAACACAGGGGAGAGGAAGGGACTACAAGGCCCCTTCTGTGAACTTTCTTCTGTTCACAGGATCGATAACATTGTTCTATAATTAATAGTTGCTTGACACAATTTAGGGGAGGAACCACAGAACAGCTGTATAGCACAAAATGCCCCAGACTTCATCCTCAGATTCTCCAAGTAGGGCTGGAGGGGAAAACCTTGATGAAACCCTGAAGATATTGCCAGTCAGAGTAGATCATACAGAGATGGTTAGATCAATGGTACAACATGGAATAAAACAACTTTCTTTGTACCCAATTTAAATGAGCATACAAATCAGGGACTTAGCAATTCACATAAATTTTTGAATGAACTTAATTTAAGCCCAAACTGGAAAGCTGTAAGTAGGATTAAAACCAAAGTGGAATTGAACCTCCAAAATGGTCTTGTGGTGAGTGAGGGTGGGGGCAGGATAATGCAGTCCTTGTCACTTTGTTCCAAGAATAAAGGGAAGGGACAAAGAAGGGAATCAGCTTAGAACCCACCCTCCACCCATCTAAGAGGAATGTCAGCTAAAGGCAGGCAGCAAACCTCCACATCAATGTGTCTAAAAATCTAGGTTAAAGGCTCTTCACAATTAGAGACATCAAACATAGGTATATGGGCAACCCTCATAGCTACACTTCTGTTTTTTGTGCCCCTGGGACTAAAGAACTGCATAGCAGGGCTATCTCTAACCTGGGGCACAGTCTACCACAGCACAGCAGTATTTACCAAACAATGCTTAAGAGTAGGGACAATTCTCAGAGAAATGCCCTTTTCTTAAGACACAAATAAAAATAGTTCTTAAGGTACTTCTTTTCACTAACTTGCTGCCTAGGATACTTTATTTTAAAGTCATTACTCACATTTGTGTACTGTATCTCTTATGAAAAGAAATTAAGCACAACTTAATAAGTTTCTATGCCCCAGGCTACTTCAAGATGAGGACATCGCTGTCACGCAAGAACTTGGTGTGCTACGCCCTGCAGGGCTAACAAAAAAAGTTGCTGGTTACACAGGGGCAGGTTTAGAAGCAAGCCTGCCAACACAGAGCGTTTATATTGTAAAGTTATTCAGTAGAAGCTTCTCGTAGTTATAGACCAGTTGCAGGAGCTTTGCCACAAACTATTTCAAACGTATCCATAAGTCAACATGCACAGATACCAGAGCCTCAGGACCAAGCTACACCTTATGTTTAAAGGCATCACTGCATCTAATGTGCAGATCAAAGCAAATTAATAAATGGGAGGGGAGGCTAAAAACCAATGGGATCAAAGACATGCAGAGGGAATTTAACCTTTCCTTTGCCTGCTGCAATCCTGAGCAAAACCCCTTTTCTGAGCTAGTGTTACTGAGAGAACATCTCCCATTAGTGTACTAATGACCCCCCCTCCATGCAATTTGCATTTTTAAAAGTCTTATCTCGTTTGGTCATCAAACCTTTAACTAAGGTTAACTAAGGTTTCCCAAACCAGAAAAGTATCACATAGGTCCTCATGCTACACTTTTCCTAGCCTCCGTCAGTGTCATGCTGGCAACCAGCACAGGCTGACAGAACACACAGTCGACAAAGGCACATAATGCAAATATTGTCTGTCAACAGGAGAGTACATTCAGCAGCCAATGCTGCGTTTTACATTCAATACAGACATGCCTTATTTCAAAAGTGTATCTGAAAGAAATCAAGTAGTGCTACCTGTTGGCAATCCATCATTTCACAACAGGTGCGCTATCAACAGGTGCAGAAAAACAAGCCCATAAGTGGAATCAAGTTGTGCAATGTGCAATGCATGTTTCAACAAGAACTATGTCAGTGTTAACCACTATGCATTAAATTACAAATTAAACAGCAGCATTCCTGTTTGCTCAGACCGATTCAGGAAGAAACATTTCAAAGCTCAGGAACTGTTCAGATGCTACTTCTCTCCCCACTCTACCCCTCCCTGTCAAACTTCAACACGTGGTGAAACTGAGTGTGTGTCTTAGCAATGCAAGGACAATCCCCACTTTCTCAGCAGCTGGAGCATATGTTCAGCAGCTACTGCTGCATTTTAGTTAGAATACTTCATCTGTACAGTGCTATGCTTATTTAAATGTATGACCCTGATTCCCTGAGGTAGAAACTGCTTTTCTAGTGGCTTCTATATCATAAGGTTTGAGGGGAAAGATGTAGCATTCATTTAAATACAGCCACTACCTTCCGTGCGTTGTGAAGTGTCAGGGGTGCAGCTCACAAACCCAAGATTCATATCCACCTTTGCATAAGAAATAGCAACTGAACAAGCTCTAAGAGTCTGCATCTTTCCACAAAAGCTGAACCACTTTGATATAAAGATTGCCAAGATAACTTGGCCACTGAATCTGCTCTGATGAAGTCACGAGGATGTAGCTGTTTATCACCTATTTTTACATGGCTAAATCCAGAAATGAAGCCCTCTTCCATTTTGTTATGTCATTTCAGCAAGTTATGTCGCTTCATAATCTTCAATATACGTCAAAGGTTTCAGGGAGTTGTATTCATTAATGTGAAATAACTGCTGTAAATGGCACCCCCAAACCAAATCTTACCTTACACAGAGACAGACTACTGGTACAGTCATACCTCGGGTTTAAGTAGCTTCGGGATGAATATTTTCAGGTTGCGTTCTGCGGCGACCCAGAAGTAAAGGAGTGTGTTACTTCCGGGTTTCGCCACTCGCGCATGCGCTCAAAATGACGTCACGCGCATGCGCGGAACGGATCCCGTTCGCATCCAGAGGTACCACTGTAGTCCATTGATACATTAAACCAAGTACTGTCTACTGTTTTCAAGATACCATACAAACTTTTTTCCTCAGACCTGATATTTTGAGTCATCTTTAGCTGGAGATGTTGAACCTGGACCAAGATTATCTTAGGCACGCCACACTCCCTCAAGCCTTGCCTTCTCAGCCTCAGTTCCCCATCTTCCTTCACACTACCAGCTACATCTCTTACAAGGTTTGTGTAGACACCATATGTAATGCTTTAAGAAGCCTGAACTCTAAAAGGAAACACACACGACTTTTTTCAAATACTACCACTAGCAAAGTGCCCATGGAATTTCATGGATGGGTTAATGGAAAGTGTTTTGTGTTTAAGGTAGGGAAGGAGGGTTCCAGCTATTTCTGCATCAGATCTTGCATATTATCTCTATCCTTGCTCCAGTCCTGTTTTCTACTGTCTGTCTAGATAGGCCAAGATTGGAGTGTTCTGTGTAGGCAGTGTCTGCTTTCTATACTCTTCCCAGATGTAATTGGGCTAGTATCCTATCCTATTGGGGCATGTCAAAAGTGGAAGAACTTGAATGTTATCCTACTTGGGCAGGCTTTATTATTTTAGGGAGGGACATCTATTTTTTTAAAAAAACCTGCTAAGCAAGGAGACTGAAATGTGTAATCAATGCAAATTCTACAACTATGCAGATACAATGTGAGCAAATAGATGAAATGTAATATATTTATATAAATACCATTCAACATTCATAACACTAATTGTTGTTCATTTCCTTTTCTTTAATACTCGCCGACTCCATAATACCATTTGCCTGTCACCTGTAACTTTACCTTTCATTGTAAAAGGAGAAGAGCCACTGAATATATTGGGCAACTAATATTGGCCCCCTGGATGTGTGGCTACAATCATATACACTAAACTGGAAGTAAATCCCATTGAACTTAATGAGACTTACTTCTGGATAGACATGCATAGGATTATGCTGCAAGCAGTCAATCTATCAACAGCAGAGAGACATAACCAAAAGGGCAACCTAATCAATGAAGTTGTTCAATATGTATGCCGCTCCTTAAGAGGAAGCAAAACCCATACATAGACAGACAGGCTTAAGGTTCCTGGTTTCAAGAAAATTATAAATCATTCCAGTTTCGATTCAACTTGTTAAGTTTTCACCTGTTTCGTTTAACAGACACTAATAACAGGAGAAATAAAACCACACGGAACAAAGGAATTATGATGCACATTTTGTGTCCTACATGTTTCATCATGCACCAGCAGCAATGATCAGCCTTTGTTAAGTGGATGAATGTGGCATTTAATCCTTAAAACTTGCAAAACAGGAATCTGATAGGGTAAGAAAGGGAAAGGGAAAGAACTGCATATAAAAGCTTTTTCTAATACTAATAGCAAAATGCTTGTGAAACTCCACTAGTGTTACACTATAGTTCAACCAAACTGGACAAGTATTTACAGATGAAGGCAAAATGCTATCCATATAGAAGCCAGCTTGGTTTTGGGGCTATATCCAACCAAGCCATACAAAATTAGATCCACTGAAATCAATGGACCCAAATAATATAAGTCTACTGATTTCAATGAGCTTACTATGAATATAAATGAGTTGGATATAAACTTTACTGTTTACTATTAATGCTACTGGGGGGAAATTTAATGGACTACAATATGGGCTAATATTTGTGGTGGGGGGGAGAACTGCTTAAGTAGTGCCTGTGAATACAACCATTTACTTTCCTCAATAAAAGTAAATGCTTGGCATTCATACTATGCAGAAAAGCAAAGCATTTGAGGGCAATGGTTTTAGTGATGAACCAGAGGTTAGTGGAGCAGAGGAAGAATTTTTCACCCACCCTTCCTTTTAATCCCTTGTACTGTTGAGTTCATTGCAGCAAAGAGCAATGGGCAGTTAGGCCAGCTTGCCCACATACAGAATGGGTGTGTAAGGAACATAGCCTGCACATAAAATTTGACAAGCCTAACGTTGGCCCAGTTATAACACAACCCAGATTAGATCCTGGTTTAAGATGCTGATTTACAAGCAACAATTAAATGCAGCTTCCTGATTTAGATGTCAAGGGAACCTATGTAGTTTAACAAATCAGAACAGAAGTGCCAAAGTTGAGTGCATGAGTGGAGTGAATGAGGGAAGGAGGGAAAGTGGAAATTTGTTGAGCAAAATATTGTGTGACCTACCATGCAGAATGTTACCAGTACTACACTGGATACAATCCAGAATGTTTATCTTAGTTGATTTGCAATTATCAAATTCATTCAGTCACAACCAAATTGGTAATAAATAAAGCCGCAAATATGCTCAATTAAAACTAATGTTATCAATCCATTGTCAGTGGCAAATTATGTGTCCTTTAGTTGCACAATGCATTAATGGTATGACTGGCAACATGCAAGTCTTCTTCTGGGGATGGTGCATATAATACTGGAAAACAGGTTTTCTGTATATTTAATACTTACATAGCTTTCGCAGCTGCAACTTCTCCTGCCACAGTGTTGTCAAGATGAAAAAACCTGTATCTGTATCACTCTCTGCTATGCAACTATAAATAGCAGAGAATTTTTGTTCCATATTGTATCTGGCAACCACATACTGTTCTTAAATAATGATAAATGTTTCCAAAGCTTAAGGGATGGGAAGGTAATTGAATGCCATCTACTGGGTTTCTGCCAACAAGAGCATTTAGAGGAAAAATATTTCAGATTATCTTTGAAAGAAATAGCATTGTTTACCAGGGCTTGAAGCATGCCATCCATTACAATAGTTCCCTCCATAGTCTGAAAGGAGGATTTAGATAACATTGAAAGGGTCCAGTCCAGGAAGTCTGCCATTCTTTTTTGTTTGACATCAGGGCGGGTAATAAACCTGTTGCAGGGAAAAAAAGAAACATTGCAAGTTACCTATTCACAGCAGTTCAGTCGGTAACTCATTTTTCCTGTTAGACAAACTGGTTTTTTTGTTCCTAAAGGCAACTAGCCAATGGATGCTTTCCAACATATTTTGGATGGGAACATTCCAACTGTCAGCAATATAACCCTGTCTTTTTCTAAAGAAGCTCATAACCCAAAAATTTATACTGTCACAGTTAACAGCCAAATTGTCTTAAAATTAGAGTGGGACACTTTATTTAGATAAAGGGAATAATATTATGTGTGTTTTGCCTTACTGCTATCTGAAAAGCTGGAAGCAAATCAAGATAGAGTGAATACTTAGTCACTAAGGAAAACTGCAAATAACCAGAAAGGTAGCAGAACAATCCTAGGAGCAGAAGACAACGTCTATTCTTCTTCCATGCTAATATTAGCAGAAAACCACAGTATTAGTTTCCACCAATCTTATCAAGAAAGGTATATGTTCCCACTTCTTTTTTACCAAAACCAGAACTGGAATGACAAGTGCTTTATAGCGATATTTTTTAAAAAACAAACAAACAAACAACAAAGATATATACCAACATGCACTGCTGTCAAAAGCTTCATCTGTCACTATGTACCATTGACCAATCCAAAATAAAATGTTTTCAGTTTGCTTAGAACTCCCACTAGATGTCACTAGAAATCTACATGTACTTTACTCCAATGCTCTGAGGCCAGTTTCATAATACAGTACAATGCATTTTCTGTGCCGCCTGAAGAGCCTTTTGCTACAGGCGATATTCCATAACCACATTCTTACAACAGAGCCAATGATAATATTGTTAATTCTTAACTTTCAAACAATTTTGCCACCATAAAACCAGCATAAAAAAAGTGTGATAGGCTCTAGACGTTGCCAGAAGGATAACTTTTTAGTTTTTACCATAGATTTCACAAGTCCATTTGACAAATCAGTGCTGGGAAGGGAGGGAGGGGGATCTCATCACTGAATTCAATGGGAGGTTTTGTACAAATGTTGGGGCAGCATTTAAAAGTAGTGGAAGATATCTGGATATGCTTGCACACCATTAACATAAGGAAACCCTCATTTCACTTATAAATTGTTGCATCACTTCATAAGATTATACTGTGAAAAAGAGATTGGTTCCTTAAAGTCAGCACCTATGGCAGAAATATTGCAACTATCTATTCCAGACAGGGAAAAGAAGAAGGCAATTCTCAATGACCCAGGATGCTAAGAGGCTTCAATTTAGATGTGTAATTTTGTTCCCCACAAACTGCAAATTTAGGTGGCTGAGTGCTGATAGCGGCCTTGTTTTGGTTCCAGCCATAAGAAACAAGAGGAAAGTATTAGCAGGTTCAAGTGATGCTCAGCTGAACAAAACGTTCTTTTCAAAATAACACAAAAAGGACACACACACACGGCCCAGTGTGAACAGCTCAGTGGTTTCAAGGAACCAATGAGCGTTGAGTGTCCATTGAAAAAGAGAAATGGAAAGTTTGGTGGGAAGCTAACTTCAACTGAACTGCTTGAGCTTATTACATCTTATGTGTCGTGGGGTGAGAGCATGGCTAGCTGGCACCCTGAACAGGAGTCCTCCCATGAGGCAGTGAGGATATTCTTGTACATACACCAACAGTAATGAGACAGTACATTTTCTGTCAATATCAGCTTAAGTGACTTACTTTGAGACCAAAACTGCAGCTGCATCTCGAGCTTTGTCACTTACAATCAAATAGGACTAAAAACAAAAACAAAATTGAGTTAGAGGAGTTTGCAACATTAAAACCAAATGTGCACAATGTTTGTATGCAAACACTTCACCTAAGTATCTATGCAAGTCAGAACAGGGACAAACTACAGAAGGGGCATCCAAGTATGGACTTCATACAGAGAGTTACTGAAGTGCAAATTGTTGGGACTTCAAAGTGCAGTATAGGGCTGTTGGAAGTGCTTTTGTAAACACCATCCATTTCATCTTATTCAAAGTGAAAATTAAATATTGGTATATTTAAAGCACAAGCAGAGTGATCTTGGTGTTAATTCCAGGGAAGATAATGGAGAATAAATTCACAAGAATTCAATTTTACAGATGAACAAGATTCCAACTACACATTTTCTTAATATAAACACATTATGAGGAATTCATATCTTTATATTGGGGGTTTTTGCAAAGTATTTTACAGCAACTATCTTGTTTTGTCTAAAATATCTTTTTATATGTTATGCTCTGATAAGTTAAACTCTCTGAGTACAGATAAAAGATTATTGTTCTTGATTAAACGTCTATATAAAAGCACTGTGTTGAAGGTGCACTTCTCTACAAATGGGCAGCTCACAGGATCCGTACCAGCTACAAAGGAAGTTAAGCAAGGTTGTATCCTAGCTCCTGCGCTGTTTAATTTATTTCTAAATGATATGTTATGTATTTTTGTGTTTTTATATTCTAAACTGCCCTGTGATCCTCAGTTGAAGGGCACTGTAGAAATGTAATAAATAAATAATAATATAAGTTACTGTTTTACCATTTGACAGATGAGATACTCAAATTAAGAAACAGTGACTTCCCAAACAACATCCAACATCATGGCAAATATAAACCTTCAAATGAGGTTTCCCACATCCAAGTCCAAGACTAAAGCTAGTACCCCAGAACAACCCCGAACAACTGTAAAGGCTTATTAATATGACAAAAGACATTCTGCTTTCTACAGATTGCTGAACAGATCCAGAAATACTTGCTTTTGCCACTTTGAGAATGCGATCCATTGTTGGCACTCGAGGGCATCCTTCTTGGGAAGAGATGTTTCCATCCAGCCGTGCCAAATCGAACGGGATCAGGCATGTTACAGACAACCACAACAAGAGCATGTAGCGTGTCTCCCAGGTCTAATGAAACACAGAAAAAATATATATTTATCATAAAAGTTGTTTTTAAAAATAGTTTGTGCCCCCAGAAAGCTTGCAGCACACACTTGTGAAAACCATCTCCATATGCAAAATGTAGACCACTATTACAAAAAATAGGAATGAAATAGGACCTCCAAGATTTAGTTTTAATTGAATATGGAAGGACAGTTACACAGATTTAAATGGAACAAGGTTCAGATAGAATACTTTATTCACACACAAGGCTAAGCCCCAGCTTCGTGAACCCTGCCAAAGAAATCATGGCTCCTGAAGACATGTGCAAACATAAGGTAGGAATTTCATTATTCTGAAAAAGCTCATAGATGGAACACTCCAGAAGTAGTTTGCTCATTCCCATATCTTTTTATCAAGATAACAGCTTGAAATTTTCAAAGTGCAGTTCCCTGGACCTTCAAAAATAAGTGAGAATGCAATTGCCTCTTTAGAATACAAGGCAAGCAACAATTCTTGCTAAAAGGGTATATAAAGCATGCAGATATGACAGCAGTGTTTCAGAACAGTGTGAGTGAAAGCACACCTGTGAACATACAAAGCTGTCTTTTAGCAAAACAGACCCCCCTCCTCCCATTCAGTGTAAACCACATGGACTGGCAGCAATTCACCCAAGGTTTCAGATGGGATTCCTTCCAAGCCTTACCTGAAAACGCTAGGAGCTGAACCTAGGAGCTTCTGAATACAATGTATGAGCTCCACTACTAAGCTATGGCCCCATCCAGCACACATGCAATCATATTTGCACATGTTCTACATGAAACTGGCAATGTGCTAGTCCAACTCAGAGTAGACCCACTGAAATGCATGGATCTAAGTAAGTCAGGTTTATTACTTTCAGTTGTTCTCCCCCGAGTAGGATTAGCATTTGATACAAGCACTGTATATTTTAATAGCATTCCCCTATCTGTCTCTTTCATTTACATACAGAGGTTTTGGTGAGGGGTGGGTGAAATGGCAGTCCTCTGCATGCCCGACATCAGTGGGGGAAGTGGAAAGGAGGAGAAGGATCACAAAAAGTTGAAAAGCCTGCCTTGTGCAACCCTTCTCACACTGCCCCTTTCAGCCTCTGATGTGGTGATTTGGGCAGGTGAGCGGGACAACCCGCTTGTCAGTCATGTAACATCCTAATTATCTCTTTTTTTAAAAAAATAAATTTTATTAATATTTTTATTAAGTACAAATTAGAAAACATACATATTCACAACAAAAGAAAATACAAAAGAAAAAGAAAATACCTCTAACCAAGGGGAAAAAATTATAGAATATTTCATCTCTTTTCATATTTAGTTATTTATACCGCTATAAAATGCTACTCACAATAAAGCAGTGAAATGAAAGATAAGATATCAGAAAAAAGAAAGAAAGAATAAAGAAGTAAAAGAAAAAGATCATAAGTGAAAATTTTTAAAAGTAGGTAAGTACTCACAATACATAGCCATTTCCCATCTATATTTATATTCAATTGTATAATTTCATCTTGTCCCTATCTACCTTAAATAAAGTAGTTTTTAAAAAAAAGACTTCCACCATTTATCTCATGCGTTTTTAATAATCCATTCATCAGAACCTCTGTTCTTCATATTTTCCCTTTGGATTTCCTTAATGTCTCACTTTGTATTTTTTATATTACGCACAAGATTATTCTAAACACAACCAGATTTTTGTAGTTGAGCCCTGGTTTTGTAAATAATCATTTAAGAACTCCCATTGCTTCATAACCATAGTTTTGGATTTTCTCCTTATTATATCCTTCAGTTTTCCTAATTCCAGGTACTCGCAAAGTTTCCCCAACCATTCTCTTTTTGTTGGGATGCTGTCTTCTTTCCAATAGCTAGCAATCAAAATTCTTGCCGCTGTTGTCGCGTATAGAAATAAGTTAGTTTTATCTTTTGGGATATCTTTATCTAGAATTCCTAATAAATATGCCTCTGCCTTTTTTGTGTGTGATGTCCTTATCAATTTTTTTATTTTGTCATGGATCATGTCCCAAAAGGTTTTAATCTTTGGGCAAGTCCACCACATGTGGTATAACGTACCTTTTATTCTGTTACATTTCCAACATTTGTCGTTGTTCCTTTTATTTATTTTTGACAATCTGTCAGGGGTTAGGTACAATCTGTGGTGATTTTTTCTGAAATTCTCCCTTAATAAATCACACGCAGTAAAATTTATGTTTTCCTCCCAAAAAGTTTTCCATCTTTCCAGATCTATCTCATATCCCAAATCGTGCTCCCATTTTAACATGTTTTCCCCTTTTGTCTCTTGTTCTAAGGCGGTTTAGGCTAACTTTGAATTACATAAAGGTAAAGGTAAAGGTACCCCTGCCCATAGGGGCCAGTCTTGACAGACTCTGGGGTTGTGCGCCCATCTCACTCTATAGGCCAGGGGCCAGCGCTGTCCGCAGACACTTCTGGGTCACGTGGCCAGAGTGACAAGCTGCATCTGGCAAGCCAGCGCAGCACACGAAACGCCGTTTACCTTCCCGCTAGTAAGCGCCCCCTATTTATCTACTTGCACCTGGGAGTGCTTTCGAACTGCTAGGTTGACAGGCGCTGGGACCGAGCGACAGGAGCGAACCCCGCCGCGGGGATTCAAACCGCCGACCTTTTGATCGGCAAGTCCTAGGCGCTGAGGCTTTAACCCACAGCGCCACCCGTGTCCCTTTTGAATTACATGAGACATCCTAATTATCTCGTGTAATTCAAAGTTAGCCTATGAGGTGGGGAGAAAAATCTTTCCCATTCCTGGTCTAATGAGTTGTGGTGGTGGGGAGAGGGGGGTTGCTGGGAGAGATGCAGGCAGAATTAGAGGTGGGGTTGGTGAGCAACACAAGCAGGGGCAAACATGAACTCACCTCATGGTCTTTAGGATTCTGAGATTCCAGCATATCCAAGACAGGTTGTACATCAACTACTTCATGAGGAAACATGCGAAGGAATGTTTTATACCCTCGTACCTAGCAAGAAAAAACATTTCTCAAGTCAATAATTCATTTCCAGTTATGGTACTATAAAAATGAGGTTATGCAGTATTCCCCCCCCCCCCCAAAAAAAATAACCCCTGAGGTACCAGGTTTAATTTATGGCATACTAGGCCTAGTTTTCACTGAGGTGGTCAACTTGTGTCTAGACAACACTATTTCGGGCTGCGCATAGGGATTCACACAATCGGATACTCTTCCATGAAGAAACATTCCTACAGAAAATTATCATATCATGGAGAAGGCAAGACTATAATGGTTCTTCTTAACATACTAGTTGTCTGTGCAAGCTGGCACCTGCATCCGAAGTGGTGCAAGTCAAAGACTTACCACCTCTGTAACAATGAAAACAAAATAAGAGAATGCTGAGATAACATCAAGGAAGACGAAAGAGAAGGGAAATGGTCTGTCCCCCGTCCCCCCCTGGCAAAATCTACCCCCAAAATTGATGCCATCAGGCCCCACAGATACAGGAAGAGTGCAGAGGAATAGCATCTGTGGCAATGAGACTTGGCAGCAAACCATTCTGGAAAACAGAAACCCACACTAGTGACATTCCCCATAAAAAGAGATCTTGCATCAAATCACAAAACATTTTTTGTATACTCAGAGGCATATAAAGAGTAATTTATGAGCACTTGTGGAAACTGAGAGGGCTTGATGAGATGTGTAGACAACACATGGTATGCTGTCTGGATCATAGCCATTCAGCTTCTAGTACAGCCGCTCTATTTATTAATAATAATAATAATAATAATAAATTAAGCATGTTCTGTTTCTAGTTCTTCTGTCTCTCATGCCTGCCATTTATATGCCCCTCAATCAGTAGCTGGTAGATACTGGGATCTCTTTGGCCACTTAAGCTAAAAGGTAAAGGTAAAGGTACCCCTGCCCGTACGGGCCAGTCTTGCCAGACTCTAGGGTTGTGCGCTCATCTCACTCTATAGGCCGGGAGCCAGTGCTGTCCGCAGACACTTCCGGGTCACGTGGCGAGTGTGACATCGCTGCTCTGGCAAGCCAGCGCAGCACACGGAACACCGTTTACCTTCCCGCTAGTAAGCGGTCCCTATTTATCTACTTGCACCCGAAGGTGCTTTCGAACTGCTAGGTTGGCAGGCGCTGGGACCGAACGACAGGAGCGCACCCCGCCGCAGGGATTCGAACCGCCGACATTTCGATCGGCAAGCCCTAGGTGCTGAGGCTTTTACCCACAGCGCCACCTGCGTCCCTTTTACTCCAACAAATCAGTCATGCTGTGCTGAGAATTTATAGCAACTGCTTTCATAAAAGAATAGGGAACCATTTTAGGACTATGGCAACCAATGTCCATGCCATTGTTCATTGTCTCTTTTCTTTTCTTTTCCTGTTTGCACTTCCCTGTGCCAACAGTCACAAGTTCGTCTTTCTGTATTTCACAGTCTAATACACAAGGCAAAAAACTGGAGAATAACCCATAATTAGAGTAATTTATGCGTATGTAGTATTTCAAGCAACAAGCTTGTAAACAATATTCTTATTACCAACATTTGTTCAGAAAACATGAAGTACCAACTTCCCGATAATAAACTGTGAAAGTGGAACCCAAATTATTAACAAACCCAGATTAAATACCAAATATTTCTAGAGCTTACTGAAACATATCCCTTGGGGTGGAGAATCCCATTTCTAACATGTTACCTTTGAAATGATGTAAAGAAATTGAAAGGTCAGATGAACTAAAGAACAGGGAGATGCTTCATCCTGGATAATAAGCAGAAGTGAATTCAACATTGACTCTAGAGGAAAAACAGTCAAAACGGTAGAAAAGACATTAGTCTGCAAATTTGTTTCATTATTTTTACACACGTCTGAAAAAAGCAATGTCAGAAGACTACTTCAGGAACATATTTGTGAGAAAATGAGTGACATACACATTATAATTGAGGAGCTGCCAAGGGTCCCCCCCCCCCCTTAGTCCTGGCTCATCTATGTCAAATGGACTAAGGCACTAGAATTGCCAGAGACTTGATCTGAAGTCATTGGCTCAGACTGCTGAATCATTCACTGGAACTTTGTCTCCCTTTTGCAAAGTTATCATAATGCAGCCTCCTTTAAATCAAGATAAATACATTTAAGCTACCCTTCAGTCTAATGAAATACAGCAGAACTATTCTGCAAAATGTAATGGTTAGGTTTTATAAGGCCAGAGGACAGAAATAAATTACTACAGCTCCTATTAAAGGCAAACATGGTATTGCTATATTCTGTTGTCTCATTTCAGTTTAAATATACTAAGTTCTTAGTACAGCACTATATACTAAGTATATATTAGCAATGCAGTAGTATAGTATATTTCACTATTACTATATGCCTTACCTGACAGCAGTTCCTTCATTTCAAAGTTCATGTGTCAGCAAGATAAGAACAACTGCAGCACCTTACACGCTTAAACCATTTTGACTAACTATTGTATAACCCAGGAGAGGCACCTGCAAGGTAAGAAATGCAAGACAGAAGAGGCCTAGAAGAGAGTAACGCACTATTTCTTACTTTGCAGGTGCACTTCCTGAGAAATAAGGAGGTCACCCCAGAGAACTGTAGGCTGCTTTCAATTGCCCAGGAGATATGCATCTTTACAGAAGCTCCCCCAAGATGAACTCTCGTTTTCCAGGACAGAAACCTGTGAGTTGGGAAATAACACAAAACTACCCCAGTCTGCTTCTCACTTTTTAGGGAACCCTGCTAGATTAAATATGATAAAGCTGCTAGGGGAAGTGCGGTGAAATCCAACACACTTTCACCAAAGAGAATCTGCCCCTCCCCATACTTAAAGCAAAGCTGCTTCACCTGATGTCCATGCTGACCAGTATTCTAAGATTCTATCAAAATCTTTAAAAACAGCACAACAAAACTTACCTAGATGTGGATCCAAAAGGTGAGGCTGTTCCTGATAATTGTTCAATATAACTGAAAGATAAAAGCATATCCAGTGGAAAATCTGAAATCAATCTGAAAATGTTGTTTTAAAAGGAAACAGCATAAACATTCCTAGCCTGAAACTACAGTTTCTTTAAAAAAGAGCATGTCAATAGTTATCCTGAGCAGCAAAGGAGTACCATTTGCTTTTTAAAAAGGCAAGTGGAAATATATAATTAAATCAAATGATTTACCGTATGTCCTCTTGTGAATCTCTAAAAAGTCTCTTACCAGGGGAACTGGTAGGACAGAGCATACTAGACCATTCCACCCTTTATTCCTCTCCATAAGCTTCCCAACTACTAAGAAATAATTTTGTTCCAAGAGGGGTCTGGAGTCACTCTCATAAATTAGCCAGTGCTATGTCCCCAGAGCAAATGCTCCTCTCATTGGCTCATTAGTCTATACTTCAAGCAGTCTATCAGTCTATACTAGGGAGGGCCTTCTCGGTAGTGGCACCCGCCCTGTGGAACACCCTCCCACCAGATGTCAAAAAGAACAACTACCAGACTTTTAGAAGACATCTGAAGGCAGCCCTGTTTAGGGAAGCTTTTAATGTTTGATGGACTACTATATTTTAATATTTTGTTGGAAGCCGCCCAGAGTGGCTGGGGAAGCCCAGCCAGATGGGCGGGGTATAAATAATAAATTATTATTATTATTATTATTATTATTATTATTATTATTATTATTATTATTATTACTTCTACTCTCTTATTTCACACTCAGTTGGCAAAGCCTACTGTTCCTATCATTCGTCTTTGGCTCAGGGCATGCTTAAGGTCCCAAGTTCAATCACCTGCATCTCCAGGTAGGGCTGAGAGAAACTCTCTCCCTGAAACCATGGAAAGCTATTGCTTGTCAGTGAAGACAACATTAAGCTAGATGGATCAATAGTCTGACTCACTATATGGCATTTTATATTTTCTCCATATATGTTCCATCTTTATATTAGACAAAATTAGTTTTTGTCAACATTTATTATTGCATTTCTATCCCTGCCCTCTTGTCTAAAGGAGCCCAGTTTGGCAAACATCAAAAAGTTAAAATAATACTATGGTACCTCGGTTTACGAACATAATCCGTTCCGGAAGTCTGTTCTTAAACCAAAACCGTTCTTAAACCAAGGCGTGCTTTCCCTAACAAGGCCTCCCACTGCTGGTGCCCTTCTACCATTCAGATTCCATTCTTAGACCGAGGTAAAGTTTTCAAACCAAGACACTAATTCTGGTTTTGCAGAGTTTGTAAACCAAATCATTCTTAAACTGGGTTGTTCTTAAACCATGGTACCACTGCACTATTTAAAATAACATATTCAAAACATTTCAAAACAATTTAAAAGCCATCTAGAAATTATATACCCTCACAGTTACTAATTTCAAAGTTGCCATGGGCAGTATCCTTCAGCCACCAAATGCCTGGGTAAATAGAAATGTTTTTAAATTTTTCCTGTAAAGGAGTTCATTCATTCATAATACATACACTTCAATGATGCTACACTAAATCATCACTAGGTGGCAGTCCAAGGCCAACTACCGTATTTTTCGCCCTATAGGACGCACCTTTTCGCCTCCAAAAATGAAGGGGAAATGTGTGTGCATCCTATGGGGCGAATGCAGGCTTTTGCTGAAGCCTGGAGAGCAAGAGGGGTCAGTGCGCACCGACCCCTCTCGCTCTCCAGGCTTCAGGAAGCTATCCGCAGGCCTGCGGAGGCCGCGGGAACTCCCGCCGGGCGCCGCAGGCGATGGCGAGGTTGAATGCAACCTCGCCGTTGCTCCGGACCTGTTCTGGGGCCTGGGGTCGGGAGAAGCTCAGGCTTCCCCCGCCCCCAGCCCGGCAAGCTTGGTGGGGGGGAATAATTTTTTTTCTTTATTCCCCCCCCCCCCAAAAAATAAGTGCGTCCTATGGGCCGGTGCGCCCTATAGGGCGAAAAATATGGTAAATACTGTACAGTGGTACCTCGGGTTAAGTACTTAATTTGTTCCGGAGGTCTGTTCTTAACCTGAAACTGTTCTTAACCTGAAGCACCACTTTAGCTAATGGGGCCTCCAGCTGCCGCTGGACCACGATTTCTGTTCTCATCCTGAAGCAAAGTTCTTAACCTGAGGTAATATTTCTGGGTTAGCGGAGTCTGTAACCTGAAGCGTATGCAACCCGAGGTACCACTGTATTTGAAAAACCCTAATAATCAAAACAGTAGCTTACACCAAAATGCCTAAAAAGATGCACTTATTTTCTGACTGTATCCTGTTCTTGATCTATGAATAAATAATAATATTAGTGAAATGCTCTTTTGAACCTTCTAAAGGTGTTATTGGTATAGCAGGGGTGAGGAACTAGATTCAGTCAGAGGACTGGATCCAGAAGTGGACCACTCTCCAAGGTGCCACTTCTGAGACATGGGGGGGGGGGGATCCATCCACCTGACAATCACCTGACATCAGGCAACACTAAACTCAGGCTGCAGGAACAGGCTTATCTCCAATACTAGAGCTATTATGTGCTTGCTCCTTGAGAGTACAAGGTGGCAGCAGAGGCTTACCTCTAACTAAGTGCTTGAATTGGATTTAACAGATCACAGCACCTGACATCATTTGACACTGAATAACTACCAGGTGGATGTGGTTTGCGAATATGGCCCACAAGCCAAAATCAGATAACTAATTAGGCCCACGGGATGGAAGTTCCCCACTACTGTGCTAGAGGATATTCATTTTTTGTAGAAATTTAACAACCCCATTTGGCCGCTTTGCTCTAATGTTATTATTGCTTCACTGTTTTTTATTGCATTTCCATAATGGACTAGTTTGCATGTCACACCATGGTTTAATGTGAACACAGGAGTGTGTAATCTCCTGGACAAGGGAACCCAGCCACTTTGCTACTGCGCAATGTTGAGCTAAGCCATCTGAACCTGCGTTCATTCTTGGATAAAACCTATGGTGAGAGCTAAACCACTGGTCAAACCATGGCACAGGTCAGCACAGCAACAAAACTGGGTGGGAGATAAGTGGCTGGGATCTCTTCTCCAAGTGTTTGCACATTTGCACTATGCCATGATTTGGCTCAGTGTGACATGTGAGGTCAGTAAGGCATTTTATATTATTCAGTAATGTTGAACTACCAAATGCAACTGTTGGAGAGTTATAGGAGACAATCATCTGCCATATTCTATAACAGACCACGAGACCAGTCAAAAATGTTTTATTGCAACCATGTCTGTAATCATAAAAGCTTGTGTCCCAACTTTCCTTTGTGGTTTTATTTAGAACAAAGCTCAGAGAGAATGGTAACAATGGCATTTTTAGAGAGCAACTAGTCCACTTCAGCAATTTATTTCAGCAATAAAGAGATTAACAAATTTGAGAATATTATCAAAACTTGAAAATTTTCAAATAGGCATTACTGTTTGCATATTGTAAATTGCTATTGCTTTCCTATGGCCACCTACAAGGCAATCTTGATCAACCTTTTACTCAGAATAAGTTCCATTGTATCCAGTGGAACTTACTCTTTAGTAAGTGTGTTGAGGATTGTAGGCCTATAGAGTTAATGGATAAGGTGAACAAGAGTTGTCTTAATTCACAATTCAAATGCTTAACCATTACACTTAGTAGGATCTGGTGACAACATCCCAATCATCAGTTGTACATACTAAAAGGAAGAGCTCATACCTTTAAATTTTTCAAGCACCGTCTCTCTCAATGATAGGTCTCCATGCATTGATCTGAGAGAATTAATCAACTCCTGTATTTCCTGACTCTCTGAAAAGGTCTCAAGTATGTTTCCCTTGGCGATGACATCAGACTCCAGGCATCTGCTATCCTCTTGCTCAGGCCCATCTCCGTTCATCTCATTTAAAACCATCTTCAGCTCGTGGCAAATTCTTCTCTAGGCAAAGGCACAGCAAACCAGCATTTACCATTACAGTTAAATTCCACAATTAATGTTACAATCCTATACTGAGCTTCCTGAAAGCAAGACCCATTGAATTCAATGGGGAATTCTTCCAAGTAGACTTGTGCACAACTACACTGCAAATTTGCCTTGCACGATGGCCGCAATCCAAGTGCACGTAAGAGAACTGCACTTAAGCTCAATTATTTTCAGTGGGCTTAAATCTGTGCTGGCCTTTCCCCATAGAAAAATAACGGGACAGTGTATAAAAGGAATTTCCTTCCCTTGCTATATACATCTCGTGTTCCACACGCGATTTAACAAGAGCCCCTTCTCCCATCTCTTCCAAATCCCATACGCTTCCAAAGGATACATTTCTATTCTGACTGGGATGGAAAGAAGGTTAGTTCAGTTTTTAAAAAATATAAATAAGGCCTTGATGCAGTATAGCCGTATGCATGGCATGAGGATTGCTCGGGAATGCACTGTCCCTTTGCAGATAAAAATGTATAGCGATTGAAGCTGCGTTCAAGCCCAGCGGGGAAGCTAAACCCCTGAACCTGGAATCTTTCCCTTTAACCCCCGACCTATTACCAGGGCTTTTGTTGGCATACTGAGAGAGAGTTAATACTATGCATTCGTCTTTCAGGGCTGAGGTGGGGGGGAAGCATTTCGCACGAACTTAAAACCATGAGAATTCCGCCTTTTGCCGCCTTAACTGAGGTGCAAGGCTGAGGCTGAGGGCGGTTTTTTAACATTTGCAGTCGAGCCGCGCACCGCCCTCCTTCCCCGGGGCCTGGCGTCCAAGACACCCCCCGGGCGACCTCATCGCGAGAAAGCCTCTTCCCGTTTCCCAAGGCGGCTCGCCATCTCGCCCTGAAGGCCCTGGCCCTACCCTCGCCTCGCCCAGGCTCCTGCGAACCACGGAAAACCCCGAGCCAAGCTCAGCGCCTCTCCCACAAAAGCTCGCCGCTTGCAGGGTTTACCTTTCGTCGTTGGCGCCTGCGCTCAGAAGAGGCCTCTCCAGGTACGGCTCCTCGCGCGGGACAGAAGGGCTCGGCGGACGTCCGCGCCTGGGCTGCGAGGAGGGGAGGAGCCCGGCAGCAGAGGGAGGGAGGGCGAGGAAGGGGAAAGGGGATTGGCTGGGAAGGAGCGAAGCGCCCGGCTGTGTGCGTTTTTTCTTTTTGTGGCAGGGGCGGGACGTAGGTGTGTTTCTTTTCTGGTATAGCTACATCGCGGGAAAGTATTTCTTTAAACGCCAAGGCGAAGAAGAGCTGCTTGCCCTGGGCTGTGCAGGAGGCGTTTCCTTGGATGCTAGAGCGCTGGTCATAAACCGCGAGATAATAATAATAGCGTCTGTAAAAAGCATAAAAGGTGCATGAGTCGCCCTGGGAGTTTTGAAAACAGATGTGCGGGATATAAATGTGCCGGATTGGAAGCACAGGGTCAGGAAACGACATTGTCATTTGTTGTTGTTGTTGTTGATTGCATAACTTTTGCAGCAAAAACGGTGAAAAGGGAAAACAAAATATAAAAAACTGCCAGTCATAATCATGTACCACAGATCTGAAAATGACCTCAGTCTTCCAATCCATCGAAATCACAATGCGCCATGAAAGTCCAATTTCTTAAGGTTAGCAGGTGGAAAAAGAAATCAGTGTTTGGACAGGTGTGACTGTTTCAGTAATAAAAATCCCTGCACTGGTGTGTGTCTGTTATGTCCTTTCCCCCAAAACTAATAAAATCATGCCCTATCTGGCCCAAAATATCCATTTACTTGTTCTCTAAGGAGCCTGGTCGTTTGCATCATTACCAATGCTAAGAATCACATTTTGTGGTACTCAATTGTAGCTCCTTTCAGATCTTTACAGTGCTTAACTAATCTAAACCATACTGCCATCAGGTGTCCTGCAGGTCCCTATGCTTATCTGTAAATAGATTTGAGACTATTGTTTCCATGTTTTTTATCCTGCTTATCCTCCAAGAAACTCAGGACAATATACATCATTCTCTTCGCACACCACTTTTCATCTACAGAACAACCCTGAAATATAGATATTGGCTTGAGATCACCCATAAAGTGATCTTTATGGCTAGATAAAGGATGGTTTGGTTGCAATCTGCAACTGTCAATGGTGAGGGGATGAGGGGGATATATGCTCATAATTATTTTTCCAGTCTCACAACTATGTTGAACCCACTCTCACTTATTTGCTGATGGCAATTATAGTTACAAATTCTGTGTGCAATGACAACATTTTATTTGGATTGCATATTACATACATAGTAAGTGTAGCACAGCAAATTTCATTCAAATTCTGTATACTTAAAAACTGAGCTTGCTAAGCCTTCAATCACTTGACAGCTTTAATTTCCACTTTCCTATCATAAATGAGGGTTGCTCAAACATTCCATTTAACCCAGAATGATGATTCTCACACTATCACAATATTGAAAAAAATACTTTAAAATTCTAAATGCTACATGTCCTGCATTATGAAAATGCACATGGGTAAAGCATGCCAAACAAGGATACCTAATATTTATTTCCGTACAGGCATACCTCACTTTATTGCACTTTGCAGATACTGTACAGTATTGCTCTTTAGAAAGAGGAGGAAGCAAGTCCTCTGCTGCCACCAACCTTCTTCTGGCCACAATAATGGAGCTGGATAGGACTGGAGCCAGGTTTCTCCTCTCCCACCCATGCAGCCAATAGACTACACTATAGTGAAAAGGTAACTTTTATATGCACTGGGAAACAAACAAAAAAGCAACTCACTTTATTGCAAGATTCGCTTTATTGTGGTAGGCTGGAACCAAACCAGCAATATCTCTGAGGTATGCCTGTACTCACTTACTTTATTATTTCATTATGTACAATAACCAGGACAGACAACCCTAACACTAAAACAAAATAGGCACGCTTTGAAATACTTCTAACATGTTTCAGTCACTTGCAGTTGTATGTAAAGAATGCAATTTATTGACCCAATCCTTTTAACATTTATGAGTATATCCGTGTAATGCAATCAATCCCATTTTTTAATTCAGCAGTAACTCCCACTGTGTTTGGTGATACTGGATTCCAGTTCCCATTAGACCCAGCCAGCACAGCTAGTAATCAAGGATGATGGAAGCTGTAGTTCAGCACCTCTGGAAAGCCACAGTAGGTTCCCCATCACTGTTGTCAACCTGCAGCCTTATCCGTATTAAACTGGTTTTTAAAAAGGAAAAAGAAATTAGTGTGATAGTACTAGGACTACAGCTGCAGTGCTTTATTGGCTGGGATACAGGGGTCCTACTACTGAAGCTTTGGCTTGCCTATAAATCAGTGTTGGCAATCTGCTGGCTCCTGAAAGCACACCTGTTTAGGCAAGGATTCCCTTGAATTAAAATTGAAATTTTATTTCTGTTTTCTGTTTAATTATTTGTTTTGTTGTCTATTTTAATCACGAATGTGCCGAGGGCCTTCTTGGTAGTGGCCCCCGCCCTGTGGAACACTCTCTCACCAGATGTCAAGGAAATAAACAACTATCTGACTTTTAGAAGACATCTGAAGGCAGCCCTCTTTAGGGAAGTTATTAATGTTTGATGTTTTATTGTGTTTTTAATATTCTGTTGGAAGCCACCCAGAGTGGCTGGGGAGGCCCTGCCAGATGGGCGGGGTATAAATTGTTGTTGTTGTTGTTGTTGTTGTTGTTATTTATTTTAAACTGTTTGAGCAAGGGAGTCATTACATCCACACAAGCTGGTGTACATGTTTACATGGGCTCTCAGGTTTGCAGTCTTTGTTGATATCCAGTTGTGACATCCCACTTGCCCAACAGTCTTCCATTTGTGCAAACGGAATGACTCCATCGTTCTCCCCTCCCCCGCCCTTCTGCCCCTGTATCCCCACAAAATAAAGCTGTGGGACCCTCCTGAGTAAGGAATGCAGGAGGGAGGAGAGGAAGGAGAATAACATCACATCCACTGGCACAGAGACTGGATCTTCTCCACTGCATTTTTGCAAATACTGTTTTTGAAATCTA
Source organism: Podarcis muralis (assembly GCF_964188315.1). Classification (NCBI taxonomy): domain Eukaryota; kingdom Metazoa; phylum Chordata; class Lepidosauria; order Squamata; family Lacertidae; genus Podarcis; species Podarcis muralis. The sequence goes on along the minus strand of NC_135656.1, from coordinate 38,693,522 downwards.
CTATTCTGGAACTCTCATTTATCCTTCTTGTACACTTTGCTACAGAGTTCACTCCCTTGAACAACAAACAGCACACAGTTTTCCTACCTTATCAAAGTGGTCATTAATATGCTGGTTGACAATTAAGAGAATGCAAAAAATACCAAACCACTGCAAGCATTTTGTGAGGAATTAAATGTGTACAAATGTCACCTTAGCTCTTGCCTTTTGTAACTTTCAGGTGACTTCCCATCCTCTTTAAAACATTGTAGCTGATGTTGTTCTAACATCAAACAGGAGATCACTTACTCAGGATGACCATGTTTGAGGGTTACTTTAAAAGCTTTCGCATAACATTAAGAGTGGGGCCTCGGTATCCTGTCCCAAAATGGTTCCAGTGGTTAATATAGTTAAATAGCTGGTAAAGTTTGTTGCGCTTTTCAAAGCCTGGAGCTTTGGGGATTTTGCTGTGGTAAGCAGAGAAGAAAGAACTGCTAAAGCCACCAAACATCATAGAAATTGCAAGTTCAAATTCTGAATGACCGTAGAAACAAGCAGGGTCAAAAAGAATTGGACCAGAGTCATCTTCAGCTACATTTCCTGCCCACAGGTCCCCATGTAGGAGTGCAGGAATTATCTCCAGGTCACAAAACATCTCCGGAATCTTTGGCTGTAAAAAAGCATAAATGAAAAACCTTTAAAACTGTCTAAAGAAAAGAAGTAGAACATTGCTTAATAAGAAAAATATAAGGCCTCAAAACATATAAATCAGAATATATATGAAGTCCTGAATGTTGTGTCTTTTTATTTGCTTTTAGCATCATTTTTACATTTTATATCTATACTATGAGTTTTGCTATTATGAATAACATGATTTAGCCTATCACTGTGATTTTGCCTGATGGACTAATAGGTAATGACCGGGACATTTTTCTTGATGATTTGGGAATATATCACCTGACTTTGGAATGTGACACTGATCAGAGCTAGGGGCAGTGGCAGAAAGATGTGGCGTAAGAATTTAGAATCAGAAGGTCAACAGCTCTGCTTTTAGCTGAATTAGAAGCAGCTGAGAGGGAGCCTGCAGTGGGCCAAGAAATCCCTCTCAAGAATCCACTACTGGGTCATCAGTTTTCCTGCGTCCTGCAGGAGTGCCTATTTGCTTCCAACATGCTCTGCTTTCATTGAAGAAGCATAAAGTCCCGTGGGTCTCTTTGTAATATTTGTTTTATATACAAATATACAACAAATATTGCAAAGACACCATAGGGTCTTTATGCTTGCTCAGTGAAAGAAAATAAAACCTTGTAATGGAAAATCCATGGAATTCTCACCACTAGTGAAAATGGGGAGCAAATATCAATGTGTTTTTGTTAGCCTCCCTAATGGAATGAGCAATAATAATAATAATAATAATAATACCTTTATTGTTATTGTACAACCTGTGTACAATGAAATTAAACGAGCCCCCCCCCCACACTCAATCTCTTATCGAACAACGCACCATCTCGCAAGTCAATTTTGCTATGTTATTTTCCGTTCAACAGCCTAACAGCCCACGAATAGAAGCTATTTTTTAGCCTGTTGGTACGGCTGATTATACTTCTATATCTCCTGCCCGAGGGTAGATGATTAAAGAGGTGATGGCCGGGGTGTGAGTCATCCCTGAGAATTTTTCTCACTCTCCTAAGGCAATGATCCCTTGCAATGTCATCTCTAGAGGACTCAAGGAAAACAGGCTGGATAGGAAGGAAACCTCACGTCTATAGTAAAATTCTGTCAGAGTGAGGTGGCAAGTTAGAGATGCAAGCATGGTTCCAGCTTAGCCTCAGTGCCTTCTCTCTCTCTCTCAATCTTGTGGCAGTTTAGCATCTCTCACCTACCTTTAACCGAGACCACAATTCCCTTGCTTCTCTGTCTCCGTAATCTCTTTCAATCAAATCCATTTGGGCTTGGAGTCGGTGACGTATAAAGAAAGTGGGCCAGTCACTTTGCCATTCATTCACCTACAAAGCAAAAATATGCCAGGGGGTTGGTCTAGATCATGAGTAGGCAAACTAAGGCCTGGGGGCCGGATCCGGCCCAATCGCCTTCGAAATCCGGCCCACGTACGGTCCGAGAATCAGTGTGTTTTTACATGAGTAGAATGTGCCCTTTTATTTAAAATGCATCTCTGGGTTATTTGTGGGGCCTGCCTGGTGTTTTTACATAAGCAGAATGTGTGCTTTTATTTAAAATGCATCTCTGGGTTATTTTGGGGGCATAGGAATTCATTCTCCCCCCCCCAAAAAATATATATAATCCGGCTCCCCACAAGGTCTGAGGGACAGTGGACCGGCCCCCTGCTGTAAAAGTTTGCTGACCCCTGATCTAGCGGTCTTTAAGGGTCCCTTCCAACTTCTCTTTCTTTTTAAGAAATAAAAGGAGGAGCTTACCTGAGCTATATAGCCACAGCAGGTGACATTGTGGAATCCAAACTTATCCACATGATGAGGTTCTGTCTGGCCTGCACCTTTCCCTGTTCAACAACAACAACAAAACTAATCAAAGCAAGGGTGCAAAATGTAAAAGCAGCCAGTCCCTCTTGATGCAGAAAGTGGCTACTTTTCGTATCAACATTATATCTGCAAAAGTGTTTTTGACGTTGTAGTACGTGACAAAACCTTAAACTCGAACTAAGCAGCAAATTATTTGTACCACTATCCTTAGCTGCATGCTGTTCAAATTGCTCTTAACACCGTGGTACCTAACAAACACCTCAATTTTCATCCAGAAAAAAACCCAACAGCTGTGTGCAAGTCCTGCTAATTTAAGAAGCACTTAAGTGCAACAACCAACTTACTCTGGATGTCACCAACCAAAGTAGGAACTACTATTACAAATTCAGGTAGGTAGCCATGTTGGTCTGACGCAGTCAAAATATATTAAAAAAATTAAAAAAAATAGTCCAGTAGCACCTTAGAGACCAACTAAGTTTGTTCTGGGTATAAGCTTTCGTGTGCATGCACACTTCTTCAGATACACTGAAACAGAAGTCACCAGACCCTTATATATAGTGGGAGAGTGGGGTGGGGTTTTTCTCAAGAGGGTAGTAGGAGCTGGGTGATTGACTCAATGGGTATGGTAAACCTGTGGACAACTGTTAAAGACTGCAATTAGACCTACAGGAAAAAGCAAGGGATAGTATAGAGATGATTAGCATATGTAATGAGACAGGAATCCAATATCTCTATTAAGACCAGGTCCCTCCATAGTTTTCAGTTGCAATTCAGCAACTTCTCTTTCAAGTCTGTTTCTGCAATTCTTTTGTAATAATACTATTACAAAGTTACAGTATGTTGGTGCATAGAAACTATACTCTACCAACTGTGTTTTCTTCTTTCTTTATTTTTTCTCCAAGTTTTTGGTTGTAAAGGTGAAGATCTGCTACTTGCTCTCCAAGTTTTGCAGAATATCTAGACGAACAAGGAAACATATCCCAATATTATGCATCAGGAAATTTCAAAACCAGCTTGATTTTATATACAAACCAAACATTTCACAGCTAAAGCATCGCTTTCTCTAAACAACAGTACCTGGAGTGTCTTTGCATGGTACTCTTGAGGTAACTCAAAGCCAAAACCTTGTGGGAAAGGCATTAATTTTGTTTTAGGTGCTACATCTACTTTTAATTTTGAGCTGAACTGCCAAAATGGAAGGGCTGCAGACTTCTGAGTGAGAAAAGCCTTACGTAGCTATGACTTGTGCATCGCTGGCCTTTGAATAGCTGTATCCACACTTCAGTCAAGACCAAATAGCAAGATCAAACTTTAACATTTAATAGATTTTTTTTAAGTCCTGTGAAGTCTGAATGCTAGCAGTTGGCCCAGTAAACTTCAGGAGGCCAATCTAGCCAAAACATTCCATATAAGACAGATAACACAGTATGGACATTCTCAGACTTCTGACAGATGCATATAATTGTCAAGATACAGCATACATGTTGCCGAAGCAAGTCCCCCGCTGGCATAACTTCACTGAAGGCATCCCATAATGCGATGTGGATGTGCGCTTGTTAATTCCCTTAAATTCACTTCCAGAGACATGTTATTTAAAGACAGTAAAACAGACACTTTTCAGAACTGAGAGACAACAGAGCAGAACTATAAATCCAAGTAGCCAATATTTTAAAAAGGGGACAGCCGTGTGGCACTGTCTTACTTGCCGAGACTCTTCATTTTTAGGTACTCCATGGCAAATGCTGCTCCACCTCCTGGAAGATCGATCACTTTAATGGGCTGGGGAACCCGCAGAGTGTTGGTTTGCTGAATAGCTATTAAGCTTGCCATTTCACCCTCAAACATTGTCCTAGCCTGGTCAGAAAGAATAACGTTACTGAGAACACTTATTTGGCTGTGCATTAGGACTGTGTGTGCATGCGTTATTTAGATTTGTGGCTTGTCCTACCTCAAGAATATATATATATATATATACACACACACACACACACACGCGTACATGGGGAAAGTAGGCCAATGAGAGAATTATTAAGCCTTGTGTACAAAGTGAGATAACATTTGCTGCAGTTTGAATTCATTTGGTTGATCCAGTGGCGTAGCGTGGGGGGTGCAGGGGGGGCCGGCCGCACCGGGCGCAACATCTGGGGTTAGGGCAAATCCATAGGTTAGGGGGTGCAAATCCACGGGTTAGGGGGCGCAAATTACTTGCCTTGCCCCAGGTGCTGACAACCCACGCTACGCCACTGGGTTGATCAGCATAACGTTGACCTGAACATTCTCTTTGAATAGATCTGCACATTCATTTGCACACCTACGGGGAAATCAGCACAGTACAGTAGGGGTTTCTCACTTTGGACAAACGAATCTACAGATGTTTCTTCTGCTTGACTCCCCACGTCAAAATTCGCACCATAAAAAATGCTTGGAAACAGCTTAGGCTGGTTAAAGGAGGCGGCAGGTATCCACCACCGTACAGGCATGCAGATTACAACATTTCATCTAAATGTTTGCAACACAGTATTTCGCTTTGGCTGCAAATTTCTAGAGGCAAAATAAATGGGGCTTTTACGGCAAGTACTTTGAAGTTTGGGGCAGCCCAAATTGGATTCTTATTTCAGACATACACACCCGTTAAAATCGCTGCATAGCTATATATCTTCTAAAGATTACACTCGATGATCCAGCTATAGAAAACCTATCGCGCCCCCTATGCAGTCAAAAGAGTTGGAAACTCTTTTCGAACGAGTTTGATTGTGGCGCAGATTGGAATACAGTAGTGCAGCCCTCTCCCCAGAATTCGCCCAACATACGAGCTTTCAACTAGCCAATCACCGTCTGTTGCCAAGTTACGCCCCCCCCCGTCTCCGCTCATCCCCATCTGCAGCCATATATTAGTATTTGGGGAGCTCTATCGATATCGCCGTGAACCTGAGGCTTGTTGTTGATTTTAACGAACACTCGCCCGTGGTCGGTTTCATAGCTCTGCCCTTGGCTTATGCACCCTCCTCCCGAGCTCCCAAATGCCTTCAGCACGCTGGTTTTCAGTTCGGATTTCAGCAGTTTTTCCATGGCTCTGAAATGCTGGCCGCGGCCGCTGCGCGCCTTCCCTCCGCCTGCAGCCTTATGCGGGTGTCAGCAGCCTTTGCGGCAAAAGGCAAGCGGAGCTGACGCGAAGCAAGCCGGGCGGGCGGCTGGGTGGGTGGAGGGGGATGCACAATATGAATAAGCGGGCAGAGAAATTCGGGGATATTATTCTGCAAAATGCTGTTCTCATCTACAAGGGGTAACCATGCAATAAAGCAAATTAAGAAACGTTAAATTTGCTGCTATCTAACGGGGTCGGCCGGCCTACTTTCCGAGGCCTTCCGACGCTGCCCTGAGAGCTTCTGGTATTTGTAGTTCGTCAGCCTGATTTCCCCCCCCCCCGCCCCTTTGGACTGATTCTTCCCCCCCCCCGCACTCCGCCCCCCTCCCTTATGCTCACATGGCCACTAGAGAGATAGCATTTTAAAAACAAACCACTAGATGGAGCGCGCCTCAATTTTAACCCATCGAATCACATTTTACAGACTGCGGGTGGGGATTACAGCAACGAGATGGGATAAAAAGGACATTTTAAAAAACCCAGTGAGAATTAGGCTGGGAGATTACAAAGCTGTTTTTGTAAACAACGCAAAAATCGGCTTTTGCATTTCCTGCTGCATCTATAATTTCCCAAACGCTTATTCTGGTTAGGCTGGCTGCATACCTAAAATGACTCTCTTCTGCTGCCTGGCCCCATTTATCAGCACCATTCGCAAGCCATGTATTCCAGGCTCACGTTATGAAAATGCAAGAAGGAGTGTGGGCTGCTGAGTGTTCACACTCGAGCAAATACCTCGGGGCATGGTAATGATATCTTAGTTGCTGCTGTGCCATGAACTCCAACATAAACTACCTGCCTCTTTTCTCCAGTCTTCATCTATTGTGGGCTCTGCTGCCCCCCAACCCCATTTCCCCTCAAGCAAACATGGCCTCCAGATTATGAGGAGTAAGGAAAACAGCTCCCCTTTCAAACCAGAAGTTGTGCTCTGTGAGAAAGAATCAACCTTCTCCATTGCAGCTTTCTCTCCCAAACCAAGCACTTGATTTGGGAGGGGGCACCAGGAACATAACTACCCCCTCACCCTACAAGCCCAAAACTTCCTTCAGATGGGAAAGGAGTTGCTCTTCCTTCAGATTTCCCATTCCTTCAGATGGGAAAGGAATTGCTGTTGCTCTCAGTGGAATTTCTGCCTGCGTCAGCAGTCTGGCACTGTGGCACTAAACCATTGCCCCCAAGTGCAGTGCTGGACTTTCCTCTCATAGGAACAAATAACAGCTGTTCACAGGAATAGTGTATCTGTATACAGGTAGGTAGCCGTGTTGGTCTGCCGTAGTCAAAACAAAATAACAAAATTTCCTTCCAGTAGCACCTTAGAGACCAACTAAGTTTGTTACAGTATTGGTATGAGCTTTGATGTGCATGCAGACGTCTTCAGATACAGTGTACAGTGGTACCTCGGGTTAAATACGCTTCAGGTTACATATGCTTCAGGTTACAGACTCTGCTAACCCAGAAATGGTGCTTCAGGTTAAGAACTTTGCTTCAGGGTGAGAACAGAAATCGTGCTCCGGTGGCGCGGCAGCAGCAGGAGGCCCCATTAGCTAAAGTGGTGCTTCAGGTTAAGAACAGTTTCAGGTTAAGTACAGACCTCCAGAACGAATTAAATACTTAACCTGAGGTACCACTGTATCTGTAGTCCTTCCGACCTCAGCCATTAAGAATATGGCCTGCTCCTTTCTGCCCAGCTGCTTCCGAGTTTCTGTTCTTGGTCTTGCCAGAATTTTAGGAGATATGTTGGAACGTTAGAAAACGGGATAGAAAAGGAACTCTGCCATCTATACAGTATTGTCTTCCCGCTGCCAACACCAATAGACTTTGTACAAAAAAAAAAAGCCTGCATGAAGCATCACTTCTTGCAGTCATCTCCCTGCCCTCCAGTGGCCGACCAAAACGGATTCTGGAAAATTGGTACAGCTACAAATCGTTCCTGCATCCCCAATGTGAAGACATATAGAATCATAGAGTCAGGATTATTTACATGTCCAGTTTATGTGGGCTATGTGCCAGCCAAGAAATCTGAAATTAATACCATAGCTATGACTTTTAAAAATGCAAGGTAATTGCACTGCCACATCAGGCTCACTACCAAAATTATGTACTGTACGTCTGTCTTCACCCTTAACGGATCTCAGGTAGGAGGGCTGGAAAATGCTTCGCCTAAGACCTTGGAGAGACTCTACTAAGAGGGTCACCAGCACACGACATCTGGAAACGTCTCCTTAAATTTAAAGAACGCTGTTTGTTTTTCCTGCTCATTTACTATTGGCACCAGGTGGGATTCACCTAATGAGTCTCATAGGTGGAAGCCCTGCACAAAGGACTTCTGCTTGTGTAATGGGGCTTTCCTTCCTCCTCTCTCTGAGTGTACCCCTGCGCCCCCTTAAATTGACTCAGGAGGATTGGGATAACCCCCAGGCTGGCACACTGGTGGAGGGAAGGGGGGTTGCTTCATTTGCACTGACAAAACAATCAGAAGAGTATGACAATGAATTCCTTCCACTGTCCCAGTATGTCCTGCATTGAACACTCTCTCTTAAACATAACTCCATTCAGTTGAAAGCCAGAATTGGACACCATTGTCCCTTCCATTCTGAATTCAGGAGAAGTGCACAGAGCTTATTTCTGTGAGCGCAGCAGTGGCTGATATAGATGTTTTCACATACACACCACATACACCATTTTGTGATCCTTTCTCTTTTTTTGTTCTTTCAGGTGTGGCCGCTATTTTGTGTTATGCTACACCACCAGCAGTTCTATGCCCCCATTGAATCCATTTTGTGACACTTTCCTCAAAATTCCAATGTGCCCACTTGCCCAAAGAGATTGGTGATCCTGATGTTAGAGGATTCAATACTGGGTTAGATAGATCATAACAGCTTCGGATTTCATTTATGTGTTTCCCCCCCTATTCTCTTCCCCCAAACTGTATTTTGTGTTCCTCCCACAGCTGATGGCTCCTGGTCTCAATAGCTGCTATATGGTTGAGTTCGTAGTCTCACATTGTTTGGAAATTGCTGTGCTGACTGGATCATGAGGCAATCAGTGGTCAGAGGGGAGAGAAACATGTACAGATGCTCAACCTTTCAGTTGTTGTTTGATGTGGTCAACTCTGGTCTAATTTCCCCTTAATGTCTAATCTTGTGAGCTCATATAGATCAACTGAGGTAATGACTTCTAGCTTAGAGAGTAATTACAGAAGCATTTCCCCAGATGTTGTCCCAGGTCTAAAGAGAGAAATCTGAAACAAGCCACATCTGGTTTTGCCTGTACCGTAAACAACAGTAATGCCTGGTTTGGTTAACTAATTGAATTTAAGAGATAGCATCAGGTATATCATGGAAAGAGATATAAAAGCAATATCCCTCTAGATAAGCCAAAAATACACAGGGATGCTGATTATCCCTGTGACTCCATCCACCATTACCCGACTGATGACACTGATACTGCAATAGGTTTGCTAATTCCGAAGCTCCTATACAACAATGCTTATCCAATATCCTCTATAGGTTAAGGTTTTATTGCAGAGCAGATTTAAAAGTAGATTAGATGAAAAACAGAACAATATGAAAAGATTAGGAGGTGCAGAGGGGGCAGCAAAAATTATTATGAACTTAGATGATTTGGAAAGAGAACTGGTCAGAGCAGATGAAGAGAGGAAAGAATCCCTAGAGCAAGAATTGGAGGGCACTAATTGAGCCACGGAAGAGCAGAAAAGGGACAAAGAAATAAATACAGTTGAAGAAGGTCATCTGAGAGGGCCCTGGATGTAGACGACCCTTTTGCCCCAAGATTGTGTGCGTCACGCAGGGAGAGTTTAGCAGCATGTAATTTATATAATATTTTTTCTACATTTCCATCCCATCTTCCCACCCTAAAATAGCACCCTCGCACTAACCATCATCATAGAACAACAATTAATATAAAATAATAACTAGAAATACCGAAAGGCAAGAACGGCAGCCTTCAGTAAATTACATGTCAATAACATGTTTTCAGCTAGAACCTTGAGGCGCAAGAAAGGGAACCAGCTGAATCTTCCACATCAGAGAGTTCAACAGCTAAGGCGCCACCACCGAGAAGCCCCTGTCCCACGTACTCACCACTTCAGATGGTAGTGGAACGTGGAGACCAAAATAAGCAGGCAAGTTCAATGGCTTTTAGGTATACAGGTTCTAAACTACGTAGGTCTCTAAAAGTCAGCATCAGCACTTTGAATTGGGCCTTAAAAGAGATCAGAAGCCAATTAATTTGGTATAGCGTAGATGTACTCCCAACTTCGATCTAGCATTTTGCACCAACTGGACACTTTTCAAATGCATCCCTGTGTTGGGCACATTAGAGTTGTCTAACCTGCATGGTAAGAGACCTAGCTAGACTGAAGTGATTCTCAATGTATGTCTGCTAATGGAATGGCAGCCATGCACTGAACTCCCTTCTCTCTCCACCATATTCTCTTGTAGTAATTACCTGTGTCATGTCATGAGGACACCATTATACGTCATGTTTGCCATCAACATCATTCACTTCTGCTGCTGATGGAATACAGAACACTATGATGTCACAATGTATGTAAATACTATTAATTATTGTGGAGGGGAGAAGACGGAGTTCGGCATATTACTGCCATTTTCAATACTGGGCCCACAATTCTGTCTTATTTATTTTTATTATATAATGCTTATTTATCAAAACATCTAAGCAGTTTATATAAAATATAAAATATGCATTAAAATTATTAATGAAATTAGATATTTTTTTAACTTAGCCTAGTTTCCCCCCCCCGAAATATAAATAAAACCAGCAGCTTTCAAAATACACATTGTAAAAAAGTTTTCATAGTTGAAGATAGGCTAAGAAATGCGGCGTGGTAACTGGGAGACGTGAAGTGACCATATGGTGAGAATACTGTGAGATTTGGCGTACATACCACCGCATGAGGCCTCACCTGACCTTTCTGAGCACTTACTTTCATACAAGCTCGCTGGGTAAGAGTTTGCATTTGACATGTTCTAGGACTGGTGTTTGTAGTGCGGGGCCATTATGAGATTAGTGAAGTGGAAGGGAGTATAAAAATAGCATTAAGTAGAAGAAAGACATGATCACGTGGCCTCCTCTTTCCCTAGATGTGCTCCCATCACTCCTTAGAGTGATTTAGTGAGAGGGGGGGCAGTGTAGCTGCTTCCTCCTTTTTTCTCATTTCCCAGTGCTATGTCAGTGATGATGCCAGAGTGTTTACAATGGCTAAGTACTCTTGTGGAGTGATAATGCTGGGTACTAACAGGCTCTTTAATTTAGCCAAGGAAGATAACATGAGAACTGGCAGCTAGAAAGAAAGGTCTAGCAACTCCCAGATGTTGGGCCAGAATTGTCAGGAGGCACTTGTTGTTGTTGTTTGGCCTTTCGTAGCTGTTTTTCTAATAGACTGTCAAATACAACTGAATAAGTTGCGCTATAACATTGAACTATCCATGCGCCTGAAATCTGGCTGGTTATGTGGTTTCCTTAGGAGCTAATTAAAAACTCAATTTCCAAGCAAGTTTTTGCCTTGTATGTTTATGAAGAAAACCCATACAGCCCCCACCCCCCCGGTTTGGAAATTCAAAAGAAGCTTTGTTTGGAAAGGGAGAGTTAGACCTTCTATTTTTTTTAATGTTTTCCCATCTTTATTCTGGGATCCCCCCCCAGTACTGAAACATTACAACAAGGCCAGCAGATCTTACAGCTCAGATGTGATGCACTCTCTAGCTACTGGTTGCAGAAGGCTACTGAAGGCTACATGGTTTGATTAAAAGGATAGAGTTTGTGTCTTCTGTACCATTATTTTAAAGGGATAGGATTTGTGAACCTCGTAAAGCACCCTCTGCTGCTCCCCTCCCATAATTCAAGCACTGGGTTTCTTCTTCCTTGCCCCTTACCATTCCATCCTTCTCTGTGTTAAATAAACACAATTCATGTATATTTTCATAACTTATTGAGAACATAGCATTTGGGGCTTTGTGGTACGCACACAGTTTGGATATTGTTATTATTTGTGCAGAGACTGGTCTATAACCCTACCTAAAGACAAGGACCAGTGGTCTTAAATACATAATCCAACATTCATATTTCAAATGCATTAGCTTCTTTCCCATGTCTAAAATTTCCATTTCTGTTAAGTACCCAGTTCTACATCAGTGCCATTCTTTGTAAATGGTATTCTCGTTAATCCAAATGTCTGATTATGTTTTGAATGTCCCACATGTCACTTGAATAAACTAGCTCATTCTGTATAGGAACTGTTCTGCACTATTAGCTTGCAGCACAATGTCCGCTTTTGCTTTGCTTCATAGTAATGTGAAAATGTGGAAAGGCTGAGAAAAATGGGTATGGTTACCTGATACCTTGTCTTTACACAGCATATGCCCTCTGTTCTAACAAGACAGGGCACTGAAAAGCAGAGCCAGCCATGTTGTACAATACACTTGTAAAAGCAGGTATAGAACAGGGGTCAGCAAACTTTTTCAGCAGGGGGCCGGTCCACTGTCCCTCAGACCTTGGGGTGGGGCCGGACTATATTTTGAAAAAGTATATATGAACGAATTCCTATGCCCCACCAGTAACCCAGAGATGCATTTTAAATAAAAGCACACATTCTATTTATGTAAAAACACCAGGCAGGCCCCACAAATAACCTGGAGATGCATTTTAAATAAAAGGGCACATTTTACTCATGTAAAAACACGCTGATTCCTGGACCATCTGCAGGCCGGATTGAGAAGGTGATTGGGCCGCATCCGGCCCCCGCGCCTTATGTTTGCCTACCCATGGTATAGTGATAGAGTTGGAAGACACACTGAGAGCCGTGTAGTCCAACCCCACTGCTGTGTAAGAATCTTAACTTGCAATCTCCCATCCAATATTGAAACCACATTAGACGCTGCTTAGCTTTGCAAATGCCCTAGCAGTTCTACTGCTGCACCACTAAGGGGAAAACTGATGCAATCACCACTCCTGACCCCCATATGGAAACTGGCACAGTACAGTGGTACCTCGCAAGACGAATGCCTCGCAAGACAAAAAACTCGCTAGACGAAAGGGTTTTTTGTTTTTTGAGCTGCTTCGCAAGACGATTTTCCCTATGGGCTTGCTTCGCAAGACGGAAACGTCTTGCAAGTTTGTTTCCTTTTTCTTAACACCATTAATACAGTTGCGACTTGACTTCGAGGAACAACTCATAGAACGTGGTGTGGTAGCCTTTTTTGAGGTTTTTAAAGACTTTGGTGATTTTTGAAGCTTTTCCAAAACTTTCCCGACACCGTGCTTCGCAAGACGAAAAAAATCGCAAGACGACAAAACTCGCGGAACAAATTAATTTCGTCTTGCGAGGCACCACTGTATCCATTTCATCACCTCGTTGTCCTTCCATGTGGAACATGCAGTTTAGTTCTTCGCTAGTAAGCCATCTGCAGTGCTGACCAGCTACCCACCTATTCAAAGCCAATGTGAAACATGTATATTTGCACTGCTGTAAATGTATTCCGATGGCTGGTCCACCACTGTGTACTATGTATATAACATGGATGTGTACATATTTATACACCCTTATCACACTGCACCTTGTTTGTGCAGTGGTGGAAAGAGATTTGGAGGAGGACGTCCTACAGACAATGGATAATTAATGAAGGCACAGAAAGCTTCCTATCCACATTAAATGACAGCATGAATGGCCACATATTATTTCTGATCTTTGCTGGAGTAGTGTGTGGTTGTCATTTGTGGTACGAAAAAAGCCGCTGCTGAATTGCATTTTCTAGTCTATTTAAATGTGCATTATCATTTTAAAAAAACAAAGCACCACCCAACACCTACTCTAGCCAGCCTTTGGCAATCCATGCTGAAATTCAGCATGAGTTTGGCCTTATTATTTTGTCTTCTTCTGGGCTCCCTGCAGAGAGCACTGCCTATTGTGCACACATGCACACACCTTTGCTACAGCGGTGTGTGCATTTTTGCCTGGAGTGAGCCTTTCTTATGAGACAAATGGACTTTGACATTTGTTAGCAAAAATGTGTCAGCTGTAAAGAATTACCCAAAGGTCTGTTTACACAGTATGTGGCAGGTCCGGCAAAGAAATATGTATTCTATGAAAACACAGAAAAGGCTAAAAGAAGGTTTCCTATCCAAGGGCTCCTATACTGTTTAGATCTCCTTTTCTATCTCAGATCTGCCCTGTCCTTGAACTTTCAGCCAATAGCATTAATTATAATACAAGTTCTGATATGTCCACACATCAGCTTTTTTCAATGGGTGATACGAAAACCCTCTTCATAAAGGCATAGAAATCTAATTCACACTGGAAGGAGCTGTATGTTTTTCCCAGCATGGAGGAAGATGAACACAAAACCATGTGCAGCATATACTGTTGGTTGTGATAATAGCTGATTATCTGGGGATCCGGGGAAGTGGTGGTTTGCTGCACGGTGCAGCCGTGGCTCAGTGTCAGGGCCTTTCCCTCCCCATGAGGCCAATTGGTGCTGGGGCCTCCCCTGGCGGCCGCACAGTTTCGGCGCCAAAACCCATTCAAATGGGCCAATCGGAAGGCAACAAGAGGGCAGGGGCATGGCAGCAGCTTGGCTTCAACCAGGTCCACTTATTCATATTATATTCAGGCCGCACCTGGACTCCTTCTATACAGATCATCATGAGATTACCCACCCTCCCACTGTGTTTGTGTTCTGCCCAAAGGTACAGTCACAGTGTGAGGACCATATTCGGGACCAGGGAGAAATTTTTAATGTGTTAAATTAGATCGTCACACTTGATGTTTTTCTAGGGTCTACCCTCAATCCAGGGGTGATGTACACTATTTGATCAACCAGCAGGCGGGTTCCTTGATACTGGATACATACCCAATGCCTTCACCAAAACCTACTTACATCTGGAACCAATAAAGTTGTGGCCTATTGCAACCCAACATCGATATCCAGTGTCTTATTTCTGTCCTTGGTTGGCCTCCCCACTGCTGCCCACTTTCTGTGCCTGGGCATGTGGAAGGATTTGCTCTAGGGTTTGAAAATTAACTTTTCTGCTTTTCCCTACATATTTTGTGCAGTATTTTAGCATGCAAAATCCATGGCCCGGGCCCATTTGGTATACTTAGGTAACAATGCCTACAGTGTAGGCACTCTTCAACGATCACTCTGAAACAACATACGATTTTAGCTCTTAACATGCCTTCATTTTTTCTAAAGAACAAAATACTGTACTAAGTGCCCTGGTTGAGCTAATGGTTCTGCATGTCCTTGCACATCCATCCACAGCCTCTGCGCTTTCTGATCTTGGTCTTATATCTCTAATTGCAGTCTTCAGTGTAGCCATTGAGAGATGGGGGCATACAGGGACGGGGTCTCTGCTTTAGCTGAACGTCTAGACTTCTCCCTCCAGACACATTCTTTCAAATTTCCTCCCACTCTGGATTAGCCTGTGTTATCATTGGTACACTGGAGCCCTTTCAAGATTAATAAAAAACACAATGTAAAAAGTGCATTTTGTGTGCCTACGTGCCTGAGGGAAGCTTCACATGTTACACTTTCAGAAAGAATATGTTTCAGTTCAGTAGATGAGGTACACTGCAGGTATAATGAACAACAAGCCAGAGTTGTACATTTATTTTGCCAACTGCATTCTGCAGAAACATAGCTCTTCTGTAGTGTCTTTTTATGGTGTGTGTACATTCAAAGAATTGTGTTTGGCCACCACAACGCATTGCAGAGTGCATGTACACACCATGTGTATAAACATGCACTTGCTAAAACTGTGGAGCAGCTGCCCCTCCTAAAAAACCCCCAGACCTCTTCATGCCTCTTGAGTTGTCAATAAACAGGTTATCTAGAAACCATGTTAAGCAATACTACTAGCTAAGATCCTTTAACTATAAGTCTGTGAGGCCCTGCCATTTTCAGGACTAAAAGAACCTATTAACATCCTAGGCAGCAAGATAAGCCTTGAGACTCTTCAAGTATTTTAGGACTTGATCTGTGCCATTTGTTTATTCCATTATAGCACTGCTTCGGCGCCCATGCAACATACATCTTACCTGAGCTCTACAGAAAATATCACCTAGTCTTTCATGTTGAATAGAGCTACCGGTAGTTTGAAATAGAGTGAAACATCAATGAACCACACATTAAAAAATGATGCATGGAAAGACATTGTCAGCTGCCATTGTCCTTGATACTTCCATTACACTATGTTTATTGATTTAACTTGTTAATAAGGTAAGAAGTGAGGCCGTTCAACTAATGTTTATGCAGCTTTACAATCATATACATTTTCCAAAGACTTCCAAGGATTGGCAGAATTTGGATAGAACCTAGGCTGTAGGTTCGGAATAGCAAAGCACTAGGATCTAGTGCATAAGTCAGTCAGGTTTTGTGGAAAGAGTGTTGCACTAGGACCTAGGAGACCAGTGTGCAAATCTCCACTCAACCAAGAAGATCACTGGGTGACTTTGGGCTTGTCACAGTCTCCCTCTAGTAGCAGGGTTGCTTTAGGCTAAAATGAGGAGGGAGAGAAGTGGGTAAGCCACCTTGAGTTCCTTAGATAAAAGGTAGGATATTAATATAATAGTAAATAAAAATAACAGTCTCCAGCAATAAGCCTGCTAGTGCACATGTATCTGCAGAGGCCTTTCCTGATGAAAAGCTGCAGAGTGCCATTCTTTTGCAGAAAATAGGCATGAAAGAAACTTTCTGTGTAGCAATGTGGAAGAAGTAGGTAGGTGTGATTATAGTGTGTGTGTGGTGCCCATAACAGTTTATCTGGTTCGCAGATGTGCCTCACAAATCTGGGATCACCTCGAAACCGGTGCCAAAGTTTTGCAGTCGTTTTGCATCAAAAACCCTGTGTACTGCAGCACCCAAAAAACAGAGCAATAGCCACTCAAATCCAGGGGTCAAAGGGTAACCCCAAACTCAAAATTGTCCGATTCACTCCAAACTGGTGCCAAACATTGGCAACAGTTTTGCGGTGTTTTTCAGCGAAAACCCCACATTTTGCATCCCTTTACTCAAAACACTAATCCGTGTCATTGGGGAAATGAAAATCGCCTTTCACCTCCTTTCCTGCTAATGCTTTTCATGTGATGTTGAGTTATGTGTTGACAGTGGATGTACAAATAGAACGAGCACCTATTGCATGGTGCCTATGGTGTCACCAGAACTGAGCAACACAAGTCCGCCCTCTTCCATGGCCATGGCATTACAGAAAGTGTTTCTAGCTAATATTTTGTTTTATTTATTGCAAGGCCATATCGGCCACCTTTCTAAAAAAACAACAGCAAATGGGAATAGAACTTAAGAGCTTTTCAGTGGAAAGGAAGGGGGCAACAGCAGGAAGGCAGTATGTATATAAATCCAATTAATAAAATGCTTTCTGTTCTGGGAAGCAGGGTTGTCTGTTTTATCAATCTGTGGTTGGTCATGAAACAACCGCAATATGCCAAAATAAGAAATTTAAAATGCCATCTCTTTGGATGCTGACACATTCATTCATTGGTATTTTAATTTGTTTATTGCAACTCCCTGTCTAGTGACATTCAGTAGGCACCATAACTGTTCTCTTTCTGGGACCAGCTTAAAATGTTTTTGATTAGGCAAGCCTATCTATATAGGTAGTAGTTACATGGGCTTGTTCTTGCATTCACATTAATATGAGTAGGATACCTCATGTTTGGGGGTTTTTTGGTGAGCTTTTGACCCTCGGGTTTGATTGGCCATTGCTCTGTTTCTGGGGCGCTGCAAAACACGGGATTTTCCCTGCAAAACTTTTGCCAAAGTTTGGTGCCGGTTTGGAGTGAATCGGACAATGATGGATTTTTGGTGAGCTTTTGAACCCCAGGTTTGAGTGGCTATTGCTCCATTTCTTGGGCGTTGCAAAACATGGGGTTTCTGCTGCAAAACGCTGCAAATTTTTTGCCAAAGTTTGGTGCCAGTTTGGAGTGAATTGGACAATGTTGTGTTTTTGGCCATTACAGTGGTACCTCGGGTTAAGAACTTAATTCTTTCTGGAGGTCTGTTCTTAATAATAATAATAATAATAATAATAATAATAATAATAATAATAATTTTTATTTATATCCCGCCCTCCCCAACCGAAGCCGGGCTCAGGGCGGCTAACAACAATAAAACAGTACAACAGTACAGCATAAACAACATTCTAAAATCATTCATTATAAAAATTAAATAATTCAAGCCACTGGCAACTATTGGGCCAGAGCTCCGCGAAGATTGCCGAGGGAGGTAGTCAGGCTGTGCCCTGGCCAAAGGCCTGGTGGAACAGCTCTGTCTTGCAGGCCCTGCGGAAAGATGTCAAGTCCCGCAGGGCCCTGGTCTCTTGTGACAGAGTGTTCCACCAGATCACTTAACCTGAAACTGTTCTTAGCCTGAGGTACCACTTTAGCTAAAGGGGCCTCCTGCTGCCGCCGCGCCACCAGCATGCGATTTCTGTTCTCATCCTGAAGCAAAGTTCTTAACCCGAGGTACTATTTCTGGGTTAGCAGAGTCTGTAACCTGAAGCGTCTGTAACCTGAGGTACCACTGTAACTACAAACTTGGTTTTGCTGTATCAATTACTCTGTTTGTGGGGCGCTGCAAAACACAGGGTTTTCGCTGCAAAACGACTGCAAAACTTTGGCACCGGTTTTGAGGAGATCCCAGATTTTGGGATTCATAGTTAATGAAACCGCTGGATGTTATCCCACACCTTGAGGTGTAAGGAGAGAGAGGAGATGTAGATTTTGCAACCAGAAAGGTGACATAAAGGCACAACACTTGCTTGGTACAAATCATAGCTTAGAAACAAAATCTGAAGTTTGTGCTAGCAGAATCTTGACACTGGAAGAATCATATGTAGCATGCAGGATTTGCCTTGCCTTGCTGCAAAGTTTACAGGGGCCACAAGTTTTTCCCAGCAAGATTTTGATCGAAATCAGATGAGAAGACAGTCCGGCTCCACTTGGAACATGCTGTACAACTCACAGGGTGTATACCATCCCCTAGAGAAGACTTCCTACACTCCCAGGAAGAATGGCTTCCTTGGGAGTGTGTCTGCCTTCCGCTTGCATGTCTCTGAGGGGGAGAAGCCCCAACCAGGGGGCAAAAGACTTTGGCCCCAGCTGGCTTTCTCTGCTCACAGCAGCATCGGTCGCTCTGTCCCACTTTTGCCATGTTGACCAAAGCAAGCATTTGCTTCACTCTAGTACTGGCAGGGAGCCTTGCATTCCCCAGTCTGAATCCCAACCAAGTCAGGGACGGCAAATCTAGAAATAGACATTTTTGTTTGTAAAGAAATATGTGAATCTCAAAATAACCTCCCAAAACTGGGTGGAGAGACTGCGTTTGGATTCAGGGACATCACCCTTCCAAGTCCGCAGAACAAACGGGATCAATCCCACCCACCCTCCTTTCTCGACCCTGACACTGTCGCTCACAGCGACAAGTGAGATTCCAGACAATTCCTCACGTAGGGCTCACCCTGGGAAAGATTCATGTCTCCAGTTACGCAGGGCTCTGAGAACACGCCCTGCTGCTTTTGCCAACGGGGAATCGAGAAATGAGTGGATTTGAACGCAGCATGATGCATGGGTGGAAAAGGGCAAGGCACATCTTGGCGTGTTGGGCTGACTGGGTGCAAAGCCAGAACAATGTGGGTCAGATAAACTCTCTGGGGCTGTGCTTAGCATAATCTCTGGTATGCAGACGTCCATCATAAGGGGAAAGCAGCAGTGCGCTGATCTCACAAATGGCTTTTTCTGTCATTAGATTTCACAGGACAGGTTTCCCATATGGCAATTACAACTATTACCTGATAGCTGTGGTGTGCTGATACTGCTATCACAGGCATGGCTCTCTTATCATGCCAGAGAGGTGAGACAAGCCAGGAATTTGAAAATTGCTGAACTGAGAGGGGGGTGGGAAACTGGGACTATCCCTGATAATCAGGATACCAGGAAATGGAGCCAGGAACCCATCAGAGTTGGGTGTCATAAAACTATCCACCCTTCCCAGCATTTCCTTCTTTCCTCTGTGCCCCCCCCCCTTCATAGAAAGGGCAGGATACACACACATACAGAGAGAGCAGCAGCTGCTTAGGAGAAATTGCCATTATCTAGTTGCTGTTATGAGACTTTTATTCTATGTCCAAAGTCTCTATTGGAATATTTAATGGATTCCACATTTTTCTGCAGACTGCTGAACACAAGGGAGCCACATAAGCTGAGTGTCTGTGCATCCATGGAATAGAGGAGATTGCCTGCTATGCAAAAGTTCTCTTCCAGACAATCGGTTCTGTCTCCTTATCCTTGGAAGGGCTGTAGCTCATGGCACTGCATCTGTTTTGCATGCAGAAAGTCCTAGATTCAATACACAGCATTGCTGAAATCCTATAACTTTTTATTCCACAATTGTTCCAGGGCTGGTGGTAGTTTGTCCCACTTTTCTTCCACTATAGCACAAGAGTGCCCTTCCAGGCAGCAATAATGCAGCAGTATTAGGGAAGCATCACAGAACAGCTAATACAGTGGAACGATATGTGGACAGTCCAGTACAAATCCATCAATAGATAACATGTTGCAGAATACACTCGCAGAAACCAAACACACACCAGTCGAGGGTGGGGTGGGGTGGAATAAGTAGAGCATTACTTCTAGGCAGGATTGTCTCTCAACAACTCCCTTTTTATAAACCCAGCACTGCCTCTGAGTGTAATAAGAGGGATGTGATCATCAATTTCAACCTATTAACCACCAAGTACAATTTATTAGTGCTTCATCCCGGTTAGTGCATTAATACAGCCTGCAGAAACCTAACACGGGGAATGCATCAGTTTTATACCAGTTTAGCTCTCCTGATTTCCCCCGAGGAATCCTGAGAGCTGTAGATGGGGGCAGTATTCAGAAAACTGTATAAGTTCCCTTGGCCTTCTCCCTCACAGAACTACAACTCCCAGAGTTATCAGGGAAGAAGGGTCAGCAGTTAAACCAGCTGAAGACTGCAGGTTAATTCTCTGTCTCAATCCTGATCTTCCCACTCTTTCTCTCTGTGTTTAGCTTGCCTGGATGGTTGAAGCTTCCTCAAGGTGGCAGCATATACTATCTGTTGGTTTAAAACTGTTCTCATCTGACAGCTCTGATACTCTTCAGCTTCCCTTGGCCTAGCCGCAATGCACCTGCACTGACAGTTCGGATCTGTGCACTGAGAAAGGGAGGGCGCAAAAGGGCAGTGATTGCTACACAGGGAGGGGACCACACCGCAGGAGTTTTGTGAGAGACTCTTATGAAGGGGATCCCTGGACTGTAAATAGTTTTAAAGAGAAAGGATTCCTTAAGCATTGGGTTTATTAAGCATTCTTGCGCTGAGATTCTGAGGGCCAATCCAAACATTCCTTGTGTTTATGGCAAGCCTGCTTGTTTTCAATCTGGGCTGAAATAGACTTGTGGTTGTGTTAGCTGTTCCTCTGGAGCACTGTCCATAATTTTTGCCACCATTGCAAACTTTTTCTACGTGAGTTCAGCAGCAAACTTATGCTGCTCATCATGGCCACAAACTACCACTTAAGTAATGCTCAGGGAGATTGCACTGAAACTAAGCATTTAGCCACACACACACACACACACACACACACACACACACACACAGGCATAATCAAATAGTGCTTTCCAACTTCCAACATGTTCAGGCCAAACGTCTGCAGTGGAGACTCTTCTGTATTCATCGGCTCATCACATGATCTAGAACCCTGCACAATCATGGTACAAGATCACATCAAAACCCTGCACAGCAAGAGGGCTGAGGGTTAAAGCCAAGCCCCCCAATAAAAGGTAAAGGTAAAGGTACCCCTGCCCGTACGGGCCAGTCTCTAGGGTTGTGCGCCCATCTCACTCAAGAGGCCGGGAGCCAGCGCTGTCTGCAGACACTTCCGGGTCACGTGGCCAGCGTGACAAGCTGCATCTGGCGAGCCAGCGCCGCACACGGAAACGCCGTTTACCTTCCCGCTAGTAAGCGGTCCCTATTTATCTACTTGCACCTGAGGATGCTTTCGAACTGCTAGGTTGGCAGGTGCTGGGACCGAGCAACGGGAGCGCACCCCGCCGCGGGGATTCGAACCGCCGACCTTTCGATCGGCAAGTCCTAGTCGCTGAGGCTTTAACCCACAGCGCCACCCGCGTCCCGCAGAAGCCCCCCAATAGCCCCTCAGTATTCACAACAATTCAATACAGTATTGATGTTTCAGAAATGCAAGTCCAAAATATCCCTCTTAGGTGCACAAAAGTCAGAGCTCTTTGGATCCTAGCTAAAACTTTCAGCAGTTTTCAAAAGAAAAAAAGGCTGCTGTTTTGCCTTCATCATTTCTTACGGTTCAGTAGCAAAGCAGTGTCCAAATTTCTGGCTCTCTAATTGCCACCACCTGAGCATTTAACTCATTTAAGCCACCAGATCCCATATCTTCCCCAAAAGCTAGTTATGTCTTAAGAAAGGTTTGCATAGGTCTTCGTCACTCCTAAGGTTTAAAACACACCACTTTTACCCAGGAACAGCTCCTATGAAATAAATAAGATTATGCAGCGGTTAGGGGCAAAATCAATGTTGGAAGCTGTGACTTACTCTGCTGATTTCCAACTGAGCAGGGGAATGCTTTCCTGGTATGTGGAGAAAACTTCTGCCTCCTCAACACCTCTGTGCTGGGCTGCTGTTATTGATGCAGGGTCAAGGCCAGCAAGCAAGGTGGCAGCCTAATAGGTGATCATGATGGGCATTGCTGTTTCCCTCTCCAGAGTGCAGTCTTGTAAGTGAAGCTACAACAGCAAAAGGATAGGTATTTGCTGGTGACCCAGGTTCATTTTGGATAGCAAGGGGTCCTCCCCATGAATTATAAGGTGTTCTCTGTGCATGAGGATATAAGAAGTCCTGTATCCTATATATCTTCCAGTGGATGATGGGCACCATCCCGATGGAACACTACTCAGCTAGACCCCATTTCTCCTTCTCTACTCGTTTAATAAGCATGCTAGTTCTGTTGGCTTCTGGTCTGCTTCAGTATGCAGTCCTTGTACAAATGCAAAATTTAAATCAGGTATAATGTAAAAAAGGGGGTGGTTAAACTATGGCCCTCCAAAGGCTCTTGGACTCCAACTTAGGGTTGCCACATTTCAAGAAGTAAAAATCCAGACACAGAAATTTCTGCCAATATTTTTTTAAAAAACCCTCTGGAGATATGCCCCATTCAATTCCTTTCCCTTAGAAGATGAATTATGAAGACTTCATGTTCTTGGGAATAGCAGACACCACCCTGTCTGCATCTAATACAGCATTTACTAATTTGGGAATCCCACCCTTTCTCTCCCTCTCCCCTATGTTTTTGCAAAAGAAATTTAGATTTTACAAATAGCATTCTAGCATTCAAAGCTATTCATAAAGCTGACTGTTGCCTTTCCCTCTTCTACATAGCTCAGTCAGTAGAGCACGAGACGTTTATCTCAGGTCCATGGGTTCAAGTCCCACATTGGGCAAAAGATTCCTGCATTGCAGGGGGTTGGACTAGATGACCCTCACGGTCCTTTCCAACTCTATGATTCTTCCCAGCTCTACAGCAGCTCCCTAAAACACCGCCTATGAGCGGATACAGCAACTGCATCCCCAAATCTAATTTAACTGGATACAGAATGTTTCCACAAGGATCTCTCAATAATGTGAGTTGTAGGAACAGCAACTGAAGAACCCTGGTGTCCATGGCACAGGGCTAGGAAAGCATGTGTGCTCTGACCAGCTGTTTTGGGGGATGCGCCTCTGAAATCTTCCTACTGGACGCTCCATTCCGGTTCTATGTGATACACTGAAGCATAGGAACCTGCTGCATGCCACTGGTACACCTAACTCAACATTGCCAGTTGCACTTCAGGGGCCCCTTCCAACCCTACCTGGAGATTTTGGGAACTGAATTTGGGACTTTCTGCATACGGAGTAGGTTCTCTATCACCAAGCCTCATGGAGCATGGTTGAAGGAGCTGAGTATGTTTAACTGAGAGGAGATATGATAGCCATCTTCAAATATCTCAAAGGCTTTCACACGGAGCAAGCTTGTTTTCTCCTGCTTTGGAAGCAGTGGTGGAGCTTCATGATCCGGCACCGGGGGGGGGGGGGGGCAGAGAGCAGGCGGGGGCAGGGCTGGCACACGTCCTGTGGGCGTGGCGCGTGTCCTGGGGGTGTTGCGCGCTGCCTGCAGGGATGTGGCAACCAGCATGGGCGGGGGTGGGGCAGCTGCGATGGCACCCCACCGGGATCACGCTGCCGGGGGCGGTGCGCTCCCCCCACACTCCTCTTCATCCGCCAGTGTCTGGAAGGTAGGACTTGAACCAGTGGCTTCAAGCTACAAGAAAGGAAATTCCAACTAAACATCAGGAAGAACTTTCTGACAGAAAGAAATATCCGTCAGTGGAACAGACTCCCTTAGGAGGTTGTGGACTCTCCTTTCCTTGGAGGTTTTTAAGCAAGAGGTTGAATGGCCATCTGTCATGGATGCTTTAGTTGAGATTCCTGCATTGCGGGGGGTTGGACTAGATGGCACTAGGGGTCCCTTCTGACTCTACAATCCTATGATTCTATGAGCTACTTGTCCCTCAAACAAAACACCCTTCCTTTTCTGCTCTTTGGCAATTTGTACAAGTTGCTCTTATCCCAAACACAGAGCTTTCCAGTCACTACTCTATTTACTGTAATTTTAGCTCAGACACAACCAAAGACTCCCACCCTGTCTGGAAGCCTCTGTGAAGGGAAAAAAATAAAATAAAATAAAACAAGACTAAACTATTTTAGTCTGCTTTTCCCTTTTCCTCAGACTTGGGTGTTTTCCCAAGTGGCTAACTCTCTGGAGCCATGAGAAGGGTGAACCTGTCTTCTTGTATGCTACAGACTCAAACATGGCAGATATGTTAACTTTCAAGTGGGCAAACTTCCCTATGATAAGCTAGCTTGGCATTACAACTGATTGCTCAAAGAGAGGGGGGTGCTATCTTTTTTATTATTTTAAATATGGTGACAGTATGGCCTGCTGGAAATGCCTGCTGGAATATACCATCTCTCTGCCTTATTCTACAGGGCAGCCTTTGGACTTGTGGCATCTACTCTGCTTTTCATTAGAACCCTAAAGTCTTCCCACCAGAGCCAAGTACAACATAGCAGCTCAAGGACAGATGCATATACTGTATACCCATAGCCTGGTAGGGTTGCCATATTTTGAAGAGCAAAAAGGATTTTGAAGAGCTGATTTCCACTTTTAACTATGGATCGCTATGATTACTCTGCCTATGAAAAAGAGGATGTGTCCTGGAAAAAGAGGACATATGGCAACCCTAAAGGAGGGTGCCTCTGACCACATGCTCAGCCCAGGAATTTGTTTTCAGTACCAGAACTGAGATGCAAGCTTATTGCTTAGGATTATTATTTTTTTTTTTGGGGGGGGGGGACATATTAATTGGTATAGGATGAAACAGAAAGTTTCTTTTCAGGCATCTGTAAAGCTGCATCCTGGAACAGGAAGTCACTACTTATCTAAAATAGCTGGTGTTCCTGGAACTGAAATGCACCCAGGGAAGAAATGGCTGGTTTGGTTGTCTGAGTGGTTTGTTTATACGTAACCTTTTAAGCATAACGCATTACTGAATGGTTTAATTAAGGGAACCTGAGCAATATTTTGGGAAGGTAGGGGTGTTAATTACTCTGCTTTTTAAAGACCCCCCCCCCAAAGTAGCAAAGGTATAATGCTATTACAAAAGTTGGACACACACACTGCCGACTGGTGGCAAATCGGGTCCTCCCTTAAAGAGGGCATGTATTGCGGTGAGACCTGGAAAACTGACACCCTGTGTTGTGGGTGGGTACGTTTGGATAGCCACAATACCCAGTTGGTAAGTCCCTCTAAGATGGGTGCAACCTGGCCAATGGGATGCAGTCCAAATGGTTCAAGGGACCTATTTATGCCCATGCACGTGACCCAGGGCTTCCTCTTTTGGCGTGTGCATTCAGAACACCCACCCACCTCTCCCTACTTTTAGGGCTTTGCGCTTGACCTTGCTATGCCATCATTTGTTGTCTGCTGTTGGGACAGGGGCACAGCAGGAATTTCCCCCATTTGGCTGATTGGCTGTGCCATTTGGGTTTCACCTGCAGCATAGTAAATCGTCACAACTTGTAAGGTTGCGGATAGGCTCTGGTTCAGGTGATAGGAATGGGAGAACGCTCTCGCCATCCCTATGTGAAGGGTATTCCATTAAAGGAATCCAGGGACTTGATGGTTTGGTCAACCCCTGAGAGGGGGTTGTGCCCGTGCCTGAGTCCAGGGGGATATTTGGGTGGTGGAGTTAGCCCATTCCCGGCTTTCCGCTTATCCAGGTGTTCACCCTTGGCTGACCTATGCTGGAACCCTGGGTCAGCGCTACCTGCATGGCAGGGAGCTAGTCGAACCAGAGCCTATGCAACCAGTCACTTTCTGTAATCAATAAAGTTGTGGCCTAAATTCTGCCAAAAACCAAAACCAAAACCAAAATTTGAGTCGTGTGAATTTATTTAGGGGGGAGGTTTCTGGGTCTGAACACGCAAATAACATCCGTGGCATTTTGGAGAGTAATGTAAGCAAGAAAGAAGATCTTTGCTTCAAGGATAAATTTGACAAGGATGGAAGGAATAGGATGATGTAACATGATATGAATGCGAGAGAATGCAGGCACGTTATACTTGGGTTGTAATCATATACTGTACACAATTACTACATATGTGTGCTAATAGAGGGAGATTCATTTCCTAATAAATGTGTACATTTTGCCAAACAAGACAAGCTGAGGTTTGTCTGCCTAGATATGTACTATACTGGAACTTGCTTAAAAAGAAAATTTAAAAACCTGGTAAAAATTTTGTTGAGCTTTCTTTTTGTTTAGTAAAAGAGAAACAATAAAGATAAAGCTGAGTATGTGAGTCACTTGTCTCTTGCTACCAGAGGAGATGAAGGTTGCAGCTTGTTCCTCTTCATGCAGCCGAAAGAAAGACTGCTTTCCTACTAAGATATTTGCAGATTAAAAGGCAAAAGGATCAGTTTTTGGAATACTCCACTGATGTTGCAAACCCCCTTGTTAATAGACATGTCTTGGTTTGTTACCTCATTTTAATTAATCATAAAACAACGACAGCTGCCAAATATGGAGTCTGGACCCAGGCCTGCAACTGAGTTGAAACCCTTAAAATATACTATTTATGGTACTTGAGGTTTAAAGCTTCAATTTCTTGTATAAACCTTGCCTTTCCTAAGAATTATGCCATGTGTGTATAAGCAGATTTATCTTGACTTCCAGAGGTGCTCCAGCCCTCCTACAAGCAGAATTCACATTTGTATATGTTTTGAAAAAGCAATGAGGTGGCTATGTTGCTTTTTCATACAAATGGTCCTTTGCTGTCATACTGAGAAAAACAGGTTTCCTAATAATGTATATAAGGCAGGGCTTGCTTCTGACTGTATATGCCCCACATAGCTGTATTGGCCTTTTCTTATTTATAGAGCTGGTGTGGCAAAAGGCCATAGGAAAAGTAGATTCCTCATGAGGTGCTGACAATGAGACCATGTCCTCCACCATAATGTCCATCTGTCCATTTAATAGCTGGTGCAGCATAGATATATAGGCATTTCTTCTACACATGCATGCATGCACACGGAAGCTTATACCAAGAACAAACTTAGTTGGTCTCTAAGGTGCTACTGGACAATTATTATATATTTTTTTTCTGACTGCATCAGACCAACACGGCTACCTGCCTGAATGGATAACTACAGTTAGCAAAGATGATTGTGCAAATATAAAGCTAACCAGTTAGCTCAGAAAAAGGGAGTGGGAATCCTCACATGAAAGGAGAGGAGGAATGGAGGGTTGATGAGGACGGTACACTCCCATTTGGCTACACTGTGTGTGCAGGTGGACTCTGTTTCAGGAATAGGTCTTGCTGCTGATCGTAGGCCAGAAGAAGGCTGAACAATTGCTGCAGGAAGGAAAGGCAAGCATGTCTTAATGTGCACAGCCAAGGCCTTTATTTCAGCTGGAACTCGCCAGAACTCAGTTCCAGCTCCTCTCAGGTGGGCACTATTGCCATTATAAGGTGGGCATTCATAGTGAGCTCCAGCACCTCTTTTTCTAGAAAAATAGCATTTTGTACAGACTGTGTGTAGCAGGCTGAGGCCACATGCAAATTTTAAAATATCAGATAATCACAACGATTTGCTACAGTATAGGATTTCTCAAACTCTCTAGCCGCGGAGCCCTCTTGAGAGGGATGAAGCTTATTGAGGCCTACCTCTTACAAAATGGCAGCATCTAGAGGTTTGCCACAGAAATTATTTGCCACAGAAATCTCCTTGTGGCCACACATTCTGTAGTTCAAGTTTCTTTAAGTTCCCAACTTTAAGCATATTTTGCTAATCCAGAGGTTTTTAAAAAAAATAAATAAAAATCGCATTACACACACCTCAAAGTGTGTGTGTGTGTGTGTGTGTGTGTGTATTCTGGTCATTTCTTCTTCCTTTCTTCTTTCATATTTAGTTTGTATCCTATTCCTCCTTCTTTAACTTTCACTTTTTAATTCCTTTCCCCTGTCCCCTTTACATTAATTTTACTCCACTTCAGCAGCTTCCTTCTCAATTCTAGTTTACTGTTGTTTAAATATTCACATCAACTTATTTCCTTCAAATGTCAGCCCTTTCTCCTCAGAGAAGTCCCACCCTAGAACACCTTCTAAGCTCCACTTCTGTTCTTCCATCCCTATATGGGCCACGCGCACGCGCGCACACACACACACACACACACACACACACACACACACACTCCAGTTCTACAGATGAGGCTTCTTGGCCTGATAGGAGACTACTTGTGACAGGAGGAGGTTTGGGGTGTGTGAGAGAGAGAAAGAGCACCTGGGTGTGTGAAGCAGAGGAGTCAGAAGATACTGCAACACCAGGAAGGAAGCAAAAAAGAAAGGCCTGGCTCC
The DNA here is from genome assembly GCF_964188315.1 of Podarcis muralis. Classification (NCBI taxonomy): domain Eukaryota; kingdom Metazoa; phylum Chordata; class Lepidosauria; order Squamata; family Lacertidae; genus Podarcis; species Podarcis muralis. The sequence goes on along the minus strand of NC_135656.1, from coordinate 38,664,843 downwards.
ACCTAACTTTAGACTAATGACAGTGCTACCTAGGGATTAATAAATCATAGCACAGTATTTTCCTCACGGGGCCATTTCGTGTTATGGGCCTAAACAAAGAATCTCTCTCTCACACACAAACACCCACTCACATGCTTCCAGCCTTTGAATGGGAGCAGAAGTGCCTGGGCCTCTTTGATTCATCACAGATTACATATTGAATCCACCCCCCTACATTTCCCTGAGGCTCTTCTGAAAACTCTCATCTATTGATCCTGAAGTATCTCACTAGGCTCAGGGCTTTTTTTGAGCCGGAACTCAGTTCCGACGCCTCTCAGGTGGGCGCCATTGCCGTTATAAGAGAACGAGGGAGGCGTTCATGGTGAGTTCCGGCACCTCTTTTTCTAGAAACATAACACTAACGAGACCTTTCAGGAATATTTCAGCTAAAAGACAGCTTTGCAAACTCTAAGGATCCTTAGTTGTTCGCTGGGGCAGCTGGATTCTCTGACGAAATCAGTTGTGACTTTTTTTGACAGCTATGCAGCTGAGACACTGATAGTCACAGGAGCCCTGAGGGAGGAAAAAGTTGGCAACTCAAGTAGACAGGAGGGAGCCAAACAAGGTTTCCTTTCTGTGTCTCTAGCTGACCATGCCCCCGTTTCCCCATAGCCTACTTTCCCTGAGGCTTTTCACTCCTAACAACCTTCCACTAACAACTGTCTCTTTCGCCTCAGCCACCATGTCCTTTTGTGACATCACAGGCCGTTCTCAGCCGATGGCAACAGCTAGGGGAAACATCAGCATAACTTCCCCAGACTTGACAATTGTGGGGCACCTTAACATCAATTTATTCATTTATTACTTACTTCTCACCCAGGCAACACTTCATGAGTACTGATACCAGGCAAGGGAGCATAACAATGTTCAGGTGCTTGATATTCCATTATCTGTCTTTGATAGCATGCACACTACAGCTAGATGCATTCTGTTCAGAAATATAAGCAGACTTGCTTAAGTGCAACAGTTCTCTTCATGGCTTTCACAACTGTTCTTGAAAAAAACTAACCAATGTCAGACATCCTTCAAGGGGAAAAAAAACCCAAGACAAGGAGAGGGATGACTACCACCCAACAGCACCCCCCAGGCACCACCACTGGCTTCAGCCTGCCAACTTCCGTTGGTTTAATCTATTTTTTTAAAAAAATAATTTTTATTAATTTTCCAAACATGTAATAAAAACAAACAATAAAACAGAACAAAACATACAAACAAATAAACATGTATAATTTCATAAACTTATTTTCCTTCACCTTATTTCCCGGACTTCCCCATACCTCCCTTTTTCTGCATCCTTTATTTTTCCCTTTTCACAGCAACCCTCCATTTAATTAATTAACTCGTCTTCATTATAATTTCCTTAAATTTATGATTTACCGCTGCAATCCGTTGGTTTAATCTATTCATGAATACCCACCAGTTTCCTTTCACATATCACATTGATGTACATACACATATTTGCCTCAACCATTCACCCTCCAAACCTCCCATTCTCACACACAAACATACACCAGCCAGCATCCATGAAGAATGCCAGTGGACACATTCACTCACCATTCATTCACATTTGTGCCTGGCTTCAGCCCACAAATATCCACCAACTTCTGAAGGCGAATTTCAACCAGCTTGCATCCGCAAATATCCATCTGCTTCAGACTTGCAGCATCTACCAGCTTCTGAAAATGAGCTCCAGTAGCTTTCGCCCAAGAACATCTGCCAGCTTCTGCTAAGTCCATCACTAGACATTAGCTAACTTCCGACCTTGGATATCATCCACCTTGAAGTGTGATCCCGCTCAGCAAGTGAACTTGCCTGACTGTCACACATAGCACCCTGCAGCTAGATGATCGCCCCTACCTACTAATTCACCTCCTCCAGGAGGAAGAAGACAAGGTAATGCTGACTGTTATAGCTGAGGTTGCCATGCGCTTTGTTGACATCACAGGTAGTCCATAGCCAATGGCAGCAGCTGGGGAGGCGTCATCATAAACACAGGCCTCACAGTTGTGGCTGCAATGATTTCTTTGTGTGTTTTATTATTTAAATGGGTTGTAGGCCACCGTTCATCTGATGGGGGCCTAACTGGCAAAATGAGAGGGAAAGGAGAAAAAGAACAAGAGATGGGGAGCTGCTTACCAGCTTGCTATCCATCTCTTTTACAGATTTTTAATGCAAATAAGTTATTGCAGAACTTCTCTGGAAATTTCACAAATTTGACTAAATGTGTTTGTATACAGCCCCCTCTTTTTAAAAAGTCAGCATATCATTCAGATAACTGTTTAGCTGCCATGGCTTTTAGTCTGCTTTTAGCTGGATTGCCATGGGCTGGGATGGTTGTGTGAAAGCTGCCCACTTGACTTTCCCAGACCATTGCAAACCATTTGAAAATCTGTGGTTACAATGGCATATTACAATGTGATATTGGCACATCTTATAACAGGTGACTCTTGAAACCAGCTCAGTTCATGGCAGTGCAACTGAATCAGTACAGGCTGATAATAATAATAATAAAAACCAACCCAGGCAGGATTTACAGGCTCAGCCATTTGGCTCCTGAGCATGTGACTTTTGCAAACTCAAAAGAAACTTCAATATCTACAGGGGTGGGCTCCATTTCAACAATTGTTGGAAGATTTATTCCTTTTGCATAAATTTTAGAGTTGTTTGTTGCAGCTTGAAGAGTTTTCTTTTTTGCCAGCCTCAGCCTATTACCTGCACCCCTTTTACGCTTGGAAATGTTCCTCATGCTGAGAAGGTAATGGGTGGAGCTGTGGTTAAATGCAAGGAGTCAACCTCTTCTCCAACAGCTGGTTTCTTTACATGACAAGCTGGCATGCTGTTCAATGAGTGCTTATCTGTCTCTCATTGGCGGAGTCTTTTGCCAGGCTATCCAATTGCAACCCTTCTTTTCTTCCTTCTTTCTCAGAAGTGGTGCTGCTCCTTTGTGCTGTGCAAAGAGGAGATATGTGCATACTGTACATAAATCCTGGAGGTAACAAAGACAGATCAATGAGCTTAGGAAACCTTATACATGTATACAGGCAGCACTTTGCTCTGTTTCAGCCACTTCTATGCCTTAACATATAGGGTGCTCTTTTCCTTAGAAAACTTTGGGACCAACCTAGCAAGAACTGTTTATTAAAAAGGCACATAAAACGGTTGTCTGGTTAATTGCAGGCAGATAGATCAAAGAAAGCTCTACGAATTTCAAGATTCTGGAACTGGTTCTGCAGTTGGCACTTTCTTTAATAGGAGTTAGTAATGTGTATTATTCCAAAATGAACATTATTCTCAACTGGCTGAAGTGCTGAGGGAACAAAAAGGGCAGGAAGGGAACGGAACACAGTAAGTTAGCCCAGTAGACACTGACTCTGCAAGGGCTTGATGCTAGCTTTCTTCACACAACATTAAAAGAGTTCAGGCAATTTTCAGCTAGTCATTTTGTCTGGGAACAGTCAGAATCTTGCTGGTGCAACACTGTAAGTTTATTCTGCCTTGGTACAAACTTACATGTGGTAACTTAAACACATTTTTTATTCTTCTCAAAGTTTAATTTTAAAACACAGCTGCTCTTGAACCTATGAAGAACACCAAAGTATTAATTCTTATTATACTGTGCCAGGTTCTTATTGGTTGCTTGCCTAGTTTTCCAAGTCTTGAGATAAGTTGACTCTTTGCCTGTTCTTAACTATTAACTGTCCTCCAAGCATCCATCTGACCTGCTTTTGGCCTACACATCAGAGCATTTTGCTGTTTCTTTGTAGCAAACTGAATTTCTCAGATCCACTTAGGGTTACTGGTGTTCAAGGATGCAACAAAAGCTAGCAGAACTGGAAAAAATGCATTTGTACATGTTTTCCAAAATTATAGATGCCCCCTCTGAGCAAATGAAAGCTGTTTACTAACTTTATTATGGAAATATTCTGTTTTTCAGTACCCTATTTCAGCTTTGCATAACTTGGCTCATTGCTGAGAGAGTAGGTACATTTGAAATGTGCCTCTCTGGACCTTCTTTAATTAACGGCTGTCAGAGAAGGGGTCCCTTTTCATTTGTCTCACTCTTGCTTTGAACAGTGTGATTCTAGAGTTGCCCCCTCCCCCAATGTAATTCTAGACATTCAGCAGGTTCTGCATTTTGTCACTAGCAAAGAGAGCAGGGGAGGCTCCCACAGTATCTTCCACAAATTTGGGCAGGAATTCCAGACGGATGTTTGCTCCAATTTTTAAGTAGTACTCCAAACTCTGAGCTACATTTCCAAATATTTCTGTTCCTTCAATATTCCCTTTGTGCTCTAAACGTATGTGTATCATGGAGTTGCATTTGCAGCTGTCTTGATTTACACATTTATAATTAAGTTTTCTGCCTGGAACTATTTCACAGTACTACCTTTGAGGGCTTTGCTTGCTGATAAAATGTTTTCTAAGTGCTAGATGAGCAGGAACAGTTCCTGGTCCCTAATTGTGAGCACACCTTTAGATGAACAAAATGAAATCAAACTTTTCTAGTTTGTTGGACCGTATCTACCAAAATCATACCAAATTATTTGCTCAGTAATTTACGGTAAAGTGATATGGAGGGATATGACCATCCAAATTTCCCCAGCTAAATGACTTAGGTCACTGCCTACAAGTGGGCATGGTTAAAATGACAATCTTGCATCAAACTAAATTAAATTTGAAGCCATGCAGCTAAATCTCACAATCACCAGGGTACTAAGGGCACTTTCAGACTATTCAGACATTTTGCAATATGGATACTGATGGGAAAATGTGCTGCAAAGTGTGAATTTATTAATTACATTTTTATACTGCCATTCATCTGAGGATCACAGGGCAGTTTGCAATATAAAAACACAAAAATACGTATCATAGTAACAAACAGAAACAATACTCACCCCACAGTTTAAGAAGCCATAGATTGATTAATTAGCCATGAAGGCCTGGGAGAAGATGAATGTTTTTGCCTAGTGCCTAAAGATATATAACGAAGGCACCAGGTGAGCCTCCATGGGGAGAGCATTCTACAAGTGGGGAGCCACTGCAGAACAGGCCTATCTTCAGAGGCAACCCTATGTATAACACATTGTAGTAATCTAACCTAGAGGTTAGCAGAACATAAATGATTGGTGTTAGGCTATCCCTGCCCAGTTGGGGGTGCAGCTGAACCACCAACCAAAGCTGATGGAAAACACCCTGTGACACTGAAGCCACCTGGGCCTTAAGCGACAGCAGTGGAACCAGAAGTACCCTCCAGCTATGTACCTTCTCCTTCAGAGGGAGTGTGAATGCTTTCGTTGAGATTCCTGCATTGCAGGGGGTTGGACTATGATTCTATAAGAGCAGGAAACTTTATATCCACCTAGTCAGGGAACCAACCGCTAACAGTGTCTCAGTCTTATCTGTATTGAGCTTCAGTATATTGGCTCTTATCCAGGCCATTACTGAGACGAGACAATGGGTCCAGCACATCCACTGTCACATCCGCAGATGTAGAGAAGTAGAGCTGTGTGTCACCAGCATATTGCTGACAACGTAATCCAATACTCTGGATGACCCCACTCAGCAGTTTCATGTACATGTTAAACAGTATGGGAGATAAAATTGAACCCTGAGGATTTCCATATTGAAGGCTCCGTGGGGCTGAACAGCAGTCCCCAAGCACCACCCTTTGGAAACGACCATCCAGATAGGATGCTATACACCCCTAACTCAGATAGTCACTCCAAAAGGATACCATCATTGATGGTATTGAAAGCCACTGAGAGGTTGAGAATGAATAGGGACACATTTCCCTCTCCTGATATATGACATAGGGTGACCAAAGCAGTTTCTGTGCCAACGGGCCTAAACCCTGATTGAAATGGATATAGAAAATCAGTTTTTTCCAAGAGCCCCTGGATCTGGTCCACGACCACCTGCTCAAGAACTGTGCCCAAGAAGGGGAGATTGGCAACTATCTGGTAATTAATTAGATTTTCCAAACCCAAGGAGGGTTTATTGAGCAGTGGGTTTATCACTGCCTCCTTCAAGCAGGCAGGGGCCACCCCCTCTCATAAGGAGACATTGACCGCCTTTCTAGCCCAGCCCACTGTCCTCTCCCTACTAGTTTTTATCAGCCAAGAGGGACAAGGGTCCAGAGTGCAAGTGGTCACCCTGACCGATCTAAGCACCTTGTCCACATTCTTGTACTTAACTGACATTCATCCAACTCAACATGATTAGACAGCACTCTTGTCACTTCTTGAGGTTCATCTGCTGTAACAGTGGAGTCAAGGTCATGGTGGATACAAGCAATCTTATCCTCAAAATGCTTTGCAAACAAGTCACAGTGAGTTACCATCAGTTCTGTCACCTTCTCTGGGCCAGACTGTAAAAAACCCTGCACTACCTGGAAAAGCTCTGCCAGATGGCTCGATGAGGATGCAATGTTTGCCTTCTTTGCTGCCTTCACTGCCATTAGGTAGGCTTGATGCTGAGCCCTCATGAGTGTTTGGTTGCATTCAACTGGAGTTTTCCTCCACTCGCATCCAAGTCATGTCCCAGCTTGTTTCCTTGCCCTAAGCTCTGGAGTATACCAGGGTGCCAAATGGGCTTCACAAAGCAGGAGAGGGCACTCAGGATGATGGTGTCAACAGCCCTACCATTTGGATGTTCCGGAGGTTGACCAGGGCTTCGACAGGAGCACCGGTCATAGCAGCTGGAAAATCCCATAGAGCCATCTGGAAACCCATTGGGTCCACCAGCCACCAGGGGCTGACCAGCCTAAGAGATTTCCATGCATGCATGTGCCTTGCTGTAGAGCAGTGGTGAAATTTTTACTCCATGATGATTCCATTGACACCATTCAGTACGTCCTGGTAGTTCCTCAGGAATCCACAGGGTGGAACTGAGTTTTAGGAGGCAAATGCTGTGTTCCCTACATTAGGGTGGGTGACCTTGTAGGTTTCAGTGCCCATTGGCTCTTACCCTTTGTTTCACTCCACTCACCTCACAGAGTGTTTGTTGTGGGGGAGGAAGGGAAAGGAGAATGTTAGCCGCTTTGAGACTCCTTCGGGTATTGATAAAGCGGGATATCAAATCCAAACTCTTCTTCCTCTTCTTCTTCCTCTTCTTCTTCTTCTTCTTCTTCTTCTTCTTCTTCTTCTTCTTCTTCTTCTTCTTCTTCTTCTTCTTCTTCTGCCTCATAGCTCACTACTAGTTTAACAGAGTCAATTTCTATTTCCAAGTTATTCAGCTATCCCTTAGGTGTGTGCAGTGCTAGGTTTAGGGTGGAGCGGGCGGTGAGAATATCCATTTGAGGTTGCCAAATTTTGGGTTCACCCAGGGCGCCATATTATGAAAGACTGCCAAAGTCTGCCCCTGGGTGTGCAACATCTTGCCTGCTCCTCTCCCCCCCTTTTTATTGAGCAGCACCCAGTCTACAATATGTCTATGTATCACACCTCACTCTGCCATCTCTTCTGGTGTGCTGCCTTAGCTGTTTTAGTACACATGTGGCATGATCCTAGGCATTTTTATCCAGAAGGAAGACCAATTTAGTTCAGTGGGGCTGACACACAAGTAAGTGTGCTTAGCTTTGCAGCCTTAGCGACAGGGTTAGTCCTGTGGCTCATGAACATCCTGCATGCAGGGAGGGTCATCTGCCAACATCAAGCAGAGAGTTAAAGTATTCTGGAAAGGCCCAGAGCACTTTTGCTGTGGCTTTTGCTGTTATCTGAGCCCTGGGAAAGGAGACTCCTCCTCTTTCTCTTCCTTAACTCTTCCAGAGGCAAGCAAGCTGCTGTTTGGTGATTTGTCCGGAGTGCTGCGATAGGCTTTCTGCACAAGCACGGCAGAAAACCCTTCCCCAGCCCTCTTTGGGGTTCAGGAACAGACTTTTCCCCTGTGCATGAAGGACTGTGGAGGAGATGCTAATTCAGACTCCGTAGTCTTGTTGCATGTAGCATGTGTGCTGTTCCCTGTGTGCAATAAACAGACTGAACCTTCCTATTCACTTGGTGACATAGCCAAGGGAGGGAAAAGCAGATCTGCTAGCCCCACTGTCATCTCCTGCCACAGGTAAGGAGTGTGTGTGAAGAAGACATCCTGGCATTCATTTTGCCTTCTTTCTGATTTGGATTGGAAGAAGTTAAGTTGTTCTCGGAAAAAGCAGCTCCCAGGGTTTGTCTTATTTCATCTGCACCAGCTCCTTTCACTCTGTTTCAAACCACTTCTTCCTGTGCTTCTATTTAAAAGCAAGCACCACTGTTCTTTACTAAATGTGGGTATACTCCTTGGAGAAACCAAGAAGTCACAGCTCCAAAAGATCTGCCGAAAAACTGTTGTTCAGCTGAAAATCCTCCCAGGTAATTTATGCTTCCTTGTAGTTTGCTTTACTGTGCCACTCATTGTTTTCTCTCCCACGTTGTAATGCAATCGTAGACTCACATCATGCTTGGATCCTGTAGTTCTTCTGTATCAATGAGAGCAGGAAATTTATATGAGGTGTATTGTTGCTTCCCCCCTCCTGCAAAAGTCCCATGAGTTGATCTTTCAGGTACATTGAACACATCTGAACAAATACATTATATACTCACTTATAGAACATGCATTAGCTGTATATGGGGACATATTGGCATTCAGTATGTACACATCTTGAATATAACAGACACATGCAAAGTAAGATCTATATGGCCTACTCATGCACACTCATGTAGTGCATGGAATGCACACCTACTATCGTACATAATAGTATGTGCACATAACAGAAGAAAACATGCATGGGTATGCATAGTTTATGTTGCGCAGGCACACACACACAAAATTTGGGCTTGACCACATATATACGGGAAATAATTAAATGCCAGAAATGGCAGGAGAAAGCTGGGGAGTCCTTGCTGGCAAAAAGACCCTCCCTGGAGTATGAAGAGGATGTCAGTGAGGGCGGGAAGAAGCACCAAAGAGACGGAAGGCGTAGCAGGGCCTCCAACCTCCTGCCATTCACAAAGTTTCCATTCTAGCTGTGGATATTATTGGAAAAAGTATTTGGGGTATGGATTGAAGAGAGCTGCAGAGAGGGGATGTAAAGGGCATCAATTTCAGTTACATGTGCGGGGCCCAGGAATATAACCCCTGCATAAGTGGGGGGACGCCTACACACACACACACACACACACACACACACACACACACACACAGTGTAGATACATACAGTACATAAATAACTACTAAAATATAGGATATGCTGACACTTTCTGAGGGCATTGAACACAAAATATGGAAGTATTTTTGTGAACCTGATATTAAAATATACACCTCAAACTTTCCAGTGATGCCTTGGGATGCTTTTAATCAGTGAATTTTGATTTTTTCACATTTGTAAATGGCATTAAAGTTTACTATATAGTTTGGGAAGTGGTTTGTCTGTCTGCTTTTTTGTTTGTTCTCTATACATTTGGCATCTCTTGTGCTATCATTGCCAAACTTGGCACAAGGGTTTCTGAGGTGCAAGTGGTGCTCTTCGTCAATATACGTAGAAGTCTCACCTTAGGCACTATGCATGATCAACATTGCTGAACGGCTAGCATACCTCTTTGATTTTTCATGTTCTAAATTCAAGGAATGGATTTCATCTTCCATTGCTTGACTTTTGCCATCATGGCTATCAGCATATGCCCTAGCAAACCCCTTTTGTGACTCACAGAAGGAATAAACTGCTCCTTATACAACTCCCAAATCCACAGGGCTTGAGGGAATCATGTTGTTTTGTTATCATCTCAATTCATGTTTTGCCAAGGGCTTGTCAGAATAACCTTTTGCTATCCCTGGCTAAGAAGAAGCATATACAGAGATGAGGATGCTGTTAGCAGCTTGGGGAAGGAGGGTGGGCTAGTGGTGCAGGGTTAAGACTTTTGAAAGCACCGCTTCAGCATTAACTAAATATTTATATTTCGCAAACAGTTCAGTTGTGCACATAAGGAAATGTCAGGATGTGGAGTGGTGCCCCTGAGATCAGGGTCCAGCATTCAATGTGTCTGTTAGCTTCATAGTCTGCTCCTGCTTTCTTTCAGGGGGGCTTTTATGGTGTTGACAAGTGTTCATACTCTTCCCTACTTAAAGGAAAACTTACCTTTAAATCACTAAGCTCTCTGCTTTCCTTTCCTACAGCTATGGGGAAGGGCCATGTCCCAAAGGGCAAAGCACGCAGAAAACATCTGTAGTAGTAGTAGTAGTAGTAGATAAAGGTAAAGGGACCCCTGACCATTAGGTCCAGTCGTGGCCGACTCTGGGGTTGCGGCGCTCATCTCGCTTTATTGGCTGAGGGAGCCGGCGTACAGCTTCCGGGTCATGTGGCCAGCATGACTAAGCCACTTCTGGCAAACCAAGAGCAGCACACGGAAACACCGTTTACCTTCCCACTGGAGCGGTACCTATTTATCTACTTGCACTTTCATGTGCTTTCGAACAGCTAGGTTGGCAGGAACAGGGACCGAGCAACGGGAGCTCACCCCGTCGTGGGGATTCGAACCACCAACCTTGTGATCGGCAAGCCCTAGGCTCTGTGGTTTAACCCACAGCGCCACCCACAGTAGTAGTAGAGATGACTGTAATTAAGCAGCATATAAATTGTCAAAATAAATTTTAAAAGATCCCAGGTTAAACCATTGGCATCTCCATGTGGGGCTGGGAGAGACCCCTGTTTAAAACTGGTAGAGCTACTATCAGTGAGTATAGACAATACTAAGCTAGATGGACCAGCGGTCTGATTCAGCATAAGGCCATCTCTATGCTTCTGTATAGGCATATGTAAGGATAACTTGGGACCCTGACAATCTGGAATGAGCTGCATCCTCAGTTTGTCTTCTCATGAATGGAGCTTCCCGTGTTCTTATTTAATTGAATATTACTGTGGGCTGAGTCGACAGCTGTAGTGCTTCACCTACCTTTCAACCTATTCATTTTTTTTTTGCTGGCTAAATTGAAACAAGTCTGTATCTTATCTAAACCTTGATATATGTGCCTTTTTGATGTACGGAAGGAAGCATGTGAATTTACAACTGAATAAACAATAACTGCTACTCATTGTTAGAAAGAAAGTCCATCTTCAATTTTGTATCTCTCATTCCTTCTTACAACAGGGAACTAACTGCCCATTAAGATATTTGGGTGAAGCTCTCCTTCATGTCCTGCCATCATCTGGGATTACATTGGTGAGTATACTGAAGAGAGTGATCTCTTTCTTTTGGGAGTTGTGTTTGGTCCCTTCTCTTTTTAATGTTTGATAGCTTGTAAAGATGGCCTTGTATCTGGCTTTTGGCAGGCCTTTCATGGTGCTTAATTTCTCCCTCCTGGATTAGTTCATGCTGGCTGGCTCCTGTTACAGTGATCATTCTACATTATGATTATTATTGTTTATTGATGTTTTATTGTTGTGATTATTATTATAGCTCTGTTTTGTTTTCAATTGCTTGTGAGCTGCTTTGGAGGTTTTCAGCCTGAAAAGTGACACAGAAATATTGGTATAAAAAATAAAATAAAATAACACCCCAAAATCAAATCAGCCTTGCAAAATAAATGTAATTTTTAAACTTGAATCACACCAACTATTAATCAGCTAAAGTTTTAGTTGATTAAACCAGTTAAAGTCTTCTGACATAAATTTAAAATATTTTAGCCACTGTAGCTGTGTGAACGAAAGGGTGGTTAGCATATCTGAAGGTTTACTAATCTTCAATAAGAGATTGTTGGAATCTGCCTTAAACTGTAATTTTCTTTTTCCCCCTCTTGTGAGAGATCATTTGTCTCCAGCTCATCTTGAAACATAGTTGGTGGATAGTATTTATATCATCTCAGGCCTGGCTGCATGCAAAGATCTATCAAAATCAGATGTTTTCCTCCCCAGGGTTAAATCAAATTTCCATCAGTCTAATTCCTAGACAGACATTGAGAACAGCTGGCATTTGCCAGTCTATATGAGTGCAGCTACTGGCCTGGCCCAAGTGTTATTGTATATAAACCTGTGTTGGTAGGTTTCTGAAGCTTACATTTTTTGTGAGGTATCTATTGGTCGGAAAGTTCTTGCCCTCCAGGGTTTACGGGTCATGTCTTATCCAAAGAGGGATTTGACAGAATGCTAAGAGACTAAATATCTTAGTTATGGCTTTGTTCTCCAGTTAACAATGAGTAGCTAAAAATATCTGACTTCATTTTACTTTCTGAAGGGGAGATGCTAAACTTAGTTTTTGATTTGCCAGATCCATGAATACACAGCCAAATAATTTCACATTTTTGCCAACAACATTTCATAAAACATGTAATGAGGATAAAACATACTGTTCTGGACGTCGGGATCTTGCTGTGCTATGATGCCAGAGCATTGCCTCATCACATACAAAGCTTCCTACTGCCACTAGGCCTCACTGCACATAGACAGAGAGACAAGCAAATAGACACACACACCATTTATGCAGCTCCCCATGTTAGAGCTGTCAGATGATCCCATTTGGACATTGCCTCATGTATCAAACTAGATGGATTTGTCCAACAATTCCTCCCTATAAACCCATAAACTATGGCTGATCAGCAACATCAATGCAATTTTCTGTATGAATCTCGTGTAGTCTACTTTTTCTCTCTTCTAATATCAGATGACTGATTCATTGGTTTACTCCCCTCATTTGTAACTACACGTTCCTGATCCCAATCCAGCTTCTATCCAGCCATCTTTTTAAGCCATACAGTTTACTCTGTTAAATAGTCTTATCAGAAATCTCCTAGAGGTCAGAAGATAAAAGGTTCTTGTATGCCTTGGGAAGGCAATTTGTGCCATTTAAGTGCAATATATGCATTTTATTAACTGGGAACTATATGTCAAGCACTTCACAAGCAAGTGCTCTCCAGACTGTCAAACAGGTCAATATTGTGCCTTCCAGTGTTAGAAGCGGTACTAGATGGCATGGTGGGGCATGGATGTTAACCTGACCTCCCAGGTGTCGGAATCAGAAGAGTTGACAGGGTTTAGGGAACAGAAAGACACTGCAGCAGAGGACAGTTCAGACTCCAAGGCAGACACGAGGGCTGGAGAGGGGTAGAGCCAGGAGCAGAGAGGCAGGCAGCTGAAGAAGCCAGGGAGTCTCCCCCTCCTGCTGTGACCAGCTCCTCCCTGCCCCTGGTCTTGTAAAACTTACTGAGAAATGAAATGGGCAGTGCAGAGGGTAGTTGTGTGCAAGGGCGTAGCTAGCTGCTCCGGCACCCGGAGCGGTGGGGGCGGGGGGGGGGCGATCCACCTAGGGGGTGCCATGGCGAGCTGCCCACAGAGTTTGCCTGGCGGGCGCAAGCCCCACACTGCTGTTTCAGGCAGTGCGGGGCCCCGAGCCACCGTGTCACTCCCAGGAGAGACGCATGGCTCTGGCGTGCTGCAGGCACCTCTCCGCGGTAAGTGCCGACCCCACGGTGTGCCATTTTGTCACCCCTTCAGGGATGACACCCAGGGCGGACTGCACCCCCTGCACCCCCTTCCTACACCCCTGGTTGTGTGCAGACACAGCCTGCGACTTTGTGGGAAAGATCCTGGAGAGGAGGAGTCCTCGTGGGCACTCGCCCACTGCTTCATTGGGGCAAGACCTCCTTGAAAGAATTACTGAGACCACTAGGCTGGAGCTGTGGATTGTTTCCTTGAATAAAGAGTTAACTGCACTGGCCTCAGGTGTTGCTAGCCTGTGACTGACTCCGGCCCCGACATAGATAACTTTTAAAATAGTAACAAATCGGTTAAAAAAGCATTACATACAGCACATATTTAAGAGTACACCTCCTATTTATGAAACTATCAGATATTCTGTAGTTGCATCCTGCACTGCAGAGCCTGCCTTGAACCAGGGGTGGACCAAATGATTTCTAAGGCCTCTTCCAAGCCCATGGTTTTTAGGTTTTCTACATTTACTCCCCATAAAATGATATTCCTCAATCTCATAATTGTGCACATTTAGCCGAGGCAACTTAGAAATGACAAACTTTCCCTATCTTTACTGCAATTATTATACCTTTGAAAGACTTTCTGAAATAATGGGAGGTAGGGAAGGAGAAAACGTCTCTGTTCATCCTTGTGCCACTCCACCTACATTTTCGGCTCTGTCTAAAAAGGCAGGAAACAAATGGTTAAAAGTTCACTTTGTTCCATTCCCAAGTTTTCTGCTTTAACCAAGTTATCTCTCACCATCCCCACCTTGGCTCTATGCAGACATTCCAAAATAAATATCAAATCAAAGGGCAGCCTTGAATTAGCTAAAAAAGGGATCATAACAAGCAGTAATTGAAGAACAGGAAAGCCAGTTAAATATTTTTATTCATAGAATGGAATCTTGTCATCCATGTTAATAACTTGAGGCAAGAATTTGAGGCTGAACATCTTATTTGTGATGATAACCTATAAGTGGATGTAACCCATTGACTGGCAGGAAAACAGCCTCTGCCACAAACAAGGCAGTGATGCCTATTGGCCCTGGAGCTCAGGAGGACCCCTTGGGTTAAATCAGCAGGGTACTCAGCTCTTTAGAGTAAGCTGGAGTTTAGAAAAGATCATGGCAGGGAATTCTAAAAGCCTAAAATTACAAAGCTTATAATATGGTGATAACTTCAGTGCTTAGTTAAGTAAGTGAAATGAGCTTAAAATGTCTTCCAGGTTCTTCCTAAAGGGTGGGTGCAGACAACAGTTTTCCAGAGACATGAAGGCACTACGATAAAGTCATAATTGCCCCTGGTGCACACTTCCCTTCCCTGATCAAAAGAGTGTTGCAGGTTTTTGAAGCTTGAAAAACCTGCCAGGCCTATTTTGCTAGAGACCACATCAGGACAGAAAATAAAAAACCTGAGTACTGTGGGCATCAGTGGCACTAACATGTGGCTTTCATGTCTCTGAGGTGGGAATGCTGCCATCTGTATCCAGCAGTAAGGAGGAGGAAGAGGAGTAGGGCCAGAGCTACTAAGCAAGCCCATGGTTTTTGAACATTCAACATTTGGTGCTTGTGCTGCATTAGCTGACATGGGGCTTATTGAACTTCCCTGTGCCTGGTGAGGGTCTGTCCATAGTATATCTCTTGCTGATTTATGTGGCAGCCCAGGCCAAAAATATACTATCCTTCTTGCTGCCTTATTTAAAGCTATACACACAGGCTTATCTTGGGCAGCAAAGTGTTCCTGTTTCCTGCAAAGGATTAACCCTGCTCAGTTTGCTCCAGAGATAGAGAGGATGCAGTGATCCACTTACAGGGTGCATCATGCGGAAGATTATTTAGGAAGAGCTCAATGGAGGGAGGGGACCAAGTTCAGTGTACTGTTTCGGGCTTATCCGCACTTATCTTTCCTCAACTCTTTCCAGGCACAGTCCACGATTTAAAGCTGTGTGTCCAAGTGTCCCCAACCCAGAGCTTTCCCAGTGAAAACCTGCTCTTTAAAGCTCAATTGGAGTAAATGTCAACCCATGGAAAACCCAAATAGATTGCTCTGATTGAGCTTTAAAGAGTAGTTTTTAGATGGGAATAAAGGTAAAGGTAAAGGGACCCCTGATACTCAAGGCAAAAAAAAGCCCATGCTTGGACATGGAACGTTAATGCACAGACCTCTGCTTGGAAAGAGCAGTGTAAAAGGTAAGTGTGGATAAGCCCTATGAGACCTCAGTCTTCAGCAAGGAAAAGAATTTGTTGGGAATCTACCAGTTGATGGGCATGCAGCCTTGAATAAGGGGATGCAGAGGATTTAACCACCACAAATCAGCATAGCATAATGCAGTACAGATTATGTGGACAGATCTATAAGGAGTGCTTGGTATGGAAGACCATTTCCAGCTCCACAGTTCTATGATTCTTCCTATGACATTCCATAGCTAAATCCAGAATGCATGTTTATAAATCAAGCAAGAGATGGGCCTTTGCAGTATAGCAACATGCCAGGAGCTCTGGAATGAAGATATGTGGCTGTGCCGTTATGTTTATTGTTAAGCATGTCCAGAATATCATTTAAATTAGGATATTCCCCCTGTTTGCCTGATGCATCTGTTTTTTGTATTTATTCCCAGTAATAGTTGCCTTGCAAGGCCTAACCTAGCTTGCAAGTTTGTACAGCCCCATTGCCTTACAAGTTTGTCATTGAGAAATTCAGCTTTCTGATGTCTCCAAGCTTGCTAAGAATAAACTTAATAAATTAGTGAGCACGCTTCAAGTGCACCACCATCGGCTGCTCTGGCATATTAATCTGACGGTGAAGCTATCCAGAGTGTTCTCTTAGCGTGTGGCCAAAGCCTGAAGTATTTGCACAGGCCGTTGTCAGTACATTGAGTGACCCCTTGTGTGCCGCTCTGTCAGGCCGAGTGAATTTATAAGAATCTTCCACTGGTGAAGGTAGCAAAGCTGTTCCTTCTAACACACTAGATGGAGTTATCTCACTTAGATCACCTTCCCCTTGTCTCGCCAATCTAGCTGATGAGAGATTATTAAACAATGCAGCTGTATTTTATGCTCTCCAGGGCTGTATATCCTATTCAATGACACACATTCTTTGCAGGTCAATTGTAAAACATGTTGGAGGAAGTTGGCACAAAAGCAATCTCTTACAAATCCAAGCAAATTGTTCTGCTTTTACGTGGCCATGTTTTATATAGAATGGCCTGTAACCTGTTAATGAAGCTCTGCCTAGGCAGTGTCATTGCAACCCAGGAGCTTTCTCATCCCTGGTGAAAGGAAAGGGAGCGTTAATCCCTTACAGGAAAGCGGTTCGAAGCTGAGAGGAAGTGAAATGAAACATCTGCTGCCAACAGAGTTGGTCCCTTAGCAATAATATCTTACTTCAGCAACCCTATGGCAGAATGTCAGCACCTCTGAGCACAGGAAAAGCCAAACAGCTTCCACTAAATAAATTGAAGATAATTCTCCAGCAGTGGCCCAGTCTATTTCTGCCCACAATATGCAGGCAAATGGGAAGACAACACTGAACAAGGAGTCCACCTGGAGCATTCCCCAAGACTATGCTTCTTCCCCTCATTTTCATCATAGGCAGGGACAAAAGGTTTAAACAAAGTAGACTGGACAAAGACTGGAGTGCAATCTCACTCCAGAGCCAACCAAATGTTATAAGTCACAAAATTGTGTCTACCGTGTGGCAGTGAAGGCACTAAGGAGGCACACTTCACTGTATCCATCATGTCTTTGAGAGGTCAGCTGGCGGAATGACAAGTTATCCTGTAAATGTAAAACAGTTATGATGAGACATGAAGCAGCCACCTCGCTGAATCTGAGGAGCTGATCAGTGCCTGAATAGAAAACCACCTGGCCATTAGTAAGTTCCATGATGGAAGAACCACATGATATAAATGCTTTAAAATAAACAAGTAAATCATGTAAAATGAGTGCATTATTATCAGTGTTTTCAAATCCCCATGGATTTTTAAAGACATGATGGTATACCTCTTAACTTTGCTGGTACAAACAAGAGTACAAACAGTATTTGTGCAGGTGACTCCAGCATGACTAGACTACAGTTCTGCTAACTTTCTCAGGCAATTACAGTTCGCTTTCTTCATCAGATCATAGGAATCAGTTCATTCCCCGTCTTTGCCTGCTCCATGAAGTTCTCGATATAGGCTAGCTTACTGTATGGCTAGCTTACTGTAATTCATGCCTAGGTGCATGTGCTGCAGCTCTTAGCATCACCATAGTTTTTCCTCTAGGAATGTCTTCCTTTGCGCCTGCTGCTATGAAGCAGTACAGAACTGATAAGGAAGAAGGGAGGAACATGGCTGTTTCTTGCTTTCCTGCCTTTGAAAGCTTTGTGGAATTCCAGCATGTTTCTAAGGTGCTTCCATACTAGTTCCAGTGACAGATCACCCATTTTTTCCTGATGGATAATATTTCTACCAGGAACCTCCCAAAGCCCACATCACCATCAGAGTCTTCTCATCTTTCTTTTCTTCCTCTTTCCTCTTACATGTTGCAGAGGCCTTGCACTGTTTTTAAGGAACCATAAAGCCTTTTTGTTTCTTTTATCCCCCAAAGTGATTAATGCATCCAGTTCTCCCCCAGCCAGGGATGAAGAAAATACTATTATCCCTCCATTACTCACATATTGTGTTGCAACATCTCTTTTGGTAACGTTAGATCACAAGCAATGATATTATTAAAAAATGAGAATTTTACTCCGCACACGATGAAATCCAATCTGTATTTATTGCCTTTAACCGCCAGCCTCTAGAGTCATCCAGAATAAATGTTTTGAGTTCCCTGCAGGGAAACTCTGGCTTTTGCACTCCAGACATTGTTAATTAGACTGTACCAGCCCCCCAGCCCCATGTGCATACAGCAGGGATGTGTGAGTGACATTAATGTGACATCATGTGAAGATAACGTATGCCCATGTCTTACACCTCATTATGTCATGCCATGATGGACTACCCAGAATGCCCTGAATTGGCAAGAAGATATTTGTGTGTGTGCATGTGGGAGCACAATCTTTCTGCCTTAAAGAGTTTTTGGCAAACACCTGAGCAACCTCAGCACTGTCTGCATTGCTTGTAAATAGGAAATGCCTGCCAATAGGGAAGAAGCCAAGCATCTCATCTCTTCAGTGCCTTGGAAAGAGACTACAAGAGTCAGAGGTGCATGCATAGTTTTGCTAAAGAGAATTTGTGACCTTAGATCCAGAAGCCACTGCTCTTATTCATAAGTGCAGTAATGTATAAAACCCTGAATCTATCAGATTCTGTGCATCTTCTGCCACCTCCTCATTATATCTTAATTTCACTGTACTTGATACTGTAAGCTATGGGCATGCTTTTTAAAGCAGCCAGCATGGGTCATGTCCAATAGGGTTTCTGAAGGCTAGGTCCCTATCAAAGGCAGCAGCTGGCCAGCTGCTTTCCTTAGTGATAACGAGCAGCTATACACAGCTCTCAGGACAGTGCTGTCTGCTAGCAAACTTGTGAACTGTTCAGAACATTTGGTTGGCAGGAACCTCAGGAGTTTGAAATAAGTGAAACTCCTTATTTTACTAGCTAGTTGCATGGTCAGAACTACATAGAGTTGTTCCCCAGTGCTCACTCTGGGATGCTGTAACTGTCATGTATACATCCCTCCCCCAGCCATCATGGCAGAGAACCACCACTACTTTCTAAACATCACTGTTTCAAATGTTAAGGCCTTTCTCTTTGAAGATCCCATATTGCAGCTGGATTGCCAGCTTACTTTTACTTGCAGTGGCTGTTGCAGCACTGATTCACAAACACTTGGTGTTTTCCCTCCATCGCTTTATCTCCGTGCCAGCAGAAGCTTCACCTGGAAAATGTCTGCAAACTGTTGAAGCCTTTGTGGTAGAACAGTAAAAAAAAGTTGGCAGCCTTAATAGTAGAGTTTCTCTTTCTTTTGACAAAAAGGGGCAAGGAAACCAAAAGGTCTGCTTCTTCCTCTGCCCACAGTCTCCTTTTATCATTTGTCCCATACTGTGGAATGTGCCAAGAGGCACTTGGAAGCAAAACCAACTAATGCCCCTTTGCCTTCATTACCTGACAATTGCATATTTTATGGAACTTTGAATTAGATTAAGGGCATGTCTTCACTGTTGGCCCACACTCCTAATTCATCATGATTACTTTTGGGGGGGACGATGACGGGGACAACCTCTCCTGTATGTTTGGTGTAATTCTTGCATTGTCAAACTGAAAGGGAGGGAGGGGGATCCCTGCACAGACATGTCCTAAGTGCTCAGGTCCATAATTTAAGCATTGACAAAGCACATTTCAAGAATTCAAAGCACTTTACATATACTATCTCAGTAATCTTTACAACAAGGCTGTAAGGGAAAGTCACTACAATTATATCCCCTTATTTCAGATTAAAGACTGAGCTATCATGGGTTGCCCATGCAACTACTGGTAATGAACTAATAGCTGAGCAGACATATGAATTATGGAGCCTCCTGGCTCACGGCTCACATGCTTAACTGCTTTGTTAAACTATCCCCATTATGGCAAAAGTAAATGTTAATAACAATCCATTTTACACTGGATTTGTTAAACCATAGTTTGGAGGGTCATTTGAATGCTGCCAGCATGATCTAGCAAAATGATAATTTCACTATCAGCCTATAACTTGTGCAATGTTCACATACCAGGGAACCAGGCAGAGGGCCTTCTCGGTAGTGGTGCTTGCCCTATGGAATGCCCTCCCATCAGATGTCAAGGAAATAAAGAACTATCTGACTTTTAGAAGACATCTGAAGGCAGCCCTCTTTAGGGAAGTTTTTAATGCTTGCTGTTTTATTGTGGTTTTAATATTCTGTTGGGAGCCACCCAGAGTGGCTTGGGAAACCCAGCCAGATGGGTGTGGTGTAAATAAATTATTATTATTATTATTATTATTATTATTATTATTATTATTATTATTATACCTCAAGGGGTGTGCTAGCCTGAGTTGTACTTTTGGATTTGCCTCTGAGCCATTATTTTTGAAGGGGTAATACACAATTCTGCATCACCTTTTATTTTATTTCTTTTTACTGAAAGAGAACAATTGTTCAAATGCAAAATTAAGATCTGAGACATTACTCAAGGAGCTCTAAAAATGAACATCCAAAATAGCTTGAGAGTGAAGTGGAATGGAAAAATTAGCAGGAAGAAGGGCAAATCAGGGTGCAAAATTGGTAGGAAGAAGAAGAGTTAACTGTGAGCATGAGGTCAGAATGGTGCCATCTTGGATTTCTGTCAGCACACAGTTTTTGTAGTAATTTGCAGCTGTCAACCTCTGTCTTTTCAAAACGGCATTATTTTAACTGTGATAATGCAGGCAGTAGCCAACAGTTCCATGATGTCTGTTTTTGCTGATATTGCAGACCAGCTGCATGTTAAAGCAACTTCCACGTAGCAATGACCCACAATAAACCTGTACTGTAGGCAAGTCCTGACTTTGAAATCCAAAATTTGCAGGGTAGATAGCAGCAGTAGACAAGGAGTCTGAGTCCTTCTGTCACATAGGGCCACCCATGCAATGAACTTCCTGTTTTCTGTTGGGCCTAGATTCAGCCAAACAGAATGTACACCAGATATGTTACAGCATGATTTACGGCCAGGAATTTAATAATTGCCTTTGGGTCTACCTGTCCTCGCCTGGAGCAACCGAGGGCTTTGGTTTGTACAGTTGCATCATTCTGCTGTTGCAAGCAGGCTTGAGAAGAAACAGCCATGGAAAAATCCCATAACATTCCACAGTTGGCCCAACCAGGCGCTATCAAAGCATTGCCCCCCCCCCCTGCCTTCAGCTTTGAATCTTAATCCAATAGCTTTACAGGAATTTTCTAGCATAGGCTGGGGAAGTGTGGGGTATGTGTCTCTGTGCACCAAGGCTTTGGTGAGCAAAGTCTTGTCCGTGGGATCTGTGGTTAAGGCAGTTATCTCTAACGGAGGAGTCTGTTTGGTACAGTCTGCCTCAGTCTCTGGGGGCTCCAATACCTAGGATTTGTGGTTCCAAGTGTGTGTTATCAGGGTCAATCCAGGCATTCCTATTACCTGTGACCATCAGTGTTCCTTTAGGATAGTGCTTCAGCTTATCTAAGGCTCTGCTTATTACCGCTCTGTTCACCCATTTGCAATTGCTCTTTCAGTCACGTAGAGAAAATTACGTCTTCCTGTGGCCCTGGCATGTCACACACCATTGCTGAGCTGGAATAGGTACATCATAAACAAGTCATGTGTCCCTTGGCACAGGCAGGCAACAGGCAGGGATGGGGTTAGGTTTTGTTGCTTGTGAGTTAAGAACTTTTTCAACGGGGTGGATCAGTTTATTTGTTTTGATTCATAAATTGGGCCTGGCCAGTCATTGCACTTGAAGGTGGAAAGCAGTTTAGTTCTAGTTGTTTTTCACCATCCCATCTAGCATGTGCTATGCATGCTAGTTTTGACCAGGATGAGTATTAATTGATCAACATTTTATCCTATAGGTCTTGCATGGGACATGTGTGAGGAAATTTGGCCATAGACACAGGTATACCTAAGTGGCAGCCCTGGCTTCCTTCACTGACATGCTAACATACCATGTGCAGGAGTCTGGCATAAGGATCTATTAAATAAATAAATAAATAAATAAATAAATAAATAAATAAATAAATAAATAAATAAATAAATGTGACAAGGTCTGGTAATGCCTACTCTGATCTGATAACTGATTTGTTCATATATTGTATTGTATTAATAAATAATTTCAGGACTAGATCTAAGAAGCATGTCATCTCAACCAGACTGATTATTGAATAAGGAGAACACAGGAAACGGCCATAAATAGGAAAGACCCAGCTGATTTGAAGCATATGATGCTCTACTAGTGTGGCTTGGGTGGTTTCCTAGTCATTAAATAATTTTACAGAGGCAATGACAGTCCTCAATATCTTGTCAGTGACTGCTGGCTCTGTGCCAGCTCTGGAAACTATTTGTATTATTGCGTTTTTTGAAACTGCAAAAGTCCTTACAATGCCTTTATTTTAGCTCTTAAAACAGGCTAGTGAGAACAAAAAATACATTTCTTATTTAATGCAATTAATCAAATCTGTATTTCATTCAGGATTCAAATCCAGGCCTGCTAGGCCCAAGTCAGGGCTCAATTTAGATGAAGAGAGGCCCTAGGCTACTCCACGTGTGAGGCCCCTCCCCATCCCCCACCCTCACAACTAGAAAGAAATGGAAGAGTGTTATAAACAAAATTGAGTGAAGCCAAGGATGATGATGAGTATTTAAACTTCTGCAATTCACAATTTCTCCTCTAAAAGACATAAGATATTATTGTTAAATACCATGATGATTTTAAAAAATGCATAAAATTAAAACTGAAAAACTTTTGCAATAACTGAATTTTGTATACTTTTTGAGGCCTGGGCAAGCTGGGTTTTCCTGTTATGTACCTGCTGGGATTGACAAGGCATCTGATCCTCACCTGAATCTCATAGCTCTCCTGACGAGTGCTTTGGTCTGCCCACCAGATCAAAAGTAATCAATTTTAATCTAGAATTTAAATTCTCAAAACTTTCTTATTTGTTAATTCGAGCGAGTAAACTACTGCTCTCACTTCATTACAAACAGTATTCCTACCTGCAACGCATTTGAGCAAACCTGCTCCTCTTCCTTTCACAGATATTTTGTTGCCATTTGCAACTGTAGCTGCCTCTGATTAGTTATCATTTAACTCTTGGGGGAAATAATTAGCATCACACATCATGTGCATGGAAGTTGCTGAACCAATTAACCAACTAGAAAGATTACTGTTAATATCACCAGTTTTCCTATAACTTGATATTGCTGGATAGTTTTGATGAACTGCAAAAGCATTTTTAGTTTGCTTTTTGTTGCCATCCTGGAACTTTTCTTTATTACTGCCACTTTGTTTTGTATGATTCCTTACAAATGAAGGAAAACAACTTTTCTGCTTGTATATGTTGATAATATAATTTTGGTTACTGAGGACAAACAAGATTGTACAAAAACAAGGTTGGGTGCAGGCCTGGCCAGGACATAGGCGCCCTGACTGTGACAAAGATGACCTGTGTGCTTGCTTGCTTGCTTGATTAACAGCTGTTGGGAACTTCAAGGTTCCTGCTCTCCCTTCTTATGGTCTTTGTACTGGACCTGGAGAGACTCCAATAGAGAGCATTCCATGTCAAGAAGGAGGGCAAGTGGGCACCCTATCAAATGACAGGGCAGGAGCTACACTGAGCAGGGCCTTTTCACTGGTGGTGCCCATTGTATACCTCACTCTTCTCAGACCTGCTCTCTTTTGGCCTGTATTTTGGAGCTTTATAATTTAGGAAGACTTTGAAATAACTGGTTGACAAGTCTTATCAGTCGCTGACGTATGAGCAGATTTTATTTGGTGCTATTCTGGGCTTCTGGTGCACCAGGGTTTACACCAGCGTAAGAGAGTTGGCCAGGATGCCAGAAGGGATACAATTTACGAGCTTTCTTCATTACCTGCACAGCAGGCCGTGTTGAGTCAACAGTGCAAAGGCTGAGCTGAAGCATTCCCTGCTGGTTACCTGCTTTCAGCAATAGGGGTCGCTGTTTGGTAGTACCCAATTGGTTAGCTGTCAGATTCTAGAGCTCCCTATTGGTGGCTCTTAGGTAATTCACAAAACACAGTCCATTCATAAAACACAGTGTTCATTCATAAAGCAGGAACATAAATCTCCATTGCTACATATTGGGTGTATGTTTCAGCGGTTGAACATACAAGTTTATGGCCATGCTGTAGTGTAGTGCTTATGTGACTGTGAATAAAAGGTGGCTGGGCTCATTGTCTCGGGGTTTGGGGGGGAAGAGGTGACAAAACTGATTTCCAATAAGTAAGGTAAAGGTAAAGGTAAAGGTACCCCTGACCGTTAGGTCCAGTCGTGGACAACTCTGGGGTTGCGGCACTCATCTCACTCTATAGGCCGAGGGAGCCGGCGTTTGTCCGCAAACAGCTTCCAGGTCATGTGGCCAGCATGACTAACTTGCTTCTGGCGAACCAGAGCAGTGCACGGAAACGCCGTTTACCTTCCTGCCGGAGCGGTACCTATTTATCTACCTGCACTTGACATGCTTTCGAACTGCTAGGTGGGCAGCAGCTGGGACTGAACAACGGGAGCTCACCCTGTTGTGGGGATTCGAACTGCCGACCTTCTGATCGGCAAGCCCTAGGCTCTGTGGTTTAGACTGCAGCGCCACCCATGCTGTGGTCTAAAGTACCCCCCCCTTTATTTCCATAACAAGTCCTTGAGTCTGTACTTTGAATAGTGACACCAGGGACCTAGAAGGTGCAGGGCCTGTCAGTCCAACCCCTGCACAGTCTCATCAGGGCTGACCTTAAGGCAATTGGAGCAATTTGGCCAAATTGGGCCCCGTGTGCTGCTCTTAAGGCCCCCCCCCCAACCAGGGCAATCTAGATGGATTTTATTTATATCTATAAGATTTTGCAGACTTTGGATGTGAACTGGGGGGGGGGTCAAGTTGCGCCCACTTCTTCAAATTGGGCCCCCACTGCCTAGCCCTGAGACTCATAGTTGCTGAGCCTGAGTTGCCCTGCCCTTGCATGAAGTCTTGGTTTTACAATTTAGGGAGAGGGGAGACTGCAGCACTGGGGAGCAGGCAGGCTGGCAAGGCCCCCTAGATTTAGAGGCCTTAGTTGCCCTGCCCTCACATGAAGTCTTGGGTTTGCTATTTTGGGAGAGGGGAGACTGTGGCACTGGGGAGAGGGCAGGCTAGTGAGGCCCCCTAGATTTAGAGGCCCTAGGCTTCAGCCTATACATAAATCCGGCACTGGCCCAAGTCTAACATGTACCTCACACAACAACACCCCCTCCAGTTCCACAAAGTTTGCTCTTTTCCTCCCTCTGTGCCGCCGTCTTTAGCTCCATTCCCTGCTTTCAAGTGATCCTAAATTACCAGAGCTACATTGAAGGCTGTACTCCCAGAGGACATCCTGCAATTACTTACTAATACATTTCCTCAAACTCTTGCTCTGGAATATCTCATAGCAGTCTGACAGAGATATATTCACCCCTAAGTTCTCTTTATTGTCCACAGCCGCTGTTCTGCATAGAAGATTTTTGAAATACAAAAGGTTAACGAGACCACACTTAGAGCTCACATTTGGCCAGTTTGAAGCTCGACAAGAGGCATTAATCCTATAACCATAGAACTGTAGAGTTGGAAGGGACCATGAGGGCCATCTAGTCCAACCCCTTGCAATGCAGGAATCTCTTGCTCAAAATGGGGCTCGAACCCATGACTCTGAAATTAAGAGTCTCATGCTCCACCAACTGAATATAGAGCAAGGTTAGGAATTGCTGTTCTCCTCTCCCTCCTGCAGTGTTGCAGAGAACTGGCAACACTAGTTAACCTGGGCTTTTGTATAGCAGAGTATTGCATGACCTGAAACATGTTGTTGAGGATCACACCTAAAAAAGAGGATACAACATGTCTCCCTCCACTACCCACCGTTCCCCAAGTATTTCAGTGCACGCACACATACACACACACACACACAGACCAAATAGAATTCATGCTTTGGCCCAGAGCAGGTAGGAGAGGAAGTAAAGAGGTTAAGAGAGAAGTTGGGCAGGGGAAGCTGTGGCTATACCCTCTTCTGCTTCTGAGTCACTGTCAGAGAGGCTAACATGATCTCCAGAGTGTGACATGGCAACCCTACGGAAGAAACCCTTGCTGTTGCTGCCTCCATCACCTCCTCTGTTAGCTGCCCTGACACTGAGGAAGTGCAGATCACTGTTTATTATTGTGCACCCTAGGTCTGACATTTAGACACTGCCAGGGCTCAGAGAGAGAGAGAGAGAGACGCTTGTTTTCTGGCTTAATTTATAGAATAGATTCACTTGATGAGTCACTCTGCAACTTGATGCATTCTGTCTAGATAAATGATACTTTTTATCCCTATGATAAAAGGGGATGCATGTGATGTCAAAATAAAAGAATGTTTTCTCAGCCGAATAAAAGTTGAAGTTGACTAAAAACATCCCAAGAAAGCTGGAGTTTGGAGTCTTTACCATTTATAGTGAAAATTATCAAATGCCCTGATATATTTTTTTCTCTCCCTGTCCTCCCAAACACAATACCAGCACTGTGTGTCACCTTGGCTGAGATGTGGAGAATGGTCGTTTCTGAGACACCTTCTAAGTATCGCTGGCCAGATGTACACACCAACTTCCATTCCGTGCCCTTGCCCAGTTAACAGGGCTTTGCCAAGCCTCTGGACAAGTGTCTGTGCAAAGTGCTCTGGAAACACCAGCTCAGTGTGCTGCAGTTATCAAAAATGTCAGCACCGAACAACCAGATAGAAAATTGCCAGTAAATTTATCACAACGCCACCTTATGAATGGTATTCTTCACACCTTGGTTTCTGTGAACAGTCCAGGTCACTTGACCATTGAGATGATACGATAGAACTAAAAGGCATATAAAAGAAGAGAAGGCTGATTAGCCAAAATAATCAGAGGGCTGCAATTACTTCTAAGTGTTGACAGATTGAAAAGATATGGGGTCCTTTTGTTAATCTACACAGTCTAGTTCTCCTGCATGCTCTACTCCATTTGTTTTAGTGGGTGACACTCTGTGTGTGTGTGTGTGTGTGTGTGTGTGTGGAGAGAGAGAGAGAGAGAGAGAGAGAGAGAGAGAATAAAACAATGTGCTTATTAATATGTCCTTTATTTCTGCCTGCACTGGGGTCACCACTCCCCACAGAAGTGAAAAGAATAACTTGCTGGGTGGAGGGAGAAGGGGCAGTATGCGACAGTCTCCTCTGAGTCTTTGGTCACAGATTGCAAATTGGTTCACTTTGTCCCATGTTCCCTGCATCTTTGTTGTAGGAAAGTAATATGAATAGAAATTATTAGTTATGGGAAGGGCTGTAGCTCAGTGGTAGAGGACATGCTTTCCACACAGAGCGCCCAAATTTTATTTCTTGCCACCTGTATGTTGGGCTGGAAAAGGCTCCTGTCTAAAATCCTGGAGTAACTGAGCTGGATGGGCAACCAATGGTCTGACTCTGTAGAAGGCAAATTCCTAATGATATAAAGGGAGAAGGTGTTATCTATCTAATCAAAATTATCAACCTGCAGATTTAAAAGAAAGTACTTTTTCCACCCGGCATGCTCTCAATCCTTAAGGCTTATAAGCAACCTAGGATGCTGGGAGGCACAGCTGGGCAACATGTGGCGCCCGAGACTGAAACCAAGGCCCCCACTAGCTACCCATTAGGGACTTTTTAATTTCTCTGCCAGCCTCAATTGCAGAAACAGGGCAGGGTAGTGATTACTGAGTGCTTCGCAGGCTGCATTAGGCTTGGACTTGGTGGATCACATGATGGACAGGTCCACTGTAAGAAGGTTAATATCATGTGAATTGGTTAAAGAACAACAAACTATGCGTTATAAACTTGTAAGTAGTTCTCTTAAGATTAGTTACTCTGGAAATACCTTCACTTTTAAAATTCCCTCGAAAATGTCTACATCTGAAGAAAATAAGGAATACAAAGAAAATGACATTGTGGGAGATTATTGCCTGGATGACCTCTACAAGCCTACCCATTGAATTTAAAGAAAAGTTTGGATTTGAATCCAGATCTCAATTCCATGCATTTTCCAGCAGACTGCATTGGTTCTTTCCTTTTCCTTTTCAAAATTTTTTTTGCGGGGGGGGGGGGGATGATTCTTAGTGCTTTTACCGATAAGCAGAAAAAAATAGAAACAACAGGAACAAACTTAAATCAGGAGCATTGTCACAAAGTTACTAAGTCCACTTTTTAATTAACTTTCTGTTCCATCTACTTTTCACTCCAAAGTATCCTTCCACAACCATCCACCCATTATCAGTGACTGACAATCATTGCCTTGTTTCAAAGCAAATGAAAGAAAACAGTAGCATGTGGAACCAAGGTCTTCATTGGTGGTTTGAGATCTGAGTACTTTCTTTAAAAAATAAAATAAAAATCTTTTCCACCAAGGCTAAGGTCCAAACCTGTTGATGCCATTTATCCAATGAGTTTATATTAAATGGGCTCCAGTGTCTAGCTACAATGAGTGTGGCTGCTATAAAAAGAAGTCAGTAAGTTCTTATACATCAAATCTGCAGCCTCATTTTCAAAAATTGACAGCAATGCTACCTTGGGATCCAGTTGTATTGCTTGGGTTGTCATTGAGCTTACTATTCTGGGGACATGTACCCCAAACTTTTCCAACATAATAAATATCTACCACATGTGAAAATATGTACCCCACTTCCCACATCCCCTCCAACATGACACATTATTGTTATTTGTTATTATGCTAAGAGTGTGGGGTGAGAGATGCCATTGATGCTTTATATTTCTAATATTTTCCCGAATTCGTGCTGATGCCGACTTGAATGGTGATATCTCCCAATGGCATTGGTTCTACAAGCAGTTTGTACCATGCAAAAAAGTCACTGTTAACCTGTAAGCTTGCTCAGCCCAGACCCTAACTTTCATTAACTTTTCAGAGAGCAGCACTTTACCTAGATAGCTGTGGGAAACAATGGATAAGAATCTGAAGGTGGGGGGTGAAGTCTGGGAAGGGACAAACCCACTTCACCTGGATGAAAACATTATGAAGAAGGGAGGTGCGCACAGACAGCAAGAAATAAAAAAAGGAATAAATTCCAGAGATGTAGACCTGCCTTGCACTGTGGAGAAGAAACAGAATGTTGGCAATTGCACAGTTATACTCGCTGAGTTGGAACCATAAACTCCAAGAAAAAAGGAATGAATTAAACAGAACAAGAGCCGAGGGATTTTAAATGCTGTCTTAGAGGTTACAGTAGATGCCTCATAAATCTAAACAATTAGGAGATGCAGTAAAGAGGCCCAGCCCAAATGTGTTTGGATATGAAGCTATGAAGCTGGAGGCATAGAAAAACAACCTCACTCGTAGAGCTCTCAAGCAAAGCTGCCACATTAGGACAGTAGTGTGTCTTTGCTTGCTAGATGCCCTTGAAGTTTTATGTAAGAAAAGGGCAGAGAAAATGGCACAGGAGCGAGAATTAACCAGTTGCCAAAAGCAGAAGTTGTGTGGAACAGAGAGATGTGATGAGTCTTTGAGTCCAGGACAGAACTGTGTTGATTAGAAGGTGCCTCTACTCTAGAAGAAGCTTCTTGCTACTTCATAGGAAAATCAGGGTCTCACGCTGCCCATGAGAAAAACACCAGCATGCTTGGAACAAACTGATCTGGGCACGACTAAGCCTAGCTGGCTGAAGTAATTCTTACATGTGCAAGTTGATATTGGCATATATGTATTTGTTCCGTACACTTGGATATGGTCCAGCAGATATCCTGTATGACCTGAAACTTGGAGTCTGTGGTTGAAGCTTAGCTCACAGGGTTTGCTGCAAAGGATTTACTTTAAGTTTTGCATGTGTATCAGATGGCAATTGACTTTTAGGTCCCTATGTACACTACAAACTTGTATCAGTTTTATGCCACTAATTGCCATGGCTTCCCTAAAAGAAATAAAATTTAGCAAGGTACTGATGCTGCAATACTAAAGGTAAAAAGTTAAAGGACCCCTGGACTGTTAAGTCCAGTCAAAGGCGACTATGGGGTGCAGTGCTCATCTCACTTTCAGGCCAAGGGAGCTGGCGTTTGTCCACAGACAGCTTTCTGGGTCATGTGGCCAGCATGACTAAACTGCTTCTGGTGCAACGGAACACCGTGATGGAAGCCAGAGCACACAGAAACATCGTTTACCTCCCCACAGTGGTGGTTCCCATTTATCTACTTGCACTGGTGTGCTTTCAAACTGCTAGATTGGCAGAAGCTGGGACAGAGCAACGGGAGCTCATGTGGATTTGAACCACTGACCTTCCGATCAGCAAGCCCAAAAGGCTTAGCGGATTAGACCACAGCTCCACCTGCTATACTAGGCTCAGTTACCAAGGCATAAGCCCCATTAATCACATTTTAAATTGCTTCTGAGTAGATATGCATAAGACTAAGCCATGAGAGTCTTTGCTAAACACCCCTAGCTCCTACTTCACCCTGAACTACTTTTTGTGGATAATCTGTGTAAAGATGATGATTATTAAACCATTTAAAGTGTGTAGTATAGTTCCTCACTTGTAAAACCCAAATACTAATTCATATTATGAAGTTGATATGAAACCCACAGATAGAGCAAGCCAAACCCCAAATCTGAAATGCCAGTGATGGTTTGGATGAAGTAGAGGTGTTGATGAAGTAGAGGTGTCTTTTCTCCCAGAGACCCCCAGCCCTGTCTGACTCTACCAGCCCTGCTGGCAAGGAACACCTCCACCCAGTTCTGCTCAGTTCCACCAGCCCTGCCAGCAAAGAGCATCCCATTGCACAGACAGAATCTACTGCTGGAGGCACCCACACTGGCTGTAGCCAATAGAACCACACACACCCTGGGACATTTTAGTGGAGGGAGCTGGGCTACCACAGGATCTGCTGGATGATGGTGGTGATGGTGTATTCAGCATGTGACAAAAAGTACATAATGAATGTACCAGATGCAACCTTGTGGGGAGGTAATTCCACAGCTTGGGGATTGCTATAGAGAATGCCCTCTCCTAGCCAGCTCCCCCATGAGCTTATGAGGATGGTGGAACTACCAAGAGGGCTCCCTCTGCTGAACATGAGAGGGTCCATGGGAAAAGAGGCAGCCTTTCAGATATTTGGGGCCCAAGCCATTTAGGGCTTTAAAGACTAATGTCAGCATGCTGAATTGGGCCTGGAAATGAACTAATACTGAGCTGGCCCTGCTACTGTCATGTGTTGGCAACAGTTCTGATCAGGCTGTCTTCATAGTAGGATCAGCAAAGGGACATTATTTTACACCACACCACCTTCTGGCTTGGGTGGTGGCAGCAGTGGGACTGTGTCTGTAGTGCTGGCAGTACCGTTCAATCAAGCCCCACTGCTGGTGGTCATGAGTTTAGGAATGCATGCTATCTGTATCTAAGAATATAAGTAAATACCTAAAATGCAGTTGTATTATTTCATCTTGCTCTAATTTTTCCTTGTTAGGGTAAAGAAGAATATCATTCATTAGTTCACTGGTTCTCTGCTAGCTTGTTTGCATGTAAGGGCACTATGAACAATCTCTCTTCTTATGAACAACTTACTGATCTGTTGCTTTTCTTTTAAACCTTGCTTTCTAACCTACTTGGCACAATGGTTAACCTTGCCCATTGCTAGGGAATGCTGAATTCAAGAAGGCTTGAGAAATAGCTTTAACAGCCCACCTCTCTTGGGATTAGCAGAAGCTACATACAGGAAATGCTGCTGCCAAGGTCATTTTTGCTACTTGTGAGGCCTGAAGCCTACCTTGCCATAGGCTGCCACATCTGATGCGATGTGGATTTGTTTAACGAAGCTTAAAACCAAATCTGGACCTTCTTTTTTTCATTGACTCTTTCCTTCTATAAATTCAAACACCTTGAGGAGAGTCTGCCTGTGCAGTCTTCCATGTGACATTTCACCCAAACCACTTACAAACAACTTGCGTTACTTACAAGTTTATTCATTCCTTTCAGAATGTTGGCTCAGCTGTGCGTCTCCAGAGCCATCTGTTGCGGGTGAGCAGCTTATCTCAGCTATCAGAGCCCTCTTCTAAATATTATGACCAAACAGGATTCCAAGAACAACAGCCATCCTGTTGCACAGAGAATGCGCAAAAGCCGATAAACTGTTTATACATTATCAGCTAAATAAGTTGGGTTTATCTGGAAAGGCCTGCATAAAATCCCTGATGCTGGTGGCGAGGAATTCTGCTTGCCGTTACTGTTTGGCAGGGCAAGTATTAGTGGCAGTGGCTGTTTTGTGCCATGTCAGTCCATGGAGCATTCCATAAATCCAGCCCTTTTCCGCATTGACATGGGGATTTGAACAGGAAAGCCAGCCAGGAAATGAATGTGGGAGAAGCATGGGACCTTCCGTAGCCAGAGAAAAGGATAATCTGGGTGAGCGGGATGAGGAGAGGTAACGTGAGCAACAGAAACATGGCATAAGGTAGGGGTTTTACCAGCAGCAAAGGACTGATAGAAAGTGTGTTGTATTCTGACGCACTAGATCCAACGTGTACTGTC
Organism: Podarcis muralis; assembly: GCF_964188315.1. Taxonomy (NCBI): domain Eukaryota; kingdom Metazoa; phylum Chordata; class Lepidosauria; order Squamata; family Lacertidae; genus Podarcis; species Podarcis muralis. Next base: position 38,632,187 of record NC_135656.1, on the reverse strand, counting down.
CCCTTCAGAACAACCCAGACTTCAGATTCCCCTCTCTTCCAACTTAAATTAGAAGACTTCTGTTGCAGCCCTGGGTTAGGAGACCTACCAGGGTTGTTTGCAGCCTTGTAAATAAATCAAAGGTAGTGTATCTCTGAACACCAGGTGCTGAGGAGCAGCAGCAGGGAGAGGGTTGTGGTCTTCAAGTCTTGCTTGTGGGCTTTCCAGGGGAATCTGGTTGGTCTAACACAGTTGGAAGTCAGATGGACCTATGGTCTGATCCAGCAGGTCTGTTCTTATGGCTGTGGAGGATGGGAGTGTAGAGGGCAAAATGCTTACTTTTTTATATGTCACAAAATTTATGTATCACTTAACTGAGAAAGTAGCTCAAGTGGTTTACATAAAAAATCCAACATATTCATTTAAAATACCAATAAAACCAAAGGCTAAAATTAGAATAAAGCAATGCCTATCAAAGTTATTCAGCTGTTGATACCCTCTTGGATTTTGCTACCTATAGTTAGTCCATTGTCATATAGGTTCTGTTCTCATACATAAAGCAGCCTTATATGGAATGATGGCATACCATTGTTCCATTTTGCCTTTTGCTCCACCTTTTCTCTGACTGCTGGGAGCTCTCTCGTATTCCTTGCCATGCTGCTTGAGATCCTTTTAAAATTGAGACACTGTGGATTTAAATTGTGACTTTATGCATCTGAAGTATAATATGCTCCAAGACTGAGTACAGAGTTCAGTTGCAATCTAGCCAGCTAGGTATATGAAACAGAGGAGAGGACATTTCCAGTAAGCTGCAAACCAAAAGGGAAGCATCTTTTTAATCTAAGAGTCCAATCTAAGAGTTATTTGATAAACAAGAAATGTTGTTTGATAGCAAGGGACATGGGCGTAGCCAGGATTTTTGTTAGGGGGGGCAGAACCTCAGTGATGCATTTTTTATTGATTTGGGAGGGGAGGCAGCTGCCCCTCCTTGGCTATGCCCATGGCAAGGGAGGGATTTGCTGGATTCTGAAACTTCTGTTATTTCTTTCTCTGTCCAAATTGTTTTAAGGCAGAAATTGTTAAATGATCCACTAAGCCTAAGGGACACATAAAATTAACACAAAGAATTGCAGGATCCCATTCCTCCAGAGTGGTAGTGCAGGGAGAGAGTTGGAAAACACATTAAAAAAATATAGTTACAAGTTTTCCACATCATCACCCGTCTCAAGCTGTTCTTTATTCTGTACAGAAAACACCAGATCAAATGTTCCCAGCTTGGAAGGGTAAAGATTTCCTATCTCCTCCTAATCTGCGAAACACAAACTCTATCTCTGCTATTCATGTCTTCAGAATATGATACTTAACAATGGATATCTGCTAATGATGCTTATAGCAGAACACAGTGTTGTTCTCTGTCTCATAGACAAATGTGCTCTACATGGCCAAATGTAGTAAAATCGTGTAAAGGGAGCTGGTGTCATTCAAAGAGCTGCAGACAAGGCAAAGAGATCCTTTTGCAAAGGAGCCATGCTAATTTTACATTTTTTGGAACAAAAGTGGTGTAATTATACAATAGGAATAATACAGCATGACTGCATATTGCACCCTTGTTAATGCTTACCAGTAATCCATTCATTGGTTGCAGTTTTCTTAAGGCTGATTCATATATGAACACTTATCATTTATTGATTGCAGAATAAATGATAATCTGCATCTGTTATATTCCATATACTCCAGAGGTGCACTTAGCCTGTATTAGAAACTGGGCTTTTAGTGTTGCAACTCCAGCTCTCTGGAATCAGCTACCAGCTGAAATCAGTCAGGTACATCCACCATATAGTGTGTGCACAGCCTTAGTCCAATACTCTAAACCAATATACCACACTGACTTTGGGAAATGAAAGACCTTGGTTATTCACTCATTCTCGGGCTCAAGACTTCATCACCACAACAGAGGAGCAATTAGCACTCACATATCTGCTGAGTAACTCCTTTAACAGTATGTGGAGTGTTTCTACATGAAATAGGAAATGTTTGGTATTTGGGAGGGAAAATGGGCAAGACAGGAGCCACAGCATCTCTGATAAAATTCCCTGGGCATTTTTCTAATCGTTCATAGAGGAATGTGCTTTGAAGTTTCCAGCTCACAAAAGCTTAAAAGTTGTTTCTCAAATCCCACTTTATTGGGTTTGCATGAGTTTTCAAAAGCTTGTGGATTTCAGGTTTGATGGGAAAAGGAGGAGCAGGAGGTTTAACACTGTCTGAATCCTGGGATCTTCTGGTATGCAGAGAGGAGATTCACATGAAAAGCTGATGATATGGTAATAATGCCTCCTTGTGGGCATTATTATTGTGCAATAAATGTGCTTTCAGGTGTGTATCATACAAGCTACAAGGTACCAGGTAACTAGAATTAGCCTCAGCTATCCGTTGTTCTTTGTGGCATCTATAAGATGGTGTGCAGTATCTGCACAAGTACAAATCTATTAATCAGGTGCACAGGGCTGTGGCCCCAAACATTTTGGTATACTCCATGTACAGAAGCTGGATGGACTGGCTGTTGAATCTTACTTCACCTCTGACAATGGGCCAGCATTCCAGTGCACCTGAGGGCAGCAGGCAAGTTTAGGAGCACAAAGACCAAGTACTGCCATCTCCAGCAGAGGGGAATGGCCAATGAGGTATGGAAGAAAGGATATGGAAGGGGATTTAGCCCTGCTGCTCCCCAATATCTGCCACCTAAGGCAATTGGCTCATATTGCCTAATGGTAGGGCCAGCCCTACAGGTGCACAGTGAATGTGCTGCTGCTGTATGTTGCTTGTACAAGCAGTTGCACAGATCACAGCATTGATGGGCAGAGTTGCTTATGCAATTATTAAATGAGTATCCGCTCTGAGCTAGGGACAGTAGTGATGTGATATAATCTTTGAAGAGATCTAAGCATGAAAAATACCAAGGAAACATTCACCCATGTTATCTTGGTTTAAGGCAGGGGTCAGCAACCTTAGGCCCATGGGCCACAAGCTGCCCATGGGGGTCATTTAACCGGCCCATGAGCTGCCCCCGAACCAATCAGCCCGCTCGGCGAGTCCCTGCGCGCTGCGCTAAACTGGCACGTTGCGGGGACTTGCTTCTGTGGTGCCGAAAATCGTGTCTGCTCAGACGCCAGAAATCGTGGCGTGATCTGGCCCATGGAGGGATCTCCGCTGGAGTGAACCGGCCCAGGCAAGGTAAACCTTGCCAACCCCTGGTTTAAGGTTTTGGTTTTGGTTTTTTATAAGTAGCACAGTGCTTGGTTCTCTCTCTCTCTCCCTTTGTCTCACTTCTCTCCTGCCCTCCCTACCAAAGTGCTCAATGGAGCCCATTATGGAGCCATTTCCTTTCTTTCCTCACAACAGTCCTGTGACGTAGTTTAGACCACAGAGATAGTGACTGCCCAAGGCCATCCCATTTATCCATAAATCATGGGTTTCTTTTGTCCAAGCCACTGCGCCACACAGCCTCTCTCTTTTTACTATTGCTGGAAAAGGCGACAGCTTTGCATTGGGATTATTCCCTGGGCTTCTGTACACAGCTGTCTCATGTTTTAGAAATTCTTCCACACACTGCAGCCAGTTAGTCGCCTGTGAAGTGCTCCAGCTGCATCATTCTTAACTTCAGCCTGGAAATATATGAAACTGGAACTAGAATCTCAGTTCCTCTGTTCCAGCACCTGGGCTGCTGGAAAGTTCAGAGCCAAATCTGAATGCTACAGCTTGGCCAACTAGGTCTCAGTGTGGGTGGCAGATATTTACTTCTGCCCCATCATGTCAACACTTTCCTCCCCAGACAACCTGTAATAACATTACTTAGTATTTTTATAGCTTCGCATAATTTTTCAGTACTCTTTGCAACAATCCTGTAAGGTAGGCTAGTATCATTAGCCACATCTTATGGCCTGAGGCCAAGTGATGGCTACTTAATTTGTTTGAACCAAGTATATGTTATATGCTACCGTAACCCTATAGTTGTCAGGCTTACTGAAGAACATCAAGTGTCTAGGAAATTAGAAGATGTACGGTATGTAGTTGCAGTGTTGCTTACAGAGTACATATGCAGAAGCTTTTATTAGTGCTAAAACAGGAGAATGTGAGTGGTGTGGGGCAAAGCAGAGGGGAGCAGATTCTCTCTTCCTTCTGCATCATGCAACAACTTGATATGCCACAGCATCAAGGAGACTGTGTGGTGTGTATGTGTTGTGAGTGCAGTACAAGCCTGCAATAACACGAGCATATGCAGTGACCATTTTCACTATGATCACTGTTGCAATGCAGCCCCCTATGGTTGAACAACTTGAAATGTGATCCTCAGGCTGAAAAGTTTAGTTACCCCTGAAACAGAGTACAGTGGTATCTTGGGTTACAGATGCTTCAGGTTACATACGCTTCAGGTTACAGACTCCACTAACCCAGAAATATTACCTTGGGTTAAGAACTTTGCTTCAGGATGAAAACAGAAATCATGCTCCGGCAGCACAGTGGCAGCAGGAGGCCCCATTAGCTAAAGTGGTGCTTCAGGTTAAGAACAGTTTCAGGTTAAGAACAGACCTCCAGAACAAATTAAGTTCTTAACCCGAGGTACCACTGTACATAAATTGCACGTTGTGTTCTAGAGGCATCACTTCTGCGGACATATATATATATATATATATATATATATATATATATATATATATATATATAATTAAAAACTTGGATAGGTTGCTTCTGGATGACCTGTTTATTCAACGTTTATCCAGATCTGCACAAGTTTGCAGAGTGGTTATATGACATTCGCTACCAGTCACTGATTCTGTTTTGTTTTCAAGGAAATTATACGATGTCATGTCAAGTAATTACGATGTCATGTCAAGCAGTTCATTTTTCTATCATTTTCCTCACCACAAAAAGTGATTTATTTATTTATTTTGGAAATACGCTTGTTGTGAAATAGCGCCAAATCCACTTTAATTATGCAACTGCATTTGCTGGTATGCCACTGAATCTCCCCATAACTTAGCAACAGTCTGAAATCAGCCTCTGTCTCTGGCCATGTAGGGTGCTTCCAGATGTGGATGATTTAGCAGCGCTCAGTTGTTGTTCTGCTTTAAGCTGGAAGCGGAATAGTAACTCTGCTTCCAGACATCTAATGCTTTGTAGCCAAGTAGTACTCCCCTCTTCACCATCTCCAAATGTTAGGAGGTGATTTTCCTTGGCGAGCTGCATGGTGAGGGTTTAATGGGCTCCTATCGTCACGCACTCCTCCCCTCACTGCGAAGTAAAGTGGGGGAGAAAAAAAGGGAAATGAAAGCAATGATATTTGGAAAGGAAAGGGTTAGAATCGATTCAAAGAGTGCAGAGATTGACCATAGAGAAGGAAATAGGTAAAACGCAATCTAGAACATAGTGGGAGAGAAATCTAATCATTCAGGATAGCAGCTTAGGAGGCCATGCACACCTGGGGAAATTGTGCAGTTATTGCGTAGTGTCAAGAGGTGGATATTCTGGCTTCTGGGAAGGAAACAGAACCTGAACAAAGAAAATACAAGAGGGGTGTGTTTTGTGAATGCTCTATAAAATGTTAGTGGGCTATTCTATGGCGTGGAGGCAGTTGTGGGTTGCATGCATAGATTCTAGGATTCCAATAGGCATATATTCCCTGTTCTACACAAGGCTCCATTGTGAAAGGAAGTCCGAGACCTGCGGCAGTCCTAGTTGTGGCATTACTGTCCAGCTTTGCAGCATGTGCTGGGATCAAGGTAATGCTACGTTCTTGGCAGCGGAACTGCTGGATTGTTCAAGTCCCTTGTGGCCACAGGATTAGGTAAGCAGCCAAAGAGCAGAAGCTGATGTAGGTCTGTGTGCTAACTTCTCCCATCCCCAACTCTCCCTCCTACAATTGTTTGCTGTCCTTGAGCTGTTTGTGTTGGACTATGAGCACTGTAAACAACTTTTAAATAACAACAAAAAAATCTGGGGTTTAAGGAGTAAGGAAAGGAAGAGTTTTAAAGCAGCTGTCAAACATAAGATGGAAGCAATCAATTCTGACACAATCGTATTCATGCAGAGCAAGTGGCCCTTCGAAGGGGCTCCTGGTTTTGCTGCTCAGGATCTTGCTGTATTCATGGCTTCATGTAATTAGTCCCACAACCTGATTTTCACACCAGGACACACTTCTGCAACATGTAATGCAACAGAAAATTAGCAAGGTCTTCTATTTTTTTAAAAAAATAATTTTTTTATAAGGGTTTTTACAATATTACAAAATAGACAAAGAAAAAAGAAAAAATACAAATAAAAAATAGTTAAAAACAGTCAATCTTTTCACCACTTATTTCCCGGACCTCCTCATACCTCCCTTTTTTGTATTTCAGTTCTATTTATTAGCTCAGCAGTTTCTTTCCCTCTTTATTTTACCCTGATCTTTAATCTTAAATTATTATAACATTAAATTTTACTTATAAAAAACCATTTTTTTCATATTCTTTTGTACCATTACAGCTAGAAACCACTTAATTTCAGTCCAACATCATTCTAGCATTCATTAATTTTGCAATATTTCTGTAAATAGTCTTTAAATTTCTTCCAGTCTTCTTCCACTGACTCTTCTCCCTGGTCTCGGATTCTGCCAGTCATTTCCGCCAATTCCATGTAGTCCATCACCTTCATCTGCCATTCTTCCAGAGTGGGTATGTCTTGTGTCTTCCAATACTTTGCAATAAGTATTCTTGCTGCTGTTGTAGCGTACATAAAGAAAGTTCTATCCTTCTTTAACACCGATTGGCCGACTATGCCCAGGAGAAAGGCCTCTGGTTTCTTCAAGAAGGCATATTTAAATACCTTTTTCAATTCATTATATATCGTCTCCCAGAAAGCCTTAATCCTTGGGAGAAAATTAGCAAGGTCTTCTAAGCATGTGCAGAGAGAGGTCCTGACTCCTACCCAACACACACAGACAGAGGCTTTTACTTGGAAGTAACAAAGAGGTTTTTATTTGGACAAGTTATGGTACAGGCTTGGCACCAGACACAGGGCTTAGGAGTCACGACACAGGTGTTTGGGAGCAGGGCTTCAGAACTGGATGGATGTCACCAAGATGTCCCAACAAGCTTCCCTGCACCTCCCACCAAGCTTTTATAAATGAGCCATGACACACTTGCTTGCCAGACTCACTCGCCTTGTGGGAATATCGGGATTGCAAGCAAGTGTGCTCCATTGGGACTGGTGGGTCTGCTGCCATCTGCAGAGGCAGCATCTGGTTCTAGGTGACAAAACTGGACTCTCCTGTTAAGACCCCTGTACAGTCACTACCACCACCTGTTCAAATTCCCCCGACATATCAAAGCCCCTCGCCAGCCTCCACTGGGAAGTTAGAGGAGAGAGCTGCCTTCCCAAAGCTACTGACGCTGGGATAGGAAGGGAGAGGGATCCCTCCTTCTCCTCCAACCCAGGCTCCTCCAGTTCAGCTCCACCCTTTGGTTTTTTCCTCCTCCTCCTCCGTCAGAGCCTGCTACCCCAGGCCTGATCTGACAGTGCTGTGGGACTCATGACAAGTGCCTTTCCTCATCAGGAAAGTTAGTTCCCATACTGGAAGAAGGATATCCATGGCATAGGATGTGATTTCTGGATAAAGGTGATATCCAGCACAATTTAAGCATTAATGCACAATATAGATCTGGTACAGAAACATGTCCCAAAGCTTAAGAATAGGAGCATGCTATTTGTTGTGTAGCGTAACTGTCTTTTTCTTTTAGAGTATATGTGTCTTACGTTTATGATACCTTAGCCCACAATCCTAAGATCATTTAACCGGGGAGTAAGTTGCATGGGACTGACTTCTGAATAAACATTCTTAGGGTACATCCTCACATATACTGTTTTTGGGGGGGATCTTTTTCTTTTTCTTTCTCATTGCATTGTATTCTGCGTGTGACAACCTCTTCACCAGGAAACATTCATTTTTTGTTCTGTCCATGTATACATATTTGTAAGTTTGTTTATAAACATCCCTATAAAAGCAGGGAGAGAAATGGCAGTATATAAAATATATTTTCCATAATTAAAATATGTTTTAGAGTAGAAAAATGTCCATTTTAGGTGCAGGGGACACTGACTTTATAAATAAACATTTAAGATAAACATTAAGATGGCTACCTCGTTGTTCCTATGCACTTGTGTGTGCACACCCGCTTTGAAACAGGCTCCCACACGGTAATTTTAAATAGCACAAAACAAGCAAATTCTCCAAATGCTATTTATACTGGCAGTGCAGTTGATGATGTCATTGCCGCAGCAATCACAAATTTTGTTTTCTCGCAATAAATGTGATGGTTTTTCCCATTAATCGTTCAGTACTGGTCGTGTTCTGTGCAAGACTTAACAACCAGCTCATGTTCTACTTTGGCTGGAGGCTCCCAGGGTCCTGTTCTCATCACCTCGCTTCACCCTCTGGCAGGCAGCTTCTGCCAAGGCAGGGCCCTCTGGCAGGCTGCCATATGATAGCTAGCAGACAAGCTGGGTACCCAGTTCAGAGCAGGGACATTTCATACCACTGAAAATGGCTGATCAGGTGCAGAGGAAAACAGGGCAACACCTCTGTAAGGTCTGGAGCTAGGCTTTGACAAATCTGTCAATTTCTGTTTCTCTCACCCTCCCCATCTTAAGTTCATTTCACCCCATTTCTGCATACGTTTGCATATTTTTAAAATGTCACCATTAAAAGTTGTATGCATTTTAATGCATGTTTCTCCTAATATACTCATTTTTGTATGCAAATTTGCCTAGTATATACATTTTTGCAAGCAATTTCCCCCTAATGGAATGCATTTTGTACATCGTTTTCCCCAATACAAGCATCTGGGTGTGTGTTTTTCAGTAGTACAGCAATTTTTGTGCACACTCTTTGATTAGATAACTGCACTGCAAAATTCAAATTAGTGTGAATTTCAAAAGAGCTGTTTTCTGGTTTGCATGTTAGTTAGGAAAGTGCAAATTAGGTAGGTTCAAATTAAAATGCGAGCAGAAATTTCTCACCCCTAGTCTGGACCACGCTACAGAGTAGCCTAGACTGAACAGGAAACAGGAAGGCAGATGCTATGGCATCACTTCTTTTCTAAAGTTCCACATTATCTCCTTGTCCTCTGCATGCCTTGCTAAGAAATGTCATTATTGTAGTGTATAAGCTTCACCACTAATGCTGCATTAATTCACAGTTACGATGTCTGTCTAGCCTTAACAAATTCTGCCCCATCCTTCTGGTGCCCATGCACCACTCAGGGCCACTTACTGCATTTCAGAATCACTGTTCAATAAAATATATTAAAACACAAGAACAAAACAATAAAAATACATTGGGAGGAATTCAACTCAGCACTAAAGGAAATTGCTGTGGCAGCACAGACATTTCTGCTTGCCTGATGGAATGATCTGTCCTCTCTTCCCTCTGTGTGCTGTCGGGGGTGTGTGGTTATCCTGCCTCTCCCCCAAGTAAATGTGGGCATGGGAGGCAAAGGGAAGAAAAGTGGGGGAAAGTTCCATTGTGCTAGTGCAAGTTTTGCATGGGCTTCTGCTGGCAGGGCTCTATAACTATACAACAGATAGAATACATAACATTAAAATCCATTTAAAAGCAACAATGGCAGAGACCACAGCGAAAAATGATCTTAGCAGGCAAAAGTCTTTCGGAATCAAAATGCTTTTGCCACATTGCCAAAAACAACTGGAGAGGAAGCCAAGGTATCTCACAATACTGGTGCACCCGCCGAAAAGGCCCTACAATGAAGCAATAAGGGGATCTGAGTAACTTAGGAAGAGTTTGTCTTAATTCTTTTTCATCAGTTAAGCTTGGAAAGCTTTCCAAGGACCTTAATTCCAGAGACACCACTTGGCCTCATGTGCCAGAGGTTTTGCAATCTGGAGACATGCATGTAGCACAGGCCTCACTGAGACCTATCCTACCATCTTTGTAACTGTTCACAAAGCATTTAATGCCAAAAATCTGTTTCTGTTTAAACAGAAATGCTCACTGCGGCAATCTAAAACCCCAGCTTTGTGGCATCTTGTTTTGCTGTGCAATGTTTGGTTATTCTCAGATTGGCATATTCCTGGAATAATGAAATGATGTTGTGTTGTCTCATTGTATCAACATGTTAAACATATTTGTAAGATTTTTCAGGGGGTGGGGATGCTGTCATTATCAAGTCAAATGCCTTCTAGTGACGATATAACCCAGTGTTTTTGTACTCGCCCTAAGAAGCAATAAGAGTTTAAACCACAGATAAATAGGAGATCCTGTACATAATATGCTTAGTTCAAAAGCAATTGATTCCTCAAAGAAAAAATCATTTGCTACCCAACCAATCCATCTCCCACTTCCTATGTATGGCAGCTGTACTAATTCATTACGCATAAAAGGGCTTTGGATGTTATAATTCAAGGAAGAAGGAAGTATGAATGACTGTCACTTTCTGGTGTTTGGACCTGTTTGCATTGCATTTGTTTATTTGTTTGACTTGCATCTGTTTTCATGGTTCTTAAAAATGTATTTATGTTTGTATTATTATTTATTTTAATAGTGTATTTTCCACTTTTCCACTCAAAGTACAGAAAGTGGTTTACAAATACTCTGCCTAAACTATTAATTGTATTGTAAAACTACCTTGTGAGAAGACATTCTGAAAGCCAGTGTATAAATCCACAAAAAAAACCTTAACAGGACACCTAAGAGATAACAGTGAGGTTTGTCTTAATGATTTTGTGTGCGCGTGCGCATGTGTGCCTCTCAAATTCTTTTTTTTTGCATCCCCTAGTTTCTTCAAAACATTTTTTGGCCAATGTTTGTGTTCCTTTTTGTTCCCTTCATTTGGAAAAGATTTCCATTTTTTGAAGGATACCTTTTTGTCTCTAACGGCTTCTTTTGACTCTGCTCATTAACCACACTAGCATCCTCTTGGCCCTCATGCTACCTTTGCTGATCTGTGGTATTCACTCCTGTTAAACTTCTAATATTGTACAGTGGTACCTCGGGTTAAGTACTTAATTCGTTCCGGAGGTCCGTACTTAACCTGAAAGTGTTCTTAACCTGAAGCACCACTTTAGCTAATGGGGCCTCCTGCTGCTGCCGCGCCGCCAGAGCACAATTTCTGTTCTCATCCTGAAGCAAAGTTCTTAACCTGAAGCACTATTTCTGGGTTAGCGGAGTCTGTAACCTGAAGCATATGTAACCTGAAGCGTATGTAACCCGAGGTACCACTGTATGTTTAAAACAGCTCCCAAGTATTTTGGAGTAACTTGGCCCTCTTGACTTTGACTTTCCTTTTTACCAATCCACTCATCTTGAGGAAGCTTCTAAAAGTTGCCTTAAATCCCAGAGAGCTGCTGCCGGTCAGTGTTGATAATACTGAACTAGATAGATCAATGGGCTGACTTCCTAAAGCAGCTTCCTGCGTTCCTAAGCCCTCCATTAGTGAGGAACGCCCAACAAAATCTTTGAAGAATAAATTAGGCATGGTGTTATTGACATCTTTAGCTCTTGTATGGATGCCTTTGAGGGAGGAAAATAGTGGGCATGCCCACCTACCACACTCTGTTTGAACCATGACAAATGGTTAAAGCACACACACACCCCGCCACCATGCCACAGACCTGTTCTGGTGTCATCCTGTCCACCATTTGTTTTCATTTAATCCATACAAGGACTGTAGATGGAAAGCATGTCATATCTAGTTTCACCCTCAGCTGACCTCAACAGATAGCAAGCTGCTATGTACCATGTCAAACTATTTGCCCATCTGTATCAGTATTGTGTCTTTCCCAGTGTGGTGTAGTGGTTAAGAGTGGTAGCCTCGTAATCTGGTGAACCGGGTTCGCGTCTCTGCTCCTCCACATGCAGCTGCTGGGTGACCTTGGGCCAGTCACACTTCTCTGAAGTCTCTCACCCTCACTCACCTCACAGAGTGTTTGTTGTGGGGGAGGAAGGGAAAGGAGAATGTTAGCCACTTTGAGACTCCTTTGGGTAGTGATAAAGCGGGATATCAAATCCAAACTCTTCTTTCCCATTACCTGTTGCCTGATTTTTCTAGCTAGCGATTGCGAACGGAGAGGCCATTTAGGAAAAGCTGTTCCATAGGATATATCAAATCCATAATCTGTAGGACTTTAAATGTTGTAAGATGCACTTGGAACAGAGCATGGAACCAAACAGGAAGATTGTAAACAGCAAACAACAACAACAACAAAGCAGCTATATATCTGCCTCCACAGACCTACAAGTAACTGCACTGAAATTTCCAAATAGTCTTCAAGGGCACCCCACAAAGAGATCATTACATTACATTTAATAGTCTTGGTCTAGCCAATTATTAAATTACTCATGGTGAACTCAGTCACAAGATGACTGCTAAAGTAAAAAAAGTGAAGCCAAGAGATGTAAGTTGGCAACAATTAGCTTCTATGAGACTTTTGGAGAAAGAGAGCAGAGGGAGATGGGACCAAGGAGCTGAGCAGTAAAGAGTTTTGAGAAAAACAGGGAAAAGGTCAGCAGAATAATATTTCTTTGCACTGATATAGTACATGTCAAGTGTTCAAAGCACTTCACAATCATTCTCTCTCATAATGACACTTTAAAGTAGGCTAGCATAATATTGCAGATCAGTTGGGGTATTAGTCTTAGTGAAGCCACATTTCTCTAGCAAGTACCTAGCAGAAGTGAGATTTCAAATCAGGAATAGGTCACATTTTTAGTAATGGCACTGCACCAAGTTTGCAGGAAGAATATGCTATTATTGCTTGATTCCAACCAGGCATTCAGTCATGATTTCCCAGTTATTAATCACCTAAAGAACTGAAGCACATACTTTCACAAAGGTCCAGTGGTAAGTCCATGAAGAAAATCCCAAGTTATGCGAAATACCTCAAGAGCCTGGACAGCTGCTGCCAACCAGTGTAGACAAGACCGAGCTAGATAGATCAATGGTATGATATATAAGGCATAGAGACAAAATAGATGCAACAGTACTGTTCATTCAGCAAGCTAGGTCCCAGCAGGTACTTTGAACAACAATGACTACCACTAGTTTTAAGTGAGATGAACTTCTAGAAGCTTCAGGAGAAAAAGAGAGAGGGGGAAAATTTCTGTGATTCACTATGATGTCTGCACATGAATATTTTTACCCTGAAGGAATGCAGATGCATTTTTGCTCTGTTAGAGCACAGTTTTTAGCAGACCAGCAATGATGCACTGTACACAGACCATATTAAAACACAGTGTTCTCCCGAGAGTTTTCCACAGCATTTTCTTCTAAGTACTTGTTTTGTAATGGGCATTTTATTTGTTTTTGCAGAGACTCTAAATAGTACATGTCTCAAGAAAATCAATGTGCTGTTCCTTTATGGGCTGGAATGCATTTTATTAAAAGTCTCTGTATTTAGCTTTTAAAAAGTATTTGTTGGTGTGCTGGACCCAGTTCATCCCTTTTCAGAATAAAATACAGTCCACCAGGTAGTCATTCCTTGGTGTTATATTAAGATGGCAATTGGAATTCCCAGTTCTCAAAGTGGCCATGCATCATGTGAAGGCCAGTGGAAACAGGCTGAATGTTGCTCCACATGGTGATCAAAACATGTAGAGTGTCCTACTTGTATGGAGTTTCCACTCCCATCACCAGACACTTCTGGAAGTGCTTGGTGGAAGCATAGAAACTCTTCATGATGGGCACAGTCCAGGTGACAGGCCACTGGCATATGGTGTAGCCATCATGCACAGGCTGTTTCAAGAGGCTTCCAGATGGTGGTCATAACATGCCAAGAGGCCTCATTGTTTCATAACATATATCCAGTTGCCCTTGCACTCCCACTATGATACAAGCAACTGAAGAAAATTACAACTCCACCAGTTACTAAAAAGGTAAAGGTACCCCTGCCCATATGGGCCAGTCTTGACAGACTCTAGGGTTGTGCACCCATCTCACTCTATAGGCCGGGGGCCAGCGCTGTCCGAAGACACTTCCGGGTCATGTGGCCAGCATGACAAGCTGCATCTGGCGAGCCAGCGCAGCACACGGAACGCCGTTTACCTTCCCACCAGTAAGCGGTCCCTATTTATCTACTTGCACCCGGGGGTGCTTTCGAACTGCTAGGTTGGCAGGCGCTGGGACCAAGCAGCGGGAGCGCACCCCGCTGCGGGGATTCGAACCGCCGACCTTTCGATCGGCAAGCCCTAGGCGCTGAGGCTTTTACCCACAGCGCCACCCGCGTCCCGTTCCACCAGTTACTACCCAATGCAAAAAAAACCCCATGTCTCTCCATATCAGTCTCTACAGCCACAACTATAGAGTAACTCTCCAATGGTTTGACTTCATCCCAAAAGGTGCTCTGCACCATTGTCTCCCAAGACAGAGGGATGCCAACCAACTGACCTGAAGAACATTACTTGTCCTATCCTACTATAGCATCTCCTCAATGCAAAAGTTTAGCACCTGTCCAGATGATACATCTATAGAAGGGTGAAAATTCCTCATAATAGTCAAGCAAACTGCCTAAAGTCAAGCTATGCTTTAAAGCATGGGTAGGCAAACTAAGGCCTTCTATCCAGCCCACAGACTCCCTGGGAATCAGCATGTTTTTACATGAGTAGAATGTGTCCTTTTATTTAAAATGCATCTCTGGGTTATTTGTGGGGCCTGTCTGGTGTTTTTACATGAGTAGAATGTGTGCTTTTATTTAAATTGCACCTCTGGGTTATTTGTGGGGCATAGGAATTCATTCATACACCCCCCCCCAAATATATAGTTTGGCCCCCCACAAGGTCTGAGGGACAGTGGACTGGGCCCCTGCTGAAAAAGTTTGCTGACCCCTGCGTTAAAGCTCGTTGGTTTCACTGCCCCGTAGTAACTCCAGGCAGGTTGTTCAAGAGATCCCATTTCTGTTCTGTGTTAAACGCCACCTTGTTTAAGAAAACCATAAGGAAATTAAAATGCTTCTCCGTATCTTGCATTGAAGGAAGCAGAAACAGATTATTCTTTATTGGTTCCAAAGATGAAACAGATTTTTATGAAGCGTTTCAATCACAAATCATTCGTCCACATCACATAAATTAAAGCCCCATATACTGCAAAAGGCAGAGAGCAGTTCAGCATTTGCGCATTATGCTACATAAGCCTACAAGCAAAACAAGAGCAGGCATATCACAGCTGCCAATTCAAGGCTGGGATTGTGTAAATAGCTGAAACTTTTCACAGAGGTTGTAAATTGCAAGCTGTAGAACCCTTTCCAGAAATAACAATGTGCTTTTCCAAATTATGACTGTTCACTTTGATGGCATCCTTTCTCCCTTCTTTTCTAATGGCGGGATGCTCTTGTCTGAAATAATGAAAAGCTTCAGAACCTCCAGTTTCTGAGCAATCTGAGAATTTCCTCTAGTCTAGAAGATTCTGTAAAGAGGTCAGAGCATTGTAACTAAACACCTGGTGGGAAGTCAAAGCATCAGCCTGCAAGTTCTAAGTCTGATGTGTGTATATGTGTGATAAATCTATCACATCAGGTCTATTGGCTATTTCCTACTGGACTTTGGTTCCCATCCATTTTTCATGTAACGTTCCCATCGTCTGCTATAGTCAAATGAGGGAAACTGTTCCTGGATCAGTCTGTTGCTAGAGTTACACCTCTGAATGCCCCTGCATGGGAAATCCTGTCTAAAATCCCATATGTAGAATGTGAATACGTCAAGAAGCAGGCTAGATCAGAATCCTTCCTCATGTCAGTTTGTTTCTTTGTTTTAAAATAAGGGGAGTTCAGGCAGTCTCCGCACCTGCCTTCTGTAGTGGTACAGACTAGGAACAGTTTTACCACCCAGTTCTGAATGCTGCATTTTAAGAAGGAAATTGACAAACCAAAACAGGTTCAGAGGAGGGATTACTAAGGGTACGGTACAAAAGTTTTATGAAGAAATTTTGAAGGAACTAGGTTGGAGAAGGGAACACTGACAGCGAAGAGGGAGGGAGGGACCTGATACCACTCTTCAAATACTTGAAGGGCTGTCGGATAGAAAAGGGCAAAGATTTGTTATCTGCTACCACCAGGAGCTGTGTGTTGAGTATTGTAGACTTAATTTTACATAAATGTGTGTAGTGGGGGCAATAAAGATAGCCCCGTACAGAAAGAAAGAGGCATGTATGTGACTGCATGGATTAAAATAAGGAAAGAGAGAAACACACTAGTTTATTTGCAAGCTACGACAAGCTTGCTTTCCTTTTGAACTGTATGATACAGGTGCTTTCTTGATACTCTGTTCAGCAGAGGCCACTGGAATGGTATGCTAAAGCCCTTCCTTGCTTCTCCTGGTTACTGGGAAATTATTAAGTGGATGGTCACTGCACTCATCTTGAATGGAATCTAAAGCTGATAGGGATTGGTATGTTTGTGGAGGCAGGGTGCCTTTGAATACTAGTTGCCGGGAATCACAGGTGGAGAAAGTACTGTTCTCCTCAAGTTCTGCTCAAGGGCTTCCCATGAGCCTCTGGTTGACCACTGCAAGAACAGGATACTGGATTGGATGGGCCTTTCACCTGATCTAGCAGGCTCCTCTTGGGCAAGGCGAATCATTCAGTGCAGAAATAGGTCAGGATAGCCTCAGGTCCTTTCCAGTACTACTGTACCATCCTATGATTCGAAGAAGATCTCATTATAGATAATTTTAGCAGCTGACTTAGTTGCCTCCTGTGGCACTGCCACATTAGTGCCTTCTACTTCTCTAAATAAATTCTGCACTAGGTTGCTTGAGGGTAAAGCATTCATCTGGAAAATTCATTCTCATGCACATTTCCATGCCTGTGCCCAGTGGTATAACATCAGGTCTCGGGAATTCTTCCCCACTGCACTTTTTGGGGGGTGGGTAAAGATGTTTCTATTTAATGTGGGTTGCTTGCCCCTCCAGAACCATTTCACAAATAGTTGGTTTGTTGTGTCAATTGCTGCCCTTTGTGGAGAGGAAAAGCAGCATCTGGAGAACATAATGGGTTCTTGGCAGAGCTGTGCCTGGGAGGCCTCTACGTCACCCCAGCCTAGCGTGGCAATGAGCTCTGGCTCCCCACAGCCTTGCTCTGGAGATTGCAAAGCTGTACCCAACAGCATTATTCTGTGGTCAAAGCCAACCCCACTGCGGGAGACAAGCGCTGCTGGCCTGGCACCTATCTGCATAATGGAGTACAGGCTGTTCCTTGATGACCTGTGGTCAAACAAATACAATCCTGCAAAGCTGGTGAAAATTGAGCATAGGGTTAGAAACCGCTGGGTGTACCCTCTGTGAAAAGGGGTACATAAATGGACTATTGGAGGGCCCCAGATTGTTGCATCTTAGGTCACAGAGCTGGAGCTGGGGATACATTTGAACATGTGTGGAAGCCCATCCAGTGAAGGAGGTGACTGATTCATGCTGGTGGTGCAGTGGGGTTGGTAAAAGTTTCCACCCTAACTCAAAATGGGAATGGGGAAACTATTTTCAGGAAGGTAGGTAAAGGTAAAGGTACTCCTGCCCGTACGGGCCAGTCTTGACAGACTCTAGGGTTGTGCGCCCATCTCACTCAAGAGGCCGGGGGCCAGCGCTGTCCGGAGACACTTCCGGGTCACGTGGCCAGCGTGACATCGCTGCTCTGGCGAGCCAGAGCCGCACACGGAAACGCCGTTTACCTTCCCGCTAGTAAGCGGTCCCTATTTATCTACTTGCACCCAGGGGTGCTTTCGAACTGCTAGGTTGGCAGGCACTGGGACCGAACAACAGGAGCGCACCCCGCCGCGGGGATTCGAACCACTGACCTTTCGATCGACAAGCCCTAGGCGCTGAGGCTTTTACCCACAGCGCCACCCACGTCCCAGGAAGGTGCAGAAACCCGCGTTCAGGAAGGTACCATGCTGGAAATTGTTAATTGGAGCAAATGGCCACCCATTTGGAGTTTTTAACATAGGGAAATATTCAAATCCTTCACTCACTCTCATATACAGTCAAAATGTACAAAACACCTCTCCCAGTGTAGTGACTGAAAGGCTTTTGTGAGCTTGAAACCAGAAAAGAGAGAACACAGTTTAACATTTTCTGCTTAGCCATGGTTTTGTATGGGTTGATCAATGTAAGTGCCGCAATGGGATTTGAACATGACATCTTAACTGGGTGACTGGCCCTGGGGAAAATAAGTTTGGTTTAGATAGCAGCATGAAATCTTTGAACGTTTACTAGTAGAAAAACTGAATGCTGATTAATGTGAAGGTATTGTACTTCTTCTGAGGAGGATCTAAGACTGTCATCATGACGAATGACAACGAAGGCAAAAGGAACCACTTTAGCCTGTCAGGGAGGAAACTGCTTAGGAATAGTGAGTGATTGCTAATCCAACAACTAGCTAATGGAGGACAGATATGGGGAAATCCTGCCTTCCTGGTAATAAGATCTATGAGTCTGTGGAGTAATCTCCCAAGGGATGAAACGGAATCCCCATTACTGGCAGAATTTAAAATTGGAGAGGGGCTTGGGAATCTACTGCAGGAGGGAAATGTTGTGTCTGTGTGAAAATCTAGTTGGTTTAGAAAAGAGATGTTTACCAGACAGATATGTATTTTTGTATCACTTGGAGGTGGCCTCGTTGGAAGATGAGAACCTTAGGTCAGGGAAATTAGCTGTAGTGGGCAAAGTTCACGGCAGATGGAACTTTGGTGACTTCCATGGAATTGTGTCAGGCAAGAACATAAGAACAGCCTTGATGTTAGGAATAGTGGTCATTTTAGCTTATCATCCTATCTCTGATCATGGCTCATCTGTACTGTCTGCATCTGCACATATCAATCATGGAGCAAAGTACTATTTTGCTAGAGGAATCTGCAACAAAATGTTGCAGTGTAGAATGCCCTGTTCAGGGTTCCAGCCATGCCATCTTTCAGGATATTTCACCCCCACCTCCCACAATAGCCAATCAGCATTATGTGCCCACCTGTAAAGGTTTTTTGAATTTCTGCATGTCTTGGGGTCCCCGTCCCCCCGCCACCTGACGGTGCCTTGCCCTTGTACATGAATGGTGCCATTTTAGCTACGTAAGGATTCATAACTGGAGAATGAGCTTACTATTACCATATAGGATTTCCAGAAATGTAAGAACTGAGAGGAAAAAGAGTATCAGTATCAAACTTTATTTCAGTCACAGAGCAGCATAAGATAAAACATATGGATAAACTGAACACATAAGAGAGGCAAAAGAAAAATGGAGGTGGAAGAAATAACCAAAATGCAAACTTGCAAAAGTGGCAAGAAGGCTCCACACTTACAAATGGTTTCCAATGTGCTATGAGCTGTTCTACTAATCCATTCTGAAAAGTCTTCTAAAGGGCCTGTCCACATTTGAGCATTGTTTATCAATAGATAAAGCACTCCCCCCCACTTGAATTAGAATGGAGTTATCCACACCTGCATGCATTTGAATCTGTAAGTGGTAAGTAATTTTGGTCTTTCCCATTCATACCAGAAGGCATTCCCTTTCCCAGCCTTCTAATTGTGTGATTCCATTATGCCAGTTAAGCACCAACAGGGCATGTGTGCAGGTAGTTGTGTGCATATTTTATTAATATTACTTTTTTTAAAAAAAAATCCCTGCCCAAGAAGTGTGCAAAAGGAAACTGTAATTTTTCTTTCTTTCTGGTTTTGTCCAAATCTGAAGGGTAATAATAATAATAATAGTGCTCCATTCACGAATATACGAGAAATAGTTACAAGCAGAGAAAAGGAATGAAAGCATTAAGAAAGTAGTGGGCTTGGAAAGGGGAGTAGGAGAAAGTGACAACTGATCCACGCATCAATTAAAAAAACAAAGTCTGCAACCCTGAGTGGAGCAGTTTGGAGCATAATTTCCCACAACTTGTTAAATTATCCCTGTATTGAGTAAACCTGAATTTACAGAGGGAAAGCATTGAGATTGGTGTTGTTTGAGGGTCATATCATATGGACTATGCAAATTAAATGGGAATGCAAACAGCAACAAGCACACAGTAAACTCTAGTGAGGACAAGTCCTTAATCAAAAGCAAAGTCAGAGTAAGCTTCGCTGTTATGTGAATTTATTCCTCTCTCATAAAACTGGAACCCCGAGCCATCCAATAGAGCTGAATATTGGAAGATTTTGGACAGACAGATGCAAATGCTTATTTGCACATCATTAAACTATGGAATTCACTCCCATGAGGTGCAGGGACGGCCACCAGTTTGGATGCCTTTAGAGTGGGATTAGACAATTTCATGGAATATAAGGCCATTAATTGCTACTAGCCACAATAGCTATGTTCTGCCTCTAGTGACAGAAGCATGATCTAGTAGGCTTCTTCTTATGTTGAATAATGTGTTGTTGTTTTAAAAGCATTGACTTAATGAGGAGCCACTGTAGATTCTTAAAAATCTTCCTCCACAGGTACATTCCGGCAACCATGTATAATATAATCTTGCATGCACATTTTACATCTTTAACAGATTATTTGGACTAACCATCATTGATAAATATATAGTTCTCTAATAATAATTATATGATATTAATTATATAATAATTAATATGGGACGCGGGTGGCGCTGTGGGTAAAAGCATCAAAAGGTCGGCGGTTCGAATCCCCGCGGCGGGGTGTGCTCCCGTTGCTCGGTCCCAGCGCCTGCCAACATAGCAGTTCGAAAGCACCTCCGGGTGCAAGTAGATAAATAGGGACCGCTTACTAGCGGGAAGGTAAACGGCGTTTCCGTGTGCGGCTCTGGCTCGCCAGAGCAGCGATGTCACGCTGGCCACGTGACCCGGAAGTGTCTGCGGACAGCGCTGGCCCCTGGCCTCTTGAGTGAGATGGGCGCACAACCCTAGAGTCTGTCAAGACTGGCCCGTACGGGCAGGGGTACCTTTACCTTTTAATAATAATTTGTACGAATCCTTACATTTGTATGTTTCCCTCCTGCCCCATCATAAGGGCAGAGTTTGGGTAAACAATATGCTTCTTATTTTATGCTTGTAACAAGCAGTGTTGTTGGTGAACTCACTATTGGCCATTTCATTCATATGCTGCACTTTTAGTGTGCATGTACACCTAAGATGTTCACTTTTTAATTCACCATATAACCATATAAGGCATTTTACACCACCATCCCTATCTATCACTACTCTCTTTTGGTCTCTGGGGGATTTTGCCCAATTATTGCTACCATCCCTTTATTAAATACTATGCTGTGGGTTGGGAAGGGCATTTGAAAAATTAATTAAATTAAAAACAACATATAATACAAAATTCCTAACATGCTCATCGAACAATACAAGTCCTGCCCCATTCCTTTAAAAGATGAGCACCATAGTGGGGGCTAACTAAGCAACCAAAAGCCCCAAAAGTCTAGCACCTAAAAACTGACAATGATGGTGTCAGGTGCATTTCCCTGGGGAGAATATTACACAAACAGGGCCATCAATGAAAAAGCCCCTCCTCATGTAGCCACCATTGGCACCTCCCTCAGATGAAGCACACATAGAAGGACCTCTGATAAAGACCGCAGGGTCCTGGTTGGTTCATGTATGAAAGAGGTGGTGCTTATGCCTAGAGTTGCCCGAGACCAAGGGTATCGTTTTACATAGGAGCACAGGAAGCTTCCATCTGCCTAGTCAGACCATTGGTCCATCTAACCTGGTATTATTGGCACTGACTGGCAGAAGCTCTCCAGGATTTTGGGTGAGGTTCTCTCCCATCCCTACCTAGATGTACCAGTGAGTGAACCTGGGACCTTTTGCATACAAAGCCTGTTCTCTGCCACTAAGCTACAACCATTCCTTAATGTCATTTGAGATAAATAAGGTAGCTGCATTTCCCCACCCGTTCCTCTTGTCTTCCTACCCGCACCTCCTTTTTGGCACACCTGCAGCCCTTCTTCTTCCAGTAGGTAAGGGAGGGAAATGATGGCAGGGAGAGATGGGAGGGGCCAACAAGGCTGCCTCATCATCCACCACATCCACCTGTGCCTAAGTATGTGTATGTCTTCTCAGGAATGTGACTGATGCCCCATGCACTTGTTCATTTGGACAAAGGTGTGCATCCCTGGGGGTTGTTCCTTCCCACTGACTGGCCTGCCTCCTGCTGAAGGTAGTGATAGTTGATTGCTCCCCAGAGTTCACACCGCACAGATGCAAAAAAGCAGGATAAGCCATCTTTCTGAAATGGGGAAGGAGGGGAGTGATGTACTCCTGTGTAAAGCTACAGTACTGCCTTCAGGGCACAGGGTGGGTAGTATCTGCCTGCCTAGCTGCCACAGGGGCTCCTGTTGCCTGTTCCCTCCTCTGGAAAACAAGACTCTGCTAGGCCCTTCCAGTTTTAAAAATAGACCCTTTGCTTATGGAAAATTAAGGATGGATAAGCGGCTCCGCAGGATGCCTCTTTGCTTCTAATTATATTGTAAATCAATTGCTGTGTTAAAGAATCCTGGCAGGCAGCTCAATCTTCGGTGCACGAGGAGCCTTTGTAACTTAAACAAGATGCTTTGGCAAATCCTTCAAGCCTGATTTTCATCAATGGGAGACCAGGGGAGCAATTGGATGATATACCAGGCAGGCTTGGACTCTAGTGGACCTCGAGTTCTGCATTGTATACAGAGATTCACATTGTCTGCTTCTCATTGCTAGCACAGGCAAAGCGTAGGCACTGTTTTGGGGGAACAGTCCACACTCTCTATCAGCCATGACCATGATTAAATACAGAAAGGTCAGGAAACGTAGAGAAATGCCATGGTGAGAGAGGCAGGATAAAGGGCTATGCTTTACTGGACACCTTTGCTCAGTATAGGCTTTTTAGTTTCACAAAACTATTCAGAACTATGATTCTGCTAGATGTTTTATCAAACACAAAAGTTTCTTATGCTAATGATACTGTTACACTTGTCTCACTTCTCCAAATGCTTAGGTGTTCCAGGGGTGCTGTTCTTTCCTTGGTTTGGGTCCCTTTGGACAGTGGTTGATGGAGGCTTATTGGCATATTGTAATATTTGCATTCATTTAGAAGGTTATGCATAGGTAGAGGTATAGCTCAACACTTCAACAAACAGCCAAAAGCCACAGATTGTAACAGATCTCTCAGAAGACAGAATATGCTTGCAGAGTCCAAACTCAGCTTTCTTCTCTCTCTCCAT
This sequence comes from Podarcis muralis, assembly GCF_964188315.1. Lineage (NCBI taxonomy): Eukaryota > Metazoa > Chordata > Lepidosauria > Squamata > Lacertidae > Podarcis > Podarcis muralis. The sequence continues at coordinate 38,609,024 of NC_135656.1, read as the reverse complement.
TTCTGTCTGAAACTGTGGTCTCTGTTCTTCATGGAGTGGCCTCCTTAGGTGAGGGGGGTGGGAGGTCAGATATTTCCTAGGCATTCATAAAATGTAACGAATCAGATCCCATGGAAATACATTGCAGATATGTGGCTGGGTCTTCCAATATTCCATCTGGCACCCTCCTTCCTGTCTAGGAACCAGTTGGGTTCCCATATGATTCACTTGTCCATGCAGTGGTTTTATTCTTACCCACTCCCCACTGATGTGGAATTGTGTCATGGGAAAGCAGCTTCCATGCTTCTGTGGCACTATGCAATGGGTGGGGAATCCTTCTCCATCCAAGAAGCTGCAGTGGCAAGTAAAAGAAATGAAAGTTTGCACTATAAATTTAGATCTGTGCTAAATAAAGGTAAAGGTAAATGAACCCCAGTCGTGGCTGACTCTGGGGTTGCGGCGCTCATCTCGCTTTATTGTCCGAAGGAGCCAGCGTACAGCTTCCAGGTCATGTGGCCAGCATGCCTAAGCCGCTTCTGGTGAACCAGAGCAGCGCACGGAAATGCCGTTTACCTTCCTGCTCGAGTGGTACCTATTTTTCTACTTGCACTTTGATGTGCTTTCGAACTGCTAGGTTGGCAGGAGCAGGGACCAAGCAACGGGAGCTCACCCCGTCATGGGGATTCGAACCACGACCTTCTGATCGGCAAGTCCTAGGCTCTGTGGTTTAACTCACAGCGCCACCCACATCCATTTGTGCTAAATACCCCCCCCCCAAAAAAAAACAACCCACCACAACCTTTGGCAAGGTCGTTAATTCACCACAAAGATACTGCATTATATTTGCTGGGAGAGGGACAAAGCCCTAAGACCTTTTGAGGGCATCTTACATTTAATAAATATGAAAGGAGGGGGACATGGCTTAGTGATGTATTGCTTTTCAATTCCTGGTGTTTCCAGGTACTGAGAGAGAACCTTGCCTGAAACCCTGCTGAGCCACTGCTCAATGTAGACCAGGGTTTCCCAAACTTGGATCTCTGGTTGTTTTTGGACTACAATTCCCATAATCCCTAGCAGGACTAAAGTGTGCAGGAATGATGGGAATTGTAGTCCAAAAAAGGTGGAGGCCCAAGTTTGGGAAACCCTGGTTTAGACAACACAGAACTAGGTGCACTAATGATCTGACTCAGTATAAGGCAGCTCTTTTATTTTTTTTAACTTAAGAAACATGGCTTGTTCCTTCTGCAAAACTTGGAGTTTCCTCCAAGCCTGCTAATAATCTTTTCTTGTGTGTGGATGATGCTGTTTTGACTGAGTAAGTGCCAGTACTTGCCTCTGAACTTCAGAAATCAAGGAAACGATCACAGGTTGGCTGTAACATCTCTGTGTGTGGCCATGATGTTATAAATCTAAAGGCATACATCATGGGACATAGCGCCCCAGCTTATGTAAAGGTGACATCATCAAGGTAGAGTGAAATAAACGGGGCAGAAATCTGCATCCCCCCTTGTCAGGGAGAGCTCTTTTGATGAAGAGAGCAAGTCTGTGCAGAAGCAGCAAGTGGGTGCATAATGCAGAAGCAGCCTGGAAGTGAATGGAAAAAGTGAAGTGTTTTGTGCCCTAGAGCAGACGACTCACACAGACAAAAGTACAGAAAGCTTTTTGCATTCTCAAACCATTAATAAATTCCTCACTCATCTCAATCTAAACATCTGCACAAAGGCGCACATTTGTCAGAAACTGGCTAATCCAGGAGAGAGCAGGCAGCTGCCAGCTTTAGTTGGAAGTTTCATTCAGCTGAGTATCTGAGTATCATTTCATGGCTGAGCATTTCTAGGGCCCATGCACTGCTGGCACTATGCTTGTCAAATGGATGCTGCTGTTGCCCCCTCGATCACCTGTCCTCTCCTGCTGATCCTCATTGCTGTAAAGCTGAATGGGACTGGTTGGAAGGAAGGAAGATGATAAAGGGTAACAGGAAAAGTGTGTCTATAGTCTGCTGTGGCCGAGAGCACAGCTTGGTGACATCACCAGCGGTGATGGCAGTACTGTACTTAAGGCGAGCAGCAGAGCAGTGGCCGCTGGTGCCCATTGGAAGGGATAGGGCAGGAGGAAGGGAGGCCAACAGTAGGTAGAGCCAGAGCCAATGACAAACAGAGCTTCCTAATTCTGGTTTTGTCTCTACCATCCTGAATTCTACAAGGGCAACACAGAGACTAAGGAAGAGGAAGCTGGCAGGCACTTCCACCCCCTGGTCTTGTTGCTAGGTGGGAAGGCAGGTAGGTGAGAGCCATTAGGGCACACTGAGGTTGGTGGGATAGTACCTCATTTGCCCTAATGGGCCAACTTCCTTTGAAGCAAAGCAGACTGGCAGGCAGGCTTTGGATGTCCCAAAGTGACTTACAGTATAAAAGACAGTAAAACTCCATTTAAACCAAACCTAAAACACAACAGGTAAACATGCTCTTCCAAGAATATTTATAAAAGGGCCCACCCTAACCACTACATTAAATTATTAACACTAGGAAGGTCAAGAAACATAACTCACTACCCATCCAATTAACAATTGAAGGTCCGAGTAAATAAAAATGTTTTAGCCTGTCACTTAAAGTGAACAATGATTGTGCTCTTTGTATTGCCTAATGCACTTTTCTTTTCTTGTTTAAGCAGCGATTGGTAGGTTTTTAATTTCTGCTTTGTGAGAGGGTGAAAGATGTGCTTCCTGACTCTTGTCCAAGATCTGTGGGGTTTTTCCTTATTACAAGTGCAGTGTGAAACAGCTGCTGCCAGATCCATACATCTGTGCAATCCATCTGCACAACATATGCTTAATACTGCATGGCAACTGTGGTCCCAAGAGCATCTCTGAGCAGAGCAGGTAGCCATTAGGAAGCCATCAACACAGCAGGAAACACCAGCAGCCCTACTGTCAACTTGGCAGGACTTGTACCCAGTTTGTGGGAAACGACACCTCCGAACAGTGAGGCCAGAGAAAAGTGGTTATAAGAGCTGACAAATAACACTTTGGATGTTTGCTCTTGAACAGCCACCCTGCTCACTTGACACTGTGGAGTTCAACAGGCCAGCACATGTTCTGTGTAATACTTCACAGGAATCGCCCCTCATAGAACCTATGTCAGTAAAAGCATATATTTGCAGAAAACTATTTGTGGTCTCCCGCTGTTAATATAGTGCAAGGTAGATCCCAAAATTTATAGGGCTATTTTTGTGCAGATGTATAAACTTTCTGTTTCTTTCTACCCACAGGATACAGAAACTGGGCAGCATAGCTATGTTTCCACGGCTCCCCTGCTTTCCAGGGCCACCATTACTAGCTACACTCAAAAATATAGCCAGGTTCATAGTTAATATGGAAAGGCCAGTTAGCAGCAACTTTCTTCTAGCAGCCCCCATTACTTGTGACTCTCGCCACCCCTTGAATTCAATTTTTCCTTGCACCCTTTGGATAGCTAAAAGCTTTGAGAAACCATGGTAAGAATAGGTGTTGAGAACATGTTTCCTGAGGGCTAGAGACCAAGCAAGAGTTCCTTTTTTTCTTAAGGAGAATCTCTGTTGGTCTGTTGTAATGTTCTCAGACAGGCAAGCAAGCCTCAGTAAGAATTAATGACTCTCCGGCAGTTTTATGTACTTTTATTTACAAAAAACACATCCAGAGCACGACTTCTAGCCTGATCTTTTTGAAGGAGTTGGTCAGTCTGAATCTCTGCCCCTCTCACAGCAGGAAGGACGCCAGATTCTCCCCTTCCCCTGTTGCCCTTCCATTGCACTCTGACCTTGTCCAGTCTTCGAGAATGGGAACTGAGAGGCTGGATTTCCCCCTCCCCACTTCCACTAGACACACTCTCCATCCCCTGCCTCTCTGCTGGTTGCCTAGCAACCCTCTGACTGCCTCTTAACTCTCCCCCTTCTTGAGAGCTATCTGTGTCTGTGACTTCTTTGTGAAGGGAGTTCGAGCTTCCTGTCAGCCAGCTTTCATCTGCAGAGCCGGGCCTCTCTCACAATTGGCTCAATTTCTGAGCCTGACTCTTCCCCTGCACTTGGTTGAGGCTGACACCTGTATCGTAGATAACGTCCATACTATACTGATGGGTATGTTTTTAGTTTGTTCACACTGGTGCTTGCAAGGACAAGAAAATCTTCTGCCGTACTACAGTGCAAATGTAGCAGGGAGTTCTGATTTTTGTTTTTTTAAAGTAATAGCTCTCACATTTATCAGAATAGCATAGACATGCCCTGATAGAACATGAGTTTTTGGAAGTTGGTTAGTTCTTGCATTCCATGTCCTGTGTTGACAGTCTCACTCATCAGTCGAGGACTATTAACAGAACCTGCAAATGGACTCATGCCCTTTCAGCTACCCTAGGACAGAAAAGAAACAAAAACTCACTGGAACTGTTCTGTGAGTCATATATATATTTCCTCTATTTGTTTCATGTTGAGAACCATCAGATTGGGTGGAACCTCAAGGGTCATCTATTTCAAATCCTCTCCACTCAGGCAGGATTAATTGTACCTAAACCTTCCTTGACAAATGTTTGGGGATTTTTCTTGTTCAGAACAGTGCGCTTCTTGTCTTTATGTGACAGTTTTCCATTGTCTTGCTTGGAGCATTTCCCTGGCTTTGTACAGACTAAACTTTTATTAAACCAGATATGGGGGCAAAAAAATGTGACTGCAGAGACTGAGGCTGTGGGTGTTTTTCATACGTGACACTAAGAAATGCATCTGAGCTTTTTGTGTGGATGCCGCAATCCACTCCAACCAATTTTTAAAAATAAGTGTTCTGCTTATTCTTTCCTAGCAGTAACAATTTTATCACCACAGTTTTCTGTGCCATAGACCCTATGGCCTCTACAGTAAAGAGCTTCTGCTCGAGGGGAGGTATTTGTACGTCTCACTGAAAATATTTTGTTAAATTTTATAGTGGGGTATCTTTCAGACTTTAACATTATGAAAACATCTGGATGGAGGAGAAAGATAGAAGTAATCACTGATGAACTGGCACTAAATGGCCCTGGGAGCAGAATGACCTTAGTGACATGTTCAGCCCTTTTTTTGTCTTTCCCACACAGTGCAAAATGACAGAGTCTGAAATGCTGCTACATATGTCATATATATAGGTTCAGTGTGCCGCTGCTACGAGAAGAGTGAAGCCCAGGCTCTCTCTGATCTGCTTGGCATTAAAGGATTGAAAGGTTATGTAGAGGAAGATATTTATGCCCGTGAGTCATTATTCTAGGGAAACCAAATACTTACTTGCAATATATTTATTTCATTTGTCTATGAGCAGATATTATTCAATCTGTACGAAATGAAAACAGCCAGCATTCTCAGCCTGATTGCTCTGTGGTTAATTCAGTTCACAGTTTGACTCTTCAGTCCAAAATAAAATGGCCACATTTGCCTTTCCTAGTGAGTGAACTTTTAAAAAGTTGAAGAAAAGCATGCAAGGAGATGCACTGTTCACCTCCTGCCACCTTCTCCTGCTGGAAAAGAAAGCACCTCCTCACAAACACTTCTCTGAAATCAAAGTGGCCCATCTCAAGGAAGTGGTTACAAGGAGTTTTGCTCCCTAACTAGAGAAGGAGGTAAGAACAGATGGAAAGACCAGCCAATGGTTGTAACATAGACCCAATTTGTTGGTATTTTTAGATAATTGAGCCTATATTCCTGCAATCTGTGATTGTAGCAAAATTACTTTATTTGGGGGGTGGGCGGGGAACAACCCTGAAAAATGAATGCAAAGTAAACATGAATTACAATGCAAATATAGGTTGTGCCTATACTTGTGGCAATCTTCAGATTCATGGATATCTCACATACTCTGGTGTGCATCTACCAATATGATCTTCATTATGCCATATATAAGTCCCACATCTGGCTGCATTGTAGACATGGACATTGCTGTGTCAGCACAAATCTGTCAGGATAGGTGTTGGTAAAGGGTTGCCATGTACTATAGCATTCTTGTTTAAACAGGAACCATCTGTTGCACTGCTAAACTTCCCTCTTGAGCATATACAGAATCATGACACATATACACGGCCTATGAATTTGTTTATACATTACATTCCAGGGTCTGATTTGCTGTGTTTTCCTATTCACAGAACCAACAGGTATTGGTTTTGCTGTAATTACATGTGTCCATTTAGAAAGAAAGGGTAAGGAAGTGATGTAGTGCTTATAGTGACTGCCATTGTACCATATCTTACCTTCCAAATATTGGTTCGAATTCCAGCGACAGTGTGAGCTCCCGTTGCTTGGTCCCTGCTCCTGCCAGCCTAGCAGTTCGAAAGCATGTCAAAGTGCAAGTAGATAAATAGGTACCGCTCCGGCGGGAAGGTAAATGGTGTTTCTGTGCGTGGCTCTGGTTCGCCAAAAGCAGCTTAGTCATGCTGGCCACATGACCCAGAAGCTGTCTGCAGACAAACGCCGGCTCCCTCAGCCAGTAAAGCGAGATGAGCGCCGCAACCCCAGAGTCGTCCGTGACTGGACTTAACTGGACATAACGACCTTTATGGCAAATGGCAGGACTCAGCTTAGGAATCTTTTTTTGACACCAGGACTGAGTTTTAGAGTATGTGAAGTACTGTAATAATGAAGAAAGGGCTTTCTAAGCAGTTGCAAGGTCCCTTTTCTTTAGTGCTGAGTTATCAAAGTTGTCCCCTCACACTTGGAGAACAAAGCACATGGCTTCCTAACAAACTTGGGCCTCAGCACCTCAGTCGTTCCAGAAAGCAGGCTCTGGCCTCGTCTGTATTTATTTGCTAAGAACAGGTCATTCCCCCTCACACTATGTACTAGTTGCTGGTGCCCACCCATTTGTCCACAGTGGAGTAGTGTATATTTGAACGATGTATTCACTTGGCTAGCAGAATGCTAACTGTCTTTGGTGCTAGATTTTACAGGTTTTCTGATACTTACAGAATTTTGACACGCCAAATAATATAGTATTTGTGTGGCATATTGGAATTATTTTCATTTTTTAATATTTACATGCAAAATCAACTTTCATAGCAACAGAGAAATTAACATATCCAAAGTTCTGTAGTGGGACATTCCGACTTTGGGACATCACCATCTTAACATGCTATCAGAATGTGTTTTCCACTCCATAATGATGAGCTGCTTAAAAATACAATAAAATTTCCTAAAAATGGGATGAAAACAAAACTGTATAACAATAAAAACTGAGCAGAGTATAAAACAAAAATTAAAAATTAAGAGTCAGAGTCCAAGAAAGCTTGGGTAAACACCCTGTAGCATCCCTAAATTATATGAGACTTTCATCTGGGCTAGTGGTTCAGTTCTATTTTGGCTGTAGTTATAGGCAGCTACGGAAGCCTTTGCTCTTGTTCGGAGATATATCCCAGTGAGACCTACAGTTTCCCATTTTCCTTCTGGGATCTTAATCCCATCCACATTCTATCTGTACTTTAACAGAAAACTCGTTTCTAATTGGTAGAGTAAAACCCAATCCCTAAGACATTTCCCTTGAGACAGAGGTTGTGAAAGGATACTTGGGGGGGGCGTGTTGGAGGGAGTAGTGATGATGTCCTAGATTATTATTATTTTTTGGTACATGTGTCTCTATGCTTTTCTGCAGTATCTATTCTAAGGGTCTCCCATGCCAGACTCCCTGGGAAGGAAAGAAGGCCTTGCCTCCCTGGGCTGCTGGAATCCTCTGGAGACCTTGTGGCTATACACAGTGTTCCAGGGGTTCCGGTGAATGCAGATGTTAACAGGATAAGATGCATCAAGTCTCTTATTCTTCGTTCTTGACAGCGGCTGGGAGTGAGTGAGATTTTAGACTTTGAAACAAACAAACAAAAAATGGACAAAACAATCTGGACAAAACCAACACATAATTGTCAAAAACTGGAATAAATCTCAGGAAGCTTTTTTTTTTTTTAAATGCTTTTTAAAATCTTTGCTGTTCTAGATCAAAATGTAAGTAGCACGACCTATTAGCACTCTAGCCTTACCTGTGCAGTAAAATGGTTGTGGTCACTGCTAAAACCTGAGCATCATGTTTCAGGAGTGAACCCAGGAGCACACTCAAACTGTGAACCTGGTCTTCAAGGAGCGTGAAACCCCACCTACCATATGTTGAACCCCTATTCCCTAATATGCTTAACTAGCCTAGAGTACCTCCGCCTTCTCTGGATGAAGCTTCTGTTTATTTTCCACCATTCATCGCATTCCCAACACCAGAACTTTAATGTCCTGAATGAGGGAACACTGAGAGGCAAGCCTCCCTGGGTGACTGCAGATATTCACACTGACCCGGCAAGGAGGAGGATGTGTTCATAGAAAAACATCTCTGTGTAAGGATTGCCCTTTTAAGTGTGACCCTGTATTTGCAAAAACTTGCCATGTGTGTATCCTCCATACCTTCTGGAGGGACTAAATCCAGGCATACACACCTTCCTTTTTTCCTCCTAGTCTGTTCACCAGATAGTTTACCGATAGCTTAGCACAGGCATGCAGATGCTTACCATCTAGAAGTATTTCTGGATGAGAGCTGAAGGAAGTGTGCATGTGATACAGATGTTGAAGATATGGTTTGAACTGCAAACTTGGATCACACAGCCTTCAGCACTGAGGAGGGAGAAGGGAGTACTCTCATCCCTGGTGGCGCAGTGCTATTATTGCTGTTTTATAAGCGTCACCCTAAGATCAGGAGGTCTCGTGGCCTTGTTTGTGATGTATCAGGGGATCTTTTTTTTTTATAGCCCTGCGTGTGCTGCTTTTCAGCATTAGATGTAATGTTTAATCCCATTTAATAACAATAAATGTCTCTTTCACAGATGCATGCTGGAAAAAATGGGACGTATTTTACTAAAAGCAATGAATGTGAGCGGTTCATGGTCTTCTCGCATTACACAGAGATTTATCCAATCTCTTGCATAATTTAATCTTTGCATCTGTGGGACCACAAATGTTTTACATTTCTAACATTTATGGGCAGACATAGAAAACATCTGTGCAGGCCGAACACAATAAAACATCTGGAAGACATCTCTGCCTTTTTATGACACATGTAGCATGATCTCTTGTCTGGAACAAGTGTGCTGCTCTCGCTAGTAGCTTTATGTGCTTCTTATGGACTTCTTCCTGAGCTGATTGGACACTGAAAGGAGCTCCCAGATCAATCTGCTCTGCTCTACCATCAGCAGGAAGAAGTATGAAAGTAGACTCTGAAAGGGATTCTTTCCACCCCCAGCTCTACTAATGCAAAAAGTGATACGCAGAAGCTAATGATATACAACTGATTTAACTTACATTACTACCGCTGTTTAACATTTATTTCTTGGCCAGCTGTTTGCTTAGGCACTATACATTACATAGAAGTGATGTGTGGTCTCTGCCTAGAAGGATAACACGTTGGAGATAGAGATTAAGAGGGGCTCCAGAGGCAGGGTGTTCAATCGTAGAAGGCAGCATTTCTGTAAAGACCATTGTGGCTAGTTACCCAAGTAAATCCTCTCTGTCGCATCCAGTGTCTACCTTTGAAAATAACCAAACAGCTAGATTAGCAGCCCCATCCCAAACATGATGGTATGCCCCTCTGATATGCTCAACTGAATGCTTTGGATACTCATGAGAGCAGGGTCACCAACATACCACCTGAAAGTGCCCATGTGTCCATGGAGGCCTTTCCTGGTGCCTACATGGTCCCCTCTCCCCCTACTCTGAAATTAGGCTTGAAAGAAACACTGTTGTAGCCAAGAGAATTAATTCTAGAGTGTGGGGTGCCCACAATATTTTTTTCCTTTTGCAAATATCCCCACAGGCCCCAAAATATTGGTGACTCTTGCATCAGAATAGTAATCATGTACTAATCATGTACTATAGCAGACTAGACTTGCTTCGAATGGCAAGCTCTGAGGGAAGATCAATACCTTTTTCTGGCAGAAGCGTTGGCTCTTCTGTCTGCAATAGAACCACTGACCAAGGGTTCCGAATGCTTTCCTTCTGCCTCTCAACCACCTCCGGTCTGGTTAACATCTTGAGCGTCTATGCTCCCACTATGTGTTCTGACATACAGACCAAGGACCAGTTTTATGAGGAACTAGAACAGGCTGTCAGGAGGATCCCAGCCTGGAAACACCTATTCCTGCTGGGAAATGGTTAATGTGTCCTTTTATGAGAACCTGTGCAACACCATCCAGGATGATGGCTCATCCTTGGATGCCTTCCCTATAAAGAGTGGTGTGGCACAGGGCTGTGTTCTTGCCTCAACTCTCTTTGGCATATTCTTCTCCCTGTTGCTCTCCTATGCCTTCAGCTTGACTGAAGACAGTGTGTTCATTCATTCAAGAAACGACAGGGGTCTTTTCAACCTGGCATGTCTCTATGTCAAGACAAAAGTGTGACTGGCCCTTATCCGAGATATGTCGTTTGTAGATGACGCAAATGTACACCCTGAGGAAGCTCTACAAAGACTCATCAACTTTTTTGCCCAAGCCTGCATGGAGTTTGGCCTTACCACCAGCCTGATGATGTCCAACATCCTGAATCAGAACATTGCCAGCACTCCACACGTCAGCATTGGTGACCAAATGCTTCAGGTGGTAGACAATTTTGTCTTCCTGGGCTCCCTCGTAACCAGTAACCTCTCCATGCCAAATAAAAGCATTTTCCTTCCACAGCCTGATTGGCTAATATGCTACAACTCAGCACAGACTGGAAACGTACCTACAAGTACCAGTTTCTAAGTTCTACAGACAGGACAGATTCTAAGCACTTTAGTTCTTTGACCTGTGGAATATTCCAGATAGACTTCAGCTGTGCTCTCCACACCACCCCATCTATGCCACAATTGTCAAAAGCCTGCTCTTACTAAAAGCTTTGCATTGCAAATCACATTTGCTATGGTTACTTTTAGACCACTTAATAATCTTTAGGCATAATTGCAAGTGGGCTGAAATTCAGGGGTGAGGCCATTCTGTCTCCCTAAATGGGGACCCTGGTGGACGGCAACAGGCTACAGAATTGTTTGGAAAATCTTCCAAGTGTGCTGCTCTTCTTTGTAGTCTTGCTGAGGAGAGGAGCAAAGCCAAACGTCTCTGGCTTGCTTTGCTCCCCCCCCCCCCTTTCAATTTTTACAACAGCACAAATGGTTCCAAGTGGTTGTGGCTGGAAGTCAAGAACTCTTTTCTTCACTTCTACTAGCATAGTCACTCAAGTAGCAGAGCTGCTTTGGGAAGTATCTGCATCCTCTTTTCTGTTCACACTGTGTGAACATAGGAAGCTGTCTTATACTGAGTCCAGGCCATTGGTCCATCTGCATGGAAAAGATGTGCTGTACCACTGAGCTGCAATTATACTTTGCTCTGTGAGTTGAACCTAGTACTTTTATTTTCCTCATCTGCTCTGATACACTTTTATGAAACCCTCCTCTGAAAGATACACATGGCTATGTTCATTGGCACTATGGCAGGAACCATTAAGCTGACCCAGACTGGTATTCGGAGGGTTGGGCTCTTGTAACAGGGGAGAGACTCTCCTTGGAATTTGGATGCCCTTCTGCTTGGACTTGATTGTGCCTTGGTGGGCACCAGTCTGCTGAGTCACAGCATCAAGATAACAGCTCCAAGTTTCAGCCCAAACACGGTGGCATTCCAGAGTGCGTCCAGTTCACAGAGAAGTCTATTTCACAAAAATTCTTTCAAGGACAAAAAAAGAAAGAAAGTATGGCACCAGTTACTTGGGGTTTCAGCCGAGCAAGTCATTGAAGTTTATGCAAGTACCAAAACAGCTGCAGAGAGTAAAAACAGCTTAAACCTAAGATGCATTAAAAGACCTGGAAAAAGCAAAAGGTATTTGCCAGGAATCAAAACGAGACCAAAGCAGGTAGCATTCTATAGCCATGGTGACACCACTGAAAAGGCTCTCTCCTTTAGCCACCTTCTGCACCTCACTTGGCAAGGGCACTCTGATAACAACCTCCCAACATCTCAAGGGCTGTATAGGTCCATGTGGAGATAGGTGATTTATCCTGATCCCAAGACAGGCAAGGCCTTAAAGGTCAAAACTGGAACCTGCAATGAGCACAGAAATGGACTGGCAGGCAGTGGAGATGGAGAAGTGGTGGTGTAATGTGATCATGTTGCCCAATCTTAGGAGTCTTGTCAATTATAGTCATAGTCAGACTCATTAAAATAAATGGGTGTTGTGGTACCCATGGAGTCCATGGCTAGCAGAAGTTGTCAGAAGAGGAGGACTCCACGTCAGTGGGTGGAGACAGCCAGGGCAGTGATCTGGATGAGGGTCCTCCCCCAGAGTTGCCAGATTTTCAGAAGGGGAGGGGGAGTCAGCTGAGCCCACTTTCACTTTGCTTCCAGAGAGCAAGGTACCCACAATAGCTGAAAAGCCAGTTAGCCAATCAGCAGAACTGGCCAGATTGCAGGGTGAGTTTGAGGGTTGGGCTCAAGTTGCATTGCCAAGGATTGCACCACCAACAGCACAGGTGCAAGCAGAACCAGCTCCCTGCTCCCTCCCAGTAGAGGCAATCACTTGTAAGCTCAGCCTTCTTGTTTGGAACAGGAACCACCCAAGTGATGGGCCCTGCCCCACCACTTTAAAAGCACAGTGGGAGGGGTGTCAGGTGTTGAGACAGCATTGTTGCTTACACCTAGCCTTTTATCCTAGTCTCTGCTGATGAACCATTTTGAGCTTTGTGACCTGTACCATCGTTGATGCAGAACTCGTGTACTGAATACTTAAACATGGGATTTCCTGAGCAGAGTCTATGCCTTTTATCTGAGGGTGGGAGCTAGGACAATGAACATGCTTAACTTAAGTCCATTAGTTTCAATGGGTATACTCTTGAGTAGAACTTAGTTGGAAACTACCCATACTACCGTATTTACTCAAATGTAATGTGCACCTTTTGGGGGCCAAGTTATGTCATGAAAATTAGGGTGTGCATTAGATTTGATGGCGCATAAGGTTTGCATAAATATTATTCCTGTTTTATATATATGCGCACACATATAGCATATGTCTCTTTAAAAATAATATAAAAATGACTCATAAGAATGGGGGTGAGACTGACTGCTGATTCAGTCCATGGCCTCCTTCTGCATATGTTTCTTATGCCAGCTGCAATGCCAGCCATAAGTTGGGTACATACCACTGTCAGAGCTTTTTAAAATAATGGTACATCTGTCTTCATCCTTAGACATGACCTATCACTTTTAAATTTAATCTACCACCTCCTATTTTTATTTTAGTCAGGTTACTTTCAACCTACATGCCACGGAGTGTTTATTTCTTCATTGAAATTTCCTAAGCAAAGAGTAATTAAAATAAGCAAGTTACATTTTTCAAGAGAAAACCTTCAGATCAAATCAGAGGGCCTTTGCAAACAGAGATGAATGTGGGAGACTCCTCAGCCTTAAATAAGTCTCTCTTAAATGCCTTAGAACCTGTTTCTTTTAACATGGACATAAGAACGTAAGAAGAACCTTTTGGACCAGGCAAGTGGCCTATCTATTCCAGCATCCTGGTTTTACAACAGCCAACCAGATGCCCATAAAAAACAACAACATTCAAGTAAAAGTGCAATCTCTTCCAGAGATTTTGAGCAACTGGTATAAAGTGTGATGTAGTTTTTTACTACAATTAGGGCGAGAGAATTTCTGAGATCATAGAGTGGTTAGCATAACTCAAGGGCAACTGGAGTCAGAGGGCAGGAGCCAAAATCTAAATCAATGAGAATGTCTATTGCTGGACAGTATGATGCAGTCATACTGGGATGCGGGTGGTGCTGTGGGTTAAACCACAGAGGCTAGGGCTTGCCGATAGGAAGGTCGGCGGTTCGAATCCCCACGACGGGGTGAGCTCCCGTTGCTCGGTCCCTGCTCCTGCCAACCTAGCAGTTTGAAAGCATGTCAAAGAGCAAGTAGATAAATAGGTACCACTCAAGTGGGAAGGTAAATGGCGTTTCCGTGCGCTGCTCTGGTTTCGCCAGAAGCGGCTTAGTCATGCTAGCCACATGACCCAGAAGCTGTACACCGGCTCCCTCGGCCAATAAAGCAAGATGAACACCGCAACCCCAGAGTCGGTCACGACTGGACCTAATGGTCAGGGGTCCCTTTACCTTTATGATGCATTCAGCTATTGAAGCCATTTGAGAAGTAACTCCTAGTTATTGTCTGCATCCAAAGCATCCACGGGCAACCAATTGCTTACTACTTGGAGACACCTCCTGATTCTGGAGCCAGGATACAAGTCTTAAGTCTGCCTGAAAGGTCACACCCTCTAGCATTAAAATCATTTCCCCTAAACAGGGATTTGTGTATTTTGTGATTCCCAGTAACACAGGTGCATAGCTGTCAACGTTTCTCTTTTTTTAAGGAAAATTCCCTTATTCCGAATAGGATTCCTCGCAAGAAAAGGGAAAAGTTGACAGCTATGCACAGGTGTACTGGGTGCAAAACATAGCATACTGAACGGGAAATAAAGGAAGTTGCCTTATACTGAGCCAGACCATTGGTCCATCAAGATTGATGTTGACTACACTGACTGGCAGGGTCACTGACTCTTCAGAGTCTCAAGCATGGATCTCTACTTAGTCTTATCTGAAAATGCCAGGGATTGAACCTAGGATGTTCTGCATGCATAACAGATACTCTACCACTAAATTACATCCCTTCCCTCCAATTTTATATTTTCATTTAGCCACCACTCTACCCTCATGGATGTTTAAATGAGCTTGTAAAACGTATGGTCAGTGACTGTAGAAACAGCCAAAAGAGCTACTCAAAGTGGCTTACAAATAGAAACACAAACATAAAAGCAGCAATAGATCAACCATTAAAACACAAGTTATCAAACTAAAAACTGCTGCAGGAAAAAGTCCGCCAAGGAGCAGCAGTATCAAAAGCTTGTTTAAACAATAAAGTTTCAAGCTGCTGACAGAACACAAATGAAGAGGAAGATGACCTAAGCTCTTGGGGCAGGATGTTCCACAAATGGGGCGCAACCTCAGAGAAAGCCCTCTAGCATACTGCCATCAACTTTGCCTTAGAAGGCAATGGGATACACAAGAGGGCAATGGGATACACAAGCCGTCTTAAAGGAGGACACCATTGGTTATGATTGCTTTTAGTTAATAAAAGAAGAATTCACTGGATCCATAGGTCCAAACACAGGGCAGAATACTCTTCTGTAAGAAAGAGCCTCAGCAGATGTTTTAAAACACAAAGCATTCAGCAAAGTAAAGCATGGCAATATAGGCTTCAGCAAAGTAAAGCATGGGGATATAGGCTGTTAGACCTTTTAAATATTCAGTTTTAAGTTGCTTACAGCTCCCCACTTTCTACTCTGTTTTGCATACAATAGACCACACAGTATGGTAAGTTAAGGAAAATATTTTACTTACAATCTTTCAAAGGTCAAATTTGTGTGTTTTCCCATACAAAAGCAAAAAGAACACAGGCAGAAATCTTGGGTTATAAAATATGGTAAAAAGTTTCTGAACACAGGGTCTGAGCTTGGAGTGATCAAGCTCAGGTGTCCTGTCTGGTTGGGTTCACATGGTGGAAGAGAACAAAAAGGCTCAGAGCCCTGCATAGCTATGAAGCTTCCTTGTGACTCTGGGCTAGTCACTTTCTCTTTCCCTAAACTAGCTACCTAAAAAATGGAAGAGGGTAGCATGTACAATGTCATGATCTTCTTGGAGGAAGAGTGTGTTAAAATGACAAATTACCAATAGTGATCTCAGTTTGCTGAGTGCAGTTACTTATGTAGCCAAAACAACACTATCTGCACACAAGTAGATATTAGCAGGCTTGAAGGAACCCCAAGGCTTATGGAAAAACATCTTAAGAGCGCTCAGTGGCCATGAGTGTTGGAAAACTGGAGGCAGAAAACCAGAGAGAAGAAGCAATAGCATGGGATGGCTTAAATTCTAAACAGGGAGTGCTCTGCGTGAAAAGGCTTTGTTGGAGGGCTCACCAGAAGTGACTATATGTGCATTTTCCATTTCAGTTCCATGTAAAAATAATTTCACTGGAAACAGATGAGTTCATCCATTCTTTCCCCCATGACTGCTAGCTTTTTTATCAGTCAGCACTGGATTGATTCATTCCTCCTTCCCAAAAGTTCATTTTTGTATCCATGTTATTAACAATAACAGCAACAACAGAGTATCCATTCTCCTCCCACTAGATTGCTGAAACCAGTCTTTAAATAAGGAGGTTGTCTCTGACTGATGTGCCACAGACACTATTAGTTACCTCTTTCCCTCAATCCAAGGTTTCAGTGAAGCAGAAGCTGATTGGATAGGGGACTTATCACAGTGGCCAACCAAATGCTTATGAAAAGCCTATAAGCAGAATATAAGAACAACAGCATTCTCCCCACTTGTGATTCTCAGCAACGGGTTTTCAGAAGCATACTGCTTACAACAATGGAGATAGAACATAGCCATTGTGCCTAATAGCCACTGATAGCCCTATCCTCCATTAATTTGTCTAATCCCTGTCAATGTGGTCATCAATGCATCGATGGTAGCAAATTCTCCAGTTTAATTATGTGATGTGTGAATAGGTTTTTCCTTTTGTCTGTGCTCTAATGTCCTCACTTAGTCATTTTTTTCCATAAACTAAAAAACCCCAAGGGTTGTAACCTTACCTCATAGGGGTTAGGTATTGGGTAAGCCTAAGTCATGCATGGATGGGAGGTTGTAGCCTCTGCCTACCCCTCCCTGGTAAAGGGTATCCTATTAAAAGGATCTGGGAGGAGTAGCTTCTGTTTGGCACCCAGGCAGGTGCTAGGGCCATGCCACTCCTTTGATGTAGGTAGCAGACTGGCTGGAGTAGAATGGCAATGGCTTTACCCAAACCATTCACTGTAAAGTTCTGGCCTTATTTGAACCCCAAACCCAATATGCTGTTGTCCAGTGTCCAGTTCCTTTTTCCCAGGGAACTGCAGGGTCATGGGGCCTTGGCACACATACAGTAATGCATATGCTTATTAGACGAGTTATCCATGAATATACTAAGGATTCAATAAGTCCCTTGATAACGCTAGTCTGGAGCTGTTTTAGTTTGCCATGTATACCATTTGCCCACTAAGTGAGTAGATGTTGTGTATGCCATTTCCATTTCTGGCAAGCCTTGAGGTTCTCCAGAGACTTGCAGCTGGCCTAAATGAACTCCCACCTTCTCGGTGGGTGTGGCTGCCTGTGTGCTGAAGTGAAAACAGATTTATAGCAAACAGAGAGCAAGAAAGGCTGTTCCTGAGAAGAGGTGCCACATGACAAGGAGGCATTGAAATGCCAGTGGGAAAAGGATGCACAAAAGTGGGCAATGCTAGCTGAACAGGTTTCTGGCCTTGCCCTTGCAGTAGGAAATGTGTACTTAAAGTATACTGAATATCCAGCCTCTTAATTAATTTTAGACTATACTGTTATGTAATATGGCTTTTTTGTTGCTTTCAAATAGTTATACAAAGTATGTGACTACAGGAATACTCAGTTATTCATCATCAATCAGTCTGGAAATATTGCTATTAGCAAAGGGAAATATATCATAATGAAAAGAAACTTGGAAATGTATTGGATAATGCTGTGCTTTTGCTCTTGAATTCATATTTTACTAAGTATTCACAAGTGGCACAGGACAGCAAGATAGATTTTGGAAAATATTTTTCAACCATTTCATGGCATCTTAAATTGATTGCCATGGTTTTTAGGAAACCTAGGTCAATAGCAATACAAATGTACAAACAAAGCAAAAAAATAACCCTGCTGGTATGGTCTAAACCCATAAACAATTGCTATCAGTGAAACATCAGTAGGGGGAAAATGTGCTCGGCATTTATAACACTTGCTGTAGCTGTTAGGATGTTAGTTGGTGATGGCTTCTTATCTGAAAATCTTTATTTGGACATGCCTTAAGACTGTGGCAAATTTCATGCTTTTATCATAAAACCCACAAGCTTTTCACAAATCTGTTCAGTCTATGAGCTGTTAATTCTTTCTTCCAGAGGAAGACAATTCCCTCCTTATTTCGTTTTTTTCCTGGCATTGCTGAACTAGACATATGGGATAACATACTTCTGCAGTGGGTGGGTTTAATGAAATAGGGTTGGATTCAACCAAGCCAGTGTGCTAGCAGAAGCCAGGGCAAGGGTTCCTGCTAGTGCAATGAGCCTTTCTTCCCCCACCCAAATCCAGCCTGGAGGGTCAGTAGAACCCATGGGGGGGGGCGGCGTTGTTCCATTTGGCAAGCAAAAATGCTTCTGTTGACGGAGCTATCAGAAGAGTGCAACATTGAGTTCCTCCCACAGTTATATGTCTTGCTGTTCTGATGTTATATGCCTAAGGCGTGGTATATCGTATTTTGGGGGAGAGGGCAAGAGGGAATTGCAAAGAATCTGTGGCCCTCCAGATTTTGCTAGATTCCAGTTTCTGTCTTACCTGACTATTGACCTTCCTAGCTAGGGTTGGTGCCATTTGTAGTCCAGCAACATATGAAGGTCCACAGGTCCCCATCCCTGATTTACACAAATGGCATAAATGAGACACAATAGCACAGTTGGTTGAAGCATGGTGCTAATGACACCAATGTTGTGGGTTCGGTCCCCATAAGGGCCACCAGCATAATTCCTGCATTGTAGCAGGTTGGGCTAGATGACAACTGAGGTGCCTCCCAATTCTATGTTACTAGGTAGAGGCTAGCTTTCACTATTCATTACTCCGATATATTACTGCCCTTCTTCCATACACCCTCTTATCATTAGTTCACCCACTTCCTTGCCATGTTAACTGAAGATAATGTTAAGCAAATTATCGTAACTACTGTACCTGACTATCCTTTTGTACTCACAAATTAAATGGATGGGGGAGTGTTTGATTTTAACCCCCCCCCAAAAAACCCCTCATGTTTATATTGTGACTGACAGGAATAGCAGTTATTCCTAATCTCAAACTGAACAGCATGGTTTTGTGAACACATCCTAACAGCTTTGAGTGGGTGGGAATGCAGCACTCAGTGGTCTTCCTCGAATAACGACAGCCCTTTCTTCACCAGCAGGGGGTGTTGAAGCAGAGGAGTGCATCTCTTGAGTATGCCTTCTCTTTGTAAAGCTTCTGGCAATTGGCTTTGGGGCCTGCCTCAATGATCTGCATTCGGGATTAGATCTAAAAGGAAAATAGTATTATTTTAATTAAATTAGTGCTCACAGCAATGCTGTTCAAAGTGGCTTGGAGAGTAATAGTTTGTGACGGAGGCACCTTTCTGCCGTCTGTGCTGTGAAGTATTAAATCGTGTCAGAAGGTCTGTTCTGAACAGCTTCAAACACTTGAGCAACTCGAAGAGTTTCTCGATTTCCAAAACAAAGCCCAGCATTTCACACAGGCTTCTTTGCAAAGCCCCTGAGAATAGCATTTGAATATACAACACAGACTGCCAGAGAACAATTATTTGAGTCCGATTGAATGGGATTCAGGCAGCTATCTTTCAGTAGGGAATCTGATGCCTTGAGTATGAGTGGACCAGCAGTTCCTTCATTACTGCCAAACATGATAACGAAACTGCACAAACTGGTATGATAGACAATCTGCTATTTAAGCTGAGATACATATACAACAGGTGAGTTAATATAACTCTTCACAAGACTAGGAACCATGGAGATGTTATTTGTGATAGGAAAATCAGTCTTGTGAACATACTCGAAGTAATGAGTGCCCCAAAGATCAATTCAGAATGAATTCACAAGCAGCAGATGGGATAAAGCCTTGTCATAACTGCAGTGGCTTCTATCCTGTCCTCAAAATCAAGATTAAGGCAAGCAGTTATGGTTCAAATGTTTAAGTGGGTGCCTGTATAATTTAATTTCATGCTCATTATATCTCTCTGAAGTGGTGTACACAAGCAGTCATTTGAGAAAGGGGAACGAGCTGCCTAGGCTCTTTTGTGAAGTTGTCCAGGTTGTAATTTGCAGGCCTCCTTTGAGACCATGAGTGATAATACAGAAATCCCTCAGGAAAGGAGAAATCAGTAAAGATCCCTTGTGGTATAATGGGCCTCCCTTTATGCCTTTTGGAAATGTTGCACTTGTGTGTCAATTAATGACCCTGACTTCTGTCCCTGGTGAAGGTTTTTAAGTATTTTGCATTAGCTTGGGTAAAGAAGCTTATACAGTCTCATCTGAAAAATGTTTTGTCAGCACAAGGATTAATTGTTATTAATGATCAAAGCACAGCGGTGCCTTTGTACCTTCAGAGGGCCTAAGGCTGAGTTAGGATCTGTTCAAATGCATCTCCCAAGGACCTCCGAGCATGTATTCAGGGCCAGCAAACATAAGAACGCAAGACCAGGCCATAGGAGCTGGGTGCAACAGCATTCTTCCACCTGTGATTGCCAGCAACTGACATTCACAAGCATACTAGCCTTCATGGCTAGTAGCCTTGATAGCCTTGTCCTCCATGAATTTGTCTAGGTTTCCTTTAAAGCCACCCAAGTGTACTGCCTCCAAGAGTTGTCAGGCAATGGAGATCCTTCCAGTACCGAAACTCATTTTGTCTTACTTGTTCTGCTACCGCTACATACCTCCAAATACCAGTCTGAAGGTGAACACCATCATAAGGCTCTTTTCAATTTCTAGCCAGCAAGGAAAGGCTTTCTAGCATAATGGATTTTTTTTTGAGGGGAGTTGATGGAATGTGATGGTTCAAGCTGATGGAGAAGGATGAAATGCTTGTTGGAAGGCTGGAAGGAGATGGTCTGTTACATTGGTGTAGGTAGGAGGATGCTGGCTGGAACAAAGGGGACTCAAGACTTAAAAGTGGACCACTGTGAGGTCTGGCAATGAAGCATGGCATGATCGGTGGGGGAGCTGGTATAGGGTAAATTAGACAGCACTTGCCCTTGGAAACAAGCCAAGGTATAGAACAGGTCTGTTGTCAAGGGCAAGAAGTATGTGGAATGGGAAAGGAAGCTAACAGACGAGGTCATAGATTGAAACTCACTTCAAGGGTGTGTATGAGGCAGCCAACACAAACAATCTAATTCTCTAGTAGTCAGATGTCATCCATTGGGACCAGTCTTTCTTGTCATTTTAAAATCTTTTATAACTGCTATCTGTGAACCATGAAGAAAGAGAGAGAGACAGCCAGCGTGGTGTAGTGGTTAAGAGCCATGGACTCGTAGTCTGGTGAACAGGGATCGATTCCCTGCTCCTCCACATGCAGCTGCTGGGGGACCTTGGGCTAGTCACACTTCTCTGAAGTCTCTCAGCCTCACTCACCTCACAGAGTGTTTGTTGTGGGGAAGGAAGGGAAAGGAGAATGTTAGCCGCTTTGAGACTTTCTAGGGTAGTGATAAAGCGGGATATCAAATCCAAACTCTTCTCTTCATGAAAAAAAGAAAAAGAGTCTTCTGGTACTTTAAAGACTAAAAGTGCAACTTAACCATTCCTGTTCAGAAGTAAGCCTTATTAAATTCAGTGGGGCTTAGTCCCAGATAAGTGGAGTTAGGATTGCAGCCTAACGGATTTATTGTAGCATAAGCTTTCATGGTCTAGAAACCGCTTCATCCGATATTCTAGTCTACAAAAGCCAATGCCACAATAAATCTGTTAGTCTTTAAGGTGCCAGAAAACTCCCCCCCCCCCCAATGTTTGCTATAACAGGCTACTCCCATCTGGAATTTGTCTTCACTGACAAGCTAGACAAACATTGAAAGAATTAAACCACTAAATTGGACCAAATCACAGCTCCTTGCAAGAGTTCAGCTTCTCTTCCAGTTAGGATAAGTTTTATGAGAGATAAGTAAGTCAGCTAATGGCCCAATCCTATGCATGTTATTCAGAAGTGAGTTCCATTGAGTTTAATGGAGTTTATCCTCAAGTAAATCGGTGCCATTCAACTAAGTTTTACTCAGAGTAAACCTACTGAATTTAATGGACCTATCTTAATGACCTTCGTTAATTTTCTGAGTAAAATTTAGCTGAATAGCACTCACTGTGTTTAGGAATGCGGACTAACTCTTTCAACAAGGGTACACAAAAAGATTTACATTTTCTCTTTCCTTTTACATATGCAACTCTAATTAGGCTGTACTGTATATTGTTACTACAGAATAAAGATACTACTATGAGTTCATAGCATCATAGTATTGTAAAGTTGGAAGAGACCTAGTGCATGTACTTTTGAGTACAAATAATTAATAAGATTTGCCAAGCACCAAGGCTTTTGATTTGGAATTTCCCAATAAACAGTGTTGTTTTTGATAAAGAGATTTGTGTGTTTTAGAAAATAAAGGCACCTTTTCAAGTCCAATAATCATTATTCACTAAGATTTTGAACATATTAGTGCAGCTGTTTGATGCCTGTGGTAGACATATATAATATGTTCTGGCTTTTAATTAGCCTAACAATGAAGTATCACCCCTTTCTCCTTACAAGATATCCAATCTAGGGCATTTTGCTACCAGTTAATTTTTGCCTAAATCTTCTTTGCCCTTAGTTTCTGCTTAATCACTGCCTGCTATTCTCCCAAATGTGTGTCACTGAGTAATTTGTCTCTTTTCCTGAGCTCACTAAAGTCTTCAACTATTTGCCAACAGTTATCGTGTCCCTTCTTAGCTGTCACTTTCAGATGCTGTAAATATTTAGCTTTAAGAGTTTGACCTCATCAAGTAGCCCCTTGGGTACTCTTTGAATTCCCTCTGGATTTGCCCATGTCCTTCTGGCACTGTTACACCCAGTCTGGAATGCAGAAAATTGATTATGTTGGAATGTAGGGCTTCCAGTCTAGAATCAAGGATCCCATATGTTTTATCTCTCATCATGGCTGTCACCGTGTCTTGTTGCTACCTTTCCCTTTTCCTTCTGCATAGGAGTGGTAGAAGCTAGCTCACCAACTTCCTCTCTACCCTGAAAAACATTGTCCCTAATCTCAAATACGTGAGATCCATAAAGTTACTTAGTGATGAAGGAAATGCACTCTCCAGATGATCAGGTGCAGACTGTGAATAACAATATTTTCCAAAATTGACCTCTGCATTAAAAACAGGTTCCGGGATTAATCCTTAGTGAGCGTTGGCTCAGATTAATCTGCAATTTAAGCTCATGGCCAACATGAGGTTCTGTTTCTTTAAGAAAATTGAGTATTCCCAGATGAGGAAAGACAAAGCCAAGGTTTAGGCCTGCTCTGTATTTTGTTGCCAGTAGATGTTTGACCAGCACCCTTGCACATGACATTTGTTTGTTCAAATATCGCACAATTCATGGCCTCTGGAGGAAAGTGTTGAAGCCATGACACTGAGCAGCTGATGACGGACTCCTGGGTCTGGCAGTCTCTCCGTTGTGCTGTGATATGGCCGGCTGCCAGCCCCTTACATAGTGAAGTGCACTGGCCAAACTATGCTAGCAATGCAGGTGACACAGGCCCCCTGTGCTCCTTGCTGACCCCCTATCCGTGGCTGTTGGGCTTTCGGTAATTTGTGCTTCAGAAGGCAACAGTGTTCAGTTCGTGCGGTTTCAGCCCTAAGGAGATTAAATCACTTGCTATAGGCACAATTTTTAGTTTCATGGAGACGATAAACTTTTAATGAACTTGGGTGCATTGAAACGAAATGTAAGCCATAGGTGACTTTAGCATTAATTCAGATTTTCCTCAAGCCTGTAAACTCCCAGATAAACAACAGTCAACACCTAACACATTTTATAAACTAGATTTAAGTGTATTAGGAACCTTGTTTAGAGGGCACTAAGGTCAAGGGTGGGAGATGTTTTCCCTCTTTTGGATTTAGTCTAAAGCAACTTTTCGATAGGAGCTGCTCCGTGCCCCACAGAAATGGCTAGGGACAGAGGCATAAACATAGCTAAGTACTGGGTCTTACATTGTGCACAAACAGGAAAGCAGGGGAGGGGCCACTTGGGTGTTTTACTGTAGCCATGTCTGTTAATCTGCAATATGTTTGGTCTGCCAGGGGAATTATTATAGGGGTTTATTGAAGACATGCCAAAAAATCATGTTAAATAAACTGTTTACATGCTGTAGCTCCAGGCGGGGAAGCAGTATCTGAAAGCTTCAAGCTCAGACCCTTTCACAGGTCTCAACAAAAATAAACCTCTTGACACTTTCCGCTGGACACTGCAGCTTCCCCAAGTGCACACTGTTTGTTGAATTTAAAAGTGTAAAACAATTAGTGCCCTCACTTTCTTTTAAAGAGCTGGAGATATGGCTGTAGTAGTTTAAACTCTGTCCCCAGAAATCTACAGGATTGACTTATTAACCCTATAAATGCAGCCCCTTAATTAATGCTGCCCGACCCTGTGGCAAGGAATGGTCTTTCTGTAAAGGCTGCCAGCCTCCTGTTCTTGTCATTTACACAATGCCGGTCTGTGTGTTGTTATTGGAGGTGCTTGTAAAAAAAGAGAATAGTAAACATGCATACATTGCAGATAGCATTCCCCCTGTCCTGTGCACAGAAATCATTTTGCCTGGTAGAAACTGGAAAGTATTTGCTGACCTGATTCTGCAGCTCTTTTGGAACTTTTCCAATAGTGCAAGAGTGATATTAAAATGAGAAATTAAAAACAGTAAAACACTTTGATCTCTGAAGGTGATGGGCATATGACCTGTACCCACACATCTGGAAGACACAACACACAAACCAATACGGGCAGACATATTGCAAAAACTAAACCAGCACTAAAATATGTTGGGTAAAGAGCTGTAGCTGAGTAGTAGAGCACAAGCCTTGTTTGCAAAAGTCCCCTGTTAAGTAGAACAAGGAAAGACTCCTTCAGAAGAGATATGCTGACAGTCAGGGTAGGCAATAATAAGCTAGATAGATGAGTGGTCTGACCTGGTATAAGGCAGTTTCCAATGCTTTTAGCCACCTATATACAAATATGGCATAAGCCATGTTAACACTCACAGTGCACTTGTTTAAGGAACAGCAAAGGGCAGTGTGTAAGAGTACTCACCAAAGATCATTTGAACCAGGGTGGCTGCTGAAATATATATGCATTATTTGGTCATTATGGCCATTGTACAAGAATGACAGCAAACAACTCTGGGGAAAGAAATGGAAACGTATGTTCCCTCCTCAGAGTTGTTCAACAGTGTGCATCAGTTAAAGACTAAACCATGGGTAGGTAGCCTAAGGCCCAGAGGCCGGATGCGGCCCAATCGCCTTCTAAATCCAGCCTGCTGACGGTCCGGGAATCAGTGTGTTTTTACATGAGTAGAATGTGTCCTTTTATTTTAAATGCATCTCTGGGTTATTTGTGGGGCATAGGGATTTGTTCATTTTTCTCCCCAAAATATAGTCAGGGCCTCCCACAAGGTCTGAGGGACAGTGGACCGGCCCCCTGCTGAAAAAGTTTGCTGACCCCTGGACTAAACAATAGAAGTTCTCCAATGTGTTGCTTTATAGCACAGCATTGTAATGCTAAGAGGAAATGAGCAATTGCTTCTGGAATGGGAAACCTCAGTCCCAGCGACTGAATGCATCCCTCTGTGCCTCTTTATCTGGCCCTCAGGACTCCCCTCAGCCAGCACCCTTCTCCCCAGGCCATTGCATTGCACCCTCCCTGAGTGGCCCCAGCTACCACTGGCATTTGCCCCCTGGAAAGTTGCCTAGAATTAGAATGTGGCCCCTAGGCTGAAAGAGGTTGCCCACCCTGGATTACATGGATATATTGGTGGAAGCTGCTCCTATATGCAGAAAATAATTATCACAAATTTTAATATTAATGTTTTATTTCCCACAAAACTCAATGCACAACAGGAAAATTGTAGGATTCACTGTTGAAATAAGACTATTGTAGTTGGCTGATTTTTGGGAGGGAGGATTGGTATCCTAACGTTTTATAGAAAGGTAGCAATAAATATATCTGATTTTATACATTTATTGCTAGTTTTCTATAAAACATTAAGATACCAATAAGGATACTGATTCTGGAAGGCCCTTTATCATTTATGTATCATATTATCCATCATTCCTCACCTCACACCCCAAAACCTGAGAATCCAGCCCTCCCACTTCTATTTGTCACTTAATCTGATATTGATTATTGGGGTTGGGGAGGATATTTCCCATTTTGCAGTTTATAAATGTATTCCTGAGTCTTTGAAGCTACATAAATTCTCCGGTACAATTGGCCCATATTTATTGTTCATTGGTCATAATTTCTGCTGAGTAATAGGATGCCTTAAAATGTATAACAAAATAAAAATAAAAATGAGGTTGCAGACAGCGGCACCCACAAATGGGAATGAGCACATTTTTCCCCCTACTCTCTGGGGTAAACTCTACTGCCTTCTACCTTACTCTTGAAAGTGGTATGGCAGACTTTAACAGTGGGCTCAGTGAATAAAAGATAGCAAATGCTCGAGAACAGCTTTCTGAGTATTGAATTATATGTTATGTATCACACCTGCATGTTCCACTTGTTTCCAAGGAGTGAACTTGGGGTACAGGCATGAGATCCTCCCATTTTATCATCTGCAACCCTGTCACCCAGGAAGAGCCCCCAAAGTCACCCAGTAAACTCCATAGCTAAGCCAGGATTTCAACCTGGGATTCCCCCATCCAAATTCAACAATCTTACCACTCCACCACACTGACTTTCTGTGTGAAGATAGGATGGCAGCTTGGGCTTTGCTGTACACATCCTTTGTCTCAAAAGTAGGCACTGGGTAATAGAAACTAGAGCCAGTGTCTCCTTGCAGTGAACTGCCCCAGCCAGGACGATTCCAGATCCTCGTAAATAAGCTAAAAATCCACCAGCATTTGGAATGCATAAGTGTTTTGCTTCTTTTCCAGACACTATCCCAAATAGCCAAGCATGAGGCAGCCAACAAGGATCAAAACGTTCATTGGGAACAAGAGCTTCAAAGCAATCTTACAATTATTTTATCTGAGCCAGATCAGTGTCTAACTACAGGGTAATTTAGACTGGAGTGAGAAACGAGGGCTTGGAAACATTCTCAGAGGATGTCGGCTCCTCAGATGCAGACTCTGCTCCAAAGCCAAGCGTAAGCAAGGTAGTGCTGAGAGGTGATGTTCGGTGTCTGCAACAAGACACTTTGCAAGAGCATAGATGGCCATCATGTCTGACAGGTTCTCTTCTAGCCATAATGGAAACAAGAGGGTTAGCCTTTGTAGGAGATGGAAAATAGAGACCCTCTGGGAAGGGGAGCAAAGGATTATGTGAGGAGGCAGTGGCGTATCTGTTTCCTCCTGCAATGTGGATTCTGGCCCTTTTTTGTTACCCTAAACCACTGAAATTATTGTAAGCTACAAGTCTTTATGGAGGCTTGCTAGAGACTCACACCTTTCCAGAATCATCGAGTCTGCTAGCCCCCCAGTACCAGTGGTATCAAACCTCTCAGGAAACTCATCTCCAAGTTTTACTCGTGTTACTTTATGTTTCCAGAGGAGGGGAAAACTGCAATCCTGACTCCTACATATGTGACTTAGTTTAAATACTGTATGTTCTCCTCATCCATTTCACCAGTGTGAGCACAGTTTGATTGCCAGATCATAGAATTGGATGGGGGGGGGAGGAGATCTACAGGTTTACAAGTCCGACACCTGCCACAAGCTATTCTAATGATTAACCCAATAATTTAGATCACAGTACAGTGGTACCTCAAGTTACAAACACCTCAGGTTACAAACACTTCAGGTTACGAACTCCGCTAACCTGGAAGAGTTACCTCGAGTTGAGAACTTTGCCCCAGGGTGAGAACGGAAATCGTGTGCCGGCAGCACAGCGGCAGCAAGAGGCCCCATTAGCGAAAGCACGCCTCTAGTTAAGAACAGTTTCAGGTTAAGAATGGACCTCCAGAACGAATTAAGTTCATAACTAGAGGTACCACTGTATGTGAAAAGTGGGATCAAGGTTCACCACACCAAATGCTTGCAGAAAGAAAGAAAACAAATCCTCAAAAGATGCAAGCCAATGAGCTATGCTACCTGCTACAGGGCAATATGGTGCGTGTGTGTGTGTGTGTGTACATGTGTGTGTGCTGGGTCACTAGCCGCTTTCACCTAGGGAAAATGTCATGACACGACAGTTTCTCTTTTCATGTATAGCTAGGACAGGGTTGCATATTATTTCCTGTCTATCAATCATTTCTAACAAGGTGCATGGCTCAGTCAGTAGAAGCTGTGACTCTTAATCCCAGGGTCGTGGGTTTGGGCTCACATTGGGTGAAAGACTCCTGCATTGCAGGGGGTTGGACTAGACAACCCTTGTGGCCCCTTCCAACTCTACAGTTCTGATTCTATGTATGGTTCCAAAGCATAAAATAAACTGGAAGCAGACAGGGACAGCATCAGGAGTTGCCTTCACTGAGTATCTGCCAAGGCCTGCAGCCCAGGAAGGACACTAAGACACTCCTCAGAGCCTCCTGGTCCTGCTGCTCCACTTGTTTGTTTCTTCTGTCTGTTCCCCTGTCCTCTCTGTCTGAGCAAGCGGTATGAGGAGCATTAAGAAGCAGTACCTCCCTATATGCCTTGCCCTTCTCCATCCCTCCCTCCTTTCCTCCCTCCCTCTGGGAGATAGTCCTATCTGGGCCCAGAGGGAGAGACAAGTGAATGGACAGCACCAACAGTAGCAAGAAGGAGGAAGAGGTAGGTCCACTCAAGACAGGAGTCCCCTTCTGACAACAAATTTCTCAAAACCTGTAAGTTGGGGGACCAGGAACAATCTGCTTTTCTCATTGCTGCTGCCACCATTCAGAACAGCATTGCTGTTTTCGTTGTGGAACCTCCTTCCAGACCCTGACACTTGCAAGCGGAGGAAACGGGCTCCAAATTCTGTATACTAGGTAGTGTTTGTTTTGGACCGAGAGCCCCAATCAGCAATACATCAGGAAAGTGAATGTGACATGTACACGCGTCACAGCTTGCTTGCATTTCCTGAGACAGCTCTCACCACCATCCTCTCAGGCGCAGCCAGCCTTCCATGTGCTTGTAATTAAGGCACAGATCTTAACCATCTACAGTGTTTGCAATCAGTTCCAGGAGAAAAATGGAAAAGCAGATGTTGGGACAATTGTTGAATGAATCAGGCTGTAGAGAGCATTGAAGCAGCTATTATAGTTTTGTAACGTGGACTCCTGCAGCTGAAACAGATAAAAAGACTGAACATACACCTAATCCACGCACCTCAATCAATCAATCAATCAATCAATCAATCAATCAATCAATATGATCCAGATCATAATGTGCCACAACCAGAGTGTGGGTATACTACACAAAGGATGTTACTGGGATCTTACTGGAACAGTTATTTACAAAATTTCTCCCTACTAAGAGCCTGCCTCCTGTTTGGAGGGCAGTGGGCAATTTGAAATTTTGAGGAAGTGCCATGGGAACCAGTGACAAGATGGCTACTGCAAGGTTGTGGCATAACAGAAAATGGCTGCCATGGGGGCATGGCAAAACTCAAAATGGTTGCCACATAAAAAAGAGACAGAAACACAGAATGGTGCAGACATATCCTCCATCATTGAAAAAAAGGAACGCACATCAGCCACTATTGTGCTCGCTTGAAGAGCAAAGCTCTTTGCCACCTCTCCTTTGTTCAGAACAAAAGGGAGGATGGAAATCCAATCCTGGCATCCTATGAAATGTGTGCATGGTTAAAGGGGTGCAGGAGAGGGTGAGCCTGGAGCAGGAAGAGCAAACAGTCTCTTATGTATTGTAGAGTTTTGATGTGATATTTACTCAGATCTTTTGTAAGTGCCATAGGAGGAACTGATGTGCACACTGATACCTGTCAAGAGTAGGTCAGCAATAAAAAACACTGCTGTCAGTGAAATCAACTATTAATTCAAAGAAACTAAAACAGTGCCGAGGGCCTTCTGACGGTTCCCTCACTGCGAGAAGTGCAGTTACATGGAACTAGGCAGAGGGCCTTCTTGGTAGTGGCGCCCGCCCTGTGGAATGCCCTTCCATCAGATGTCAAACAGATAAACAACTACAGTGGTACCTTGGGTTACATAGGCTTCAGGTTACATATGCTTCAGGTTACAGACTCCACTAACCCAGAAATATTACCTCGGGTTAAGAACTTTGCTTCAGGATGAGAACAGAAATCGTGCTCCGGCGGCGTGGTGGCAGCAGGAGGCCCCATTAGCTAAAGTGGTGCTTCAGGTTAAGAGCAGACCTCCAGAACGAATTAAGTTCTTAACCAGAGGTACCACTGTATATGAATTTTTGAAGACACCTGAAGGCAGTCCTGTACAGGGAAATTTTTAATGTTTGAGGTTGTTGGGAGCTACCCAGAGTGTTTGGGGCAACCCAGTCAGTTGGGTGGCATATAATAATAATAATAATAATAATAATAATAATAATAATAATAATGCTGTCCCAACTGTCTATCCAAAGTTGTTCATTGATCCACTGAATTGTCCTAGTTTCCCAAAAGGTTACTTCTTCCTTCTTCAGCTTTCACTTCTTCTTCCTCTTCTCCAACAGTTTTCTTCCCAGCAGCTCAACTGCCATTCTCGTTACAACTCCACAAATTCCCTTTCCTTGTGATGTTGGCTATTGGTCAGGGCAAATATTTTATTGCTTTGGTACTTTTAACAGTGCATTACACTATTGCCAAGTTAAAAGCTATTTGAAGAATTCGTGTGACATGGCATTGACAGCTGTGGATACGTGATTTCTCCCTAAGGCCAGATCCAGGTTTTTGTGGGCCCTGGGAAAGAGACCTTTTGTAAGCCCCTCAATGAGCACTCTTATTTACGCACATATGATGATGCCAAAACCTAAAACAAGATGTTGAAGGGAGGGACTTGGCATCCAGGAAAGTGGTGTACTGCCACAGACTCCCGACCTGACTATAGGTTGCTCTGTCCTTATGCAACAGATTTCTCCTTCCACAACAGAATGTTCTCCATCTTTCCTCAGGGTTTTCTCCCAAGCTTCTGAAGCAGATTTGCGGATGGTGCAGGGTGCATACAGGGGGAGGAGAGGGGAAATTCTGTTGCATTTGAGCTAATTCTTGTGCTAGCCTAGCTATTTAGTTTAATACTACTGCATCTTTACATTCCTCTCAACTTCCAACCATCCATTAGCCACCATGAACCTGGTTGTTGCACATGGATGTCTTTTAAACAGTGCCATGCAGCTCCAGAAGCCCTCTACCTGTCCCTTCCACAGAGACTCAAATCCTGTTCAGCACTGCCAGCTTTTCATTCAAGAAAGTTCAGTTGTTGTTGTTTTAATTGGGATTTTAAAATGGCCACACCTGGCCCTACTGCCTTGAAGCTGGTCTGGTGATTGTTTTTGAGGGCCTGGTGCCCATGGCCAGCTCTGGTGTCTGCTGATATGTGAGATGTATCACTGGAGGACTCTCTTTCCAATAAGTTGCTTCCATGTGCTGTAACCATGTAGCGAGGTGCCTTTTGTAGAGTAATTTCTCTGCAGTACAACTGTTGAAGATAGTATTTGACTTTTAAAATGAGAAGTATCTGCGTTCTTACCTGCCTAGAACGTCAACTAATGCTATTACCTTGAAATCACTTAGCTATAAATCGGCTTATTGTAGTTAATCAGTGCTGAAGGAGAGGTATTCTGCAAATACGCAAATGCATTTTCCTGTTTATTACTTTACGTAGTCTGGGGTCACCAAGTTCTAGCATTGATTTCAGTATGAAGGCCACCTTGGTCCAAATTAAGACCTAGTTGGTAGTGGCTTTTCTTAGCATATGCAGAAGCCCACCAATACTGCTCAGAACAATTCATCAGCATGCCCCGTAAACTCTTAAAAGCTCAGAGAAGAATTTAATGAGAAGGGAAAAAACATTTAGATTGTAAAAGTACTAAGGCAAAAGTGCCAATAATTAGTATATTAAGTTTCTTTAACAGATCAGGAAGATCATCTTTGGCAACAGCCTTGAAGATTTATAGTGCCAAGTACCATTATATGAAGAAGAGCTACAACTACTTGGGCCATTTTATGTTAAATAATATTGAGCGTCCTCAAATTTTAAATGAAAGATAATTATCTCACTACTATCCACAACAAGACACTGTCAGATAGTGGCATACTGAGTAGTTTTCTACGATAACTAAGTATTTTAAGTACACAAACTCTATAGGTTGCAATTGGGGGAGCCATAATGAAAGATTTCAACCATGAGCCAATGGAGATTAAT
The DNA here is from genome assembly GCF_964188315.1 of Podarcis muralis. Classification (NCBI taxonomy): domain Eukaryota; kingdom Metazoa; phylum Chordata; class Lepidosauria; order Squamata; family Lacertidae; genus Podarcis; species Podarcis muralis. The sequence continues at coordinate 38,576,868 of NC_135656.1, read as the reverse complement.
TAATAATAATAATAATAATAATAATAATAATAATAATTTATTTCTACCCCGCCCTCCCCGGCCAGGACCGGGCTCAGGGCAGCTAACACCAAATATATGATACATCAAAAAACAATCAAACATTTGATTAAAATACAGCTTAAAATTAAAATCAGGATGAAATTAAATGTGAGCCCATGAATCACAATATTCTACAATATTCATTTAAAATTAATCATTAATGTACTATAGTCACTAATACCACTGCTGTGTCTCAGTCTCCAATATTAGACATTTGCGTATTCCTGGAGCAAAATCTAGCCTCTGTAGGAAGGGTCCTTAATCCACACACTGGAGAGTAAGCAAGAATACAGTTTGCATTTACAGGGGTCACAACTTCCAGGAGATAGCACAGGTGGTGACCGTTTTGCATGCATCCAATTGATGCAGGATTGCTGATGCACGGACCCAGAAGAGGGCAGGACAGGGGGCAGAATGGGCATACTTGTGTCCCACTGATGCGTTTTGGAGCCAGGAACAGAACCCTCTTGCAAAATGGTCACCGCCCATAGCAACAAAAAAACAAGCAAGGAAGAGGTTGTGCCTGCTAGATGCCTGCCTTGTGACAATATTGTCTCATACTGGCCAGAGTGGATTTAGGAGAGCATGAGCAGTTCGGTCACACTGGGCGCAGTGTCTTGGGGGCAACTATGATTTAGAATGGAGGGTGAGAGGAAGGGGCGTGCCAAATTTTGGCACCATTGAAATTTGAGACCCCAAGGTCCACCACTGCCAGGTGTTCCTTCTACAGTATTGTAGGAAGCCACAGCCAAGTCCTGTAGAGTGTGGCTGCTTCATGTCTGCTGCAGAGCTTCCCCCTGTGGTAAGAAGGCATCTGGTATGCCACCTCATTTCCCATCTTGGCAGCCCCAATTACACTTAGGGACACTCAAAGAAAGACTTATCATCTCCTGCCTCACTGCTTTCAACATGCAAAGGGAGGGAAGCTTTAACCTTGCTGGTCTGAAAGCTCCACCCACTTTTCCACTCTTGCTCCCAGTCCTTGACACAGCTGATGCTGTTTGCCTGTGTTAAATTTGTGATTGCAAAGCAATTGCCAGTTGTGATAGCTGGGAGAGAGGCTGGTGCTGTTTCTTCAAGGATGGGCCTAGTCTGGAGTTTCTCAGAGTCCTGCCTTTCATCAAAGTGGGGTATGTTTCCTTGGGAAACAGGGTTGAGTAGGTGGGTGGGAAGCCAGCTACCGGGTGGTTGCCTTACTCAGGCCTGTTTTAAATTCAAACAATTTAGAAGGAATCTGTTAGTTTTAAATCAGCCCTATTGTGAATCTGCAAATAGGAGCAGAACAGGAGTGGGCTGAGGCAGGCTTCCTCAGCCTCAGCCCTCCAGATGTTTTGAGACTACAGTTCCCATCATCCCTGACCACTGGTCCTGCTAGCTAGGGATCATGAGAGTTGCAGGCCCAAAACATCTGGAGGGCCACAGTTGGGGAAGCCTGGGCTAAGGGTTTCCCTACCACAAATCCTCCATGGGCCCCATTTTGCAAACATCCCAAATGCAGAGGAGAAATTGCAAGAATAACTGGACCTCAGGTTGAGTCCTAAATTCCACTGTGTCCATGTGCAACAACTCCCATGTATGCTGGGAAGCAAAGGAACCCTCTCTGCACCTATACTTTCAATAAGTGTGGGGAAGGAAGCATTTTGCTAGGGGAACCAAAATGGATCAAATTTTGCCTATCCTAACATGATACATGGGGTAAACACAAGAAATCCGGTATTCTCTATCCCCATATTTTGAGCTCCATGTAAACAGCAATTCTCTGTCTCACCTCCTTTTCAGGAGCTTGCCACCTAATTAAGCTAATACAGATAATGAGACAATTAGATATCTGTCACATACACTGCAATACAAATAGGAGTCAATTGATATCTTGGTCCATTTATAGTCCTTGTGCAAATTCTCTTTCAATGAAGTTCTTTTGCGGGGTGAATTTGAACACGGCAATAAACGAGTAGCGGTAGCATGGATGCTTGCCATATAAATGGGAGCACTCCATATAAAGTGCTGTTGGACCACATTTTGCCACCATATGGAGCAGCTGCCAATTGGAAATGGTTTCAGGCAGCTTCTACTAATCTCTGTAAGGGCAGTGGTCTTCGTTTATTCTCACGGGAAGCCTCCAGGTTCAAGAGGGGTGGGGGAGACTAAAAACTTTCTGAAATATGGTCTCCAGTGCAGAGCCAGGGGCAGCTCATTTCATTTATTCTTTCTCCCGCCCCCCCCCTTTTTTGGAGTAGGGAGGAATTCTAGGTAGTAATTTCCCAGAAGAAAACAAGGTAGGATAAACTTTGTTCATTCTCTGTCTTCCACATTAAAGGGGGCAGTTTAGAACTGATGGGCAGTAAGGAAGCACTCTGTCTAAGCTGGCAGATATCAGGAAAGAACTCTGCTTTAACACCTCCTTTTTTGAGAGCCATGGATCTTGTAAAATTTGCAAAGGGAACTAGATCTTTTCCTAAGAATAAACATTCTGGAGACTCGGGTTTTTTAAAAAATTAAAAAATACGCAGTCCCCAGGAGCCCTTGTCATCCTGTCCTGCTCTTCTCTGACTAATCTGCTTTGTAAGTGTTGGGTCAGGATCAACAATGGTTTTCCACTAAGGTCATTTACTTTCTCTGTTTACACTGCTAATTTTATCACAGCTTGGAGTGGGTAATGGCATTATTTATGTGCTCAGTCGGGGTGATGAATGTTAGTGCTAAATAAAGGCCTCCTGGCAGGGCAGGTGTGGGGCTGATAATGGCAGGTTCAAAGCTGTATAGTTCAGCGGAATTAACTCTGGCTTTGAAAGGGGGCTTGTGTTTACTACAGAGCAAGTTACTCAACAGCTAGGAAGCAGTTCTACTGCACGCGGCCTATGGATATACAGAAGGAATTAATGAATGTGCTGCTCCTTTAAGAGACACACTTCTCAGGAAGTCATCAGGAGTGTCAGATCAGCCATTCTAAAATCCTGTAGTGTGAGTGGGATTAAATTTGTACTATTAGATTATACACATTTCTGTTGTTTGCATGATTTATTTTTGGTTACACATTTGGAAAGGTTAGTATTTGTTCCACATAGTTGTTGTTATAAACTTGTGGTGCTTTCAGATTAGTGTTTATTATGGGACTTGGACTGCTCATGCAGGCGGATTTTCTTCTTCTTCCTGCAGTGTTCACACAGCATCTTTGGCATCAGAATGCCAGCCTGTATTTTTCCCATTGTAGCTAGATCTACATTTACCATTTACATTTACTGCAAATCTGTTCAGTTTGAAAATCCATGTAACTATTGCCAGTGTTTGAGATACCTAGCTGAAAAACGTTATTTTGCTATGTTAAAGCTCCCAACTGCAAGCACTCTTGGAGATTTTTGTGCCCTGAACACTGGAGAGCAAGAGGTATTTTGAGGCAGTAGTAGGGTAGGAGCCATGTCAAGTTAAAATATGACTCTTTGTGAGCATTTGAACCTCTGCTGTGATTCTGGCTGTGTATACATCATACCTGTAAGGCATAATGCTTGCTCTCAAAGGGCTGCTGGGCTCAGCAAGGAGCCAGTGTGGTGTAGTGGTTAAGAGCGGTAGTCTCGTAATCTGGGGAACTGGGTTCGTGTCTCCGCTCCTCCACATGCAGCTGCTGGGTGACCTTGAGCCAGTCACACTTCTTTGAAGTCTCTCAGCCCCACTCACCTCACAGAGCGTTTGTTGTGGGGGAGGAAGGGAAAGGAGAATGTTAGCCGCTTTGAGACTCCTTAAAGGGAGTGAAAGGCAGGATATCAAATCCAAACTCTTCTTCTTCTTCTTCTTTAACTAGACATGTTGGTGTCTGAATCTAAGATCTTTTGCATGCAAAGCATGTGCTGTACTAGAGAATTGGAGACCTTTCCACTTCTGTGGAGCATATAGTATATTTTCCAGTTGGCACTGGACAACCCATGGCTCCTGTTAAGTTAGAGAGAAATTCCATGCCACATGGAAATGACGTTATTTTTAGTGCAGATATTGGTTGCTTCCATGATTACCATTTCTGTCGCTAATTGTCTTCATTGATTTGCTTGGTTGATGAAGTAGATCCAGACTAGAGAGGTCAAATTGATTCATGCTATTTCTGGGAGACTGCCATTTAAATGCTGCTAGCAATTACTGTCACTAGCCTTCAGGCCATGTCTGGTAAAGAATGGAGGGTTTAAGCTGCAGGCAGTGTTGAAAAGGACTTTTTCTGAATTAAAATCTGGAACCAAAGGAGACTCCTAGCTGCTCCTCTCACTGTGCATGTTATGTGGATAATGTGAGAAGGAATTATCTCAGTGTGAGTGGCCCATCAGGAATACATAGATGTGCTTAGCAAAGAACTTAATAGCCTAGGGGTGCAGTTGCTCATGACGCAATATACTAAGCTGTGGAAAGTCAGGACACTATTTTTAAATGTCCAGAACATTGATATTTCTAAACAAATATCTCCCACTTCTGATATTGCTCAGGAGTCTTCAGAGTCTGTGCTGGCAGTTTTCAGGCAAGATTGCTTGTGGCAATGTCATTTCCCAGGAAGGAAAAGAAGTTGTCTCCCAAGGAGCTTTGTATAAAGGGACAGGTGGGTGACAAGTTCATATCCTAGGGTCTCCAATACATGCATGTGTAACTCTGCAAGCTGTGCATACGTTCTACCACTGAAGTATGGCCTCTCTTCTGTTTCCCACAAACACACACTCCAGCTACTCTTTCAACTTCTCTTTTCCAGAAAAAAAACCTGTGCCTTAGTGGTTGGAAAACATTCTGCTCATAACACAGTTAATAGTCGACGGGATATGGGGGCCAGCATTATAAGGTTTCTTTATCACCCTCCTTGGTTATGGCCAAACCATTAAAGAAATAAACTAAAAGGCAAAAACAAATAACAAAAAATTAAAACCAAATATCCCTAAGGCATGGAAAATTTAATTTTGAATAACTAAGGGTTGGCTTAACTTAGAGTTAGGTAAGCTTATCTGTAGACCACCCTCAGCTTTGCCTCTCCTAGTCATTTCTAGGCAACTGAGGCATGCAAATGCAACAGATATGATGCCCAACCAGGACCCAATTATCAACTTGTTGATATAGTTAATTTGTCAGAGAAAGCAGGCATCAGAACTGTTAGCCAGGTTAGCTTAGTCTCCACAGCCTCCATCCCAAGGATGTGGCTGTAATGCTTCTATTAAGAACAAACTGCAGCTTCAATACCCTTTTATGCCTCAAAACCAGTAGTCCAATATTCTGTGGTCTGCTGACCAGCTGTAGCTTTCAGTGGCTATGTTCTACCTCCAGTTTGCCTCTGATGACTAGTTGCTGGGCACCACAAGCAGAAGGAGTTCTGTTGGGTCCTGCTGGTGAGCTTCTCTTAGTTGGCCACTCTGAGAGCAGAATGCAGGACTCAATGGGTTTTTGTCCAAATCCAGCAGAGCTCATGTTGTGAGCTAGCGTTCTATACTAGAATGTCTGTTTAGCTGGCATGGTGAGTTACTCCCCTTCCTTCTCTGAATCAGGGTTGAATGTGCCGCACTGTCCTCATCCCCCAGTCCTTCAGCCCTTAGGAGCTGTTTCATGAGCAAAGGCAAGACACAGCAGCATGTCATGTTCTTGAGAAATGGGGAAACTGTTACTAGGCCATTTCTACTTTTATCACAGAACTAATGAGTTGGTGGATTTCTGTTTTGGAAATTGTTGATACAATATTTCCGGACACTCTGTTTCCAAAACAGAACGCATACACAATTTTTGGACTAAAAGGAAGAAGGGGGGGGGGGACAGACCCTTACTAGGATGCTGGGAAAGGTACTCACTGCTTGTGAGCTTTCTGTGAAGATGCGTGAATAGCACAAATGATTAGCCAACACCAATGAAGGAAGGAAAGAATGTGAGACACTATTTGTCCCATAAACCTCCATCTAGTTCCTTAAATACATCATCCTGCGCATAGTGATAGTGTTAACGTACAGTTTGCTTTATTATAACCATTTATTCTAGACAGCCCATTATCCTTTGTTGTCATAGAGACTGGTAAATAGGAAGATGTGTTGCAAATTTTATCAGTAAGTGTTCTGTGTTATCATGATGGCTGATAAAAGTGTTGGCTCCAAAATTCAATCTCTGGGAGACGTAGCTAGAGACAGGCAGTTTACGTTGATTGATGTCCATTTATTGACGACTCCACATTTCCCAGCATGCCCTAGAAACATGACTGTGTGCTTATTTCCTGGAACTCCAGGAGGTCTCATGCTTCCTCAGTGATATAATAATTGCCATTTTGGAGTGGATGCCATTACATTTCTGTTAGCTATTAGTGATGTGTAATTCAAGTGAGTCATCACCCTTTGGCATAGTGGAAAGAAAATACAAGATCCAAATGACAATGCAAACTCCGCACCAGAACAAGAAGCCATTTGGAGTTCATTAACTGAGAAAACGTAACAGGAACACAAGTAATGATGGAGTGGTGAGATAGGGACTGGCACTTGGATTGCTTGAGGAAGATTAGAGAACAATTCTGTGCCATTTCATTAAGTATGATGCCGAGTTTCTGCTTTGATTCAAGCTTCACTATATGGAGTAGTGCCAGCTGACCAGGGAAAATGCTGGAACTGCCTCTTCTTTTGCTCCCAAGTAGGCTTTGCGCTGTACTTTTTGCTGGGGGTGGGGGTGACTGGTACCATTTGCACCAAAAGGTGATGCACATGTTGTTCATGCTTGTGCTTGTTATATGCCTGGCAAAAAAAAAGAATGAGGGGTGGGAGGTGGGCAGATCATTTCTGTTGTGGATCTTTACTACACACATAAGAAAGTTCAGCATTTCCTAAACATTCAGCAAGCAGATCCATCACCCAGGCCTCGTGCCTGACCTACAAGTGAAATAATCTTTTGTGTTTCCAAACTCATTGTGACTTATTTGTGGGCTCTATCTCTTTAAAAGCCAGTTATGGTTCCATTCTGGTTGGCTCATTTTCTGGTTTGTGTAAGCAGAGGGACAGGTGTAGGCTTTTGTGGTCGTCCCATTGATTTATATAGTGTCCTCATAGCTTCTTGTGAAAGCACAAGTAGCAGAAGAAGTCTCTGCTGTGTGGAACTTACAGTCTGAATTTGGACGGTGCGGGGAGAAGGAAGGAGAAGCAAGGGTAGCAAACCAGTGAGGAGTGTGGAGGAATGGGAAGAGGATAATGTACTGAGTGAAGAATGTGAGACCCTAGCATCACCTAGAAATATGTTATTTTCCATACCAATTTCATAGAGCTCCTCCCTCCTCCAAAACTATTTCACTCATCTGCCCATTTTCTCATATGATGTAGCCCAGGGGAGCAGCTGCATCTCCACATTACTGCTGCTCTGAAGGCAGCTCCTTATACATGCTTCCCTTTAAATTGTCTGTGTTGGCCTCTACTTCCTTATGGGGTGAGCACAGGGCAGTGGAGCCAATGGTTTCTGCTGGAGAGGTTACAGAGTCACCTTCAATTGGGATCTGCACTTTGTTAAACTATTTGAAAGGAGAGCATTTCTGCTGTTTCCTTCTGCGAAGGGCAGAAGAAAAATGACTCTATTATGGCTGTGTCTAGCATAGGCCTTGGCTGGATGCCAATGGGATTTACAACAGCAGGGTGAAAAGTCTAAAGGGAAAACAGTTCATCCTGCTTGTGGACAGTTCGGATGGGGTCTTTGAGGAGCAGAATGGAGGCTTGTCTGGGCCTTGCCATTGAAAAGTTGTCAGAAAAGCTTCCTCTTCAGGGCATGAAGCATGATGTCACCAGCAAAGATGAAGATGGGGAGAGAGAGAGAGAGTTTAAAGAGAGGTGGGGAACACATAGGAAAGAGTCCGTGTATTTTAGGTCATGGAAAGACTGGGTATGGGAACTTGTTTTGCAAAGAGTGTTCCCCATTTTAAAGCAATAGTTGGAGACACTAGCAAAAGCCTGGAGAAGGTAAGATGTTGCAACAACAGGTTTAGCCATCTTAACACTGAACTTCCATTTCAGGTGTAATGGCTTGTATGTTTCTGTAATGTGGGCTGGTGTTTTTACTAGCAGTAATTTAGAAGATGAATGGAAAAATGGCAGCCTACCCTGATTTGTCCGGCCCGTTCCATGAATACATGCATCAAGATGGGCATGCCCATTACCTGAGTGGTGGCCTTTTCTTCAGAAAAAAATGAAAAGTTGGTTCTCTGCATCATCAAGAGTGCTGGCCAGGAAAAAAGCAGATAGAGAGACAAAAGAGTCTGCAAAGTTATCAAGCAGGCAAATTGTGGTTGAGTGGTGGGGAAAGAGGCAGATTCTTTTTCTCCTGTTCTTCTGGGGGTAGCTGAAAGCCATATGGCAATGTGGGGGGTGTGTGTGGCATTTCTGTGCTGTACAGAGACAGGAAATGCTTCAAGCTGAAGACCTAGGAACCTAGTCTGTAATTCCCCACTACCCCATTCAAAAACTTGCAGGAAAATGTTCCTTTTATTTCAGAATTCTGAGACATACTTGGGGGGGGGGATGATTATGGGATGTGGTACCAAACACCATGCATGTTCCTCAGCATGAATCTCTCCAACTCAGGCTTTGCAGAAGGTCATTGCTATTACAAAGTGTTTCGGTGGAGTCTGATCCAAGGAACTTAGGGCCAAAACCCACCTTCTGCCATGGCCTTACCGTATGGCCTCATGTTTCATTGTGACGATCTTTGAAAAAGGGGATTCAATAATTTAATGGATGATAAGGCTATGGATACTGGTCGTTTTGGCTATATATTGACTATGGCCACTGAATACCAGCTGGTTGAGAGCAACCAGAGGAGTCATTTGTGGCTGCAGAAGTGCACTTCTTGTGGGCTTTTGAGAGTCATCTCATTGGTCAAGGTGAGAAATGGGATGTTGGACTAGATAAACCCATTGTCCGTTCTAGCAGGGCTTTATGTCCTTAAGTGCTTTATTGTGCTTACCTGAAGGATGTGGGCAGAGAATGGGTTTATGCAAAAGTGCACGAGGTGAGTTTGCATAGCAATTCCATGGAGCTGTGCTCTTCAAACTGTTCAGTGGAGATTTTCCTGTGGCATTGGGATGGAGACTTGGTTGTTGTTGTTTTTAAAAAAACCAACTCTACTAAACATCATATTGTCCTGCTTTGATTTGCCTGATCCATAATAATCTCATTTATACTTGCCCATTATTGCAAGGCAGGATATTTCTCTTTTTAAACAATCCCACATTTTATGGAGCAATAAGGTTTTTCCTAGTATCGCTGTGCTCATTCACTGATAACTTAGTGTGTTGCTCAAACAGCTATTCCTCATTACTCTGCTACTCTGCCACTCTGCCAGAGTCCTTCAGTGCAGTCCAGCCTTCCACACAACTCATGAGGCTGTTGCTGAGCTTTGTCATTCACAGTTATTGGCCATGCTGTAAGAATCTGTTTTTTGCTTTACCTCGTTAAAATGAGTGTTAGTATCTGCATACTTCGTCTGTTCTGTTGACCAGAGGTTACTTAGCCCATGCAACACTTGTTAAAATGGAGGCACTTGTATGGATAACATTTGGATTTAGTTATAATGTCTAAGTGCTATTGTACCCCTACCAACATGCAACAAAGGGGAACCTTCCTGATCTGCTCTGCAGAAGCAGGTAAAAGAATGGCTTGCAAAACCATAGAGGTAGTTATAGGACGACACTTTGCATTTCCTGTACAATTTCTTACAGTGTTAAGCTTAAATCAAAATATGATCCCAAAATAAAATGCTTGAACTAAATGGCAATAATTTATTGTGTTAAAATCAATGAATGGAGAGTGGCTTTATGGCATTTGGCTCCTCCTGCAAAAATAAAGAAGTTCCTTTTCATCACTGGGAGGGAGGAACGGTGATCATGGCTCAGCAGGTTGTTTAGGTCTGAAAGTAACCTCCACAGGTGTGCTTCTTCAAGAGAGGAAGTTTGTACTGGAGCCAAACGTGAACATGGCGGCAGACAGTTGGTTTCCTGTGATAAGAATAGCTTGGCTGGAGCAGATGAGCCTGAGCAGGGTCCAGGTTTTATGTAGATCCTGTAGAAGCTTTATAGAAATAGAGGGGAGGTAGAGGAGGGTTTTTTCGCTTCAAGCTTAGTTTTATTGGTTTAAATTTTTATTGTGAGATTTCTGCTGTACATCTGTTCTGGTACACACATAATAAGTGAATGGAACCTTGCAACTAGGAATGATGATTTATTCTATTTAGCTTAGGAAATTCCAAAGTTCATTTGAAATCTTTGTGCATCTCATACCTACTGAATTTACATGCCCAGACAACACTCTTTACCTAGATGGCAGTGGACCACCAACTTAAATTGGTTTAATAGTCTTCCCATTTCCCCAGAGAAGCTTGGAATCATAGTTCCATAAGTGAGGGGGAGACTAAGGGTCCCTATTGATTTAATTCCACCATGATTCACTATGAAATATCTTGATGCAATTTAACAATAAAGGGATCTCCAGACCAGTCAGCATTCACTCCAGTAACCGTGAAGGCAGACCCTCCAAGTGTCCCTGTTTTCCAGGGACATCCTTGATTCAGAAAAGCCACCCCAGTTTCTGATTTGATCGTGGGATGTGAAGGTGCAAGAGAGCTCTTCTCCACTCCTTTTGACTGCTCAAACTGGGCATTGCTGGCAAAGAAACAGAGGATCCTTGCCCCTGAGCCAGAGCATCAGTCACATGCTGAACCTGCTGCTTTATCTCAATAGAGATTAACCCCAGAAGTCACTGTAAAAGCACTAATGTATACTCACCTGTTCATCATCAGTCTTAAGGCCATAGGTTGGAGTTTTGAAGGTGGTTCATAGGGAATTGTCACTGCTAATATTCTAGACTTCATGGTGGCTAGGGACTCACTGTGTGCCCTGAATAACTTGGAATATCAGGAAGTGTTTAGAGCCCACAAAAGGCACACCCCGGTTGTCTTTTTAAAAAAGTTTCTTTCAAGTGTGTGTGTATATGTGTATGTTTGTGTGTGGGAGAGAACATTGGGGCAAGATCCAACATAGTGTGTGTAGCAGGACTTCTCCATCCTTCCCTCTCTCTTCATCTCCTTCTGCCATCCAGAGCAGATTTGGGGGACACTGTACTATCCTGCAGTTTCAAACCACACTGAGCCCTCAATATTGTACCATTTAACCAATTTGGAATAAAATAAAGATTATTAAAACCGCAATTCAACATTTAGCAGCAAGAACATTAACAAATCAGTTTATAGCAGCAAAATACTGCTGTCCCATAGCACCCAGTTGAAGCCTCCCCAAATGCATAGCCCAGAGGTAGCCAACATGGTGCCCTCAGATGCTATTAGACTTCAACTCCCATCTTCCTTAAGCAATGTGAGACCTCTGTCTCAAAGAAGACTACTGTATTCAATATGAGCAATTTCATGAGAGCTGTATCAGTGAAGCCAAATTGAAAGCCAAAATAGAAATAGCAGGGATTAGCATATTTGCCTTTTTGTGGGCATCCTCAGCACGCATGCTGCGTGTCTAAATTGCAGATCTGATTCACAGCGCAGAAGTCAGCGTGCAAGGAAAATTCTTCAATAGTTGAAAGCATGAGTAATAACCAAGATGGCATTTAACTATTCAAACAAGAGATAAGGAGCTGAGGCTGGGTTCTTATAGAGCTGCCCTTTATCTTTTTATAGATGTCACAACCAAAGAAATGGAAAACATAAAAATTATTTTTTAGTGTTTTGTTCCTGCTATACTTTAAACACGTACTGAAGTTGTGGGCCCAAGGCATAGTGGAGCCACAGGCTGTGAGTCCCAGCTGAGATTACAATGAACAAGGACAAGCATTTTGGGATTTAAACAGGCCACAACTTTACTGATTACAGTAGGCCAAAAATTTCCTGGTGTCAGCCACGGGGCAGGGGCCAGAATGGGGAGAGGTGTTCAGCCCCTTCACCCCACTGGTTGGTCTTTGAAACTTGCACCTGCAGCCTCAGGGAAGAGTTAGACAGCTGCAGGTTGTTTTGCAGGAGTCCCCTGGTGGCTGGGAATGTTGAGAGTCTTGCAGTGCACTCCCTGACCCATGGAGCTCCAAAATATGCTAGAGAGTAAGGCATCCAGAAAAGACTGACAGAGTTTGTATGTGACTGGCCTCCTAGTGCTCAGGGTTAGAGGATTGTGCCTATGCTAGCCCTCCAGCAGCCTGCATATGTGAAAGGAGTTACAGGGATCAGGTAACCAGAGGAGTTTGCAGAATAGAATGATAACTGCTATGTGCAAGGACATTGTCTTGACGACTAAATCCCGTTCCTTAAGAGACATGAGATATTGCAAAACATCCTCCTCATGAGGATGAGATGGGTGAGGGCCTGCTCCAGCTTAAGACCCAAGGACCTTGAAGGAAGACCATGCCCTGGAGTATGGCTGAAATGTAGGGGGACAATGGACTGTAATACTCCCTGTGTCGCAGTGTGTTTCCAAGTGCCCACAACTCCATGGGAAAGGGCCAAGCCCAAGGTGCAAGAGCTTGAAAGTGATTCTCCTGAAACCAAGGCAGAGCATCTGCTATGTTGTTGTCGGGGCCTGGAACAAACTTGCTAAGAAAGAGATGCTAGCCAGCAAGCCTGAAGCAACCTGATGAACCTGTCAGACTGGGAAGAATGTTTCACCGGGATTCTCACCACTGCCTGGTTATCACACCAAAAACATACCCTGGAGTATAAATCTGCCCAAATGTGTACAGCCACAAGGATGGGCAATCACCTCACCTGCATGCCTCATACCATCACCTCACCTGCATGCCTCATACCATGCAAATCTACTCCAGAGGTTTGGGGGGATACCAGAGAAGGGTTTTTTGGGGTGTACAGTGGTCATGGAGAGAAAGGGGAAGTTCTGTTGCACAAGCAGAATTTGTTCCATTTGTGCATTTCCTTTGTTGTATGCAACTCAATGTTACATAGTTATTTAAAACACTGGAATATGTAAAGCGTTAAATAGCTTAAAGTTCAGGTCAAAAACATGTTAGTAGTCTTTCTTTTTTTCTTTGTAAACCACCCTGGAAACTCTGCAGAAAGGCAGTATGGGAATCTTAATAAATAAGTGTTTATTTTACAGCAAAACTACAAAAGACACACAAAGAACTTGCACAGTGAATAAAAGCACAGAAGTACTTTATAGTGGGTGGACTGGAGTATGAAGCGGAATTGAATGACCCCTCTTCAGTCTTCATCTTCCTACTTGGCTGCCAACCAGGTCACATTACTCAATTCTTGCTTCAAAGCACAGACATCACAAACTTTGTACAGTGGTACCTCAGGTTAAGAACTTAATTCATTCTGGAGGTCCATTCTTAACCTGAGGTACCACGTTAGCTAATGGGGCCTCCCGCTACCGCCGTGCTGCCACGCAATTTCTATTCTCATCCTGAAGCAAAGTTCTTAACCCGTGGTACTATTTCTGGGTTAGCGGAGTCTGTAACCTGAAGCATCTGTAACCCGAGGTACCACAGTATATAATTTACTCTTGAGTAGCTCTGTAAGAGACCCAGAATCATTCAAGAATTTGCAGACCATAGCCTTTGCAGACCATAGCCCTTAATACAGGGGTCAGCAACCTTTTTCAGCCGTGGGCTGGTCCACCATCCCTCAGACCATGTGGTGAGCTGGACTATATTTTGGGGGGGAAATGAATGAATTTCTATGCCCCACAAATAACCCAGAGATGCATTTTAAATAAAAGGACACATTCTACTCATGTAAAAACACGCTGATTCCCAGACAGCCCATGAGCTGGACTGAGAAGGCGATTGGGCCGCATCCGGCCACGGGCCTTAGGTTGCCTACCCCTGCCTTAACATCTATCCTCTTGTTCTTCATATCTTGCTGTGCATAATAAAATTAGTTTATGGATTATGAATCCCCCGTATGGATTATGTGCCCACGTTGCTGAATCCAAATTAAGGTAAAGGTAAAGGTACCCCTGCCCGTACGGGCCAGTCTTGACAGACTCTAGGGTTGTGCGCCCATCTCACTCAAGAGGCCGGGGGCCAGCGCTGTCCGCAGACACTTCCGGGTCACGTGGCCAGCGTGACGAAGCTGCATCTGGCGAGCCAGCGCAGCACACGGAACGCCGTTTACCTTCCCGCTGGTAAGCGGTCCCTATCTATCTACTTGCACCTGGGGGTGCTTTCGAACTGCTAGGTTGGCAGGCGCTGGGACCGAACAACAGGAGCGCACCCCGCCGCGGGGATTCGAACCGCCGACCTTTCGATCGGCAAGCCCTAGGCGCTGAGGCTTTTACCCACAGCGCCACCCGCGTCCCTAAATTAGTGACATTTAAAAAAATGATTGGTAAACGTAGCAAACCTAACAGCAGCTTCCCATTAGAAGCTTTTTCCCCTCACCTGGAGAAAGACACAATATCAATGGCTTAATACATGTCAGCGTAACAAGCTTGTTCTTCCGACAGCCTCATTCTTACCAACATCACCAGGCCCGTGGGGTGATAAAGAGCTCATTAGCTTGAGATATCCAAGTCAGAGAGCTTCTTCCTATGAACCATTACCTCACTCCCACAAGCACACCCAGGCAAGCTGCCAAGTCAGATTCGTCTAAACACGAATGGGTAGCAAATCATCTGTGCTCGCTGCACTAAGTCTCCAGCTCACTAGGTAAGTATGAGATGCAGACAGCCACCCACAGGAGCAGCTCTGATAATGCATGTAAGAGAAAGAACAAATGCTGAATCACTTTCTTGATCTAGGACATACCTGAATGCTCCTTTGGGCTTCATCTTTAATGGATGTTTAAAAATTGAGTGATTTAATTTCAGGGCAGCATGGAGTTAGTTTAGGACGTTCTCTTGCAGCAGTTCAGTTTACTACGATTTATTTTATATTTCTAGTAGTGTGTCCAGTGAGCAAAGTCATCTGGATTCTTCTGAGCATACATAATAATGGCAACTCAATTTATTTTGAAAAAACAATAGCAAAACCTTGGCAGAATAAAAAATGAACTTATTTAATTTACACAATTCCAATGGCAATATTTGGGAATTAGAATGACTCTTTAGTAGGGCATGCCATTTGAGATGGTTTTTGAACATGCAACCACCAGTTATAAATATCCACACTAATATCATTAAATGATATTCAGGCACATTGATGGGCCTATACTCAAATAAAAATCTTCACAATATACTAAATGGTGCTGCACGTTTTCCTTTACTCCTTGTGGATCTTGCATGTGAATTCTTTGTATTTTGAATTGTTCTGTAAACATGAATTTTATCAGACAGTGAGAGGCAAAGGTACAAATTGCTTTGTTTCAAAGGCAGCAGTTGCCTGTTCTGCCTGTGATTATAATGTTACTGCCATTATATGATGAATTGTAAAACAGAAAATAATCACTCTGTTATAGCCAAGGTAGACCTATATATCAGCCTCAGATTTGATGTCCAGCTGAAGGATTTGGAAAAGTGGCAGAACAACCTGCTATCTTCATGGCAGTTTGGGTATATTGTGCTGACAACTTCAGCTGGCATCATGGACCACAAGGAAGCTAGGTGAAAGCACACAGGAGGAAAAATACTGCAAATCTTTTTCTAAACTTGTGAAAACAGGCAAACAAATAAATTGTTCAAATGGGGGGGGGATGTGAGTTCAGGTTTGGCTTATAATCTGGGACTAATCAAGTATAGGAAGTATGGGCTTGAGGAGGGAGGAGGCTCATGCAACTATGGGTAGGAAATATTTAAGTGGGTTTTCATAGGCAGTTCTTCTCTTCTGAGAGTCCTGGCAATTGTGGTTCTGTGAGAGGAGAATTCTCAGTACCTGCAGCAAATTCAAATATTTCAGTGGAAGCCAAAATGGTTAAGCCAGCATAAATTTGCAGCACAAATATTCTTTCTGGGGTCTTTGAAGCTTAGTCCAAAGGCTATTGCTCTAGATAGAGAAAACATCGCCTGCATGATGCCCAGTGAAGTTTTGGAGGACTTGTGCTTTATGTGTAATGTATGAACATAAGTGGAAGAGAGAAGCATTTTTTTATAGTGGTGCTAGCATGGCCTTGCACACTCTCCTTTCACTGAGATAGTGCAGAACTGTCTTGTAACACAAACATACGCACACACACACACACACACACACCCCTGTGCCCTGCACCCATCCCCACCAAATGCTAGTGGCACAATGCCACAACCTGGCCTTTGACTGCCAATAACTCACTAGACCTGTTTAGTGTCCACTGTTCATGCCAGCTTCTTGCATTTGCTCCACGCATCAAGGGTGACGGTAATGGAAAGACCTTTATAATTTCTCAGTAACAATGTTGGCAAAGACATCACACTTTTTGAGGGTGACGGAAGCCACATCTCTGATGTGGTGCAGCTTCCAGAGTCTTAGACGAAGCATTGTTAGTGCTCAAGAGCTCAGTGGGTGCATAAATGCACAGCCCCAGCAAAAGAGAGGGAGAGAGAAAAGGGTAAGCCTGCTATCATATTTGTGTCCTGATTGTGCTCATGTTATTCAACAGAAAGGGCCCTAGACTAAACTATACTACTCATAAAGATAGAGCAACACACGGCTGAAACGCATGGCCAGCATGCCAGCATTTTTCAGTCAGGTTTGCAATACTAAGTTCTCCCACAGGATATGCAAGTCGGGATTGTATTTATACTGTGTGAGTTTGTTATATAATTAAAGGCCTGGAGAGAAAAGTGAAAGGAATACTCAAGTGGGGAGGGGGGGCTTACATCAGATGAAGCAGTTTTTGCAAACCTCAGCATTTGTAATTGTTTTGTTTTGAAAGTGAAAGAGAGTAAGTTACGCATTCCGAAACAGAAAAGTGCAGTGCAATCCTGTGTCTGTTTACTTGGAAGTAAGTGCCACACAGTTCAATGGAGGTGTGCATAGGATTACAGCCTTCCCACAGCCATGTTTTTTTTTTTCTTGTGGTGCATGAAATTATCAAATAGTAGCCTGAACCTTGCAAGCTTTCTTGTAAGCAGTGTTGGTCAATAAGGAGGACCATGCTTCCACTGTATCTTCCACCAGCTATTTTCACTGCCCTCTCTGTATTGATTAGGTGTGAAAATCATCCCTGACAACTATGGTTCACTGATCACTAAAAAAACCCTACATTTTATTTTATTTTTCATTAACACTGAGTGTGAACTAAGTGTGTACTAAGATCTGGAATAGCAGAATAATTAAGAATGAGGATTGTTTTCCCATTTGTTTACACCTGATATGTAGCAAACCATCAATTTTGCATTTAGGATGAGCTGTCATCCCAGTGATCTCACTGTGGCTTTCTCAAGTACTATGGAAAGTGATCCATGGGGATCTAGACTTAATGGTTTTGAAATCCACAGCATGTCAGACATCTAGTTTCCCAAAGGTAATTCTGCACATATCACTAGAAAGTGGTGAAAAAAATATTGATATATGAAATCACAATCATTTGCCAAAAATTGTGATGTGATAGGGTTTGATTCAGTAATATGATAGCTTCACCCAATGAAAATTTTCATTTGCAAACTGGAACATGTCACATACATATTGTATATAGCTTTGCAGTCTTGCACCTTACAATCTAGTGCCATGGCTAGAATTACGGGTTTGTATGGAGGAAATCAAAGTTACAACCCCTGATTATTGTGTGACCTTTGTCAAAATGCCATCTCTCAACTAACTTACAGAGTTGTTATGAGTGCTGTTCTTTGTTGCTTTGTAGAAAGGTAGGATACAAATGTAACATACAGAGACAAGATTCAGAGGCAGCAGGGTTGTCCTATGTACTAAGCAAGCCTTTACAGTGTAGTTCTTGGGTAGGCAAACTAAGGCCCGGTGGTCAGATCCAGCCCAATCGCCTTCTAAATCCAGCCCGTGGACGGTCCGGGAATAAGCGTGTTTTTACATGAGTAGAATGTGTCCTTTTATTTAAAATGCATCTCTGGGATATTTGTGGGGCGTAGGAATTCATTCATTTTTTTTCTTCAAATATAGTCCGGCCCACCACATGGTTTGAGGGACGGTGGACCGGCCCCCTGCTGAAAAAGTTTGCTGACCCCTGGTGTAGTTCATTAAGTTATCTTTCAGCTTTGAAGCAGGGAGATCTCAAGTGGCCTGGATCCAGTTGCTTTTTCTCAGCATAACTTACCACTTAGGGTTGGTGTGAGGATACAATTGAGGAAGAGTGGGATTAAAATGTTGTTAATATTAAAAGTAAAATATAAAGCTATTTCAAGTATTGCTGCTTATATCCTCTGTGTTTTCATATGTACAGTAAGAAATGCAGAAAAAAATCATAATTGGAATTACCTTTTTTGTCTTTTAAATATGTAAAATTCATTTAAGGTTTCCCTAGAGGTAGCAGAGGGACGCGGGTGGCGCTGTGGGTTAAACCACAGAGCCTAGGACTTGCTGATCAGAAGGTTGGCGGTTTGAATCCCTGCAACGGGGTGAGCTCCCGTTGCTCGGTCCCTGCTCCTGCGAACCTAGCAGTTCGAAAGCACATCAAAGTGCAAGTAGATAAATAGGTACCGCTCCAGCGGGAAGGTAAACGGCGTTTCCATGCGCTGCTCTTGTTCGCCAGAAGCGGCTTAGTCATGCTGGCCACATGACCCGGAAGCTGTACGCCGGCTCCCTCGGCCAATAAAGTGAGATGAACGCCGCAACCCCAGAGTCGGTCACGACTGGACCTAATGGTCAGGGGTCCCTTTACCTTTACCTTTACCTAGAGGTAGCAGAGGATCTGAAAGACGGCAGTTGTGTATTGATCAAAGTGTGCTCTTCAAACCTCTTTTTGTATATGTTATGTTCATACCATTTCCCATTCCTGGTGACATATTTTGTACAAGTGACCCATTAGCATTATCTGTGGCTCATTCTTTCTCTTGCATGCTGCTTCCTGTCTTGCTGTTGTATACAATGGTTGAGGAAGGCTGCAAACTATCAGACTACCTTCATGGTGAGAAGACACTAAGATGCAGTTTTCTTTTTGCCATGGGCAGGTGGGCAAATAGAATAGACTAAAATACCTTGGAACTAATTATACTTCCAAATTATACTTCTTCCTATCCAATACTTTTCGGTCATTCCTTGTAGCATCTCCAGAGATACTATTCTAGTAACGGGGCTTGGTGAGATATGGGGGTGTCCATTGTGTATGTTCTAAGGAAGGATGCGATTCCCTAGGAGTTGTTATTGTGAAAACATTTCCGTCTCAGGTCTTGCTTCTTATTGAGAAAAGCCAATACCCTTCATTCTGTCAGATGGCACTTAACTGCTGCCGTTACTCTGGATGAACGAACATTTGTGTTATATTTTCCAATAGCAAAAACTGGGGTCACCAGGGTGTCTGCTGTTTCTAGCCAAATCCAGATGGGGTTTTCCTATAAACAAGTGCACACAGAATATTTATACAGGCAGTGGCACCTGACGCCTTAGCACTCAGGACATTCTATTGAGTAGCCACTCATACTATAAGTCACGGCCGTGCATTAAGTAAATATTTTAATATAGCCATGTCACTGTTTATTATGGAATGGCGTGGGCCCAAATGCTTGCCTAATGCTTGGTTAAAAAGTCAGTTTACACCATCCTTTACAGTGAATCAAAGAATGCATAAACGGGACTCTTTTGTTACTCAGAGCTCTGTTTACTTTACTTTTCTGTAAACCTTTCGAAACACTTGCTTATAAGAGCTGATAGAACCCAGATTTTCCCCTGTACCAAAGGTGTCCTTGATGTCAGAAAGGTACCACACAGAGTAATCAATGGAGTTTCCACTGAATAAGCACCAGCCTTTTTCTTTGCTCCTCCACAGCTTTGTTTAGAAAACAGAGCAAGGGGAAAGAATGAAGACAAGCTTGAAGCATGAGAGTTTAAAAAGAGCAGGAGCGGAGAACTGGCCACAATAGCTGAAGCTACCTAGGCATAGGTAGCAGAAGTGAAGTGGTGGTGGTTGATGGACCAGAAAGTTCTAGGTCTGCAAATGAAGCAACCTTCGCTTCCTGGGACATCCTGTCAGATGGCCACCTCTTTCCATTGTCTGTCTTGAATATTTCAGCATCATGATAGAGAAATAAGAGAACATGGTCCAGTTCACAACACATGTTGCAAACTGAAGCAGCATTAATTCTAAGTGATTTTCACCTGCTAGATTTCTGAACTTAGGTTTTCTGAGTCTGGACAGTGACTTAAGTAGTACCATTTTCTTCCAGAGTTGCTCATTATGGAAGCATACAGAAGAAAATACAAATCATATATTTAAATCCTAGTACTCTCTTGTGAATTCTGCCTAACTGTGTCATACATTAATTTTTATTTAAATGTGAGGTTAACTGCAGGTAAGGAACCCTGTGTGTCTTGTATACGTATTTGCCTAATTTAGCACTCAGGAACCTGTGGCCCTCCAGATATTGCTGGACTCAAATTCCCATTGGCCCCAATCAGCATGGCCAATGGTAACATACAGTGGGAACTAGAGTCCATTCAACTCCCAATGTTTCCCATGTTAATCAACTTACTGCCATTGTTAGATGTTTCGCCTAGTGATGGATTACCAGTTGAGTGCTAGCTGAAAATCTTCTGCAGAAAATGTAAGAATTTGAATTCATTTTCATGCTTCCCCTTTGGACACATTTGTGAGACTAATTTGATAAAGTTAGCAAGGCACTCCAAAGTTCACAAGTTTAATTGCGCACATACTGCAAATATTTACGGTTCACTATATTAAAGTTTGTATCAAACACTTGGGCTAATTTTGATGAAATTGAACAGCAAGCAAAATTTACTCTACCAGAGAGCACAAAAAACCAAGATGGGATAGCACCCAAAGCCTTAGATGAACTTTCTCCAAGAGACAAGTTTGGGGGTAAATTCATTTATCCCTGTCATGGATGCTCTTGAAGCCTACCTAGACAGAAGAGCAACAGAGTATAGGAGTGTAGCTAGCAATTTTTCATTTTTGGTGAGCTTGCAAGCAACCAAAGAACAGATTCACAATGGTGTTGAGATGTTGATGCAAGAGTATCCAAAGGATGTTGACCTTAGTCTAGTTGATGAACTCTTGTACTTCCACCTGTACATCAAACAAGCTCAACCTGAAAAAGAAAAAATCAGCCACCAAGATATGTATCAAATAATATTCCAGGGGAAAATTTGGACAGCTTTTCCAAATGTGGAAACAATTTTCAGATTATTCCTGTGTTTAATGGTTACAAACTGTACTGGCGAAATATCATTTTCTAGTCTACAAAGGATAAAGAATGATCTATGGTCAACAATGTCCCAAGATCAAGTTGTTTGATCTAATCGTTCTCTGCATAGAAAATGATAAGCTGCAACTTACTGATTTTAATGATATAATTGATAAGTTTGCATCCAAAAGAGATCAAAAGAAATTGTTCTGACTTTGTATATAGTGTAATATTATAACATAGCTATGATTCACCTATGAATGATTTGTGTGAATGTTAATTATATACTTTTGTAAACTTATTAAAGGTTATAAATTCATAAACAATATTTTTATCATTGCTAAAGTATCAGCAATGTTCTATTTTCATTGAGTAGATAAAAAAGCAATGTGTTTTTCTCATGATCAGATGCTATGGTTTGGGCTGCCCAGGGCCTCCAGTTTCTTTAATCTGGGCCTGTGTCTGGTACCTAGACCAGCAGCCTCTACTGTCTGACCAATCTTTGCCTCAAGGTAACTGACATTTTGCCTTCATCTCATCCAGCTATGCCCACCATATATAATTGCCAGCACCTTCTGGTCAGTACCTTAGAACACCTTGTTATCTGGCTCCCCCTTCCATGGTAGCCAGACTGTTGGCATTGTCATCACACCAGCAGTAACCAGTCTGGGTAGGAAGTGAGG
The DNA here is from genome assembly GCF_964188315.1 of Podarcis muralis. Lineage (NCBI taxonomy): Eukaryota > Metazoa > Chordata > Lepidosauria > Squamata > Lacertidae > Podarcis > Podarcis muralis. The sequence goes on along the minus strand of NC_135656.1, from coordinate 38,554,971 downwards.
GAAACACTTTTATTCCAGAGCCATTCACTCTTACTCTTTGTAGTGCTTCATGGGCAAGGTGTGGTCAAAAAGATACAGGCTCTCTGCCTCAGCATGGCATGATGACACCAAGCCTGTTGTCTCATGTGCCCCTATCATGAAGACACCTGAGATGCAGTACATAACAGTTGGATGGAGAGGGGTCCCTATCTGCCAGTTATAATGAGAACAGGCAAACAGCTGAAGTAGAAACAGTTCCTGTTGATCAAAATCAGTTGTGATGTACAGTCTGGGGTTCTTGTGTTTTCAAAAGCTGCTTGGCAGAGTAGCAACATGTGTAGGTTTCCTTCTCGCTGTATTTCCATCTCCATCTCCATCTCCGGGAACAAAAATTGTCTTGGTGTCTAGGGTAAATGCCATCTGAAATCTCTGTGGCCTAATTTCAAACTTAATCTGAAATTGCTACCCCATAATATTCTCCATGTATGTACATGGATACTCATGTGCCCAACCAAAGCATCTGTTTTTGCATCTTGAGTCACAGTACCACTGAGACATAGCAAACACATATATTGCGCTTATATCAACAACCCAAAGCTTAGAATCAAATTAAGCATTTATTTATTTATTTATTTATTTATTTATTTATTTATTAAACTTGATAATTCCTGGTACCCCACATACAGATTGTTACAAAAATAAAAGATTGGCTATATATGTAACATTCAAACTGGATGGGTAAACCTGGGCTGGATCTAGACACATCAAAGAAGCGTTTCAGTTAAACACGTAAATTTAAATAGAGAAACCGGTAGGGGAAAACGGGCCATCTGGTGGCACAGTGTTATATCGCATATACAACACATACAAATCACTTTTTCTTTGCCAATCTAGCTGAGTCCCTGGAGTTCGGCTTAAAAGGTGGCAGAGGTAGAACAATCCTAATGCCACATATGGTGAAAGGAAAGGAGTAGATGTCAGAGAGAGATGGTGGAAATAAAATTAGGTTAGAGAGGAAAGGCTGGGGGGAAAAACCCCTCTTGCTAACTCTTAGCTAGCATGGCTAACTTGCTTGAGAATTGGAGAAGCACAAATCTAGAAACTGGGGGTGGGGGGAGCAGATACTATCTCTCCTAGAGCCAAGGGGTAGTGATGGAGAGGGAGGCATCTTGGGATGTTTGTGGATCATCTTAGGCCCCAAGCCAACAGAGCTGCTTAGACAGTTTCTCCTGGGGGTTAGCTGAGTCCTGCTGGCCCTTGAAGTAGTAAGAGACTTCCTGAAATGGACCATGAAGCTGTATGCTTCCTAGAATCTTTGACTAAACTGAGTACAGTGGTACCTCGGGTTACAGACACTTCAGGTTACAGACGCTTCAAATTACAGACACCACTAACCCAGAAATAGTACCTCGGGTTAAGAACTTTGCTTCAGGATGAGAACAGAAATCACGCGGCGGCGGTGCGGCAGCAGCAGCAGGAGGCCTCATTAGCTAAAGTGGTACCTCAGGTTAAGAACAGTTTAAGAACGAACCTCCAGAACAAATTACCGGTAAGTTCTTAACCCGAGGTACCACTGTACAACAAAACAAAAATGGAAAGCAAGAAGACACTGGGGAAGAGGCGGTAGAAACAAAACAGTCAAAATGAGGAGGGAAATGTTCAGACTCCTGTGGGAGGTGTTAACCTAGAACAAATGAGGAGAAGACACTAGAGGATTGAACTGTGCATGCAGCTGGATTTCAGGTTTCCCACTATAGGTATTTAGTGTGAAAATAGAGTACCTTACCTTGTGCAGATGCCTGCTGGAGGGTTCTAACCTTAAGTTATGCTTGTGACTTCTTATGTGGCTACCAGTGGAAGTGAAAGTGTTTCAGGCATACAGTTTCTCAGTCAGAGTTCTAAGTGGATGAAAATGGTGTGTGTGTGTGTGCGCGCGCGCTCTGGAATGACTTAGGTTAGGTGTCACACAGAACAGAGAGGTGTTTGCATATTCTCAAGGGAGGATCCCTCACTGATCAATCCAAACTGAGGTCATTAATTTCAAATTACGGCCTTCTTTCCCTGGGTACCAGAAGTCACTGCTTGATAGCGTGCTTGCAAGCAATGGGATTTTCTGGGATCAAGGTGCTAGGATTATACTTATAAAGACAGCATGGCTGAGGTTCTCAGAAGCAGCCAAGATTTCATCCCAGTACCTATTTTAAATACTAATACTTAGCTTTGGAACATGTGTAGTAATAAAAACACCCCTCTTGCCTAGTTAACATCCACACCCAATGACCACATCTGGAATTGGCAGGAAGGGTTGCTAATTTGTAGATCTATGCATACTTACTTGTGAGTAAGCTCCATTGATGTGCATGTTACAGAGGATTCTGCCGCCTAGCAAAGGGTGCAGTTTTATGGCAGGCCAAAAACGTTGATTTCACGACATATGTGGTTTCACAGGACATATGCCACTGTGAGTGAAAGTGTTGCTCCAATCCAAAGGCCACTGTGAATACAAGTCAAGGCATGGTGTGTGCTGTGGGGTGAGTGGGTGGGGGAAGAGTGGCTATACATGGAAGCTGTTTTTGCAAAGGCACATGGTCTGGAAAGCAAATCAAGCAACAGATTTGACAGCTTGAAAGAGAAAGCAGCACAGCTGTTTGTGCAGTTAATGAGAGTCTGGTGCATGTAGCAGTGGCAGTAACATACACATTCTGAGCTTGGATGGTAGTTTAGGTAGCAATGAAATATTCCCCTTAAGTTAGCTGCTCTTTTATGTTGAGCTGTATGTACCCACAGGGGTAGACTTCACCCTGGCTTCTTGTTTCTAACATCTGCTTCTGCTTATGCAGCCGAAGCTGCAGGTCTGTGTGCAATTTTAAAACATCATTTCTGCAGCTGATATGAATCAGAAAAATTACTCCTCTGTGGGTTTCTAAGGTAACTGACATTTCTCTCCTTATCGTGCTCTGATATTAACGATAACAGTAATAATACTTAGCAATGCTTCTACAGATCTTGTGTTAGAAGCATTTTATGGAGTTACAGATGGGACCCTGGGAGATCATCATATCCATGCCCCTTCAGGAAAGCAAAGTGAATTATATCTAAACCATCTGACAGATGCTTTGGGCTATTTTTAATTTTTTACAATGAAGGGGAGTTGCCAAATTCTTGGGAGTTAGTTCTCTCCCCCCCCCCCCCCAATAAGTGGCATCTACCTTTTAAAAACCTCTTACTGGCTAACACAAAAATTTCTTTCTGCAAATTAGAATTTATTCCCCATTTTCTAAGTTTGTCATTTAAGAACAGCCTGATTGACTCTATGACATATTAAAATAAATGTGATCCTTTGTCCTCCTTTCTTTGGGTTCTTTCAAAATTGCCTGAGGGATACATTTTGGAGCCAAGAAGATTGAACCATGGTAGCAATGGCTGCAAGCCATGCCTCTTCTGTGGGTCAGTTATTCAATAGCATGTGCCCCTTGATCCAAACCTGGACAGCTAATTTGTTGCAGCCTGAGCACCTCCACTTATTTCCAGAAAGATTGTTAAGACCTGACTGAAGAGATGCTACCTTTTAATAAAGGAGCAAATCCTTTCAGCCAAGATGGATTCAACCACAGAATGCACCTGGTCCTAGGGTGTCCACTATTCAAGCAACAGAGCTATTACTTTAGCATGTCTTTGAAAAGACACCATTCTGTTAAAATGTGGGTTGTCAGACAGCCTTCAATCATCAGCTGTGGAAAGTCATCATTCTACACCTTTGTGAAGCACAAGCTAGGCATCCCCCCCCCCCCCCAATCATCCTTGTTTGGAAGAATTCAGCTCTTCCATGTAGTTTTTGATAAAGGTGAACTGATAAGCACTTTGAGGGGGTTGGGAATCTAATGCATCTGTAGATGTAAACAATACATGAATTCAAAAACGTACATCGTGTGATATGGCTTAATATCTAATAAAAGGTACTGAGCCAATTTTGCCTGAAAATCATACCTGGGCCCTCTTATATGGAAGATCTTCCCTGGTACATTGATGTGTAGAGGATCTTTTTTCTTTAAGTGAGGAGACAATGGTACACTTTCCTAAATAAGTCAGATTGTGATGAAAACACAAGGTTAAAAATTGCATCCCTCCCAAGTCAAAATGTTACCAGCTACCACTGGATAAAGCTCTCTGTGTTCCTTTACTGCTATTGGTGTCTCCCCCCCCCCCAAAAAAAAATCATGCCCTCAAAATTTGATGCTGATATCAGCCTGTATATGACTGCTCCTGCCTCTGGCAGATTCAGCTGAGGGTGAGGAGACTATAGGGATCACCCCAAGGCCTTCACATCTCAGGAACTGATCCCACCACAGGCAGTGGCAAATACCTGCCTTTCCTATAGTGAATAATAGGGAAATTGGGGTGGGGAAAATGATGTGCTTCGCAGTTAGTATTGACTCATTACAGAACTTGGGTATGGCAGTCCTGGGGCTCAGTAAGCAGAATGAGCAGGAGCTCCCCCCCCCCCCAAAAAAAGCACCAGGTGAAACTATGCACATTACTATCTAATGCGCCTCCACTCACATATGACCATTAACTCCCATGTATGCAACTGAGTAAGTGCACCATTGCCACCAGTCTTTAATTCCTCTAGCCTCCATTCAGAGGCACAGGACAAACAGTGCTTGAACCTTTAAAGAGATTTCGATTAAACATTGTGGCCAGGAGTGGAAATCAACTCAGCTGTTAAGAATTCTCATCCATGTTATTATGCAAAGAGAAATGGTGAGGTTCAGCATTTGTGTATGCATGCTTTGAGGGGACCAGGGCAGTCTTATTATTAAAGAATGGCCCACCCCCAAGCCTCATGTCCTTGTTATTCCTTCTGCATCCTTTTATCTGAACATCTTTAGCCACCCAGTTCAATCTCCCGAGGGACATCCCATCTGCATGGCTCAGAGTAGTTGTTTAGGATGTAATTTGACTTTGCGGTGTTCTTCATTCCATGCTTGCTGTATGTGGATTAGTGTAAGATTAGTGGAGTGTAAATCCTTAATCCCCTGGGTATCTGGCCTCTGAAATATATTGTTCTCCATTTCCCCCAGGGCAGCAGTGTTCCATCTTGTAATTGTAAAGTATTTATCTGGGTCACATTAAAAAGCATTTGATATAATTTTAAATTTGGCATCTCTGGGCTGCCTTTGTTTAGACCAGTGTATATAATTTGGTTAATTTTAATGGTCTTTTAAAAACTTTGCCACAAAAAGGAAGGTTTTTTTCTTAAAAAAAATATTAAATATTTATAAGTAGTTCGTTGGAATGTCAATTGGCAGCAGGAAAGGGTGATTAAACAGGAGATGCTTAAAAATTCTCTTGAACATTGGCTTAGCTGTGTATGTGTTTTGTGGAATGGTTTCTATCTCTCCCTCTATCTTGCTGGATGACCATAGCATTGGAGCCTGCCCTAAGCTCTTCTATGCACTAACCTTTCACAATGCAAATTTAAACATAAGGTTCTTCCCCCAGAGAACAAAGTTAAATCTGTTTGCTTCCTGGCCTTCAGATGGTGCCAAGCAGTGTTGGGGTACATAAAGGCATTTTGCATTTTATTCATTTTAGAAGGCTATGGCTAGTACTAAAGAACATGCATGGTTTGTGTCAAAAGTGTTGCATATTGCCAGGTTATGATTTTAGCATACGATTTCTGATTTTGTTTGACTCTTTTCATAAAGACCACTCCTGGAGTCATGGAAGTATGTGACATTGAAGACTTTTATGGGCTTTTATAAAGGACAAAGGCTCTAGATTTTACAGTTATAGGAGGGTGGGGGGAGTCAACGGGGAAACTTTAAATGAGGGACTCCTAATTTGGGGTTGTATCCAGTGGTTGGATTAGCCACTTCTGCTCATTCAAGACACTTGATTTTCACTAATTCTCCCTATCTGCTACAACTCGCACAGTCACCTTGAAAAGCTGCTTCTGAGTTTGTGGCATGTCATATAGGACGTGGAGCAAGGGCTGCAGTGGGTTGGGGGGAATCAGTGAAAATGGGGTGCTGTACCTTTTGTGAGCTGAAGTGCTTCCACTTGCCTGTTGCCACCACTGGACACAAACCATGCTTCCTGCTTACACCTTATGGTGGAAATAGACAATAGGAAATTTGGTTAGGAATACACCTCACCTCCACCTCACGCTACCAAAATAAATTTGGCTGATTCAAACATTTGAGAAAACTCAGAAGGGTTTCTCTAATATTAAGTGGAATAATAATTTTCCATATAGATCGCAAAGCCAAGGATGTCTTATTTAAAGAAAAAATAATTTTCAGTTTTGGAAGTTGCTTGGAAGTGTTCTAGAACTGTTGGCACCTGTCTGTCACTGGAGACAATGGAGGAGTGCACCTTTGGGGTGAGGTGAAGCTGTTCGAAGGTTGCAGTGCCTGCTGTGACTGTAGGGACCGATGTGGGAGAGATGTGTTTTGTTGCATCTGGGGCAGATGAAGGCGTCCAGCTGTGCTGTTGCAGACGCACCATTACATTTGTTCTCTCTGCACTCCTCCCAGTGGTCATTTCTCCTCTGGTCACTGCTATGGATACTGGACTTGACTGCCTGTCTCCAGGCACTGCGGTCGTCTGCAAGGGATTCCCACATGGCAGGGTTGATGTTGTGAGCCTTCATGTCACTTTTGCAGACATCTTTGTAATGCAGAGTTGGTCTGTCAACAGGCCTGATGTCTGAAGCCAGTTCCTTGTAGAGCATGTCCTTGAGGATCCTGCCATCTTCCATTCTGTGGACATGACCAAGCCAGTATAGACGTTGCTGAGACAGGAGTGTAAACATCCAGGGAATATGGGCTTGGGGGAGCACATCTTTGTTTGAAATTCTGTCCTGCCATGTAATATCCAAAATCTTCCTGAGACAGTGCATGTGGAAGGCATTGAGGTGTCACTCCTGACAGTTGTAAGTTGCCCACAACTCACTTCCATAAAGCAGCATGCTCAACACTCAAGCCTGGTAGACCTTCATTTTGGTATTGGGTGTTAGCATCACATTCTCCTATACCCTTTTGGAGAGGCAAGCCATTGCTGTAGCTGCCTTGCCAGCGCAGCATTGATGGAGAGATTGCTGGTTATGGTGGACCCAATTAGCTAGGTACTGTGGACCCCCTGTTTTTCAAAAGCCAAGCCATGAACCCCTACTTTTGAAAATGTTGATATCTCTATTGTAGTTTTTGTTACGTGAATGGTGCTGTGGACCCCCTGGGGTCCATGGGCCACCATTTGGGAACCACTGTTCTAGACCCATCTAGATCACTTCCTGTCTATGATTTGTCTCCATTTTAAAAATATTTTATAGCTCCATTTCTAGAAATGTTTTTGAGAAATCTGCCCCATGTCATCTACTAGCTGTCACTTCTACAAGACTAGTGTGAACATATGAGATGGATAATGAACCTCAGTCAGAGCCTTGGCTCAGTGGGATGACTTGAAAGTCCTTATAATTTTGTAGCAGGCCTGGCACAGGACATGTAGAGACTTCAGAAGACACACTCAGATCTGACAAAGCCCATCAAACCGCATCCAAAGGACACTGTTTTCTGGGTCTATTCACTCTATATTTTGTTTTAAAAAAAGGAAATACAGTCATGTACACAATAATTGAGAAGAAGAAAATCAAGGAGAGAAAGGACCTAATCAGTTGGTCTTATATTTCACTCATGCCTCTTAGAAGAATTGAAAGATAGCTATAGTTATATTAAACAGAGGCCCAGTCATTGCAATAAAAGTAAAACATGGTGAAATGGAACTATATAGTGGAACTCTAGTCCCATCCTTCTGATAGGAATGAGATGTCTACCCCTTTCCCCAATTTTCTGCAATCAGGGCATGTGTATTGTTATCCTTGCTCTCCACAGCTTTCTTTCCAGTCCTTGATGAGCCAGTTGTCTGGTTAGATAGAGGCAATCATTCTACCACACATTGCCACTTAGAGAGTACTTCCCAGGGTAGTTTGGTCATTTGTGTCCATTCTCTCTACTGTTCTGCCAAGTAGCAGGAATAATTTCATATTGCATCAGGTGCAGATGTGGGAATAAAATGGTAGTATATGTTCATTTGAGCTATAAAGACCATGTGAGGTGACAATAACAAATAAAGTTCCTCTGCATATATGTATGAAACACGAAAGTAGCTGCCTTGGCACTGGTCTGTTGTGTATCCTAGTTTATCAACAGCACAGTAACAGGCTGTTTCCCCTGAACCTTCAAAGTATTGAAATGATTTACTAAGTCATTGATGCAAAAAAGCAAACATGTCCATGTGTACATGTGCCCTAGGGGATGGATCTTTATCAGCTGTCATTACGAGTCTGTTTTTATTTATATGTTTAGCACCAATGGTGTGCTGAGCACTGCATAAAGCATGCTTATTGCCCTGAGCAAGAAATACAGGAATGGATTGCATTGCAGTCTTGTACAATGGAAACAAGATGGCTAGATCAACTGTTCAATTGTTTTGGTCCTCATGAGCAGTGCTCTGATAGAAGGAGTTTCTGCCACATTTTCTTCATAGCCCATTTGGCCATCTGAGATTGGTTCAAATGCTAATTTCTAGGTTGAATTTTCCTTGCCTTTTTTACCACTGTGTCTGATTTATCCCCTAATTCAGTTCATGAATAAGACCGTAATCTCCAGTCCTGGGCAGCAAGGCTACTTCCCTGAGCCTACAGGACAAAGCAGGTTGGTTGTCACAGCACCATGGAGAGCTCTTAGTCTCCAACAAGGGCTGAGACTAGACTGAGGCCTTTTGCGCCTCTGCCTCCAGCACTCTTAGACTCTGCCCTAGTTTGGAGAACAAGAGCCAACCCTCTGGCACTGTGTTGGCCTTCCATCTGAAACACTGTGCTAGTGTTGGAGGCATTTGTGAAACACTTGATTCCTCAGGCCATGGGGAAGGTGGCTGTGAAGGTCCTGACTTCGTTTCTATGTGCCCTGATGCTGTTGCATTGGTTCTGCAGACTCCTGCCTGCCAGCCTCACGTTCAGTGGTCCCCTGATCACCAGAATTTGGCTCAGAGCCAGCTGATAGCTTTTGACTCAGTGTCCTGGTCACTATTGCATGGCAGGATGACAGGCTCAGGCATATGCTGTCCATCTAAGGTTGTGTACTGAATATAGTTCAGACATTCAAGTATAGAAGAATGAGCTTTTCTTCTCGAAGGAAGTCCCAGCTGCTAAAATATTGTGATGTGATACTTTAGGCCACAGAGGGCCATGGTTTGTTATTTAGTCTGGTTGTACTGGTTGTGGAGTCTTCGTATGCTTTGGAAAAAGGACTACACAGCCAGAGGTGGATGCTTTTCACCTGGTTGGTACATAAGGTGCTCCCAGGAAAAAACAACTGTGTAGGTCCCCTAGGAGAATATGGGTAACCTGTCCTTCGCTCAACCTAAGTAAAGTCTCTATTCCTGGACTTTCTGGTGCTTTCTGAATATTCATTATTTTATTAATCAGGTTTGTCATTGTGGCTTTTGTTTCTTCCTCTTCTTCTGGCCTGGTGTAGGAGTTATTTGCATTTAATTTTCCGTTTCAAGTCTCTGCCATGTTTCCCCCCCCCCCTTTCCTCCCCCTCTCTAAAAAATAATTTTGTTGTAGTAAAAAAGAAAAAGAAAAAAGAAACCCTAGCAAAACAAGCCAGGAAGCAGAGGCAATTACAAAAGGAATGGCTGGACACTTAGGAAGTTTCCTAGAACCCTTAGAGATAGGAAGCTCTAGGCTGAATTACCCTAATTTTCTTTTTTATAAGAGCTATTGACAGTTATGAATGGACTGGTATCAAAAGGTGACGGATTCATACACACATAACCTTCCAAGTGACTGAGGTCTGGTGCAAACATAGTTTTACATGTGTTGTGAGCAAGGCTTCACTTGTGTCGTTGTTTGTGCATGTGGTGCCCAAAGTACATTTCTCTTGGTCCAGTACAAACTTGGAAAAACATCTCTTCTGTATCTGTTTTGAAAAATAGGAAGACTGTTTGGTGTCCTTTAGCTTTACTTAGTTCCCTTTATTTTTAAGCTCCTTGCATTTCTGTCTGACTGAGTTGTATTATAGGGATGATGAGCTGTATATGTATATGCTTGAGAGACAACTGAGCCAAACAGAATCACTTTGTTTCCCACAGTCCAAAAAACAGTGGTGGACCCTGGGGTCTCAAATTTCAGCAGCGCCCTGTGTAACACCAAAATTCGGCACCTCCCAAGTCTCACCTTCCATTCTGCATCACAGTTGTGGCATGCCCTGTGATGTCTCTGAGGCTCTGCGCCCAGTGTGACCGAAGCAGTTGACTCCCCTAAATCTGCCTCTGCAAACAATATAAATTTACCCTTTTCACCAATTGCCATGTGCTGAAGGCATGTTTGCATTTCAAAAATTAGATTAGGAGGAACTGTTCTGTCAAAAGAGTCAGTCTGTACATGTGGGGGACTACTTCAAAGTCAATAATAAAGCTAATAAAGATGATGATGATGATGATGATGATGATGATGATGATGATGATGATAATAATAATGTCACACAGAGGTCTTGCACAAGTACTCTTTCTCACTCTTGTGTAAGCCTTTGTCAGATAAATATTACCCTTTTGCTAGAACTGTGTGTGTGTGTGTGTGTGTGTGTGTGTGTGTGTGTGTGTGTGTGAAAAGAGAGATTGCCCCTCGCCCTCAAAGCACAACCCACATTTTGCCTGTTATGAAACAGGATACCTAATGCTGTTAATATTTGCCTTTGTGCACTTCCTCGGGATTTTTTTCCCTTAAAGGTGCATGTGCAAAGGTACAGTAATGAATACATGTACCCAGAACAGAAAAAAAGGTAGTGGATGGTAGTGGTTAGTGATTGAAGGGAGGGGCTTCAAAGTTAAATTGCTACTGTGGATGGCAAGTGTAGGAATAGCAACGAATAGCAATAACTGGGGGAAAAACTTGGACTGTGTAGAAGCTAACGTGACAAACTCAGCTATGAATGCCTTGCATGCAATATAAGACCGCTATCTGGAAGCTGCCCAAGACTGGAGTATTTCTTGTCTAATAGATGTTCATCCATTGTATGATATCACCTTGCTTCTTGTTAATTTTGTATTACCTGGGGCTAAAATGACAACAACTATCTTACATAATTATACCCCTTTGAAGCTCTGGCTCACATCGATTGTATTTGTTTGTTGTGGAATTCAATACCTGTTGTAACAGCATTCCATCTGTTGTGACACTTCCAGAGAGCAATAGTTGATGATCATTTTAGTTATGGAGCATCCGGAGTAGCTGGAAGTGCAAGGCAGGTAAGTAATGAAAGGCCTGGAGAGTTACTGTAGGTGGGAGGAAGGATAACAACTCCTCTGCTTCTAGTCTGTCAGGCAGTTTTTTCAACAGTCCCTTCTCCCCTGCTTTCAAGAAATCATCCCATGCTGCTTGTTCTTTGGCAGTGGTTAGAGAGGTGGGCAGGCCACCTCTCTAGGGCACATAAAGAATTTGCAACTTGATGGGAAAAGTGGACTATAACCTCCACATAATGAAGCAGCCTTGTTGCTTAATGGAGGAAGCACTGGGGAGTTTAGTGAACAGAACCTTCCAAACTTTAATATTATCTATGGAGAAAAACAGATAACCCCAATTCCGCACTCCAGGAATGTTTTTCACAAGGATAAATTCATTACTTTGTTATTCTAGGCAATAAAAAAAGTTCAACTTCCAAAATGTTGATTTCCCACCCCTGTCTTCTCTGCGCATATCCACCAATATCAGTTGTGGCAACTAGTCAACTTTCTGAGAATCATTGTCAGCAGGGGAAAGTACATCTGGCCCTGCCTGTCTTTCAACTCCTTAGAGAATCTGGAAGTACCCTTACTGTCTACTACACTGTAAACAACAGCTAACAAGCATAAATACCCATGTTTTTTTATCAGCAACATTCTTGCAAGCAGAATCCCAGGAACACAAACATACCACAATAAACATGCAAAGAATGCGATAAGTTTCATCTATGTGGCTCCCTTTTCCTTCCTTTCTCTCTCCCTCCTGGTTTTTCTCTGCTGGTTTTCAAGGTTTTATGGCAAGCCTTGATTACTCAATAGCCACTCACCATGCAATAGTAGGGGATGCATTTACTTCCCCTTGAATCTTTGCTAAGACAAACAGGAAAAAATGGGAGACAAGTGGATGAATGAGACATCTAGACTTACACTGTGTTTGTTTCCATCCAGCGAAAGGAGTTGGAAAGATAAAGGGGCTTGAAAAAGCATATGCATGATCCAGCCAAAGTAAATCACCTAAGTCCCACTAATTTCAGTGGAAAATATTTAAACGCATGCATATTATTCCAATGAAATCAACTATAGGACTTAACTTTGACTTTGTCTCATGATTTTGACTGATTCCTACAAAAAGCCTGGAGACAATTTGACTCCTCTGAAGTTGTCTTCTGAAAGCAGTGTCATAGCCTCACTGTGAGCATTTTGTGTTTTCAGGTGACCAGTTTTCAGGTGACCAGAATTCCTTACAGGAGAATCCTTTGCATGCTTACCCATAATTAAATCTCACTGAATTCTGTGGCGCTTACTACCGTGTAAGTGTGCATAGCATTGTAAACTTTATCTCTTAAAATTAGAAGCATAGCATCCTGCTGAACAGTGATAAAAAATTTGGGGACTGCCAAGCCCAAGCGTGGCTAACTGCTGGACTGATGTGTCCCCCCCCTTACTGATTTGCAAAAGCAGAATAAAAAAATAAAAAGCAAAATAAAAGAAGACACTGGCAATGTTGCCACTGGAGAATTGGCCAAACCTGGATGTGGCCCCAGAGCTAAAGAAAAAGGTAGCTACCTTTGCTCAGGCAGTGCCCAGAAACAAATGCATGCATGCTAGGTGTAGGCTTGGGTTTTAGCACTGCAAAATCAAGTAAGTTCAAGTAAAGTAGCAGCCACATTCCAATAAAGCAAAGTCAGGAAAGCTGAGGTTAGGTTCCAATGAGACAAGTCCAAGCAAAACAGATAGGACACTGAATACCTCTGGTACAATATGATACAAGCAGACTAAAATATTATTTCAACCACAAGCCGATTCAGATGGAGTCTTAAATAGAGCCACAGCTTCATATGTATGGCTAGCTCCACCCGCAGAGGCAGAAGCCTGTTCCATTAAGGGTTAGAACAGGCTTCCTCAACCTTGGCCCTCCAGATGTTTTGAGACTACAGTTCCCATCATCCCTGACTATTGGTCCTGCTAGCTAGGGATCATGGGAGTCATAGGCCAAAAACATCTGGAGGGCCAAGGTTGAGGAAGCCTGGGTTAGAACCTGCTTCGGTAACCATTAACTCCAGTGCATGGAGACTGTGGTTCTGCTGCGGCTTTGGGATTGGAGTCTGAGAACATGGGTGCAGTCTCCTCAGGTCAGAGTCATAGTAACATGGGCTTCTCTTCCAAGGCCATGGGGATGCCTGGAACAGGTTCTGTGGGGGAAATCCCTTTGCCAGTCTGATACTTCCTCTAAACCTTTGGCTTCATCCTCTGAAGATGGAAGGGTGGATAGGTCATCAGGAAAGGAACCGTGGTGGTGGTGGTGGGGAGAGCCTCTTATTCTATCACATTCTCTGCACTTGACACAACTTTCTTTGGAAGGAAGCCATTGCAGGCAACAGCAAAAGGAGCTGATGGAAGAAAAGTTTGTCACTTTCTTTTGCTTCTCTTTCCCTGTGTTTTTTTTAATCACTACCTTAGAAATACCTTTTTAAATGAAAAGTTAATGGGAATGATGTAAAGGCCACATTGAAAGAAGGTCCCTTAATTGGGAAGCTTGTACTCTGTGTTTCAGGTGTCTCACAAATGATCCAGATTGGTGATGCATGCAGGGAACTACAGGTCCAACAGCTTTTGAAACATTCCAGGGGTCTAGTGTGTTTCCCTTCCTCCCCCCCCTAAAATATGAAATATTTCAGGTTGTTTTACAAGCATCTGGACAATTCAATAAAATGTACCTATGGAAATACTGTCACTGAGTTTCTGGAGGAAATGGATATTTAGAGTTTAAATTTGCAAAGGGAAATGTATTGCATTGCTCAACCATCAAACCTATTTAACAGAACACCCTGCCTGGTCCATACTTTCCAAAGAACAAGTGAGCCTGTAATGTATGTCTTGGGATTGTGAGTAAGAATGGATTTTAAATATATTTATCAGACTTACTGCCTACCCATTTCCAGATTGCTCAGCAAGTTTCCAATGTAGGAGTTGACAAACACAGAAATTTTCAGTGCATGGAAGTGAAAGCAGGAATTCCAAGAATCAACATTAATAAAATCTGCTTCAATCTGATCCATCCCAGAGACTGGTTAGTTCTTACCTCTCTCCATCCACATGCCTAGATGAGCAAAAAAACAACAACCCCAAACTCAAAGCTTATTTATTTCTTATTTTACTTCATAAAATTTATTTACTGCTTGATTGTAGAAAACCTCAAAGTGGTTTACAAAACAGTAATATTATTAGTAAAAACAAATAAAACATTCAAAAAATTAAAACCAGCAATAAACTAAAAACACACCAGCATTCTAAATATGTGTAGACTTGTCTAAGCAAACATGTTTTTAGCAGGCACCAAAAAGAGTACTGTGAAGGTACCTGCCTGATGTCAAAGTGTAGGTGCTGTCACTCAAATATTGATTTCTTACAAGTGCAAAATGGGTATAATATGGCATCTGTAACAGTGCCAGTTCTGCAAGTTCTGCAGATATACCGTAAGTGGCTGAGTCGGCATATATGAGGTGAGGCAATCCTTCAAGTAAACTAGTCCCAAGCTGTTAAGGGCTTTAATTACTAGTAGTAACTCCTTGAACTTGGCCCCGTAACAAATCAAGCAAAAAGTGAGCTGCGTAGAGAACCAAAGGCATGACTGGGTGAGCAGCATCAGAGACGTCTTATAGCCATGCACACATATAGGTGGTGATTTCACAACAGCCCACCTCCAAATCCCAGAGAGGCTCAGCCAAGAAGATGAGGAAATTAAATCCTTTGAAGCTGAAGCGGAGGCTTAGTCCTTCAAGCAGAAAAGGCTGTAGTGGGCCTGGGTAATTCTGTAGAATCTTTTGCTGCAAGAGGGGACCTGCCAGGGAAAAAAGAGCCAACAGAAAGAAAGAAAAGGGGGTTAGACAGAGCTTATGTAGCACAGTGGCTAAGTGCACAGAGGAATCAGCCAGTTAGTCCAAATCTCACATACTCAGCTGTGAACTCATTAGATGGCTTAGGGAAGCTGTTATCTTACGTATTTATTGTTACCGAGACAATGTATGTGAAACACTTTGAATACTGTGTATAATTAGTGTCATGGATGTGTCAAGAGAAAATATTACTGGTTCACTAGTATTATATTTAATTCTGTAAAATATATCTACAGTATATTTGTTTCATGAGAAATAGTAAGATTGATGGCTATTGGCAATAAGAGAGACAAAACAGGTCAGACATGGAAAACTTGTGGGAGGCAGGAGTTTTAAAGGCTAGCAGTTAGTGTGCTTACCTGCATCTCCATGCTCAAATTGTATATTTGTTCGAAAGGCTATTTTAAAATGCCATTGGTTTCAAAAACTCCTTCTTTACTGCTTTAGCCATAATTGTCATGATGGTCCTCAGTGCCTCGTGTGTGCAGTCCCAGTTTTATCTCAAAAGGAGTAGTCTCTCAGTCTCTAAGGCAGAGACCTCAGGCAGCAGATTTTGAATGTCATAAAAACAGGAGCGAACACATGCAAACAAAAACAACACAGCTGGAAGGGGAAATGTTGGGGCCGGGGAGTCTTACGGGGGGGGGGGAGAGAAAGGGGGTCAAAACAGAACTTCTTCAGGCAGAGTTTCTGCCACCTGGGTGAGACAACTGAAAAAGTCTGCTTTCATGTTCTTGCTAGCCTCAGCCCTGAACTTGAAGCAGGTCCTCAGATGTTAAACACAGTGGGCAGACAGATTCATATGGAAGGTAGAGACCATTTCAAACGTTTGCTGTGTGATAAAAC
This sequence comes from Podarcis muralis, assembly GCF_964188315.1. Classification (NCBI taxonomy): domain Eukaryota; kingdom Metazoa; phylum Chordata; class Lepidosauria; order Squamata; family Lacertidae; genus Podarcis; species Podarcis muralis. Next base: position 38,538,967 of record NC_135656.1, on the reverse strand, counting down.
CTATTGGTGTCAACTTAAATATATTTATTTATTTCATTCATTCATTTTGGTATTGGTGTGCCTAGTGTCTAGGATGCCAGTATTACAATGGGGTTGTCCTTGTTATATTAAAACTGAATCCGGACAGTTGTGGAGAAGACATTTTTCTTTCACTGTTTCAAATATTTATGGCCCCTTTGTACGTCTTGGTATTAAGCAGAATCAGAAACACTGTAGCAGAGTTGTCTGAAACTTTTACTCAACAGATTTCATCTTGCTTGGAAGAGCCCATGTAAAACTACCATTGTAATGAGACTTTATGGGTCTTAATATTTATAGGCAGAGAAGAGACAGGACACGTCCTGTTCTGTGTATAGTCTTGCAATTTATATGTTGGCAGCAGTGTATGATGGGAGATGTGTTCTGAGGCTCACAAGTATGCTTAAGCTTTATAAATATGCTAAGTTCAAGCTGAAGTGAGGGAACAGTGTGGAATGTTTTGAGGCCAAATCTGACATGGGGGTTTGCAAGGAGGGGTAGTGAGCCCAGCACGCCAGTGCTACTTGAGTGTGTTGTGAAAGCAGGCGTCTCTAACGGCATGTCATGACCCCCAGGCTTTCAGTGAAGCACCCTACTACAGTTAGTGAAAATTAAACGGTTACACATGCTCCAAATTTCAGAATAATGTTGTTCTACTAATATAAAAAGCCTCCACGAGGAGCACCGATGCTGGTGGTCCCAGAGCTTCGACACTGCCTTGCTGGCTCCCGCTCACTATTTTTCACAAACATAAATAATCATAATCCATATAAAACTGTCATATTGGTTCAGCACAGACGTCACCAAAGCCCTGGGCCTAATTCATCAAAGATTTAATGTTCAGCTGCACAAAGTTACTTTTTTTTTTGGTGAGCAGATGCAGTTTCCCGGATTGTCCTGTCATCACCAATAACTTTCCACTGGAAAGATGCATCACATCAAGAGTTCCAAAATGCTAAGAAAGATGAATATTTGAAAACACAAGAATAAACAGTTATTGCTAGTTGTTTCTTAATGACATAAAGAAGAGGATTTTTGATGTTTTGGATATAACTGTGGATGCATTGCCATGCTGTTGGACATATTGCATGCCAAAATTGCTGGGGGGGAAATCTTAATAAATCAGGAGGGGAATTTGCGTGGACAGGCGGAGTCCCCAGATCCTGCACGGTCCCCCCGTCATGTGGAATAACGACTCAAGACAACGTGCTATGGGATTAAATTGGCCACAACTTTATTAAATTTCAAATGTGGGTAGACCTTGGCTCAGGCATTGGGCGTTCTCCCTCCCTGGTCCCCAGCCGGGGACCTAGGGAGCATCAGGGTTATCCAGTGTGTGGGGGGGGGGGGGATGGGCCGGCTCTGGAGAACATATGTTCAAGCAGAGATAGCCACCCCCGTAACGCCGCCGCCGCAGGGGAGAGCAATGACAACCTTTCAGTGTACGGCCAAAGCCTCCCTTCAGAAAACCCCTTTAACGGGGAACCCTGGTATCGCCGCCGCAAAGAGGAAGATGGACAAAAGGATTCCGCCCAAGGCCTGATACCGCCAAAGTTGTGACGTTTTGCTACGGGAAAGGCGAAACCTGCCAATGCAGGGAAATTCCTTTCCGGCCCTTTAACAGCGACCTTAACGTAGCAGCGCCCGCATACCTGTGAAGAAAAGTTAACCTGCAAAACCTGTGAAGAAAAGTTAACCTGCAAAATAAGACATTAACTGAGGGTGGGTAGGGTGGGAGAAGCTCTGGAGCCGAGTGAGGATTCCCAGGTAAGATCCTCCCTCTATCGTGTGGGCAGGTAGTCCCTCCCCTACCTGGCCTGGTCTCCTTGGCAACGCTTCCCCCAGGTGGGATTGGGCAAATGACTGAGGTAGGCGGAGACCTCCAGGTATCCCACCTGAGGGAAGGCAAGGCCAAGCCTATGCTGTTGGAGCCGCTCCAGATCTAGGGGCTGCACGCCTCCACGCAAAGGGCGCCCCCCGTTTTAAGCGGGGAGCGGTCATTGTCTGGGCAACTGGCCCAGCAAAGCCACAGTGGGCTATTATTATATTAATGGGAAGTTATACCACTTAGGAGACATCATCATCATCATCATCATCATCATTATTATTATTATTTGCTTTAAGATGCTGTGTACTCACCCTTATTTTTGCAGCTGAGAATCTTATATCTAAGTTTGTGAACATCTCATTGTTCATTAATTGAGGAGGAGGTTGGCAGCTAGAGATGAATACATATGCATATTGGATCATTGTTTCCAATGATAATGCATTTTCATAATTTTAAAACTTAAATCCTACATTTTTGTGATCTTTTATTTGAATGTCCATAACTTCTGTGTGTGGTAATAGTGTGGCAGGTTGGAAGAGGGCTGGTGTGCTCTCAGTTTTCTGCATTCAATGGGCCAGATCAGGAAGGAAGCATTTCCCGTCCTCAAGGAAAAGAAATTGTTTTTAACTTCTGTAACCATTCTAAACTGATACTTATATTTTCCAACCTGCACTCTTGCTACAAATGAATGAGGTTCTCCTGTGGTCATGAAAGTAGGCTGAAGTACCAAAATGGAGACCTTTATGTAAACAATGGACTATGTGAATATCTGTGTGGTATGCTTAAGCCAGTTGAACCCTTGTGTACTCAATTTTTATCCTGTCAGGTAGTAGGTAGAGTTGGCACATTCAGGACAGTGTGGTCACACAAATATATTTTCTGCATAATCAGTAAATGTGGGCATTGGCAGCATTTTGTCTTTATCATCATATTCCAGTAAACCCTGATCCACTGCTGGTTCAATACTATGTTGCCCCTCCAGTGGATAGTGAAGGATATACTGTTGGATTTAGACTAGGTAGACCCAGAATCAAATTGTTCTTCACTCCCACTCCCAGCCATAGTTACTATGACAGTCACTTCCTCAGTGATTTTTATTACTTTACTTGTATTACTCCATCAAATTTCAAAGTGAGAAAAACATTGACAGCTATGTGAGCTCCAGTGCATAGAGCCTTGTAGTATAACGGTCACTTACTTGGTACCTGGATGGGTGAAGGTTGAGACCTGACATGGCAGCTCTCCTGTCTTCCTGGGAGCCACACCATTTTTTTGTGGCCATTGACCCCTTCCCCTGGCTGCCGCAGAGCATCCTGGGTTCCCGCCAGACCCAGTTTTGAATTCTGGCAACAAATGGTTGGTTGCTGATCCACACAAATCCATTACAGGTAAAATGATATATGGCAATATAATACCACAACTAGATAGGAAATGGAGGGGACAAAAATCTTGACTCTTCTGTTGCCATTTGAAGCAGTTGAAGTCAAACTGTATGACTATCTAGCCTCACTTTTGAGACACAGAATGTATGGCAATTATTGTTTCCTCAATGCAATTTCCATGTGTTCTGTCCTGCCTCCAGTATCATATCAAGTCATATATCAACTTTTCTCCTTACAGCTTTTTGTTGGAGTCCCAGTTCTTAGAAAGCGTGGGACTTTCAAAGTAGAGGAAGAGATATCTGACAAAATCCCTTCAGGCCTAGTGATGAATGGTGTGATTAAACAGGAGCTTTCAGGCCAGAAAAATGCACCCAGTGGAAATTCAGAAGTGTTCCTCAAGGACTGTGATTGCAGTGAAGTGAGAAACTTGACCCTTCAGTCATGTACCCAAGTCCCTACATTTGCTGAGAGCAAGAATGGTGAGTCCTTTTCCTAAGAAATCAGAGAGAAAGACATAACATGCTCTGAATATGGCAGCAAGGTGCATATATAAATGCAAAAGTATGGTGCTACTTTGGCATATGGTGAGATACCTACCTTTCTGATAAACAGACTTTAAAACTGCAAGCTGTGAGGAAAGAAGTGACTCTTAAATCCTGACTCTGTCTTTATGGGGTTGCCCTTGAAAGGTGTCTGTTGGTCCCAAATCATGTTGTCAGAATATTGTCTGGGACAGGTCAGTCAAAGAAATCATTATGTGCCTGTGTGATCTGCATTTTCTGCCACTTTGCTTCTGGGCTCATTTCATGATGGAGTTTTTTTGCTTTAAAGGTCCTTAGCGCCTTGCTGCCTTTTTATTGATTAATTTTATTGAATGGTTTCTGTTAGCATTTTAATGGTTTTGATTAGATTTTTTTATTGTTTACTGCAATGCATTATCATAGAATCTTTCCCCACATAAGCCAACCTGAACTCTTCTTTGTGTGCCCCCTCCATGAGAGGCCCAGAGGGGGTAACACAAGAACAAGCCTTTTCTGTGCTGGCTCCCTATTTGTGGAATGCTCTCCCTAGGGAGGCTTGCTTGGTGCCTTCATTACATTTTTTAGGTGACAGAAAATGTTCCTCTATAACCAGGCCTTGGGCTGATTGAACATTCTATGGCCTTTTTAATATGTTTGTGGGATGGGGTTATTGATTTGTGTTTGTTTTATTATGTATTTTGTGTTCTCATTTTGTATTTTTATGTTGTGAACCACCCTGTGATCTTCGGATGAAGGGAATAACAACAACAACAACAATAATAACAACAATAATAATAATAGCAACCACTGTGGTGTGCTTGCAAGAAGATAGGGTATACATTATATTTAATAAAATAAAATTGCATGTTATGTATGGACCATGTGCTAGATGCAGATGAAAGGAAGTGTAACTGCATAATCATACACTAGAGTTCAGAGGATTCAGCATAATTATTCTTGAAAGTGAGCAGGCGTGATAACCTTCACTCACCAGGATGGCATATGTTAAGGTTATTCATGCTGCTGGCAACATAATAGTCTTTGTAATGGAAAGGTTAAGAAGCACTAGTCAGTTTTGCACCATTTTGATTGCATGAGCTAGTAGATTTTTGAATTTACCTAAATATTTCAATGACACATCCTACATTGTGTTTGCCTTTTGTTTTCCCAGGACAGTTTTTAAAGAAGCTAAGTTAGGAATTTGTGGCCTTGGATGTGGAAAATCCATGTTCATATCTGGAGATTGCTATAGGTCATTTTGGCTGCAATCCTAGGCACACTGACCTGGAAATAAGCCTGACTGAACCCATTGCAGAAGGTCCCAGGTTCAATCTCTGACATACCCACATCAGGCTAGGTGAGACCCTTGCTTGAAACCCTGGAAGTGTAGACAGTGCTGAGCTAGGTGTAGACAATGCTGAGCGAGGTGGTCCAAAAGTATAAAGCAGCATCCTATGTTTCTCAATAGGACTCAATAGGAGTCACTTCTAAGTAGAATCGTATAGAAATGATTTTTTTTCTTAAGTTATAAGAGTGGCATAGTTGTTCTGCTCCATGTTCCTGCTCTTTTCCATGCCAATCCATTAAAGGTGGGATGGAGTACAGTGTGTGTGTGTGTGTGTGTGATGGTGTCTTTCCACTATCTTTTTGCTTGACCTGCCTCACAGGGCTGTTGTGATTCTAAAGTGCCTCTTGAGCTACTTAGGCAAAAGAGAGGATACAAATGTGGTGAAACAGACTCCCTCCAACTACATATTCCCTGACCCACTTGAATGAAAGACAAGAAATTGTAAGTGTCCATCTGGTTTGAGTTTAAAGTAATGTGCAGAAAAGGTTGCATGTTTTCAAGGACCTTGTGCCTAAGTAGTAGATTGTACCACAGTTTATTACACAAATTGAGCTTTTTATTGCTCAGCTTTGTTGATCTGCCAGTTGGGATAAAGAACACAACGTACCCCATGGTCCCTATCAGGGAAAATTAGAAAGCATTCAGTTCTGCTTAAACTATGAAGTATCAGGGAAAGTTGTAATTAAATCCAGAGAGCGAGTGCCAGACATGCTGGTGTCTTTAAATCAATAACTATTTTGGAAAAGTCTGGTAAGTTAATCAATTGGAGAATGACAAAGATGTGTGAGTCCAAAACACCAACAAATTACAGTTCTGAGAAGGTGCACGAGGACTGAATCTTAGTAGGTTTTGAGAGTAAACCTGGACCCCACTAAGGCTTTCTCTATAGGCAAGCAGCCTCTGTGACATGCATGTGTTTCAATTTAAATCTTTATTGCGCTCAGAGTGTGCTTATTAAATGATTATCTTGTCCCAAGATCATTTTAGCCTTTGTTCCACATAACCAGGTAGTAGGTGTATGTGTAGGGAGATTTTCTGCATTAGGTTTGGAGCTCAGATCAAATAAATACTGCAAACAATGTATTGAACTCAGGTGACAACTAATCCCCTGATGAGATATTGTCCCGTGGCTTGAACTTTGCAGCCGGGACTTTAATGCCACTTAAATCAGAATGTAAGAACTGAAAGAATTCCAGGAATGTGGTGATATAAATTGTATTTTTAGAGCTGTGAATGACTTGTGAGAGCGAAACAGCACGGTGACTAAAGATAGCACAAGTCAGTT